>NC_086452.1:206873940-207590190 GCF_028390025.1 Pseudophryne corroboree
CCAGATATTCCCCCCCAGTGCCATATATGCCCCCAGTGCCAGATAATGCCCCAGTGCCAGATATCCCCCCCCTGCCAGTTATTCCCCCCCAGTGTCATATATGCCCCCAGTGCCAGATAATGCCCCAGTGCCAGGTATCCCCCCCTGCCAGTTATTCCCCCCCAGTGTCATATATGCCCCCAGTGCCAGATAATGCCCCAGTGCCAGATATCCCCCCCCTGCCAGATATTCCCCCTCAGTGCCATATATGCCCCCAGTGCCAGATAATGCCCCAGTTCCAGATATCCCCCCCCTGCCAGTTATTTCCCCCCAGTGCCAGATAATGCCCCAGTGCCAGATATCCCCCCCCTGCCAGTTATTCCCCCTAGTGCCAGACATCCACCCCCCACCCGCCAGATATTCCCCCCCAGTGCCAGATAATGCCCCAGTGCCAGATATCCCCCCCCCAGTGCCATATATGCCCCCAGTGCCAGACAATGCCCCAGTGCCAGATATCCCTCCCCTGCCAGTTATTCCCCCCAGTGCCAGATATTCCCCCCAGTGCCAGATATCATCCCCCCCCCCGCCGCCGCCGCCGCTTTTTGGAGGGACACGGAGGGTACAGCCTCTCCTGTGTCCCTCCTGCTGCATCATCTCCGGCGGCCGCGGGTCTAATAGGGGGAAGTGCCGGTTCGTGAGCCAATTAGAGCTCACGGACGGCACTTCTCCCTATCAGACCCGCGGCCGCCGGAGATGATGCAGCAGGAGGGACACAGGAGAGGCTGTACCCTCCGTGTCCCTCCAACAAGCGGCGGAGGGAAGGAGAAAGCAGACTGACATGCGGATGCTCGTCCGCATGTCAGTCTGCTGTAAATCAGTGGCGCCCCCGCAGCCCTCGCCCCCAAGCCACCGCGAGGACTGCGGGGGCAGTAGTTACGCCACTGGTCTTATCATAGTCAATGTTGCCCTTACAGAAATATACCCTTCCCTACTAATTTCAATAAATTGTCACACTGGGAGTAATAGTTGACATACATACCTTAACACCACGAGGTCCAGGATAACCAATAGGGCCTTGGGGACCAGTGGGACCCTAGAAATAAAACAAAATATTTGATAATCATGCAGTAAAGATGGACAAGTGACTAAAGACAAATCCATTAAAAGCTATGATTACTAGATGCTGGGTGGAGAGTGAGCTCTCCGTTATGTAAACTTGCCCAAACAATTCCACCACTTAGACAAACGTGATTGGACAATTCCTCCCCCCTTCCCCAAGTGAAATAGTGTGCTCCTGCAGCAGACGTGTTCATGAAGGTATACAGGTAGAGGGCACTGATTACATCATTTGCTAATGAATGGGCACGGCACGGAAGGAGCTAACCAAGTTTGAAAAGGGGATCATCGTAGGTGTAGTGATGTCATGTTTTTAGGACGACCTTGGACAGGTACACAGAACATTTGGTAACCCGGATGCACTGACCAGCTCAGACTCCAAATCTTAACCCCATTGAGAACCTCTGGGATGAAATGGAAAGACGGGTGCTTTCTAGACCAACTAAATCTTCTTAAGTGTTGCAGTTGGTCATTGTTCTTGGCAAAACATACCACCTGCTGCTGTTCAGTAACTTGTGGACAGTTTGCCAAGAGGGTGTCTGCAGTAATCACTGCATGTAGTGGACCTACAAAGTACTGACTTCAATAAAATCTTGTTGATCTATTTGATGTCAGTGTCACATCACTTTTGTCTACATAGTGTGTTGAAAGGTTAAGGGCAATTGCTAGTATTTGTCAGAAAAGCCACTTGGTTATTGTGCATCTGTTAACTTTTTTCTTAATCAGCACTGGTTCCTACACTGCTGTCTACATATTAGACTTGGCACTACTATAGGTAAGACCTGGATCTATTGATATAATGTGTTAGTATTAAGCATATTAGGGACCTATCCGATAAAGTTCACCTTGACATGGTGGATGGGCCGGCAGTTTTGGGCAAACGTGTCAAGAACTCAGTATACTCCTTGCTAATTATAAGAGTCTACCACAATAATTTTGACTAACAGTATTCTTAGTGTTCAGACTGTGCATCTTAATTTTTCTTTGTTGTTAACTTCCAAGGAAAAAGAAAATAAACTTTTTCTGTTAACTAATATGTAAATATCTGCAAATATATGAGGTGTGGCTATTAAAAAATTAGACTGATGCTATAATTTATGTTTAATTATATTAAGTACATTTTAACTCCATTACCCTTCTATGTCCTCCCTTTCTGCATCAACACACCGCTACATTTTTATTTTCCATTGGTCAAAGCTGTGCTGTAGCTCATTATCTGCCAGCGATCTAAACAGCTCCATTGTTTTCTACTTTACCTCAATAACTAATGTAAAAACAGGTTACCTTGAGTACAGATTTAACTTTAGGGAAAGAATGAAGTCACACACTGCTAGGTCTGGTGAATATGGAGGGTGCACTGCAATCTGTTTCTCAGCCAAAAATGCTTTACAGAGAGAGCTGTGTGGGCTACTGCATTGACCTGATGCAGGATTAATCCATTTATCCACAACTCTGGCCTCTTTCTTCAAATTCTTTCTCATAGAGTTTATAGAACTTTTTATGTAGTAATGTTAATTCACTGTTGTGCTTTCTGGTACCAAGTATGCCAAAATAGCAACCTTGATATCAAAGAAACAAACATGGCTTTCAATTTGGATTTACTTTGACTTACTTTCTTCATTTTTGGTGATGTTGTGGTTTTCCAGTGCATGGACTGGCATTTTGTCTCAGGATCGTACTGGAAGATCCATGTTTTATCCAAGGTAATAACTTTATCTAAAAAATGTGAATCCGCTTGAAGTTGTTCCAAAATGTCTGTACAATTTCACTTTAGATTTTATTTCTGCTCAGCAGTGAGAAGCCTTGGAACCACATTAGCAAAAACCTTTGTCATGTTAAGCTCTTGGTGCAAAACTTGCCTAACAGATTTTCTGTTGATGTTTACCATTTCTGCTATCATTCAGATGCTGAGTTGATGGTCGATTGAAACATTTTAAATAAAAAATTTCCACATTTTTGTTTCTTTTTAATGTGCAAAGCTCTCCAGGATGTTTATGTTTATCATCTTCAACATCCTCAATATCATCACTAGATCTTTTGTACCACTCAAATGCATGTGCACGTGACATACAATCTGCCTCGTAAGCCTCGGTTAACATACTGTACGGAAAGATTCAGTGGGCATTAAGTTAACACGTTGCTCTATCTTTGGACTAAGCATTTTTACAATGCACATGAAAAACAAAACTTCTTTGAACGCTGTGTGACAGCAATCTGTCTGTGCGAGAGGAGTGACACTCGTAAAACCATTTTGGTATAGTCCAAGGTCAATGTTCCCCCAAACCCTTTTAACTTGTGCAGTATTGTTTATTGTTTACAAGCACAGTTTCTTTATTTAATAGCCACACCTCATATCTGCCTGTTAACTAAACAAAATCTGTATAAAATATTATCATAATAAGAAAAAGGTAAATGTAGAGCAATTTGCTTCATTTTATTTTCTCCCTAAAGCTTTCATGATGTCCTATGGTGAATTTAGCAATGAGAAGCTTGCAGGGTTCAGATATCGGCTCAGAATCTATGACATTCCAGGAATATAACAAAAAAAGAGGGATGGTCTATCTGCACAGGAACAAAAGGAAACTATATGAACTTATTGGACTAAATCATCATTAGTGATCTCCTATTACAAAATATGACTGTTCTTCTTGCAAAGTAAATTACAGCCACAAGTCAAGCTAGGTCAGTGTATATGTGTACTGACAGCAGAGTGACACAGCACCACCTGGAGTCCGAGACAGTGTATTGCACAAAGTCAAAGAACGTTCAGAAAATCACTAGCAGTTATCATGATTCCATGGCACCATCATAGATTACATTAATTTCAGCTTAAATGCTGAACATATGTTATATACTATATATATATTTCCAAAAAATAAAAATGCTTGTATTTATTTGGTAGACTATAATAACTTATTAATGGTAGTAGTTGTTTTTTGCTAAAGTGTATTTCTTCAGTGACTGACGTCCAGTTGGTAGACTAGAGGTTAAATATTGTTGATGCATAGAGTTTCTTTACTATTTCATTTTGCATACTTATGGGTTTATTCAGAGTTGTTAGCAAACAAAAAAAGTTAGCAATTGGGCAAAAACATGTTGCTCTGCAGGAGGGTGGGCAGATGTAACATGTGCAGAGAGATTTCGATTTGGGTGAGTTATATTGTTTCTGTGCATAATAAATACTAGCTGCTTCATTTCTACACTGCAATTTAGATTTCAGTTTGAACACACCCCACCCAAATCTAGAGCAGGATGTAATGAACTCCGAGTCCGGCAGCTGTACGGAATTCCGGCTGAACTCGGATGTTTTTTTAAAGGGGCAATCAAGTACAAGTCATGGTTTAGTCTTGTACATGATTGCCCCTTAAAAAACGTCTGAGTTCGGCCGGCATCCCGTAGAGCTACTGGACTTAGAGTTCATTACATCCTGCCCCTAATCTCTCTGCGCATGTTACATCTTCCCTACCTGCAGTGCAACATGGTTTTGCCTAGTTGCTTGCTTTTTTGGTTTGCTAACAAGCCTGAATAAGGCCCTTAGTTCTATCTGTAAGGTTTACACTTAATGGGGTAGATGAATGATACCTTGGAGTGATATAAAGTGGAGAGAGATAAAGTACCAACCACTCAGTTCTGCCATTCTACAGGCTGTGTTTGAAAAATGACAGAAGCTGATTGGCTGGTAATTTCTCCAAGGCGTCAAACATCTCCCCCAATGTCTGCAAACTCTCCTTAGAATCCCTTTTTTATTATTATTTCCCATTTTGTCAGTCTCAATTGTGAGGCTTCACAGCCAACTGGTCTACAGCAAAAATGAACAGGATTTAATGATGTAAGTGGTAACACATATGACACGAAAGTCCTCCAAGACATATTTATTTTTATAATTTCTAGGTAAATTCATAAACTATGCTAATTTTTTGTTTCTAACATGGTAGTTACACTATAGAGTACTGAGGACAGTGTATGATGGACATTCCTCCAAGCTTTTTCTTTTGTCTTTCTTTAGCTATCTGATCTGTATGATAGTTTAATTAGTGGTCTTGCTCGCATGCTAAATGACTCCTCCACACTTACTAATTTATTAAACTATTCACTAATATAATATACATGCCCCAACCTTCTCACCCCTTGCGCATATGACATAATTTACATGCAAATATAGGTAGTATAATTGGTCCAAAAATATCTTTACAAATATTATTCCTAGCACTCCAGAGATTTATCTACAAACCACACTAGGCTTTACGATAGGTATTACTGGTGAGATAAACTTTTATGAAACCTTACCCTTAGTTTACCTACTGTGCTCTAATTTGTGCTTACTGTATGGAGAATGCATCTGGGATGCCTAGTATACACTATAGAGCTACTGTAACTGCATCGTAGTTTTTTTCAGGACCATTTCTAGGGGTGGGCAAGTGTGCCGCCAACTATGGACACAAGGCCCAGGGGGTTCAGCTTCTTCATGGTCCTGGTGTCCTCCGTCATAGTAACATCATGACAAACCTGTGCAGGAGTAGTGTCATACTAAGGCACTTTTTTGCCATTATGGCTCCGTCTGCATTTTCTATGCATCTGGTGCTTCAGCATGCCATCCTTATAACAGAGGTCAATGATGACTAGGAGAACAGCTATTTAAGTGTTGTGCTAATTTCATCAACATAACATCTGGTTTTGACGTTATTTACTGTGTGAGGTCTGGATTGTAAAGTGCAACAGAATATACTGGTGCTATATAAGTCAACGCTAATAAATCTTCCTAAAATAATGATTCTTTTAAACTGTCACTTAGCCCAAATCACTGATTTGGATCAATAAATATATTACCATGGGTTTTATTAAGAGAGTTAGGAGTAAGCACATAAAAGGAGCATTTTGCACCTTGGTACAAACCATGAGGTAGTGCAGATGTAATATGTGCAGAGAGATTTATGGTTGAGAATGGTGTTCACTACATGCAAAAGCAGCCAGAATTTTCTTTGCATGTAAAAAATAAATGCATTTACACCCATTACTGTTCATTGTAAGATGGTTTATTCCAGGAGAAACTTGCTTACGCCTAACTCAAAAAGGCACCATTGACTTTACTGATGGTTTAAACATCAATGGCACTAAATAATCGGGTGCAAAACATTCATGTTTAAACACTGGGAACCATCAGCGGCGTGTTTGTGTGTGGCAATCCTGCAACATTATCACATATAGTTATGGGAATACTTTAAAACATTACAGAGAGACTATAGCATGGTACCATGCACTATGAGAGGGAGCTTCATTGATGCTTCAAGACACTAAACATTTTCTACTGTGTGATTATTTTAAAACAAGTGTTCTCTTTATGTTTTATTTGCAGTGCCTCAGTAGATAAGTCTTCTGGGAATGTCACTGGACTACGGGTCCAATTCAGCAGTCAATGCAAGTAAAACATTGGGTGCAAGCACTCAATGTTTTACCTCTGCGCATGCATCTGAGATACACTGCGCATGTGTCTTAATGGTCAGTTCTGGTGGATGCAGACCGGAACTGTATGAAGATCCATCTGATAAGCAAACCTGGGCGGTGACAGAGCGGGTGGCTCGAGTTGGTGTGCGTGTCAGGGACTGCATCAAAAATAGCAGTTCCTCTTGCATCAGCAGCCAAATACTAGTGGATATTCACAGCAACCACAGGTTTGCTCAGAAAGCCAATGCTATGGCTGGTGTCTGCTCAGCAGCGCACATTTGTGCACACCATGGCAGATAAGGCAAGCAGCCAGTGAGCGTCTCAATATACATCCCATTGGCTGCATCATTAGCATCATTACGCAGTAGTGGCTGTGCCAAAACTGCTGCATTACTGCTGTTATATGCACAGCTCACTGCATATAAAAAAATAAATTAAAAAATACTTTTTGGTATCGTTGGTAAAAAGAAAACTTACTGATGCTCCTTTTTCTCCAGATTGTCCTTCTTTACCAGGGTGCCCCTAAAATACAAGAGAAAAATAAAGATCTGTTAAAATGAATGTGTCCCATCGTCACTTTTCTCACCATAAAACAAGCAATAAAGTTAAAGATTTATATTATACACAGTAGTAAAATGATGTTCGAATATTGCAGAGCATTGAATCAACAGAAAGTGCAGTATCTCCAGTTCAGTGCTCGGCACATTTATCTCTCCAAAGGGACTTTTTACGAGGAATAGAGGAAAATAGAAAATTACAAAAATGAATTACAGCAGACACTTTAAGATTCAAATTATATTACAGAAATGTTTCTTAGATTGTTTGTGTTTATCGCTTAAAGAACAGATACAAAGGGAGCTAATTGGGCTTGATTCACAAAAGGTCAGTAAAACATTAATGAATTTCTGCTTCTTTTTGCTTTTTGTCATTTGATTAGTGACTGGCACTAAAACTAAAGCACAGCACAATGGTGAAAATATGGTAATTTTACAGAAACGTATCTCACTAAAGGGGTATGGGTCGTTGGATAGACACAACTTAGGTCGACAGTCATTAGGTCGACAGGGACAATAGGTCGACATGGTCATTAGGTCGACATGTACTAAGTCGGCAGGTCAAAATGTCGACGTGGGGTTTTTGACTGTTTTTGGCGTCGTTTTCTTCGTAAAGTGACGGGGAACCCCAATTGGTGCACTGTGTCACCTCGCAGCTTCGGGCAAGGTGCCTCGCTTTGCTCGGCACAGGTTACCGGTCCAATCGTAGTCCACGCGGATCGTTAAGTATGAAAAAATCCAAAAAATAAAAAAGGTGAAAAACTCATGTCGACTTTTTGACCTGTCGACCTAGTACATGTCGACCTATTGACCATGTCAACCTAATGCATGTCGACCTTCAATGGTCGACCTAATGACTGTCGACCTAAGATGTGTCTAAACACATATGTTATACAAACTAGTCCCCAGACCATCAAAATTACGGATCAACATAACAATACTGTCAGCGCCGGCGGCTGTGCACGCCTGAATGAAGCAACACTTGAATTGCTCTGTCAGGTGCCATCTAGTGGCCGCTGATGCGCAAAACACTTGAATCCCCCCCAATAGAGATGAGGAATAGCATAAGCCTTTTATATTTCATATCATATTTGTATTTATTAAACAATTATATTGATCTAAAAAATACTACATTAATAGCATCAACTTAAATACAGCTACGCAAATATAATACAGTAGAACCCATTTATAATGGGTAAAAGAGGAAAGATGTTGCATGGATAATCTAAATCATGGTAAATCCTAAAATACATGTACAGTACCTACTGTAATATATTTAGCTGTTAATGTAGACATTGTTCATTCTGTGTAGCCAAAGCGGAATGTCAAATACTTAGGGGTGCGTGCCAAAAATGACCACGCATAGCTTAGCGTGGGCTACTATACAGTATTTATTCATACTACATTATTTATAATGTACCAGGGAGAATTAGACAAGGAAAAATATTTTAGCTGCTGAGCTAATCTGTACCATGGTTAATATTCAGGATAATCAAGGTTCTACTCTAAATGATTGAGGAAATTACACATTAGTAATGCTCAACTGAATTACAGGTAGCTTGAAGCATTCATCTCTACAGTCACTGAATTTGTTGTATTACTATACGTTTATATGTGCTATAATGATCTTTGTATAAACAAAGTGAAATATACTGTAGTTTACCACGAACATTACTTCAAAATTTTATATATATATATATATATATATATATATATATATATACAGGTTGAGTCTCCCTTATCCAAAATGCTTGGGACCAGAGGTACTTTGGATATCGGATTTTTCCGTATTTTGGAATAATTGCATACCATAATAAGATATCATGGTGATGGGACCTAAATCTAAGCACATAATGCATTTATGTTACATATACACCTTATACACACAGCCTGAAGGTCATTTTAGCCAATACTTTTTATAACTTTGTGCATTAAACAAAGTGTGTGTACATTCACACAATTCATTTATGTTTCATATACACCTTATACACACAGCCTGAAGGTCATTTAATACAATATTTTTAATAACTTTGTGTATTAAACAAAGTTTGTGTACATTGAGACATCAAAAAACAAAGGTTTCACTATATCACTCTCACTCAAAAAAGTCCGTATTTCGGAATATATGGATATGGGATACTCAACCTGTATATATATATGGAATTTACTGAGGACTGTGACAGTTTTGAGATTTTTAAACAACTAATGACTGACCCTTAGAGGGGATTCCCGATTGTCGGATAAGCGCACTGATCTATAAAAACATTTTTATATATATATATATATATATATATATATATGCATTATCGGTGATTATTCTGTTATAAGCCTTTCATGACTTATTGATTATGATATGTTGTATATTTGTGTGTTATACTGTACATGCTACCTATATGTAATCTATTGTTTGTTCAACAATAACATCTGCTTTTGGTCTACTCACTGGTGGTCCATCAGATCCAGGTAATCCAGGCAGACCAGGCTTTCCGTGTGGACCCTAAACACACAAGAGGACAGATATTACTTATTGACTGTATAATAAGGATATAAACAACAGTCTAAACAATGAAGAACAAGACACAATGAAATGCTGATTAGAACTTGTAATATAATGTATCACAGTTTCCTCTCTCAAACATATAATTTTACTAGGAAACTCATGCAGCTATATACAGATAAGATGCTGCTCTGATGCACTGTAAAGGGTGGAAATGACTACTGAGGACTTTGCTACACTATCAAATGTAGGCTTCTTATTTATATAATTTTTATTGTTTTAGATGTAGTACGGTGCATCCTTTATTTCATAGCAATCAATCACAAAAATCCCCCCTAATCAGGAGCAATGCTGTGCCTGGGTACCCTGTGATGACCTTACATGTGAAAGGCATTTATTAAGAAAATGCACACTGACATTTTTGAACAAGGAAATGGTTTTTATAACCTTTACATATGACTTTTGTATTACAATTGAAAAGAGCAACGCATAAGACACATATTCATGCACTTATTCACACTTCTCTGAACCCTTACCAGTTATATGAGTAGCCATTGTATTTAATTATCACTAAACTATGCAACATTTGTAAAAGTGTATATTTAAATGTACTTTGTGATTTGTGCCTGTTCTAAGAACAATTACCTTTGTCAGAAGAAATTACATCAAATAAATTAGATAATATAGTTCCGGTCACAGTTTCTACATTTCAGACATAATTGTATGGGTAGTTTTACAAAGGTTACATCCTTCCCATCCTATATGCCACTATGTAAATGCTACTTTCATAAATATTCTACAGCTCAGACAATTGAACCAGATGTCTGCTTTTCCATACAGTTTAATGTAGCAATGTTATATGATCATTGTTCACATGGTTAGAAGGGACATACAGCTATTGTAGCCTACATGATACATCATTTTCCTTACATTTATGGTCTAATATTCTGCCTATATCCTACATATATTTATTTTCAAACAAAAAATTGGAAATAGACTAGTCTTTAAAACAATGTAAGTAATCATGTGAGACCTTACCTTCTCGCCAGGGGGACCGATGGGGCCTTGTGGGCCGGGAAGACCCTGCAGAGAACGAAAACATTATATCTCAGCATCTCATTCATCACTGTGAGCTGGGAACAGACCTGCACTTCATAACATTGCCACACTGTGCAGCATTCCTGAACCACACTCTGCAGCCAGGAGTCAGATGCACAATCCCTCATTATTCTCCACACTCTAAAACCTGAATGTAGTGAAGGTGCTCTCTTGTTGGGAGAGAGCTTCATGCTAAGCAAAGGCTTCTACATGGAACTATTTTCAACAATGCTCATTGAAGAGGGTAGAATATTATATACAACTCCTAAAATAAATCCTGTCTATTCCTAGTTTTCAGATAAAGGTAGATTTTTTTTCCTCTGACACTATTAGTACATAAATGTGCCTGAATATACTCCATAAATATTGCAGGCTCAAATAAGAGTCTCATGTACTGTATGATGGCTGAGTGGTTACTGACACTGCATTTGCAATTATCCCTATATGATCACCATATGATGCACAAATTCCATCATATTATCACTTTAAAAAAAAAACAGTGAAATAATGGATGGAATCATTAAAATATAAAGCATCTACCTCTAAGGTGCATTAATATAGAGATAACTAAGACAGCTCTTTCACAAAAATACAACTGGTCACCAAAGTGAGGGCTGCCATTTTGTTGAAGCCGAACCCTTCTAATTTGTGTCTAGATAAAGGTTACACCTTGCTGCCTTTTGGGCCTGGTCTATTCTCAATAGTTTTGTCAATCCAGATATTCAAGTCTAAATTTAAGTTAATTTTTTAAGTGCCAGATCTTTTGCTCAAAGTGCAACATATCATAAATAATGTATTTTAATGAGAATTAACTGTCTCATCTGGCTACTACTAAAATAATTGTCATAGTGATAGTAGTTATATTATACTCACTTGTGGTCCTGGAATTCCTTGTTGACCTGATGGGCCAGGTTCACCTTGAGGACCCTAAAATGTACATATGAAGTGTATAGATGAATAATGGTATATGACTTATTTCCACGATTTACATTCCAACATGACAATGTGGCAAACTTTCACATTTTCATGGAAAGTTCAGGAGATTTCTGAATTTAAGGGTGTCCTTCTGGAGAGTAGACCACCTCCCGTATCCCATTGATCTATCCACCCATGCCACCAGTGAGTGATGAATAAGGTTACTGCCCAGCAGGAATTGGCCTTAACATGCCAATTCCCCCTCCTACTGGCTCCCTAGATCTTCCCTCACCTATAAGTATGGTTTCAAACAACTTCTATCATAATATAATAATAGATTTGTTATTCATTGCACGTACAGTAAATATGTAGAATCAAATGCAAAATACACTAAATTGAAATCTTAAGATAACTGCAAATAGTTCAGAAATATTGAAAATTAAGCATCCTGGTTTGTTCATTATTTCAAAGTTGGTTGGTTGTATAATGATAGCATAGAGCCTCATTTAGGGGCTTATTTATTAAATATACATAACCCTTTTCTAATGCATCTCAACATTTATCAAATACAGTATTAAAAAATGTTGAATCACTGATTTCTCCAGTGTACCTTTTTTTTAATGTATCCAGGCACTGTGTAAAGGCACACTGCATCAATTTATGAAGCAGCAAAAAAGAAAAACTTAATGCCATCTCAGGATAGCATTATATTTGCTTATGGATGCTCCTCATATTGTACTAGGCATACGTGTTTTTGAATCTTATAAGCAATACAGGAAAACCTCTCACTTCTTTTAGCTCATGATCCTCCTACTATCTTGCGCTTGCGCAATGCGAAATGTTGTAGACTGTTTACCTTACTGCCTTGTGCAGGTGCAAAACAGGGATCATGTCACTTTGCACCAGCATTCTGTGGATGCTGGAGGGCAAAACTGAATCATTGGAGAGGTAGATTTATACAGGACCTCTCCTATGGAGATTAACTGATGCTTTTGGGATAATCGGTTACATCACAGATCCTCTACTTAGGAAATAGCTGTGAGACTGGGAAGAACATGTAACAAAGATTGTTTTTGGTCGATTTGATTGCTTTCTGTGACTCCCCACCGATTTTGCTAATCAGAGATTTACTAAAGGCAAAATTAATGGGAAATTGCATGTCAAACACGACCTAACATGCCAATAGATAGCACCACACCATTGGAGCAAACATTGTATCCTTTCTATAGTGTTTGTAAAATCAATCAAAATCACATCATAATAGAAGAATGAAATAGACTTGCCTGTGAGTGGAAGGTTTGTCTAAAGCACTGGGGAATGTGCTGATTGGCTGCGAGCTCCGGTTCCTATGCTCTTAGCCATTCAGCACTTTCCTCATTCATTCTGTTGCTGGGGACCAGGAATGACATTGTTTCCTGCAAGAACTATACAGAGGCTACAGTGCTGCCTTTGGGGGTCATTCCGACCCGATTGCTCGCTGCAGTTTACCGCTGTGCATTGATTGGGTCGGCTCTGCGCATGCACTGGCGCCGCAGTGCAACGGCGCATGCTGGGCAGCTGAAGGCCGTTGTATTGTAGCGATTGCCTCTGCCTGATTGACAGGCAGAGGCGGTCGCTGGGCGGGAGGGGGCTGGACGGCGGCATTATGCTGCCGTTTAGGTGGGCGTGGTCCGGCCAATGCAGGCGTGGCCGGACCATCGGGGAGGCGGGCCGCGACGGCTGCATGACGTCACACGCAGCCGCTGCAACCCGGGCAGCGAGGACATTCTCCTGGCCAGCCGCAGGAGTTGCGCTGGCCGGGAGTTACTCCTGAAATGCAAAAGCATCGCCGCTGTGCGATGCTTTTGCATTTCTGTGGGTGGGTGGGTGGGGCGGCATTGACATGCAGGGCGGACTAGCCCTGTGCTGTGCATCCCCGCTGCATGTCTGAGTACCTGATCGTAGCTGCGCTAAATTTAGCACAGCTACGATCAACTCGGAATGACCCCTTTTGTGCGCATGGGTCATGTGTTTTTTGGCTTTAAGAAGACCTACTGTATGGACTACTGTATGGAAGGAATAGGACCCTATCCATACAGTAGGTTAGTCAATATGGATTTCTTTCTTTTTTTCATTAACAGACTACAACATCAGTGTGCGTGTATTTTATATTTTCTTCATCAGATCTGTGCACTGCAGATTGTCAGCGGATTCATATTTTTATCTATCAGCAGATTCTATTGTAAAGGTGGAATATGACTAAGGGCCTAATTCAGACTGGATCGCTGCCGCTAGTCTGAGTCACTATATGTGATGTGCACTCGCGCAGCGGGCACACTGTGCGTGAACACCCCGTGAGCCCAGTGAGATGCTAACAGCATCTCTGGGATGCGATCGCCTCTGCTCGGCTGTCGCGTGGCGGGAGTGGGCGTGCCAACGGGATTGGAGCGCCATTGGTGAGGCGTGGTCTGGACAATGCAGGCATGTCCGGATCACAGGGGGGGGGCGGACCATGGTGGCTGCGTGATGTCACATGCAGCCGCCTGCGACCCGGGACATGGTGGGTAGTGGCCTGCCAACATACAGGAGTTGCACTGGCATGGAGCTACTCGCCAGGTGCAAAAGCATCGCCACCGTGCGATGCTTTTGCACCTATGAAGGGGGGTAGGGCCTGACATGCGGGGCGGACTAGCCCTGTGCTGTGCATCCTCCCGCATGTCAGAGTAAATGATTGCAGCACATCTACCATCAGATCTGAATTACCCCCTAAAATTGCAAGCGCCCGAAACCAATCAGTTCAAAATAGACGCTCAAAAATGCTCTTTAGTAAATTTGTGAATTTGAGCTTTTAAATTGCCAGCTATGTCCAGCTGTTTGGTTTAGAAGCCAAACATGATTCTTAGTATATTTTGCCTTGGTAATCAGAACAACAAATTGTTCAGGAGTGAATATAGTAAAAACAAACATATGGGCTGACTATGGAACAATCACCAAATGTGCATAAGCCATGCTGCTGTTTACCAGGCTCTGTTCTGAGAGGAATGTGCATAGGAAAACTCATATGCATAGGAGATGTCTTCTGACCAATATGACTATCTCAGGATGGCAACAGAAAAGTACCCGTACTGGAATAAAGGCTTTTCTATTAATATAATGTAATTTTTCATTATTCTAAGGGGGAGATAAGATGTACAGTACTAAGCCTTGGAGAGTGGAGGGAGATAAACTTCCAGCCAATCAGCTCCTAACTGCCATGTTACAGGCTGTGTTAGAAATATTACAGTTGGTAGTTGATCTCTCTCCACTTTATCACTCTGCAAGGCTTAGTACATCTGCCCCTAACAGAAGATATATCCTTACCCTGTATCAATTAGTACACAGCTTCACATATTGGGCCAGATTCAATTTGATGTGGTAATTTACCACACCGGAAAAAGGTTGGTAGTCTAAGGCTTTAACTTCTGGGGGATTATTCAATTACAACCCCTTTTTTTCGCACAGTATATTACCCGCTAATGCACGTTAGCCAATGGCGGTTCCAGAGATGGGGCTGAAGAATAGTCCAAAATTCAAATAGGGAAGTCACACCAACTGCCACCCCAAACACTGCCAACAGGGACTCACTTGCAGTTGGTATGGCTCACCTATTTGAATTTTGAACTGCACTGCAGCCCCACCTCTGGAGTCGCCACTGGCGGTAAACCGTCAAATCCAGGATATATTTTCTGGAACTTTGGGTTAACAGAGTCATGGCATAAAGATTTCTGTTTTAGCCTCCTCAGGCTCGTGCATAAATCCATATTAATTTCTGGTTGCAGGCTGATGACTGGCTGTCATGGGCTATAATTGAATAGCATGGGCAGATCAATTAGCCTGCAGTAATTAACCGCTAATAACTGAATCTGGCGCATAGACTTGTACCTTTATTTGCAGAATTTTTAAAGTACAGAAAAACTACAATACTTAAAAAGAATATGTAAATATAATATACTCACCAAGTTGCCTTTGGGTCCTGGGGGCCCATCCACACCAGCAACACCCTGACAAACAAGAAATCACATGTCATGACAATTGTTAAATATTACTACCTAATGAGAATTTTAAAGACAGGGATGTTTTATATATTTGAATCACTGAATCAGCTTTAATGACATAAAGAGGACACCGTGGCTATACATACAAACACACACACACCGATATATATATATATATATATATATATATGACTGTCCATGATAGAAGACATATTTTACTGCATGTAAGTAGCTCTCAGGTAGATTATACAATAATATATTAATATATTTATTTAGGAGAGAATTATCAGTAGTCAGGTGTACTATGTTAACTCACCATAAATAGTATGCCTACCATTTTGTGTTATAATGCACTGAAGAATATCAAATATATGCAAATAATATTTTTAATATTGGCAGAAATATTTATAAACCTGACCTTGAGCTATCTGCAACAAATGATATTACAATTAATGTTATTTTGAATTAGACAAATATATATTAAGTCTTAAGAGTATACATAAGTTTTAGATTCTGATAAAGTAGCAATCATCATTTACATACATGTTGTCCTGGAGGACCAGGAGAACCTCTTGGCCCCAGCAATCCTCGTTCACCCTATAAGAATCAAAGACAAATTCAGTAACTTATTTTCATTTTATTACTAGATTTGGTGCAATTCATTTTACAAACCCTATTATAAAGAAAAACAAAGCGATAGATCTAATCATAGATAGTTACAAGTAGTAATAGATTGAACTGTGCCATCACTAAACCTTGGGCCAGCACTCTCATGTATCCTATTTCCCAGCAGACCTGACAAAGGGGGTCATTCCAAGTTTATCGCACTAAAGCAGTTTTTTGCAAACGCGTGCGCAGTAATGACGCAGTAGTGACCTGATCGCTGCGCTGCGAAAAACAGCAGCGTGCGATCAGGTCGGAATGACCCCCCCAAAGTGAGCTACAGGCTATGTGTGAGTCAGGGGCGGAACTACTGGCGGGGCAGGCAGTGCATTGCACTGGGGCCCCGCCGCACTCAGGGGCCCACAGCCGCCGGCCGGCATTTAGAACAGATTGACATGCGGACGAGAGTCCGCATGTCAATCTGCGTTCTCCTCTCCCTCCTTGCTGCTCCCCTGCTCCCCCGGCCCCCCCCTATGTGTTGGAGGGACACGAGCGCATCGCGCGTCTCTCTGTGTCCCTCCTGGCTCTCCCCCGGCCGCTCTAAGGAATCATGTGCCGTTCGTGAGCTCTGATTGGCTCACGAACGGCACATGCTTCATTAGACCAGCGGGGGAGAGCCAGGAGGGACACAGGAGAGACGCGCGATGCGCTCGTGTCCCTCCAACACATAGGGGGGGGAGGGGGGACCGGGGGAGCAGGCACTGGGGGGACAGATCTGGCACTGGGGACATATACCTGGCACTGGGGGGACAGATCTGGCACTGGGGACATATACCTGGCACTGGGGGGACAGATCTGGCACTGGGGACATATACCTGGCACTGGGGGGACAGATCTGGCACTGGGGACATATACCTGGCACTGGGGGGACAGATCTGGCACTGGGGACATATACCAGGCACTGGGGACAGATCTGGCACTGGGGACATATACCTGGCACTGGGGACATATACCTTGCACTGGGGGGGCATATACCTGGCACTGGGGGGGAATATCTGGCACTGTGGGAGAATATCTGGCACTGGGGGGGCATATACCTGGCACTGGGAGCATATAACTGGCACTGGGGGAGCATGTACCTGGCACTGGGGGCATATACCTGGCACTGGGGGCATATACCTGGCACTGGGGGGGAATATCTGGCACTGTGGGAGAATATCTGGCACTGGGGGGGCATATACCTGGCACTGGGAGCATATAACTGGCACTGGGGGAGCATGTACCTGGCACTGGGGGCATATACCTGGCACTGGGGGCATATACCTGGCACTGGGGGGGAATATCTGGCACTGTGGGAGAATATCTGGCACTGGGGGGGCATATACCCGGCACTGGGGGCATATACCTGGCACTGGGGGGGAATATCTGGCACTGGGGGCATATACCTGGCACTGGGGGGGAATATCTGGCACTGTGGGAGAATATCTGGCACTGGGGGGGCATATACCCGGCACTGGGGGCATATACCTGGCACTGGGGGGGAAGCAGGCACTGGGGGGGAATATCTGGCACTGGGGGCATATACCTGGCACTGGGGGCATATAACTGGCACTGGGGGGGCATGTACCTGGCACTGGGGGCATATACCTGGCACTGGGGGGGAATATCTGGCACTGTGGGAGAATATCTGGCACTGGGTGCATATACCTGGCACTGTGGGGGAATATCTGGCACTGGGAGCATATGTGGCACTGGGAGCACGGCCCTAGCAACAAGCACTACCCACTAGCAACGAGCATGACACCCAGTGCATGAAACCCCTGGCAACGAGCATGACATCCTGGCACTGTGCATGGAACCAAGTGCATGAAACCCCTGGCAACAAGCAGGTAATTTCTTTTTTTATTTGTTGGGACTGCCTGCCGCAATGTGTAAAAAGGGGGGACTGCCTGCCGCTATGTATAAAAATGGGGAATCTGCATGCCGCAATGTAAAAATGGGGAATCTGCCTGCCGCTATGTGTAAAAAGGTAGAATCTGCCTGCCGTAATGTGTAAAAAGGGCACGCTATCTGCCGTTATGTGTAAAAGTGTATGGTGTCTGCCGTAATGTGTAAAATGGGGACGCTGTCTGCCGTAATGTGTAAAATGGGGACGCTGCCTGCCGTAATGTGTAAAAAGTGCACGCTGTCTGCCGCTATGTGTAACGAGGGCACGCTGTCTGCCGCTATGTGTAACGAGGGTACGCTGTCTGCCATTGTGTAAAAAGTGTATGCTGTCTGCCGCTATGTGTAACGAGGGCACGCTGTCTGCCGTTATGTGTAAAAAGTGCACGCTGTCTGCCGTTATGTGTAAAAAGGGGAATCTGTTCGCTGTAAGGAGTAAAAGGGTCTCTACCTGGTGTAGTGGTGCTACTGTGCGGCGTAATTTGAAGAATGGAGACTACTGTGCACCGTTTTATGAATTGGTATTATTTTGTGGACACACCCCTTCCCCACGAAGCCACGCCACTATGTATTTTTGCGCGCGCGCCTACGGCGCGCACTGCCCATGGGGTGTACTTGGATGGGGGGCCCAAAGCATTTTGTTGCACCTGGGCCCACCGCTTGCTTGTTCCGCCACTGGTGTGAGTGTAATATATTTAGAAAAGAGGAGTCAAAGCTTTAGATGTAAATTTGCCTCTAGTGGTGACTTCTGGAAATACTCACTGAAGGTTGTCCATTGACAGGTTAATGGTCAATGATTTTTAACAATCATTTTTAACAAACAACCCATTGTCGATTAAACTATTTATTGTTCATGTTTGTGCCGGAGGCACTGAGAGAGGGGTATCAGGGGCCCAATTGGAGTAGGCCACTTAGAGCATTTTACATGTTAGTGCGCATAGGATTTTACATGTTTTTCCCCAGAAGGGTTGTGTCCTTGTCTTCTGGATTTGGACACGCCCCCTCAGTATCACCCAGGCCCCACAGATTTGTCAACGGCACAAGTCTGCACATGTGCAACCAACTAGAGACCATGGCTGCACAAGTAGAAGATGGGCTTTTTACCATGGACCACTCCATCGTTGGTAAAACCCTCTACCAAATGGGAGACACTATATATGGTTACTAACCATTTATGATCAATGGCTAACTTAATACTTAATATTACAATCTGAAATGTATCAGCTACTTTTGTGATAGACTATAATGTAGAGCTTAGCTGCATTAGAAGAGAGTGCAATGTTATTTCACTCAGTGAATTAGTGCTGTAAATAGGCCCTTATTTCCTTTATCAAATAAAAAATCCTTATCTGCTGACAATGTCCATTCAATGTCCTTTCTGATATTGTACTAGGAAAATTACAATAATTTACTGCCATTTACAGTATAACTAAACATAAGTTAAATATGCTATTTATAACAGAAAAAAAGCTTTTTTTCATTATAGTTATTACTGTGTTATTCCCCTCCAAGACTATGTTGCTTTATATACAAAGGTGTTAGTTGACAACTAAATAATGTCATAAATAAACAACAGCATCAATGCAATCTAACAGTACTGACATAACAAAAGTAGGACCATAGTAACAAAGCACATTAAAAAAATCTTCATATTTGTATCTAAAAAACCCCCCATTGATATATTTAAAATGATATTAAACATTTGATGATGATTAGACAATATTCCTCAATCTACCAACAGCAGGTTCCGGTAGGAGCTGCTCTTGGATGTCTGGCAGCATAAGAGATATAAAGGAGCTGAAATGCCTCCCCAGCCAGAAGCGATGCTGCATGTTACACTGTGATTGCTGGGAAAATTTGTAGATAGAAAGTAAGAGCTCTGAATACAACAGATTAATGTGTCACTCACAGGTTCACCGGGCAGCCCTCTAGGTCCAACCTCTCCATCTTCTCCCTGTTACACAAAAGAAAAAGCTGTTTCTACTGATATTCAAACACACAGCACGTAAAGAGGGACACGCAATGACTATTTTTGTTTGTCAAATTGTTATCTATATGCGATTTTGATGGGCGGAAAAGGCTAATTTGTAGGCAGTGAGGGCAAGAACTGAAAGTTAATGTATGGCAGCTATGCTTCTTATACACAACAGCGTTTATGTGCATATCTGTGTACAATGACTGCTGCTATCTACATATACCTGTGCAGTGGATATTTATTATTATAAGCTATGTCTTCACACATACAGATGTAGCCATGCTCACCGTGGCTACATCTGCGCTAACTGCCCGCGCCTAGCCATGCCGAGCAGCGGCATTTTCTGCTTTCATTTATGCGAATGGAGTGCGTGTATGGCTACATCTGTATGTTGTCAGTACCTGATTGGGTGTTTAAGTCGACATGCGTTTGGCAGCCGGGAAATAAAATGAAGATGTAATTCATTCCATGTTGGCAGTGGTTGGTGAGGGAAGTTCTTAAAGTAACCACCAAATGGCTGTGGCGATGTGACCATGTCATTTTCTAATAAAACTATTACTTTATGTACATTGAACAGAATCTGGATAGCCTAAGAGCTGCATACAATTATCTTTAGGTCTTCCTCGAATTCCCCAGATGACAACGTTTCCTTCACACAAACATTAATAGATAATTAGCTGCCAATATATATCAACTTTGTTACCTGCATACATGCAGTATGAATAGTGATTTCCTGAGCATGAATGCGCACTGTGCTCTGTGTTTAGCGGCATTACAGGGGACGCTAGCTAGTGTGTGTTATCCTACGGTGCCCAGAACCCTTAATAAGGCCCTGTATGTTGTGACCAACTGTTATCACCACAATCTGTAATAATATACTGTATGTAGACCCGTCTTTCACCAGGTTGCTGGGTAGTGTGGCTGCCATATAGCCTAATACCCTCTCATCTCACCAGCCTCATCCCTCAATGTTCTCTCCATCCTCAAGCCCCCCTGTGTCTCCAGCCTATGCTTCTCCAGTTTTATGCCCCTGTTTCTCTCCAGCCTCATGTATTCAGATGGAGAATCTAAGCCGTGCTATGCATCTTGGGTCATATGGCACAAAATGTTTAGGTGTAAGAGAACATATCTGTAGATTAGTAATGCCAGTCTATGTGTTCCACGCTTGTTCATAGATCTAAACTGACCAAATTGATCCTTAGGAGAAAATACTTTTTGATTACTCAAATTTTTATTGTATTCAAGTAGAACAGAATATCACGGAAACCACTAAACTAGCCAAATAGTTTCCTCCCCAATATCTTATCTCAAATATCTTTGTTTAGTTCAAGTTACTGCAACTTTTCCCATGATAATACCAGTGGCTTTCTCATTTTGGGGGGCATTCAATTAGTCACTGTAAATTTCTCCACAAAAAACTGTCTTTTTCTCAATTTTTGCCCAATATTTTATTGAGCAATTCAATTAATGCCCTTTTTTTTTGCAGCATAATTTACCCATTTCTGTGCAAAACACACAGGATAAGGGCTAAAGTTACATGTGTTTTCACGATCGGGGCCACAAAAAATGCCCTTATTGCATATTTTGCTACTCCTGCCTCCAGCCAGGTGAAACATAATCCCAGATAAAGATATTGGCATCATTGGCATCATCTAACTTACCCCCAGTAGGGTCAGACTGGCACAGGGGAAACCCACGGTGTGCACCACCTCCTTCCCTACTGATCAGGTTGCAGACTGTGCACTAGAATTATACATATATTACCTTATACTGCACAGCACTTCAGTGTATTACTGTTATTAATATGGTACATTATCATGAATGCACTATTTACTATATATATTTAAAATTGGGCCCAGTCCATGTGCTCTCTAATGGTCAGGCAAACCAGTGTGGTGGCTGGCCACACCCCCTGTGGAGTTGGGACACACTACTAAGCATGGGCCTCTACCAGTGTAGTCCCCCAGTGGGCCCTACACACCCCAGTCCAACACTGCCCCCCAGGGATCAATTAGCTGTGGAATTAATTCCTTCCAATGTTGCAAATTCACATTTTCAAAAATGATTCAGGAGTTTTGCTGTTCTGCTCTGAAAGCTCCATACAGATGTGTCCTCTTACATCCTTCCTGCAGTCACGCTAAACAGCCCTTGAAGTCGTGCCATGCCGTGGCGGGACTCAGTAGCACCGAACATCTTTTGCTTTGCGTTTTTTTAAGCAAAAAATGCATCTTAGACGCAAAGTAATGTAATAGGATGCACAATCAGCTTCTGTTGATTAAAATGATATGCTGCATGCCTATATTCTGTGTGTAATTGCGGCTACATCTGCATCTGAAATGCCCCATTACAGTGTTTCCCATGAAACCAGCAACTTGTTTTTTCTAGGAATAAAATGCAAAAAAAGACGCTCTGAGCTACCGAGTCACACGGCACTCACGCGTTATGTGTAACGCAACTTGTAGCGCATGGAGCAAAGATGTAAGAGGACACATCAATATTCCAAGGGATACAGTAGAAGGAAACAGTGTGTCTTGGTTTTAGAGGGCACTAACATGTAGGGAGTTTCTTTATCGGGTATCTATTTAGACCCACACTGTGACTTGGGCATCTTCAATTTGTTAAATAATCTGATTTCCAAAAGACTAAATCTCTCTTTTAGTACTTTAACAATGCAGCAATGAGGTTCTGTTCTCTCACCAGATATTCTTACCTTCCCTTACGCTAAAAAAAATGGTAGACTAGATTTTTATGTGGACATTGAGAACATCACATAAACATCTATATTATCGTTATTTGCTGTTAGATCATTCTTGGTTTTATTGTTTGGATTACAAATAGTGTAAAAATAATGAAGATCTTAATTAATAGCCTCCCTTTTATGTAGTTATTATCCTTCCCCATTTGGCTTTGTTGGGAGAACCAATAAATACTTCTTCTTACACCACTCCTTTTTCCAAAATGGCAATAGCACTCTTTCTCAAGAAAGGTTCCCAATTCTGATGTTATCTTTCCAATCACACTAAGGTGATTTTTTTTGTCGCAGAGCATGTGTCTAAGCTACACTGAGCATGTGTCGTAGGGCCTTGCATTGGTGATTACAGGGGAAAATGTATAAAGCAGTGACAAGAGTAGAGAAGTGAGTCAGTAGAGGAGTTGCCCATGGTGACCAATCAGCTGCTGATACGTATTATTTTATAGATGCACTTCATAAATGTTACCTCAAAGCTGATTGGGTGCCATGGGCAACTTCTCCACTGGCCCACTTTTCCACTCTTTCCACAACTTCATACATCTACCACAAAGTGAGGATTTATTCGCAAATTGAGTGACAGGCAGGGAACATTTGTGGGTGGTAACTAGGGAGCGGCCACTCAAACACAGGCATGTACTGTAGTAACTGTTTTGGGGGCTTGTCAATGCTTGCAACTGCAAACCTATACACAGTTATAATTTAATCAGTACTAAATGCCGCCGGACGGAATCCCGGCGTTCGAAATACCGACGCTGGAATCCCGACCACACAATCCCAACAGGGGTGACCACACAATCCCAACAGGGGTGGCGAGCGGAACGCAGCCCCTTGCGAGCTCGCTTCGCTCGCCACCCTCGGCACACTATTATATTCAGTGCTTAAAGTGGTCCTAGAGAGGTGGTGGAACTCACCCCCCTTCCCACGGTGGCAATTCAACAAAGGTATTGCGCGCGCCTACGGCGCGCGCTGCAAAAAGGGGCGTGTTACACAATAGTAATAACGCCCACAGTAGTAGAACCCCATAATACACATAATGCCTACAGCAGTAGCGCCTCTTATACAATGCCCACAGTGGTAGCGCCCCTTATATAGAGCCCATAGTAGTGGTGCCCCTTATGCAATGCTTGCAATAGCAGTGCCCCTTATGACCCCAGGAGTGATGCCCCTTATGAAGTGCCCCCTTTACAATGCCCTCATTAGTAGTGCCCCCCAGTAGTAATGCCCTTAAGTCGTTTAGCCCCTGTAGTTATGCCCCCTTGTAGTTTAGCCCCCAGTAGTAATGCCTCCAAGTAGTAATGCCCCCAGTAGTTTAACCCCTGTAGTTACGCCCCCAGTAGTAATGCCACTGTAGTTATGCCCCCAGTAGTAATGCCCTCCTGTAGTTTGCCCCCTGTAGTTTGCCCCCCAGTAGCTTGCACCCAGCAGTAATGTCTCCCAGTAGTTTGCCCCCAGTAGTAATGCCCATCTGTAGTTTGCCCCCAGTAGTAATGCCCCCCCAGTAATAATGCCCTCCTGTAGTTTGCCCCCAGTAGTAATGTCCCCCAGTAGTTTGCCACCCAGTAGTAATGTTCCCCAGTAAATGCCCCCCAGTAGTTTGCCCCCCAGTAGATGCCCCTCAGTAGCTTGCCCCCCAGTAGTAATGCCCTCCTGTAGTTTGCCCCCTTGTAGTAATGTCCCCCAGTAGTACTGCCCCTCAGTAGTCTGTCCCCCAGTAGTAATGCCCTCCTGTAGTTTGCCCCCTTGTAGTAATGTCCCCCAGTAGTACTGCCCCTCAGTAGTCTGTCCCCCAGTAGTAATGCCCTCCTGTAGTTTGCCCCCTTGTAGTAATGTCCCCCAGTAGTACTGCCCCTCAGTAGTCTGTCCCCCAGTAGTAATGCCCTTCTGTAGTTTGCCCCCAGTAGTAATGTCCCCCAGTAAATGCCCCCCAGTAGTAATGCCCCCTCAGTAGTTTGCCCCCTAGCTGCTGCACAAATAAAAAAAATAAAAAAACACAGCACACACCATACTTACCAAGCCCCGCTCCGTGTCCGGCCGCTGCAGTCCTCTCGCCGCCCGCTCCTCTGCACTATGAGAGAGACGTCATGACGTTTCTCCCATAGCGCGCTCTGACTGAGCCGGAAGCCGGAGCTCAGTACTGAGCTCCTGCCTCCGGCTGCCGCTGTGCGGGAAGACGGGCGCCCGCTGGTAACACACTCTCAGCGGGCGCCCGTCATCTCCCTGCAGCGACGGGGACTCATCGCCGGGTTAGGTGAGCCAGAGGAGGCGGAACTGCGTTCCGTCTCCAAGTGGAACTGACGGAACGCAGTTCCGGCCCGTTCCGGCTCACTTTAACCCCTGATTATATTCTCCCTCTATGGGTGTCGTGGACACCCACGGAGAGAGAATATGTCGGGATTGTGGCGGTCGGGATTCCGGCGTCGGTATTTCGACCGCCGGGATTCCGGCCGGCGGCATCTTGACCGCATCCCGTTATAATGGCTTTCGTGTCTAACTTCCTATGGCAATGCTGCACAACCATAGGGTTTATCCATTAGGCAAGTAACAACAGATGTGCAACCGATGGTTGTGTCTTCATACACAAGCAGTGTATCTCAGAAGCGTCCAACAGTTGCGACATGTGCAGATTTTGAATTAGGCCCTATGCCTTTTACTACAACAAACACAAACAGAGGCCCAGATTTATCAAGCCTGGGAGAGTGATAAAGTACCAACCACTCAGCTTCTAGCCGCCATGTTACAGAGTAGGGGGGAGATGTATTAAGCAGTGAAAAGAGTGGAGAAGTGAGCCAGTGGAGAAGTTGCCTGTGGCAACCAATCAGCATTGAAGCATCATTTATAATTTGAATACTGTACTATTGTATGGAGCAGCTGATTGGTTGCCATGGGCAACTTCTCCACTCTTTTCACTGCTTAGTACACCTCGCTCCGTGTTGAAAAATGACAGCTAAGAGCTAATTGGTTAGTATTTTGGGGTCTATTCATGAAGCAGTGAAAAGTGTGGAGAAGTGAGCCAGTGGAGAAGTTGCCCATGGCAACCAATCAGCATTGAAGCATCATTTATAATTTGAATACTGTACTATTGTATGGAGCAGCTGATTGGTTGCCATGGGCAACTTCTCCACAGGCTTACTTCTCCACACTTTTCACTGCTTCATAAACAGACCCCTCTATCACTGTGCAATTTATCACTCACCAAGGCTTGATAAATCTGGGCCAGAGCTTTCTATTTTTTCCATTAGATCCCTGCAAGTGAAGATCACAACAGGATCCAACAAATGCACTCTTAGAAATGCCCTCAAGTATTCTCCCTTACGCACCCCTATATCATTTCCTTCCTTTCCCCCACATCTCTTCTTCATCCTCTTATATTGCATGGCTACCTTCTTGTACATGTTGTGGTCTAAGACTACAGTTACTGTACATAACCCATATACCTGTCTGTTTACAAAATAACACAAAGCCTGTGGACTGTAATAAGGAGCCTTATATTCACTGTTTTGTTGTCAAATATTTCAGAAAGGTCTGTTTTGCTCTATTTTGTGAATTCCTCAATAAAAAGGGATTGAAGGGACACAGGCTGACATTATTCCTGTTGATACATGTAATGAAAATCCGTAATTCAACTGCATGTGTTTGGGTAGCCCATAGAGACATACAGTACCTACACTGTGTGACCAGACAAGCTGTGAACTGTCAAATGAAACACTTTGATCACTATGACAGTCGGACATTCTGTTCACACAGACCTATTTAAAATCAGTACACAGAGCAAATGTACAGCAGGAACGCGGTCGATGAAGAAATATAGACCTGTACTGAGTGTGATGGAGACATAGAAAGCATGATTCTGCTATGGTTGCATTTATAATATGAGGTCAGAAATGAAATCCCTTGAAAATGATCTCTCAGGTTCTTTCCGTTTTTTAGCTTCTTACCCTTTCTCCATCTTCACCGGGAGGCCCAGGTGGGCCAGAGGGACCTCTATCACCCTAAATAAAATAAAAATAAAAATGTAAGTATTTCTAACTGCAAGGATAAATATGCTTAGCATTTTTTGTTTAGAATATACAGTAGATGAAAAAATGTTAAAACTACTAAATATTGGCCCTCATTCCGAGTTGTTCGCTCGCTAGCCGCTTTTCGCAGCAGTACACACGCTAAGCCGCCACCCTCTGGGAGTGTATCTTAGCTTAGCAGAATTGCGAATGAAGTATTCGCAATATTGCGCAAAGATTTTTCTGTGCAGTTTCTGAGTAGCTCGAGACTTACTCTTCCAGTGCGATCAGTTCAGTGCTTGTCGTTCCTGGTTTGACGTCACAAACACACCCAGCGTTCGCCCAGACACTCCCCCGTTTCTTCAGCCACTCCCGCGTTTTTCCCAGAAACGGCAGCGTTTTTTCACACACTCCCATAAAACGGCCAGTTTCCGCCCAGAAACACCCACTTCCTGTCAATCACACTCCGATCAGCAGAACGAAGAAAAAACCTCGTAATGCCGTGAGTAAAATACCAAACTTCTTAGCAAATTTACTTTGCGCAGTCGCAGTGCGAACATTGCGCATGCGCAATTAGCGGAAAATCGCTGCGATGCGAAGAAAATTACCAAGCAAACAACTCGGAATGAGGGCCATTGTAAACAATTTAATGGCATATGTACTGTGGTAGCAGTTTTCTTATGGTACTTGTTCCATTTCTGTTTCCAAATGAGACTGTGCAATGAACTCTAAACCTTTAGTAAAATGCAACTGAAAGCACATAAACATAACAAAATAAGAAATAGGCTTACTAAATAAACGGCTCTTTCATATGACATATAATTATCTTAAATTTACTGTTTTTTTTATGTTGCTACTGCACTAGTTAGATAATGTACATATACATGTGACAACTCTATACAGATATAATTATTTGCCTGATCAAAATATAACACAGAGTATGTGCAACAAAAATAAGAGTTGTAAAGAATTGTAAGCAGTGGATATTTGAATGACCTACACAGTACATACTATGGATATGGAAGTTCCCTAAACTCATTTATAGCATTTACTCATATCATGTATCTCTATATTTGTAAGCTAATTCCTAAATAATCATGTTGCATCCAATAATTTTTGAATCTCAAATCGTCAAAAGCCAAATTGTAATGCAGTGTTAGCAGGATGAAAACAAAGTACCCAGCACCCTCTGCTGGACAATCCTAGGAAGTAAGGAATTACATTTATAAAGAAAGAAAGGATAATGAGCATTTTATACCAGCATACAGGACTTGAGGATGGGCTATCTATTCACCACCTAAAGAATGACTCACCCTGTGCCCCTTCTCCCCGGGGAGACCTGGAAGGCCATCAAATCCTCTGTCACCCTGTAAAAATATAATAATTACACAGATCAAAAAGTATGCTATCAAATGATAATATAGTACAACCAAACACTGAATGTAATACATGTATTGAATCCTTACAGCAGGTTTCTTGATGTATCCATATATTCCTTTGTTTTTAGTCTAACAGCACTAAGGACTGAATACTATATGCCTAAAAATGAAATGAATAAAGAAGGAATGAATGACATCATACCTTGGACCCAGGTTCTCCAGGCATTCCGCGGGATCCATCGGCTCCAGAGCGGCCCTGAAATTAAAACATATATCATATTAACAATAATCATATATATATATATATATATATATATATATAGTGTAGTTAGCTAGATATATATGCATAGTACATCAAAATAATGTCTAATTGCTATACCAATACAGAGAAAATGAAATAAAAAAAATGCTAAATATAGCTTAATAGTGAGGTTTAACTTTGTGCTGAGTACAGATTAAACTAAATATATGCTACAGTGGTATTTTTATTGCCTACTGCAGTGTTGAAAAGTTAAAATACAGGTCTCATAAAACCACTTTGCCTTATGTTTAGCACATTATGAAATCACATACCCCAAAGATTAATTCAATGATGCTCTCACTATGTAAAATAAGTATTAAATCGTAATTGTTAATACATGCAATAAGAAATAAGAAAGGTGCTTAATTATGAAAGATATAGATAGATAGATAGATAGATAGATAGATAGATAGATAGATAGATAGATAGATAGATAGATAAATAGAATTGGCTTAGTATTAAATTTTTGTTTTATATCTCAAAATCAATCTATCTATCTATCTATCTATCTATCTATCTATCTATCTATCTATCTATCTATCTATCGGCATTTTAAGAGAAGAGATGTGTGCAGTTTCTGTCCAGGACCCCTCCTCTCTTTTTAGCCAGCAGTGCAGTCCCTGGGCAGCAGCGCTAGTAGACTCTAGTACTGAAATGCGCAGGACTCCAGGAAAATGGCGCAGTGCACATTGTCCAGGTGATTCCTCTACTGCGCATGTGCAAAAGGCGCAAAGCTGCCACAGCGGACCTGGGACTCTGTAGAGGTAAGTACTGAAGAAATGGGTGCATTGTGTATGGTGTGCCCCCCTTCCCCCTTAGTCATGAAGGGCATTGCACACACTGCACCCATTATCTATCTATTTATCTATCTATGATATAGGGGTAGATTTATGATAAGTAAGCTCTAACTAAAAGTCTGTATTGCCACTTACTACAATGAAACAGATTTTATTTGCTTTACAATTTACCATGCCAAGGCTCCTGTTAAAGCCCCGGCCCCCGAGAAAACCCCAACTTCTCTGTGAGCGTTTTCTTATGGTTTCCAACAGGTTAATTCTCCCAATGAAGAGTTACAGTAAAATGTGGCTTCACTGGTCTCCATTTCCTGGAATAAGTAATGCCATCCTGAGTGACTGCAGCCGCTGTCCCCAGAGAGCTCTCTGATTTCTCTGCTGCAAACCTCTTCTTAAATAAAGGGAAACCTCTTTTTAAATAGTGAGAGATCATGTCTTATATAGAGAAATGGAGACAAACAAAATCTCATATCCTCAATAGACCCCTTAGTTCTTGATGCTATTCCAGATAATACATTGTAATGAAGCCAGTGATGTAATGCAGCTATACTGTACATATCAATAATAATGTTTATGTGTAACATCACTTACCGTGTATATGAGTATGTGTCATTTACAGTGTATGTTACCAAATGTCACAAATTTATTTCATTTTCAGGGATTTCTGATAACAGTCTTGAGTGAAAATTAGAGAATAATAGGTCAACTAAGATACTTATTACATACCCTTTTGCCAGCTTTTCCCATTGGCCCAGGTGACCCCTGGATTCCTCTAGGACCCTTCAAATCAAAATAAAAGTTAGTAGTTGTCTATATATGAAAAATACATATCTGTACTGGAGAAGAAATACACAAAGTACAGAGTTTAGAAACTATGCTCTGAGTGATCATACACACACACAGATAAACAAGATCATTAGAATATAAAGATAGTGTCTACATTAACAATAAAATGCCTTACCTGAGGTCCTGGATCTCCAGACTCCCCTTTAATTCCTGTAGATCCTGGTGACCCCTGTGTTAGAAGACAGAAAAATAAAACAAGGTTGACATTTTATTACAATAACAGACTAGCATGGCGCAGGGCAAGCCAGCCTCACACAGATGACAATGGATGTTTGTGATCATAATAAATTGACTCTTCATTTCATGACATTAGTCCATTAAACAAAGTGAAACAGAAAGCCTGTAGAACCTCAGTGACACAGTGCTGCCAATCAAAGGATGGCACATTAAAGTGTATTGTGCAACAGAACAATGACTGACAGTGGGACTGGTACTGAGAAGAATCCCAGCTCCTGAGAAAATGTATATTGCACAACATTTCCTGCTGAATTATACAAAAGCACTTCCATTAGAGCAAAGTGATTCATTTAACATTTATCACTCCTGAATGTTAAATAGGTGATGATGAGATGGTACAATGCTGTTACCTGTAGATAAGTTGTTCTCATATGTAATATATTGCCTTGACTGCTAAGTATTCCATCATGGAACACTTTCTGAGTCATCTAACACAATAAGTGAGACCTTTCATTTCTATTAGTGCTGAAAGCAATCATTTACCTTTAAACAATGGAAAATGTTACTTGACCTTGTTGACGAGAGATGTGTCCTTCATGTATTGCTACTGGCACCGCCCACATACTACAGTTACTGATTTGTATATCAGAGTCTCATGTCCTCAATAACAGCTTCAAAAATCAGTATGCATCCAGTCAGAGGGCTCCCCAAAAACATGATTCCCTCTAAATAATGGGCTCCTACAGTATAGTGCCTAGCTGGTACCATAATAGCCACATGGGTAATAATTATATGCCTAAAAGTGGCCCCTTATGTGCTATGCATGAGATAGACATTGTGTTCAGCCGCTGCCAACATCTGGCATAAAAAATCCATATAGCCTACATACATTTATCTGAAAATGAAATAAATATCCCACCAGGTGTTTATTGCTGGCTATAAAATATGTTCCTGAATTTGCTGGCAATGGGATGTGTTCATTCATTATTGACAAACAGACTATGACAGTGCTCAGCTAGATGCAGATTAGAAACCTCAAACAGTTCTGGAAAAAAAACAATTTACATGGATGTGTTTTTTCAAAATAATACAGGCTCATTGTGCTTTCATCTAATAAAATAACTGGACGTCTACAGCCTCCTTGTGGTATGAGAGCTAAACAGCTCACACAGGGATTCTCACCGTTTTATACACATGCATTAATATCCCATATTCCAGCAGCTAGAGGCAGTAAAACTGCAGAACTAATATTCTAAACCCCTCACGCCTCTTTAGTGCACCAAGAGCTATAGTACATGGTTTGCTGTAATGGATACTCTTCTGGCTGCACTGATGCAAAAAAAGCAAAACATTGCAAAAAAGACCTTCTCCAATTTGCAAAGTCCTGTGCTTATAGTTTCACTCTAAGTAATAAAATAACATTAGAATGATTTAAAGATGTTGTTGTCCTTTAAATCATAAATTGTTTATACAATACTTCTACTTTCAGTTTTGTATACAGCATTATATAATGTAGCTGTAAAAAAATGCTGTCAGTACTTTTTTTTTTAAAAAGAAAATATCCTGTATAATGCAGGGAAGACAACCCTGGTTTCTAAATGTTGCAATGATAAGCCAGTTGGTTAGACTGTCCAAATCTACACATGTGGATGATAAGGAATATGAAGGTGCTAATTCACCACAGTATATGTGGAGTGGGACCCCTGCACCACCAACTGGTATTCGTCGGCATTCAGTATGTTGGAACCAGATTGCCAACATACAGGTATCCTAAATGCCAATAGTCATTAGGTTGCCATGATCATTAGGTCGACAGTCAACATAGTTAAAATGTTGCCACATTCAGAATGTCGACACTTAACATGTTGACATTAGATTTGTTTGTTATTGTAGCCTGAGCTTAACCCTAAACCTAGCCCTAAACCTAACCCTAAACCTGACCCTAACTCTAAGCCTGGCTCAAACCCTATCTCTAAACCTGGCCCTAATCCTAACCCAAACCCTTACTCTAAGCCTGACCCTAACCCAAACTCTAAACCTAGCCCTAACCGTAACCATTACTCTAAGCCTGACCCTAACCCTAACTCTAAACCTGGCCCTAACCTTAACCCAAACCCTAACTCTAAACCTAGCCCTAAATCTAACCCAAACCCTAACTCTAAGCCTGGGCCTAATCCAACCACTAACTCTAAACCTAAAAATCAACATAAAAAAACATACGTTAACATTTTGGTGTTAACTTGTAAATCATATGTACTAGTCAGTTGTTCAATAGGTTTGTAGGACCTGTATTGCATCTGGCAAACATTTTGTTATTTTGTTCAGGGTAGTTTTCACTTTTTAATGTCTTTGTTGTAGCTATCTATTTTTATTTTACTTTTGGGGCTTTCAAGGAATCTTAGGTTTCTTTTGTTTCTGTCAGGCGAGCAGGAACCCTACATACAGTATGTAGCAGTCTTCATAACTTACATAACAGCTACCAATTTGTCACACAGTTTTAATCAAATCTTCAGACTTCTATTCCTGCTTATAAAGTTTCTCTATATTATAAGAGTCTTCTGTTTCTATTTGGAAATCATAGCAGAGTACTTTATCAGTTCTGGATTGCTTGTTTCATTTCTTTGCAGCTCATAAACTTCATTAGACAAAATGTCTAATCATAACGTTGTAGCCGCAATCAATGCTGTCCGCGCGTCTACGCTTTAATGGGTCATGCAATTGTTTTTAATACAATAGATTCTCTCAGATAAGATATGCAATGCAGCATGCGGTTTACCAAAGTGGTAATTAAACAACTTTAAAAAAATGCTAATTTCACATTTAACAACTGCAATCAATAACTTTCTTTTATACACAGACAAAGCTCTAAATATCATATATTTTGTTTTGATGTAGAAAGACCTATTAAAACTTCAAAAAAATATTCTATTATAAATTAATAGGCCATAGAAAAGCAAGAAGGGCAAAACTGAATGCATACTTAATCCAGTCAATAGTCTTGAATGTAATATTTTATTCAGCACACTGTATTAAAAAAAATGACTGTTTGAACTATTTTTTGTCAAATGTATTGGTTATTTGCTTAAGACATTTATGTGCTGCCCATTAAATGACTACAAGTATGTGATTTTAATACTGGCAATTACTAATGTTCATTTGGCCACACATATCAAAAACTTTTCATTCCAGCCAGCCAGCCAACCAACCAACCAACCAACCAACCAACCAACCAACCAACCAACCAACCAACCAGATGGCTGGTTGTAATGAAAATCTGGAATTTCAGAGCAAACAATCATTAGCCATTTGCTCCAAAATTATGTAAAACAGACAAATATAGACATTAAGACAATTAATTTAACCAACTTGTCTGAATTAACTTTTTTCATGGCATTTGGAAGCAAACGGCCAATTGCCATTTGCTTCCAGTTATTGCTATATTTTTCTTCCAACCAGATATCTAGTTGACTAGTTGGAATGATTAACTTTAGATGTATGGCCATCTTAAGGTGTATCAAAACTGACTTTTTTCAGGCATACTGTATAATGCATGTTAAAGTTTCTATACTTACAGTAATATATATACCAAGGGGATAAGCTACATTTTCAAAACTATGAGAATACTGTACAGTAGGCCTAATTTTACTACTTATGCGCCAGCTTTGTGGATTAAACAATATGATTCCCTTTTCATACAAGTCTTTCTCTCTACACCAGAGATTCTCACCTCCAACACTCAGGTACCCCCTCATGCTCATATTTGAATGATTTCTGCCTATGAAAGTAGTTGGGATAATTATTGCCCCAGCAAAAAAGAGTAACTCACGTGTGCTTTATTAGAGGCATCCACAAAACATGAACTGTTGGAGGTACTTGAGGACCTGAGTTGAGAACCTTTGCTTGTGTGCCCATATTTAAACAATCATTCCATTTACTGCTATGGATGAGCTCCAAAATGACTGGTTCAAGCACTTTCAACTTGTTGCTAAATATTTTCAGGGTCACAAAATGTCATATGTATCCAGCTCCCTCTCCATTTTGGGGATTGGGATTATCAATTGTGTTGTTGATGAGGTTATTTTATATCCCATAATTAAAAACGTTATTAGAAATTCCCCATCCTTTTCCAGCTTTGTCTGACCCTAGTTCAAAGGATCCCAATGTTTATGAATAAATTGTCCTCCTTACCCTCACTAAAACAATCTGCTGACGATTTCCCACTAACTTTTCCTTTGAGCTACTGTATGCCAATTATGTGTGGTGTTTTATAGTGCTCTACTTTAATGATTTATAATCTATAGGAGTATTATAATACTAATTACGGTGATAATTACTGGACCACTAAACCTTAAATAAACATTATCTTAGCTAGAATACTGATAACATTCACATATTACATACGAGTAATTGGGGAATTTCACAGAACTGAATATATTTGAGATTAAAGTGTGATATTGAGGGGAATCTTTTTCCTAAGCATACCAGATTTCCTCTCAGTCCCACCCAGTCTGAAATGATTGATAACAGAGAATATTAGGGAAGACTCACACAGTGCATTGTAAATGACTATGTAACATCTTCAGATCAGTAATGGAACTGTAACTTTCATATACACATTTGTGAATATCCAAAAATTTGATTTCATAAAAATAAACTTGCATGTCAGATTTAGTGTCTCACTAACAGAAAGGTTTTTTTTTGTTTTACTATTACAGTAGAGCTCTTTCTAAAAGTATATGCTTTATTGATAAACACTTTGTCTACATACTATACCTTTAATTATGTGGTGGTTAGTTTTGTTGGGTTTTATCCCTGTTTTACATGTGATGTTAAAGTTGTGTTACATGACAAGAGTTTTTCACACAAAAATTTAATATCACTACTTTCTAGTTCAACAATTAAAATGTCAGTCTCCGCTGTGTGTGGCCCATACTATAGATGCACTTTAAGATAGAGACAGGGGGCCCTTATGTTCATCAACAGCAAACCTGATAATAAGTATTAGTGAATCACTTACCACTGGACCCGACCTTCCAGTAAGACCCATTGGACCTGGGGGACCCCTCATGGCAATCTAAAAGAAAAACAAAACCTTGTCATTTTTAAAGCTGTACATGTATGCGCCGGGATGTATGTATGTGCCGGGATCTCGACAGCCGGTATACTGCCAACTAATTTCCCTCAGTACAAATGCAACAGGTGAAAGGTCATTGAAATTGACCTCTAGTGACCATTACTATACCTACCGGGCAATCTCTGTCAATACCTTGAGGCACCCATGTCTGCCAAAAACCAGTGCCTCTGGGAAAAACTTTTGAGGGGTGTATACATGGCACTTCCCAGACATAGCTTGTATTGACTGCCAGAAAACAGTGTTCTATTAGCAGCTAATGCTACTTGCAGTGTTCTCTATACACTTATACAGGTACATACTGTAGTGGAATAGAGTTCAGATTTAGCACACCACAGATGCGGCACGCAGTCTTATTATCCACATATGGCGATCAGTCTTTGAGAAGGAGCAATCACATAGATCAAGCGATGATGAGCACTGTTTGGGATGTCAGCCACAACACTCCACAATAGATTTATTGAATGTTTTAACATGGAGTGACACAATACTATTACAATGTGACAGCTGACCTCAGTTTATAGTAAACTGAAGCAGCTGTGTCAGACAGCAAGTCTTAAGGGCAGCAAAATGAAGGATATTAATTAGAAAATATTGTTTTTTTTTACCAGTGCAAAAGTCTAAATTAGTAGTAATTGCACTGTTCATATATTCAGCAAGTCAGTACTGAATGCCTGCTAATATATTTCATTATGCACCTGTAATTTGGTTGTTGCCAGGGTTACTATTATTCCTATTATACAATGTACTGTACTATACTCCTGTTCTACTTCTGTATTCTAAAGTAACCTGGCCACAGTGTGGTATTACTCACACGAGCTTGCTGAAGGATGGCCTGTGCTTGAGCCTCCTGAGCTGAGATAGGTGGTCCTTTCTCTCCATCACCTGTATACCGGAACTAGGGAGACAAGATAGAAAAGATGAAGATTCTAGATAGAAAATAACGAAGGTTCTGGATGTCACATTTGCTTCAAGCTGCAGTTTTATTATACCTTCATTGTGTTTACTTCCATCATAATTTCTAATGATATTAGCAGTCACCAAAGAGTTACTGTATGTACACATTTAAAGGTCACAGGCTGAGTGCATCTATAGAGTGCATTATGTTCTGGGCGGCTTTCTATATGATTATCTCCTACAGTATACAGCTTTTCTTATTCCTTATAAGAAATACAACTATTCATAGTACACTGTAATAACAGACAATAGTAAAAGTCACCAAGGAGTTTAGATACTATATATAGGCACAAGGCAAAAGGTACAGTGCTTTAAATCAGACCACAAAACACTGTGGTGACTTCTAATATCTGTTATAATTTACACCACTGTAAGTTTTATTCCTTATATGACATACATTATTCTTATGAGAACTAAAGTGGTGTCACCAATTTTCACAGATTAGAAGTGATTGCAACAAAATTCACCCTGTAACCTGTATTATGTATATACTTTTGTATATTTAAAAAAATGTCTGCCTTCACCAAGTATTTAATTGATTATAAGCTTAATGCTAAAATTCTATGACATTGGGCATTTATGTGGTCATGGGTATGTCTGACCTCTCAAATAGTTTACATTAGGGAGTTAGTTATACCTTAAAATGCACGTTTTCCTAATTAACACTGAGTTTATGACATCATTACTCACTGATTTCAGATATCATTTACAGGCGTTTATACATAGTTTAACACCACATGTGTATCAAATGTAGAGGAAGATCACTTCTGTACTATGCTTGGCATAAGGAATCTGCTGCTTTGAGCAGTGAACGCATTGGTAATTGAAGTGGCTACTGTACATGCTGCTGCTTGGCCTTTAACTTAATCCTGTTAGTGTAAACTAATTCTAGAACTCTTTTTTATCTCTTCGGCTCATCCTAATGTACTTCAATCACTATAGTTAGAATGGTTTATTTATGAACAAAATGTGTTTACTCACTGGTAACATTAGCATGGTGCCAGGAGGTCCAGGTAACCCATCCGCACCGGGCAATCCAGAACGTCCTGGTGGGCCCTAGGAAAAAAGAGATGGTAAGTGACATGGCTAAGATTGGTTTGAAGTCTAGCTCTAAAAGATAAATCAAGTGACACCAGTAATTAAGCTTTCAGGAAGAAGGTAAACCACAGTATGTTAGATAACTGATCTACAAAACACCAATTATAATAACATATGATGGATTGACTGTTTATGGTACTCACTCTCTCACCGGGGTCTCCAGATGGGCCGGATTGTCCTTGCAAACCAGGAGGACCAGTAAGACCCTAGAAGAAATAATATCATATGTCATACTGTGAACATAGAACTATTTTTCTAGAAAAAAATGCTTAAAGACACCCTATCATAAAATATGGTTTCCCTGACTATGTGATGAGGGGCTAGTAGGGGTGAGGGTGGGGGCTGGCTGTCAATTCCATCTGCTTGTGGTATATGTATCAGAAGAGAACAGGGCCATTAGAAGGTATGGAAGTCTTATGTCACTAAAAAGCTATAAAAATCACTCTTAAGACAGGCTTGCTTAGACAAAGAACTATCAACATTTAATAAGAGGTTGCGTTATCCTGTAAATAACTATTCAATAAATTAAATCAATTTAGAAAAGAATAATCATAGACTTCTATCCATATAATTTGCCCTTTTGTTTGTCTTGATTTTGCCAATTGTCCTTTTTACAAAAGTCATGACGACATTAATGTAAACTATATGTAAAGAAATACAATTACTGGCATATTTTGTGGACTTTCTATTGACTTCAAAAGCAGAATAATGTCAATACAATAACTTACACTGACTTCAGAATAACAGAATCCAGCATTTACTGACATTCTCACAAGGAACAGGGCAGGACACAATGTGCAGGGGGAATTCTTTATTACCGATGTGATTTATTTCCACGATACTCTTCTAGCCCACTATAATCAGTGTGTAAGTTTAATAAATAAAATTATATAATTGGATACATACTGCGGGTCCTTCCAATCCTGGGGGTCCTTCAATCAGCATTCCCTGAAAAATAAAAGTGCACTGCGTTAATGAGAGAAAACTAATAGTGCTCGAAATTATTGTAAAGCAAATTCTGAAAATGACTGAGTCTCCGAATGACCTGTCTGCCTACAAGCAATGTTATCTTTCATCTGGCATGTTATGCGTGTTTGCTGTAAAATAATTGTTATTCACTCTGGATGTCTAAAGTGTCCTGAAGAGCCAGTTATCATATTTGATTTGTTTTTGTTTTTTTACAACATAGGTCATTTGAACAGTAAAATGGCAACTATTTCCATTGTCAAGAGCCACAGCCTGAAAGCGATAGCAAGAAGAGAGAAATGTGTTATCACTGATGTTCAGAGCTATATTTTGTGTGAGACTAATATAAGACAGGTGATGCTGTCAGGCCAGGTATTAGGGATGTGGGCGATAATGTCTCACAGGATTGTGCCTCTCAATGAAGGGGGGACGGGCTTGAAGTCAGATCTTGTGCTGCTGGATTAGCTTTTGGGGCTCTCCTACATCAATGAAATAAAGTCAGCATGTGAACTAGACAATCAAATCATGTTACTAGAGAGAAAAATGGTGGCAGCTTAATGCAAAATAGCCTGAAAAACCTGATAGCAAAGTCTTTGTATTACAGTACAAAACAAGATCATTCTCTACTCTACACTTTGCTATATAAAGCCCTATACAAATTATAGTCCTAGAACCAAGATATGGCACCGATATATTAGACCAAGTTTTCTTAAATTTACATGTATGAATAGAAGGTCTGGAAGACAATCAACTAATTCTAAAGTGAAGGTCCAGGAAAGAAAGATCTGCGTTGCATTATAAAATCTCAAATGTGTAAAATGGAAGAGAAAAGCCACTTTATTCCATAATCCATGGCTTAATCCATACTTGTCTACTCTTCCGAAATGTCCATGAGAGCACCAGTGGGTAACATTGCCCTTAACTTTTCTCTTTCCATTGTTATTCATAAGGGATGTGGGAAACTCCTTAGAAGGGCTTTTTTGATTCACTGGCTGCTTTTATGTGCTCAGAAAGTCCCCAATATCCATTGATTGAATTAAAAGTAAATAATTATGGCCAAACAATATCTCCCCTTGCTGCACTTTTAACTGAGGAACATTAAACCAATCTCGGGTCCATAACAAAGATAGATACTCTGACGTGATAGATAATGATGGGTATAAAAAAAATGATCCTGCAGGAAAGGCAAAAAATTACAGGATTTAATGGTATTTGAATACGAATACTGAGTTATAAATGACTTACCGGTTCAATAACTGCTGGTTCTCCTTTCTGACCCTTCTCTCCATATCCACCGTAATTATTCACCTGTGATATTATTAAATGTGTTTGTAACATATTATAACTAGAAAACCCAACAGGAAATAATGTAATAGAAAATAGGATATATGTATGTTTTATAATAACAGAATTAATTACTAGCCAAACTTTGTCCACTCCTTTAGATAAGTCGGTGAAGCAGGTTTTTAATTAAACACAGCAAATTTGATATAAAGTGAGTAGATACCTTCAGTACATCTCATTATGGAAAACTCAACTTTTTCATAATTTTTGGCGAGTAAAGAAAGGTGTGTGGGCTCTCTATGAGACTATATTCAACACATCACAAGCATCACTTGTCTTTACCTGTGTTTTCTTTAACAAATATCCATTAACTAGCATACTGTACACTAGCATATGAGGACCAGCATAGTATACCTAGCAATGACCAGCATATCACACCTAAACAACCAAATATAACAACCAACCTATCATATCCAACAAATGACAAACATATCATTAGCATCAAAATACTTGAATGGCATATGACAGCCAGCAAATGGCCAATATACTGTCATATCCAAGAAATTACCATCACGTGATATAGAGCAAATGATTAGTTCAGTCAGAAACAAAATTCCCAGCATATAACTATGAGCAACTGCAATGACCGGCACATCATAACCAGAACATTGCCAGTATGGAATACTGTTCAATTTCAAGCACAGAAGAGCTCTATGCCCATTATCAGAATGAACTGATGTAATCGATTTGCTCATTTTTAACACACAAATAGTAAAGCGCTGATTTTATTGACCACATGGCATTTGCTGCTGTTTGAAATGTGCTTAAAAATACAATTCAACTCCATGTCCACTATAAAATGCAGTCCCATTTCCTAGACCTGTGCACACTCTACAGTGCAGTTCCATGTCCTGGTCCAAATGTAATGCGATAATTGGGCCTACATTAGTCTGAAGTACTGTATTACATAAACTGCATTTTGTTTGGGACAGACTATAACTTGGTACATGGCAATTATGTATCCTTCATGGGCTGGTCACAATTGCTCTAAAATCAAACATTTGGATCTCCCCTCCAGAACTTCTCATTTGCCCCTGCAGTAGGCATCCAATAAGCATTCTAGAAAGAAAGCAGGACAGCCATGCTGCTTCATACTGACCATCTGTTGTTTTCCAAGGTCTCAAATATGCCAAAATAGTTGCATTAAAAAACAAGGATGGAATGCAGTTGCTTGTCACACCGCCGCGGCCGCTGCGCTTACCCCTCCGGGTGCGCTGGGTCTCCTGGCGGCCGTCCCCGCTGGTGGTCTTCAGGTCCCGGTGTCCTGTTGGCGCTGGTCCCGGCGGTAATTCAGAGTGTGGACGCCGCGGGTACGCCCGGCGTCCACGGAGGATGAGTGGGTGGGTGACGTCACCGGCGCTCCCCGCCAATCAGACGGAGGCGGGAAGTTCAAATTCAGACGCTGGGCAGAGCTCCGGCGCCTGAGTATCATCTCTTTCTTGGATAAGAGAACTCCAGTGCTCCAGCGTTCTAAGTGTCTCCTACTTCTGCCAAACGAGCTTCTGTGCTTCTAACATCCTGTGCTCCAGCATTCAGCGTGCTCCTCTGCTGCACGGACTTCTGTGCTTCCAGCATCCTGTGCTCCAGCAATCAGCGTGCTCTTCTGCCGCACGGACCTCTGTGCTTCCAGCATCCTTGTGCTTCAGCAACGCTCACAATCATCGGTCACCGTGTGCTACAGCAACGCTCACAATCCTTTGTCACCGTGTGCTTCAGCAACGCTCACAATCATCGGTCACCGTGTGCTACAGCAACGCTCACAATCTTTTGTCACCGTGTGCTTCAGCAACGCTCACGATCATTTGTTACCAAGTGCTTCAGCAACACTCACAATCAATTGTCACAGTGTTCTCCAACATCGCTCACAAAAATCACTGTGCTTTCAGCATTGTCCTTAAATCCCTGTCTCTGTGCTTGTCAGCCTCAACCCCAGTGCTCCTCAGCATCGCTCACAGTGATTCTTCAGCATCACTCACAGTGTTCACCAGCACCGTTCTCAAGTCCTTGTCTTTCAGGTGGCTTCCAGTATCCGTCACGAACCTTGCCTGCCGCTAAATCCTGCATGAAGAAAACCTACATTCGGCCAGCTCTACTTCGGCCCAGCTGTGGTTCCCCTTCCCGGTCACCGGAAGAACCCCCGAGTTCACAACACTCTCAACCCAGGTCAGTGATAGCAGAGAAATTGCAGATCTATACAAAATTCAATTTTACTTATGAAGGACAGAAGAAAAAATATCCAATAAGATATTTGATCTCTGGAAGTACATTTTGGGGGCTGCAGTCCAAATGTGATTGTCACAGTGCTCTGCAAACCAGACTAGTATTGAACAGGAAAACTGAGACAAGACAGATACTGTAGATACACAGGTACTCAATTCAGAAACGTTCTCACCAGATTACAAATGTTAACGTCTATTTTAGTCAATTGAAGCCTCAGTTATTAATGAAATCTCATGAGATTTCTACAATTCTAAGTATAGTACACAATATGTTTAGCACTAACTTGTTCAAACAAGAGTCTATGGAAGTACCATTGACAAGAATAAATCAGACATGGATTATCAGCCTCATGTGCATATATAATATCATCAAATCTACAAATAAGACATTCTGTATTGTGCAATCCAATGCAATTTGTGATTGCAACATGCATGACAACATAATACTTACTGGATTATTCCAAGTGCTCTCCAAATTTTGAACTAAATAGATTTAAATTAATTTCTAACACCTTACCCCTTATAATTTAACATCTGTGTCACTGATAACTTACGGTGGTCTCTGAGACATCTGTCTCGGCTGGTACCCCAGGTCCAAATTCCTCTGCTGTAGGGTTTGTTGGTTTGTCTTCATAATCTGTATAATCATATAAATCATCTTTTCCTAAATCTCCTCCCACCACCGGCTCAGACTGTGTAGGGTCTACAGCTTTCACCCCATATTCTGTTTCCTCAACCAGCTTTTTGTCTGAGTCATAATCATCTCCAGTTATGTACTCCTCCAGAAAAGGTTCCTCCTCCTCCACAACAGTCTCCTCCACAAATGACTCCTCAGGGTATTTCTATCAGTACCGATGTGAGAAGTGGGAGGAACACATGGGGTAAGGTTAGTTAAAGCTGTTAGATGCATTTATGCCATGATGCAACTTTAGATGTCTTCAACATATAGCTGTAATTGGTAATTAAAAGTAATTTACAAAGCATGAAAGCTCAAAACCTCAGTACAAATGGTTGTTGTGATGTCACAGTCTTATTTTTATGTAAGTCTGTCAAGTTTTACTGGGAAGCACATGTTTCTGCTGGATAATATGGCAGTATAGGCAAGGTTCAAAAGAGTGCAAACTGATTTTGTCAAGGCTGAGAAATGTGTTAAAAGCACAAGTAGTTGCACTTGGGCACATAATCACACTACCCTTACCCATTTTCCCACTTCCTTGACAAATTTGCTCACTGGTTCACATATTTTCTATCAATTCACCTGCATACTCTTATATAAGACCACTTCATATTTGATTGACAACTCTAATACCACAAAAGGTCTTTCACTTACTTTTTTGTTCTCTGCTGGTGATGTTCATCCCCTCCCATCCAATGTGATTGACACTCCTTTAACCCTGTTTTCTCTTTCTTTCTATCCATTTCCGTCTTCCCACTATCAGACTATAACCTTCATTCCTTAAGGCTCAGTTCACCCCATTCTTTATCCCTAAACAAAAATCCACATAATCTCAACCTAATTGATTCAAAATTTTCAATAAAACAAATGATCGGTCCTAATTCTACTCCATTCTGGCCTGATTAGACTGCCTCTTTCTACAACAAAACACTCACTTCAGACATAGACAATGCAGTTCCCAACACTACATATACTGTAGTCTCTGACAATCCATATCTCATGGCACACTAAACAGACCTGGTAACTACAAAAGTACCACTGGAGCAAATCTTACTCCTATGCTACTTCCATAGTGACTTGGAAGTATCAATGCTACCTACAGCTTATCCTATCCAAAATAGAACTTATCATCTTCTCTCCTCCCAGAGTCAACATCTCCCCTTTAATCTCTCATTAAATCCCCACCACCATTAATACAAAATGCTCCTCAGTCTCTCAAACTGGCTTTTTCATACTTGAATGTTTTTTATGCTTTATTCCTCACGGACAGTATCTCTCCCAGCCCTGTATCCTCCACCTTAGAATATCAACAGAATATATCCTTTTCTTACTATAGAGAAACCATATTCTGAACCCATCTTCATCTACTCAACATCTCCCTCCTTGACTATTGCAACCTCCTCATATCTGTCATTCATCTCAACGCAGCTGTGCTCTCATCCAATTAAATTATAAACTTTGTCATGAGAAGGGTCCACAATATCCATAGTTTTCCCGTCTGCATTTATTTTGTATAACTTGTAAACCCCTGTTTTATGCTTACCCCACTGTAAAGGCGCTGTTGAGCACTGTGACACCTTCTAAACCAAAAATACAATGAGGATCTGCAGTTTCCATTGTTCGTAAATAACTATAATTATCTTTTAATTTGATTTCAGGAGTTTATGGTAAACCAGTACTCCTAATCAATTAAGCAATGGCAAAGTAAAAAATATTTATTATAAAGCACCAGTACAAGTATAAAAATAATGTGCAAAACATTAAGCAAATAAAGAAAAAAAATTCAATTATTCAATCAATAAGCTTTTTAATGTTTCATTAGGTATTTAACCTACAGTATAGAAACATTGGTTTTTTTTTTATCTGAAGCTTTCAACATTCCAACAGTACTGATGCTTTATACCCTTTCATTCAAGCGTTTGCTTGTAATTTATGGCATAGCAATTCTCTATTAGTTAAATAAGATTAAGAAAATGTTTAAATATAAGCAGTTAAAGCATCTGCAGATACTGTAGCTGATTCTACAAATGTTTTAACTATAATTAACTGTGTTATTCAAAGGTGCAGTCTCCATTGTATCTGCCTTGGCAGAATAAAAAAATACAAGAATTATATAAAATATATTGTCCCTCATTTTCAGTAGGTTTACTTTTTCTTTACAAAGAGTTACATGAAAATATTCAGGACACACATCTATCGAATATGAAAATATACATTTTTATAATCATATTTTTTACCTAAGGAGAATGCATATTTAAAACACACAGTTTTGAATAAATAAAATCACAAAATCATGTTCTCAGGTATGTCGATTTCCAGATTTTCAGGACAAGTAATGTAATCAGTTAAGTCAGCATACACACTTGCCGATGCAGGGAGCTGATGGAACAACGGAGGATGCCATGCTGTATTCGGCAGCATGGCATCATTAGTGATGTCATCGGTAACGACTGAATGAGTGCACAAATCAGGCATACACAATGCCCGATATGCCCAATTTGTCATTCTGATTTGCCCGGAAAGGACAAATCAGGCCGATATCGCATAGCGTGTACCTGGCCTTATACTACAAGAAAAATTCACAAGAGCTTGTCAAACATATGCTTGGCAAGTTGCCTAAAATGCCCAAAAGTCTATGCGGCCAAAAGCAATTTAAGGGGCCTGATTCAGAGGTGTATAGCAATTTGGCGGCAGCTGTGAATGTGTATGCAGCAACTGTCTGAAAATATGCAAAAGCTGCAACCGCCTGGATTTGTACTGAGACGTCCAACAGTGACGTTTGAGTCCCAGCGGCTGAGTACAAAGATGCAGTCACAGTCATAAAGCAGTCCATTATCAAACTTCTAAGTAGCCCTATGACGGTGCAGCATGGCCACAGGAAGTAAGCTGGAGTGCTCTTAAATGTCTATAGCATCGCAGTCACAGGCTGAGACACACCTCGAAAACAGTCCCAACACAGTTTTTATTTCGATGTAACTCCCTGTATCCGCCTCCAAAACGTCTGCGTCTGTCAATCACTTTGCGAATAAAACGTCACTGCAATCGCCGTTGCACGGCCATCGCGGCACACAACTCAGACGCATGTACAGTTCACCTGATAATCGCTGAACTGCGTAAAAATTGACTTGCATCCATCTCTGAATCAGGATGCGTTTTAGTGGTGTCATTTGAATACATTTTCGTGCACTTTATATTTGCAATATTTTTACAAATCGATTTAGAATGCAGAGTTGGAAACAAGCCCATAAGAAAACATTCATTCTATTCTTACTGCGGTCTGCAGACTGAAAAACGCATCAGCAGAGAATAGGTGTGAACGATTCCTAAATGTTTAATCCAACATTTGCATTGTGACTGTAAACATGTTTGTAAGGAGTAAGTCGCTAGTGACTGTAACTCTCCAACTGCATTCATGGCAACTTGCCTTTGGCATATGCTGTCACTTGTAGTTCACGGACAACTGGTACCGTAAATCAAACTCGTTTAGTGTGGAAGAGGCAAGCCTCAGACACCTCTACTGCTTATGTTGCCAAGCAGTCCCTGCTAACTCTTGCCTAGCAGGCCATGAAAAGAAATGTACAACACCAGTTACTGCCATTTACCTCTGCTTTAACCAATAGCAGCTAATCAAATGTTTGATTTCATTTTGCATTTAGACAATGAAATAAACTGATTGGTCACTGTAGGTTAGAGCATCTTTCTTGCACATACCATATACCTGGACATCAGTTTTCATAAACATTCCAAACTAAGTATTGTGATTTCATTGGAGATGTACATAAGAAGCATTTGATAAGGAGTTATATGTTATGCAATTGAAGGCATCTTTGTAACATAAGATGATCATTGTGAGATTTTTATGGCAAAATAAATTATAGTGATCAAATTGCCTTAAAAAGGCTCTTTAAAATGAGGAAGCAAAAGCAAGTGCAGAAGCAGTCTATATTTAAAGTGTACGTAACACTGCCAGATAGCGGGCCAAACCAACATTCAGCCTATCAGTCCACTAGAAATAAGTGTAACTATTGAAGTATAAGGCACTTTATGCACTATTTACTTGAACTGAAAGAAAACAATCGCACAAACATTGGTTCGACCCACAAAATGGCTGGTTCAACTCTGCACAGAAGACGGGCACACTTTAACGATTATGTTTTGAAGCTGTTTTGAGAAGCATCAAAGCATATTGCAGCTTAAGTATATGTTGGTGATGCATGGTGGATTGAATCCATGTGATATTTTGATTTCCACTTTAGAGTTTGAGGAAGGACTTTAAATAGCTACACTTAATATATTACCCTGATCCTTGTTGGATTCCTGTAATAAAAAGAATGTTAATTCATGTTTTTTTTTCTTTTTTTACCTCATTGGGTCCAGTGGTACGAGAAGGTGTATCTGTCTGGTAACCATAGTCTACTTCACCATATTGTTCAGGAATGTAGTCAACCACATTGGCCTGAGAGAAAACAAATGGGCCTATTAATTCAGGCTTGACATAATTTGAAGAAGTGGATCAAAGTAGGAGCATAGGAATAGTCAGGTTATGGGATTAGCCAGAGATTCTATCCACATCTAGTGGGGTTAGGGCATTTTAGGTCTCATGATCAGAGATCTTCGGGGCTGGCCCTATTGAAGATCTTGATTTCTTTGCTACCTTTACCCCTATTCTTTTTCTTGTTGATGCCTGGTAAACGGTCTTGCCCTTCTTCTTCTTAGCTGCAAATGATTTTTTGGGCGTGACCTTTTGGGGTTTGTTCTTTGATTTAAGGGGCACTGGCTTCTTCTTCGCTTTGGAACTGGCTTTCTTCTTCTGCAAAAACGTGGTGAAAGACCGGATGGAAACAATGAATGAAGAAATGAAGAAGATGAAGTAAGGAGAAGTTTTAGGGCAGGTTGTGTACCTTTATAGATGCCATATTTAGTATTTGGTGCTTTCCAGAGAACAACAAATGCCTACAAAGTCCGTATGTGACATAATGTAATAATTCACAAGCTTTCAAAACTAATAATAATCCATAATCTTGTCATTCTGTGATTTGTGAAAATCATGCAGTATTTCAAGGCTACTTTGAGGACCGTTACTCTATGAATAGCACCACTTAGAAAATATGATTATTAGCCTAAATAATATTAAACACCCCGATTTACAATGTATAATAAAATCTAAAATAAAGTATTGAGATATCAAATCTCCATGAAAGATGCATGGCTTTTATTTGAACACCATGGATCTAAATCAGTTCGTCTGCAGAAAGACAATGTTTGCAAAATGTTATAAGATTAGCGATGCATCTGCATCTACTTCATCATTATAAAAAGAGTTATCATATAGACAAGAATATCTCAGTACAATATTTTAGCTGACATTGCATCGAGGTTGTTTTGTAAACCTTATTCCCTGACGATCAGAAATGTATTGCCTGCCGTTAACTTCATCTGACTTCCAGTATGGCTAGGTCAGGTGGAAAGATGGGATTGAGATTACACGTGAGCAGATGATGAGAACATAGTTACACATACAATGCACACAACATATATTTACTGTACCTCAGTCTGAGCTACAAATTCTTCAGTTATTGAGGGTGCCTCTGTTACATAATCAGGCTCCTTGTAATCTGTTCCCCCATAATCATAGTCATATTCGATTAGCTCTTCAGGTGCATACTACATTGCAAAAGGAAGATGTGTTAAGCAAGGCTATGTTAGTCAGCAGTAGATTATAAGCATATAGCTTTATCAGAGTGATGTCCATGCACAATGTTGTACCACCTTCCACATTGTCTAGAATGCAGAAAACATTGCTACATGTCTTACTGGGGCAATAAAGCATAACTGAAAGACAGAGTGAAAATTCGGTATCCGGTCTTTAGGTCGACAATTATTAGGGCAACCACTATTGGTCGACATGCATTAGGTTGACACGGTCAATATGTCGACAGGTTAACTAGGTCGACGTGGCAAAGGTCGACATGAGTTTTTCATACTTACGATCCACATGGACTACGATTGTGAATAATAACCTGTGCCGAGCGCAGCTGTAGAGGAGCGGGATACGGTGCACTAATTGGGGTTCCCAGTCACTTTACGAAGAAAATTACACCCCAAAAAAATATAAAAAACTCTTGTCGACCTTTTTCCATGTCGACCTTGTCCATGTCGACCTAATGACCGTGTCGACCTATTTCTGGTGTCGACCTAGTCACTGTCGACCAATAGTGGTCGACCTAATGACTGTTGACATAGTTACTGTCGACCCTATGATCCACACCCGAAAATTCATAAGCCTAGGGTATATTATGCTTCAAAATAGCCAACTATGTTTAAAGTGGAACTAAACTTTTATGATAAATGCTCTTGTTTAAAAACTAAGCATAAAAGGGCTCTAGTTACACATATGAAAGTCATTTACAAATGCAGTAAACTATAGGGACATATCATGTCTACAATCTCAGTCCATGTTTACTGTTCCCTGCCATTATGATGTTTCTCATAGGGGATGATGGTATTATTATTATTATTATATATATTGAAAGCTAAGAACATTCTAAGAAAATGGGAAAGTTCTCTGATTATCTGGACTATTTGTTGATATAGTAACTTGGGATATGGGATATAGTTTCACAAAAATATGAGCTTGCAATGAGCAACGTCAAAGAAAAGAGGATAGTCTGTACTACCACTACTACAATAACCAAACAATAATTGTTCAGGCTTAGCTCCACTTTAAGATTGTGTGCCAGCAGGCTTATTCCACATAGTGACATTTTGAAGTGATTGCAATCATTCTATAATGATTAACCTATGACTTTTAGTGCTAGGCTTGAGGGTAAGCAAAATAAGATAAATAGGATGCTGTAGTAAATCTCACTGTACACAAAGAAACTTGAATACAGGAGTGTTTTCACATCTTTTAATGTCAATATTGTATGCAGCTTGTGTTTAGCACACCATAAGAATATAGAAAATACATTTTAGATCGAGATTCAAATGGTTTAATTACATTTTATTCTAAAGTAGTGAATGTAATATAGGTTGGTACGCATAACATATTAAATACACTTAATGAACAAAGCCAAAATTGCAGAGAAAATGTTCTATACAGAAAACATCCACCTAATGTTATTTAATAATTAACCATTTGATTTCTGTAAAAATTAAATAGATGATATAAAACAATTAGGGGTGGGGGGTTAAAAAGTGAAAATGCTTTCTTGTAGTTCTTTGCATATTAGTTTGGATGGTCATATTGGGCAAGAAATTGCCCCTTCACCCACCTGATCTACAAGCACTGGATACATGGGGCTATATTTACTAAAGTATGAGGGTTTTTTTTTAATAGTAGAGCTTTTGCCCATGGCAACCAATCAGATTCTACTTATCATTCATCTAGCACCTTCTAGAAATAATTGCTAGAATCTGACTGACTGCCATGGGCAACATCTCCATTTCTAAAAAAAGAAAATCACACTTTAGTAAATTTACCCCATGGGCTTTTGCAAAGGCAAGCACATGATTTCTGCCTGTGCCTAACATTGTGTAAACTCTACAAACTTTATGCATCCATCAGGACAAAATGTTACAATGTACAAATGTGTCCCCTTACACCTAGCCTCCTTGCGCGTTAAACAGCACTTCTAGTCACGCAACTTGGTAGCGCTGTGAATCTTTTTGTGCAACTTTTTCATTAAAGTGTATCTTATTCGCAAAGTAATGTGACTAGGACTCACAAGCAACTTATGCTGATTAAAATGATATGCGTTATGTCTATATTCTGTGTGCGACTGCAGCTGTATCTACATCCAAAATGCTACTGTACAGTGTCACAGCCACATTTTAATCAGTATAAGCTGCTTGTGTGTCCTAGTTGGGTAAGAAGTATTTTAATGTAAAAAGTTGCATGAAAAGCAGCTCAGCGCTACCAAGTAACACGGCGCTCACGCACTATGTGTAACGTGACTTGTGACACACAGAGGCTAGATGTATGTGCACACATCTATATTTCTGCTGCGGGGTACACTGGGCTCCACACGGAATGACATTGGGGTGTAGAGTAGGATCTTGATACGAGGCACCAACAGGCTAAAAGCTTTGACTGTTCCCAGAATGCATAGCACCGCCACCTCTATAACCCCGCCTCTGTGCACAGGAGCTCAGTTTTGTAGTTGGTGCCATGCAGTAAGTAGGCATACAACAGGTGGGCTGCACCAGCAGCCCTCAGAAGTGCTTTTTTAAGTGAAAAATTAAGACTTCAAGGGCTGCAGCAAAGACACTCTGAGTGTTAGATGTCAGTCAGACATCTCCTGCTGCAGCTCCATCACCTCCCCCAGTGGCGCTGTATACTCCCGCGCCCTGGTTGCCGGGTACTTACAGCGGAGGCTCCGGTTTTCATCTGTCAGTCACACACCCCACCGGAGCTTTCCAGGATCGCGTGGCCGCACTCAGGGAAGAGGTAAAAGGGTCCCCCAGGCGGAATCCGCTAGAAATAGCGAACCGGCGCAGCTGGTGTGAGGTGGGCAGCGCGCGCTGGCGTGGACACTGTGGCAGTACAGGGACCCCACTAGACCACCAGGGCAAGGGCACAGGTCGGTTTTACTAAAAACTGTTTGCTATAAAGCACGCAGTACCCGGTGGTGAAGTCCAGTAAGGGGATAAGGCTTTGACCTGTAGCCCCTGCCCCAGCCCCAGGGTGCCATTTAGAGTAAATGTTCCCGCCCTTGAGCTGCATATCTCTCTCTCCCTCACTCCCTGTCAGCGTTTGGGCACCATTAGGACAAGCTGAGCTGATCCTGGGACTGTTTGGGCAAATCCTCCTCTGTAAAGCCACCTGCATGTCAGCGCTGTGCATTTTACAGGACACTTAAGTATTCTACATGTCTGCTGACAGTGTTAGTTAAGAAACAGTGCAATTAGTCAGGGTTACTTAGTACAAGTACCCTGTAATATACATCCAGTCTTTACTGTGCAATGATATATCTATTAAGTGTATAGCTATACTTAGTATTACTATGTATTGCTAGTCCAGTGCAGTTTTATTGCATGTCATAATTTCTGCATTGTACAATGTGACTATGTGTGTGTGCATATAGCTGCTGTGTGACCTCCATTTTGTGTATCTCACTCAGATTGCTATCCTTATATTCTGTAACCTGAGGGAGCTAAGTGCATCAGGGTTTTTATTAATATAGGTGTTTCACAAGATATACTTATTGTGTATTTTTCTCTGTGATTTTAGTCACCATATACCTCTGGAACTCTCTGATTGTGCTAATACACTAATCAGGGGGTTCTTGTCAGGTGTTTTGCTACTGATATTGTAATGGGTTGCCTTGAATTGAGATTTCAGATATGTCAGCTACAAGGGGCGACGGAGCTGGGGCTGACCCAACAGTGCGCGGTGGTGATGCTGCAGGCACGTTTGAGGAGAATATAGCAGCTGAGGGTTCAGGTTCTGGGGGTTCCTTACCCCCCAGTGGGACCGTAGCAACGGGAGTTCAAAATGACCCACCTTTGGCTACTTTCTCCACGTTATTGAATATGCTGGTAACTAGACTTACGTCCCCTATGGGACCTCCTGTACTGGTACAACCGCTTATGGTCCCTGCCGTTAATCCGCCATGGGCAGATCAACTGTCCACTCAGTTACAGCAATTGAGCCAATCACTGACTAAACAGAAATCCCACCCACGTCCGCCTAAGACCAACGGGCCATTACTTCCTCACAATCCACTAAGGTCCCGGACACCTCGTCTGATGAGGATGGCGTATAAGCTGTATATACTGACCCCACAGACACTGATTCTGTTGCTTCTGATGTGGAATCTGTTTCACAAGTTCCTGACTTGTTGGAGGCTATCAGGTTAATTCTTCAAATTATGATGACCCAAAGCCTGATACTGCCCCTAAGAAATCGGACAGATTTAAACGTCAGAAAGTGGTTAAACAAGTTTTACCTCACTCTGACTATTTGGTTGACATACGTCAGGAATCCTGGGAAAATCCAGGAAAGAAATTCACGCCTCACAAGAAGATGCTAGCTCGCTATCCCCTCAGGGCGGAGCTAAGTAAAAATTTGGAGACACCCCCGCCAGTGGATTCGCAGGTGGCTCGGCTGGTGGTATCCTCAGCTCTGCCTGTAACTACCGTCACGTCTCTGAAAGAACCGATGGATAAGCGTGTGGAGGCTTGTTTAAAGGCGATTTACACCTTAGCTGGTGCTGCGCATTGGCCCACCATTACAGCGACTTGGGCTGCAGAGACTATTGAAGCGTGGGCTCAGGAGTTGGAAGCTGAGCTGCCTTCCAGCATTTCTGATCATGCTAGACAATGTCTGTTGTATATTGTCACAGCTTCTCATTACATTAAAGAGGCGGCTTCTGCTGCCGGTATTCTGGCGGCCAAGGCTTCTACTATGTCCATTTTGGCTCGCCGTATTCTCTGGTTGCGGTCCTGGTTTGTGGATCTGGACTCTAAGAAAACCCTGGAGGTGCTCCCTTTTAAGGGAGACATTCTTTTCGGAGAAGACCTTAACAAGATAGTGGCTGACTTAGCTTCTGCTAAAACAGCATGGCTACCTAGTACTGCTCCTTCGGTACTGAAGGCTAAGAGTACTTACTTTCACTCCTTTCGTCCTTCAGGGAAAGCAAAGGGTCAGGCGTACCCGAAACAGGCTCACACTTCCAAACCCAATAAGCCCAAACCTAAGCGAGCAAGGGCTGCCCGTCAGCCTGCTTCCAAAACTCACAAGCCTGCTGCATGACGGGGCGGGCCTCCCTCTGGGGGATCCCAGGGTGGGGGGCTGACTTCTAGGGTTTACCCAGGAATGGTTGAAGACCACTTCAGATGCCTGGGTACGGGAAGTCGTCACTCGAGGGTACGCCGCATCCTTCAAAAATTGTCCCCCTCATTGATTTTGCCTGACAGACATCCCTTCAGATCAGGTGAAGGCAAAAACTCTTCATTCTGTGGTACAGTCCCTCCTGGATACAGGACTAGTAGTTCAGGTGCCTGTGGCTCAGAGGGGCAGGGGGTACTATTCACTGCTGTTCCTAGTCCCGAAACCGAATGGGTCCTAGCGGCCCATTCTCAACCTCAAGTCCTTGAACAAATTTGTGAGGGTCTTCAAGTTTCGTATGGAAACTCTTCGCTCTATTGTTCTGGCCTTGGAACCTAGGGATTATATGGTCTCCCTGGATATACAGGATGCTTACCTGCATATCCCCATTGCAATGTCGCATCAGCAGTACCTGAGGTTTGCAGTTGGCAACCTCCATTACCAATTTCGGGCGTTACCTTTTGGTTTGACCACGACTTTGCGAGTCTTCACCAAGGTCATGGTGGTAATGACGGCTGTACTCCGCCGTCAAGGGGTCAGGATCCTGCCGTATCTGGACGACTTGTTGATCCTGGCAAATTCCCCAGAAATTCTCCTATGCCATCTGGATCTGACTATCCAGTTTCTGCATGCCCACGGGTGGCTCATCAACTGGAAGAAATCTTCCCTGGTCCCCGCTCAGAGCATGGTGCACCTGGGGGCGTTGTTGGACACTCACAGCCAGCGGTTGTTCTTGTCTCAGGAGAAAGTCCTGAAGCTTCAGGACAGGATTCGATTCTTCCTATCTCGTCCGCAAGTGTCGATACATTCGGCAATGCAAGTGCTAGGTCTCATGGTGTCGGTTTTCGACATGGTGGAGTATGCTCAATTCCATTCCCGCCATCTGCAGAAACTAATTCTTGCCAAGTGGGATGGCCTGCCTCACCGGATCAGGTTGTAAATGATCTCCTTGTCTCCGGAGGTCCGTCTGTCACTACGCTGGTGGCTGCAGGACCATCGATTGAGCAGGGGTCGTCCCTTATGGATCTCCAACTGGGTCCATATGACGACGGATGCCTGTCTGAGAGGTTGGGGCGTGGTGTTGGAGCAACACTTACTGCAGGGTCGGTGGAACAGGGAGGAGTCTCTCCTCCCAATAAACATTCTGGAATTGCGGGCGCTGTTCAACTCTCTGAACTTGGCCCAGCATTTAATACAGAACAGACCTGTTCAAGTACAGTCGGACAACGCCACCACAGTGGCGTACATCAATCATCAAGGCGGCACTCAAAGCCACATGGCAATGAGGGAAGTATCAAGGATTATTCAGTGGGCAAAACGCCATCTGCCAGCCATATCGGCAGTATTCATTCCGGGGGTCCTAAACTGGGAAGGGCACTGCACTTTCTCAGTCATCAGGACGTACACGCCGGAGAGTGGAGCCTCCAACCAGAAGTGTTTCAACTCATCGTGGACAAGTGGGACCTTCCAGATGTGGACCTGATGGCATCTCGACACAATCACAAGGTTCCGGTCTTCGGAGCAAGGACAAGGGATCCTCAAGCAGCATTCGTGGATGCACTGGCAATTCCATGGAACTTTCGGCTGCCCTACGTTTTCCCTCCGGTGTCACTCCTGCCCAGAGTAATAAGGATGTTCAAGCAAGAAGGAGGAATCCTACTTCTGATCGCTCCCGCATGGCCCAGACGGCATTGGTTTTCAGACCTTCAGAGTTTCTCGATAGAGCGTCCCCTTCTACTTCCGCAGCGCCCACATATCTTCATCTAGGGCCCCTGTGTATATCAGGATTTAGCCCGGTTGGCTTTGACAGCTTGGCTCTTGAAACTTCCGTCTTGAGGGCCAAAGGATTTTCTGAGGCGGTCATTCAAACCATTTTGAAGGCCTGGAAACCGACTTCTGCTCGGATTTATCATAGGGTCTGGAATTCTTGCTTTGCTTGGTGCGCCTCTAACAATCATGACGCTTACAAGTTTAGTATGGCCAAACTTTTGGCCTTTCTACAACAGGGCCTAGACTTGGGCCTTCATCTGGCATCCATCAAGGTTCATATTTCAGCCTTGACGGATTGGTTCCAGAGAAAAATTGCGTCCTTACCTGATGTTCATATGTTCACTCAGGCTGTGTTGCGGATTCAACCTCCTTATGTCCCACCTGTGGCTCCTTGAGACTTGTCATTGGTTCTGGAGGCGTTGCAAAGGTCTCTGTTTGAGCCTCTTGAATCTGCAAACCTTAAGTGGCTTTATCTTAAGGTATTGTTTCTGCTGGCTATTGCCTCTGCTAGACGGGTGTCGGATTTGGGTGCCTTGTCTTATAGGTCCTCATATCTGATTTTTCACCGTGACCGGGCGGTTCTTAGAACAAGTCCCGGGTACTTACCTAAGGTGGTGTCTTCTTTCCATCTTAATCAGGAGATCATGGTTCCGGCCTTTGCCTATCCTGGCTTGTCTTCCAAAGAGCAGTCTTTGGATGTGGTATGGCCTCTCCGTATCTATGTGAAGAGAACTGCATCCCTTCGGAAGTCTGATTCTCTCTTTGTACTGTTTGGTTTTCACAAACATGGCTGGCCTGCTCACAAGCAGACCCTGGCCAGATGGATTAGAATGGTGATTGCACATGCTTATGTACAGGCTGGCCTTCCAGCTCCTGCTACCATCAAGGCCCATTCTACTCGGTCTGTTGGACCTTCTTGGGCGGCCCGCCGTGGTGCGACCCTTGAACAATTGTGCAAGGCGGCTACGTGGTCCCCAGTGAACACGTTCATAAGGTTCTATGCCTTCAATACTTCCGCCTCCCAGGATGCTTCCTTTGGACGCCGGGTTCTCGTGCTCGCTACACTTTCTCCTGTCATGAGAATGTGGTGTATGTGGCTACTAACGGTTGTCATCTCTTTTACCTGCTACTGCATTGGACTGGTTAACAAAAACTGAGCTCCTGTGCACGTGGCGGGGTTATAGAGGAGGTGGCGCTATGCATTCTGGGAACAGTCAAAGCTTTTAGCCTGTTGTTGCCTCGGATCAAGATCCTACTCTACACCCCAATGCCATTCCCTGTGAAGCCCAGTGTACCTCGCAGAAAGAGATTTAACAATGGTAAGTTCTTACCATAAATCTCGTTATCTGGCCCTGTAATGGTCTGCAAAGGACAAAACCCTGAGAACAAAAACCCCTTGTGATTGACTGTGCATGACTGAAAGTCACTGCAATGCCATGTGCAAATGTCCATTGGCACTATAATTAAGCGAAGGTATAAAAAGAGGTGGTAGGAAAAGGCAATGAACTATGCCAACAGCACCCCTCGGACCCTGAAGGCATTGCCCTTCTAGGAGGCTGCAATTAGTTGATGTTCAGGGGGTCTATTTATCAGTCTTTACTAGAATATATAGAGAAGCCTGGGAGGCTATGCTGCTGTCCCCCTGTCTAAAGATGTCGACTTAAAATTCAGTTGAAAGGTTGTTTGACTAAGCCTGTCTTGAGAAAGATCCATATGGAATTGAAACATCAACAATACTTTGGCAGAATTATTCTCGCTGTGAACAATACATGAATATAATTTCTTCAAGCACATTGTGAGGTGGTGAATGCCCCCTGTCCAAGGTCTTGGACACAGAGTTATGTATATATACACACACATACCATAAAGATAATTATAAAACTGGATACTTGCATTGCGGTGATGTAATAAAGAAACATAGTATAAAAAAAAAAAGTTACGAAATAAAAAAAAAGTGCTTTATTTGGGAAAAAAAGCATAGCAGATGCACAACAGTAACATTATTACCTTGATCACTAAAAACAGTTTAAGCAGAAATTGTATAGTCAGCCCAGGTGAAGAACAATAACATTGACAGCTACAAATGGTGATTACCAAGAGGTAAGTCTGACATAAAATACACAGTGACAGCCCTTAGTACATATCACTGCAGCAGATTATTCTCAGCCGCCATTAGAGACTGCTAACCACATTAAGCTATTGCGGGACTTCAAAAAACTGTAATAGAACATTCCCGTAATGAACAAAGGAGCACTGACATACAGAAAACTGGAAATTCTGCCGCGAAAGGTAATAGCACATCCTGGCCTTATGGTTATAATGCAGGCATGGTTAAAATGCTTTAAATAACATTGCAACCGCACCAGCACTGCATTGTTGGCATAATAACTGTCAACATTTCTGACTGTTATAATCAATACTGTCAACTTTGTTGCTACTTCCCATCTGGAGAAGCACAAATAACCCTACTTTCTGGCAAAAAAAACCCCAGAGAAAGTGTTTATCACTGCTTAATAAATGGATTCCTACATGCTTAAAATACCATACAATTTACTAACTTCTGTATCATTGTCATGACATGATGGGATATAGGGGGTCATTCCGAGTTGTTCGCTCGTTATTTTTTTGTTGCAACGGAGCGATTAGTCGCTAATGCACATGCGCAATGCCCGCAGTGCGACTGCGCCAAGTAAATTTGCTATGCAGTTTGGTATTTTACTCACGGCATTACGAGGTTTTTTCTTCGTTCTGGTGATCGTAATGTGATTGACAGGAAGTGGGTGTTTCTGGGCGGAAACGGGCCGTTTTATGGGTGTGTGTGAAAAAACGCTACCGTTTCTGTGAAAAACGCGGGAGTGGCTGGAGAAACGGAGGAGTGTCTGGGCGAACGCTGGGTGTGTTTGTGACGTCAAACCAGGAACGACAAGCACTGAACTGATCGCACTGGCAGAGTAAGTCTCGAGCTACTCCGAAACTGCACAGAGAAGTCTTTTCGCATTATTGCAAATCTTTCGTTCGCAATTTTAATATGCTAAGATTCACTCCCAGTAGGCGGCGGCTTAGCGTGTGCAAAGCTGCTAAAAGCAGCTTGCGAGCGAACAACTCGGAATGACCCCCATAGTACTAAATATCCGAAATGAGTGAATCCAATGGGAGTCATTTAGGAGGCAATAAAGAGTGTCATACTAATTTAGTACAAATGTGCAGCAATCTGCATATTGTTCCTCACTTGGCAGAGTGTACTGCCAAGTGATATTACAACATGGGACAAGTGGGTTTTGGACTATGCTGCTATTTTTTTTTCTTTGTAAATGTCCCCCAGTGTGTCCTCTCTAAGCATATTTCACTAGAACCAAAGTTTCACTCAGAATTATATTAAATGTTGGAAACTATGGTTTTAAGTTTCCATTTCCGTATAGACGGCAATTTAATACTGGCCTGACAGTAATTTTACTACTTTAATATTAATTTTTATGTGCACAGCGAAAGAGACAGGTTCGTATCAAATAGTAAGTTAATTAAATGTACTGCAATTAAATGACTACATAAGCCATGGCTAAAGGGAACATATTAATCCTCCTGTTCAGCTGTTTTTTTTTCCCTCGCTAGAAGTAATATCGAACATATGGCTGAGAAAAAGTGTGACAGGAACAATGACAATTTCTATTTTCTGTCTTGTCTTCAGACTGAGGAATATATTATGATACAAAGCAGCAGAAAGAGCCAAAATAATTGTGGAACAAATTTTAGATCTGCAGAAATTGGCAGCCACCAAAAAACTCACCGATATAAACAGAAGATGTAAAGTTGGCCTGGAATTACACTTACCCAGTCTCACTCCAGGTCGACATGACACATTCCAACTATTGCAACTCTCTTTGTATTTTGGCCGTGCTTTATAAATACAGAATAGAAACCACATGCACACAGATACAAAATAAAAAACCCAGCATGATGGAATATCTAAATTGTTGTCACTTGACATAAAGAGAATTTGGCCACTGGTCTTATTAACCTTGTCCTTCAATCTCACTGTATATTAGTGAAACCCCAGTTTAGTCAGCAGTGAAGTGGTTAAATCCCATTTGAAGCCACAAATTGTAGCAGTATAGAGACATTGTCTGGAAAATGCATTAGAGGTGATTTTTTTTTAAATATATATTTTCCTTGAATGCCTCAGAATATTTCCACAATGATCTCAGCGCTCCTATTTTCCACAAGAAGCAGCATTATCATGTTACACAGTAGCTCTGGGGGATGTTTGTATCAATGGATTGTACATTTCAGAAGCTTGGGCCTCGAAAGATCTCTCCCATGGCAAGAACACATGGTTCTTATTTGGAGCAGAATACGAGGAAGCAAAGAGCAGACACTCAGGCAGCATGGGCTCATGGTTTGAGCTATAATATTCCTATGGCCTCACTCTTTCTCCCACCTTTAACGAAGACAGGAAGTCTCAGAATGGCCTATGGATTAATCCACTAACATAGAAATAACGACTGCCAAACAGCTGCCACCAAATACCACAGAGTAATGTGTTCTACATTATAGTCTAGAACTTCTATTTAAATCTACTTTTTTTTGTTATTACTATAATGATTATTTTTGTGACATATGGCATATATGACATGTGACGTACAACTGAAGCTCAGGATGTATCTATAGAGACAATGTGGCATCGGATGTGCCACACAAGAAAAATCCTGGAACTATTCAATTATTACACCTATTCCCCACATAGTAAAACCTCTGGTGATGTGCGGAAACTCACTTAATCCACGTCAATTGTGAAATGAAATGGGTTTGATGCATTGAATGTCGAGGGGTGTATCTGACAAAGAGCTGTGAGGAAAAATCCTACCTCTGAGGATGAAAGCACAGGGTTCCTGCAGCTATGTGAATCGGGCACTGGCGACAATTAGCCATGGGATAAACCCTGTGCATCATTAAGTCTCTGTACTGAATGATCCTGGTGCAAAGGCATAAATGAGTGGATTCTGCTTGTTGGTATATTTAATAGTGAGGAAATCTGGAGCAATTGTGGACAAGGTTAATAAAATGTAAAACCATTTTGGCTGCCTTATCATTAAGGAAATTAGGACTCATTTAAAAAATAAAATACATCTGTGAATAGACAATTTAGTCATAAATACATAAAAATGATGTATATTCATATTATACAATCTTATAAAATAAAAACAATTGTAGTAATTAGATGTTCAAAAAAATATGAAATTACAGTTCTCTTCACTTTAGCAGAAGCATTTTCAGTATATTTTAAGTGCTTGGGGCAGATTTATCGCACCTTCTAAAGATGATAGGTGGAGGTGTTGCCCATAGCAATCAATGAGTTTCTAGCTATAATTTTATAATATACGCTAGATAAATGAAACCTAGAATCAGACAGGCTGATATGAGCTATACCTATATTTGTCTTCTTCAGCAGGTTTGATAAATCTCCTCCTTTCTCTTTGTAACAACACGATACTGTAAAAATCCTGCACTCACCTCATCCACTTGTGGATCCTGAGCTTGGGGCCTGTTGGGTGCTGGCGTGTCACAGTCCGTCATGTAATGTTCACAGTAATCGTACGCAGCCTTGGGGTCATCTACTATAAGTAGCTGCTGGATATCACCCTGGAACAAATAATACATACAAAAAAATCTTAGTCCATGTACACAAAGCAACATCAGCATTTCAGGCCCAAGTTTTAATCCCAATATGATAACTGCATTGATTCCCTGCATGGAATCTCAAGGAATCAATGTTTAAAAATGTATGTAGATATATATATATATATATATACAGCACATGCACAGAATATAATAGGCAACAAGTGAATAATAGGACACAAGCCACGTAAAGAACCATCAACAGAACTCAGTGACTACAGCAGCATACACTGTAAGCAGAATTCTAAATCTTACAGGGAAAATAATACCGTATTTGTTCATTGTCCTATAAATGCTATTCTGCAGAAATAGCTTCATTACTCTGAACATTTGCACAAGTTAATATGCATTGAAATTGTCATATTACCTTCTCTCCTGATTAAAAATTATTCACAGATGCCAATAGAACAGTGCCATCAAGTGGACAAAATATGGCGAGTGCTTGTATAAGTACTGTGTGTAGCACAATATAGCCAAACAATGTGGACAATGCATTTCTCACATGTAAAATCACCTGTTTAACGTTACAGGAGACAGGCTGGAGCCAAGGCAGGACGTATTGTCATCTAATGACATCTGTATTCTTATGCCTTCTAGCATAGAAAGGTTCGTGAATATATAAGCCCATATAATATAAATATATGACCTAGGTTTTCTTTCACCCCCGATTAGAGATAGAAAATCTGTTATTGCTGCAAATTAAAGTACCAAGAAGAGAGTGCAGGTATATTGGCTGGCTGGAGATATAGCAGCCTTACCACTCGGTGGATCTGCATATGTGTGACTCTACTGGCCAGTGGTGCCGAGAGAGGGGGGGAGAGGGTACAAATGACCCGGGCCCAGGTCTGATGCAGGGGCCCACTCCCCCTTACCTGGCAGCAGCAGCTGCAGCTCTTCTCCTCAGCCCAGCATGCTCTGCTGTGTACTGGGCTGCAGTGTGGCCATGGAGGTGCTTAAAAATAAGAATTTACTTACCGATAATTCTATTTCTCTGAGTCCGTAGTGGATGCTGGGGTTCCTGAAAGGACCATGGGGAATAGCGGCTCCGCAGGAGACAGGGCACAAAAAAGTAAAGCTTTTACCAGATCAGGTGGTGTGCACTGGCTCCTCCCCCTATGACCCTCCTCCAGACTCCAGTTAGGTACTGTGCCCGGACGAGCGTACACAATAAGGGAGGCAATTTGAATCCCGGGTAAGACTCATACCAGCCACACCAATCACACCGTACAACTTGTGATCTAAACCCAGTTAACAGTATGATAACAGAAAGAGCCTCTTAAAGATGGCTCCTTAACAATATAACCCGAATTTGTTAACAATAACTATGTACAGTATTGCAGATAATCCGCACTTGGGATGGGCGCCCAGCATCCACTACGGACTCCGAGAAATAGAATTATCGGTAAGTAAATTCTTATTTTCTCTATCGTCCTAAGTGGATGCTGGGGTTCCTGAAAGGACCATGGGGATTATACCAAAGCTCCCAAACGGGCGGGAGAGTGCGGATGACTCTGCAGCACCGAATGAGAGAATTCCAAGTCCTCTTTTGCCAGGGTATCAAATTTGTAGAATTTTACAAACGTGTTTTCCCCCGACCACGTAGCTGCTCGGCAGAATTGTAATGCCGAGACCCCTCGGGCAGCCGCCCAAGATGAGCCCACCTTCCTTGTGGAATGGGCCTTAACAGATTTAGGCTGTGGCAGGCCTGCCACAGAATGAGCAAGTTGAATTGTGTTACAAATCCAACGAGCAATCGTCTGCTTAGAAGCAGGGGCACCCAACTTGTTGGGTGCATATAGTATCAACAGCGAGTCAGATTTTCTGACTTCAGCCGTCCTTGAAATGTATATTTTTAAGGCTCTGACAACGTCCAACACTTGGAGTCCTCCAAGTCGCCAGTGGCCGCAGGCACCACAATAGGTTGGTTCAGGTGAAACGCTGATACCACCTTAGGGAGAAAATGCGGACGAGTCCTCAGTTCTGCCCTATCCGAATGGAAGATTAGATAAGGGCTTTTATAAGATAAAGCCGCCAATTCAGATACTTTCCTGGCGGAAGCCAGGGCCAGTAACATAGTCACTTTCCATGTGAGATATTTAAAATCCACCTTTTTCAATGGTTCAAACCAATGGGATTTGAGGAAATCTAAAACTACATTTAGATCCCACGGTGCCACCGGAGGCACCACAGGAGGCTGTATATGCAGTACTCCTTTAACAAAAGTCTGTACCTCAGGAACTGAGGCCAATTCTTTTTGGAAGAATATTGACAGGGCCGAAATTTGAACCTTAATAGATCTCAATTTGAGACCCATAGACAATCCTGATTGTAGGAAATGTAGGAAACGACCCAGTTGAAATTCCTCCGTCGGAACACTCCGATCCTCGCACCACGCGACATATTTTCGCCAAATGCGGTGATAATGTTTCGCGGTGACTTCCTTCCTTGCCTTAATCAAGGTAGGAATGACTTCTTCTGGAATGCCTTTCCCTTTTAGGATCTGGCGTTCAACCGCCATGCCGTCAAACGCAGCCGCGGTAAGTCTTGAAAGAGACAGGGACCCTGTTGTAGCAGGTCCCTTCTCAGAAGTAGAGGGCACGGGTCGTCCGTGACCAACTCTTGAAGTTCCGGGTACCAAGTCCTTCTTGGCCAATCCGGAGCCACTAGTATTGTTCTTACTCCTCTTCACCGTATAATCTTCAATACCTTTGGTATGAGAGGCAGAGGAGGAAACACATATACTGATTTGTACACCCAAGGTGTTACCAGTGCGTCCACAGCTATTGCCTGTGGATCTCTTGACCTGGCGCAATACTTGTCCAGTTTCTTGTTGAGGCGAGACGCCATCATGTCTACCATTGGTCTTTCCCAACAGTTTATTAGCATGTGGAAGACTTCTGGATGAAGACCCCCCTCTCCCGGGTGAATATCGTGTCTGCTGAGGAAGTCTGCTTCCCAGTTGTCCACGCCCGGGAAGAACACTGCTGACAGTGCTATTACGTGATTCTCCGCCCAGCGAAGAATCTTGGCAGCTTCTGCCATTGCACTCCTGCTTCTTGTGCCGCCCTGTCTGTTTACATGGGCGACCGCCGTGATGTTGTCCGACTGAATCAACACCGGTTTTCCTTGCAGGAGTGGTTCCGCCTGGCTTAGAGCATTTTAGATTGCTCTTAGTACCAGAATGTTTATGTGAAGAGACTTTTCCAGGTTCGTCCATACCCCCTGGAAGTTTCTTCCTTGTGTGACTGCTCCCCAACCTCTCAGGCTGGCGTCCGTGGTCACCAGGATCAAATCCTGTATGCCGAATCTGCGGCCCTCCAATAGATGAGCCTTTTGCAACCACCACAGAAGATATACCCTTGTCCTTGGCGACAGGGTTATTCGCAGGTGCATCTGAGGATGCGACCCTGACCATTTGTCCAACAGATCCCTTTGGAAAATTCTTGCATGGAATCTGCCGAATGGAATTGCTTCGTAAAAAGCCACCATTTTTCCCAGGACTCTTGTGCATTGATGTACAGACACCTTTCCTGGTTTTAGGAGGTTCCTGCCAGGTCGGATAACTCCTTGGCTTTTTCCTCGGGAAGAAAAACCTTTTTCTGAACCGTGTCCAGAATCATCCCTAGGAACAGCAGACGTATCGTCGGAAAACAGCTGCGATTCTTGGAATATTTAGAATCCAGTCGTGCCGTCGAAGAACTACTTTAGATAGTGCTCTTCCGACCTCCAACTGTTCTCTGGAACTTGCCCTTTTTAGGTCGTGCAAGTAAGGGATAATTTAGATGCCTTTTTTCTTTGAAGAAACATCTTTTCGGCCATTACCTTGGTAAAAAGGCCCGGGGTGCCGTGGATAATTCAAACGGCATCGTCTGAAACTGATATTGACAGTTCTGTACCACGAACCAGAGGTACCCTTGATGAGAAGGACAAAATTTGGACATGGAGGTAATCCTTGATGTCCAGGGACACCATATAGTCCCCTTTTTTCCGGTTCGCTATCACTGCTCTGAGTGACTTTATCTCGATTTGAACCTTTTATGTAAGTGTTCAAAACATTTTAGATTTAGACTAAGTGTCACCAAGCCGTCTGGCTTCAGTACCACAATATAGTGTGGAAAAATAATACCCTTTTCCTTGTCGTAGGAGGGGTACTTTGATTATCACCTGCTGGATATACAGCTTGTGAATTGTTTCCAATGCTGCCTCCCTGTCGGAGGGAGCCGTTGGTAAAGCAGACTTCAGGAACCTGCGAGGAGAAGATGTCTCGACTCTCCAATCTTTACCCCTGGGATAATACTCGTACGATCTAGGGGTCAACTTGCGAGTGATCCCACTGCGCCCTGAGACTCTTGAGACTACCCCCCCACCTTGAGTCCGCTTGCACGGCCCCAGCGTCATGCTGAGGACTTGGCAGACGCGGTGGAGGGCTTCTTTTCCTGGGAAAGGGCTGCCTGCTGCAGTCTACTTCCCTTACCTCTATGTCTGGGCAGATATGACTGGCCTTTTGCCTGCATGCCCTCATGGGAAAGGAAAGATTGAGGCTGAAAAGACGGTGTCTTTTTTAGCTGAGATGTAACTTGGGGTAAAAAAGGTTGGATTTCCCAGCTGTTGCTGTGGTCCCCAGGTCCGATGGACCGACCCCCAAATAACTCCTTCCCTTTATACAGCAATACTTCCATCTGCCGTATGGGATCTGTATCACCTGACCACTGTCGTGTCCCTGACATCTTCTGGGAGATATGGACAACGCACTTATCTTGATGCCAGAGAGCAAATATCCCTCTGTGCATCTCACATACATATATATAGAATGCATCCTATTAAATGCTCTACATGAATAAAATATTTTCAGTCAGGGAATCCGACCAAGCCAACCCAGCACTGCATCTCCAGGCTGATGGCGATCGCTGGTCGCAGTATAACCACCGTATGTGTGTATATACTTTTTAGGATATTTTTCCAGCTTCCTATCAGCTGGCTCCTTGAGGGCGGCCGTATCTGGAGACGGTAACGCCACTTGATAAGCGTGTGAGCGCCTTATCACCCTAAGGGGTGTTTCCCAACGTACCCTAATTTCTGGCGGGAAAGGGTATAACGCCAATATTTGCTATCGGGGTAACCCTACGCATCATCACACACTTCATTTTATTTTATCTGATTCAGGAAAAACTACAGGTAGTTTTTTCACTCCCACATAATACCCTTTCTTGTGGTACTTGTAGTATCAGAAACACGTAACACCTCCTTCATTGCCCTTAACGTGTGGCCCTAATGAGAAATACGTTTGTTTATTCACCGTCGACACTGTATTCAGTGTCCGTGTCTGTGTCTGTGTCGACCGACTGAGGTAAATGGGCGTTTTTAAAACCCCTGACGGTGTTTCTGAGACGCCTGGACCGGTCCTAATAGATTGTCGGCCGTCTCATGTCGTCAACCGACCTTGCAGCGTGTTGACATTCTCACGTAATTCTCTAAATAAGCCATCCATTCCGGTGTCGACTCCCTAGAGAGTGACATCACCATTACAGGCAATTTCTCCGCCTCCTCACCAACATCGTCCTCATACATGTCGACACACACGTACCGACACACAGCACACACACCGGGAATGCTCTGACAGAGGACAGGACCCACTAGCCCTTTGGGGAGACAGAGGGAGAGTCTGCCAGCACACACCAAAAACGCTATAATTATATAGGGACAACCTTATATAAGTGTTTCTCCCTTATAGCATCTTTTATATATATACAATATCGCCAAAATCAGTGCCCCCCCTCTCTGTTTTAACCCTGTTTCTGTAGTGCAGTGCAGGGGAGAGCCTGGGAGCCTTCTCTCCAGCTTTTCTGTGAGAGAAAATGGCGCTGTGTGCTGAGGAGATAGGCCCCGCCCCTTTTTCGGCGGGCTCGTCTCCCGCTATTTTTGAAGTTAGGCAGGGGTTAAATATCTCCATATAGCCTCTGTGGGCTATATGTGAGGTATTTTTTGCCTCTAATAAGGTTTTTATTTGCCTCTCAGAGCGCCCCCCCCAGCGCTCTGCACCCTCAGTGACTGTTGTGTGAAGTGTGCTGAGAGGAAAATGGCGCACAGCTGCAGTGCTGTGCGCTACCTTTATGAAGACTCAGGAGTCTTCAGCCGCCGATTTTGGACCTCTTCTCTCTTCAGCGTCTGCAAGGGGGCCGGCGGCGCGGCTCCGGTGACCATCCAGGCTGTACCTGTGATCGTCTCTCTGGAGCTAGTGTCCAGTAGCCAAGCAGCAAATCCACTCTGCACGCAGGTGAGTTCACTACTTCTCCCCTAAGTCCCTCGTTGCAGTGATCCTGTTGCCAGCAGGACTCACTGTAAAGTAAAAAACCTAAGCTAAACTTTCTCTAAGCAGCTCTTTAGGAGAGCCACCTAGATTGCACCCTTCTCGTTCGGGCACAAAATCTAACTGGAGTCTGGAGGAGGGTCATAGGGGGAGGAGCCAGTGCACACCACCTGATCTGGTAAAAGCTTTACTTTTTTGTGCCCTGTCTCCTGCGGAGCCGCTATTCCCCATGGTCCTTTCAGGAACCCCAGCATCCACTTAGGACGATAGAGAAATACTATTTTGTTCAGTATTTTTTTGTAAGGGTACATGACCACACCTCCTGTGATTAGGCCACACCCCTTGAAAAGTACCTGGGCCCAGCCCGGCTCTCGACTGCCCTGCTCCTGGCCAGGTCACCATGCATTGTTGAAGTGGAAGTCATGGCTCGAGCTGTCAGTGTTATTTGTTAAAAATAAATAGTTAATAAAAATATAAAATGTTTCGTAGAATTCAATTTCTGCTTTAGATAAAGAATTTGTATTCAATATATCCAGATTTCACATCTTCACACTGGTGTTTATACCACTCTGAGACCCCAATCCATGTAAAATAGGCACCCCTAGTGCAATACTTATTTTGTAAGCATTGCACTATTATCTGTATAAGCAGTATTTGCACTATGCTTCTTGGATTGTACCAGACAGATAAATCTCCAATGGCCAATTTCCCATTAGGCATATGTGGCACATGTCTAGCGGCGGCACTTGATGGGGGTGGCACTTGGATGCTTGTGTTGGTAACATCAGCCCAAAAAGTACCAGTTAACTGCAAAATACTTCCAATGTACTGTACCATATGCCACCTTGAATGGAGTGTAAACAAGTAGGACATGCACATACTGCCCTGTCAGCATCCTACTTAGAAAATATGTATACATAATTAAAATGTCATAGTTAAAGGTTTTTCAAATTAAGGGCTTATAACCAATCAATAAAAATAATAAAATTAGGCAGGCTGTTCTGTTGCGCCTAGAGTCGCCCTCATCCCTAAATCTGCCCCTGAACTCTCCCATTAGTGCTCTGCACTGAGGAACCATTCAGTTTTATAGTCCACTAGCAGAATACCCGTGCTTCGCTGTAGAATTTAAAGTATAACGCCAATCTTTGTCAGGCCGCACCTCTGGGCTTCCCCGGATTGATGCTGTCAAAATGCTGGTGCTGAGGAGAATAATCTGTCTCCTTCTCTGCCCTGTCCCACCTCTGAAGCTGCCCTGCTCAGTGCTGTAAATACTGGGACGACAGGCCAAGCTCTGCCCGCTGTATGTTAAATATGTTAGGTTTGCAGGCTGACTGTATGTCAAAGGGCCCTAGGTCTCCTTGCTTAGCTTTAACACTAAAGTATGCCTCTGCCACCCCGTGTGTGCCTCTGCCCCCCCCCCCCCGTGTGTGCCTCTGCCCCTACCCGTGTGTGCTTCTGCCTTTACTCGTAGGTGCCTTTGCTCCTACCCGTATGTCTATGCCCCTACCTGTGTGTGCCTCTATCCTTACCAGTAGGTGCCTCTGCCCCTACCTGTGTGTGCCTCTGCCCATACCCGTGTGTGCCTCTATCCTTACCTGTGCGTGCCTCTGCCCCTACCCTCTGCCCCTACCCGTGGGTGCCTCTGTCCCTACCCGTGGGTGCCTCTATCCTTACCTGTGGGTGCCTCTGCCCCTACCCGTGTGTGACTCTGCCCTTACATGTGGGTGCCTCTTCCCCTACCCATATGTACCTCTGTGTAAATTGCTTCAGCCATTCCAGAGTTGTGCCTGAAAACTATGCATTTTTACATGTCAACCCTTCCCACCCGCACACCTAGTCATATGTGTACCAGGTTTGGTGTAAATTGCTCCAGGCATTCCAGAGTTATGCTGGAACACACACACACACACACACACACACACACACACACACACACACATCCATTTTTATATAAATTGATATGTTACTGTATATATGAAATAATTCAATCTGGAACATTTGAAACAGATAAGACTGTTAAATATATGTATGTATATATATATATATATATGTATATATATATATATATATATATATATACCTATGCATTTGGCATTTCATTTAATGAGTTTTACATCTAAATACTAGACTAGTAGGAGCTCGTGTTTTTCCAGTGTCTCAGGCAAGACAGAGTCATCAGCATTATAATAACATACTGTATATGAAGGATGGCACTTAACAAGGTACTTGGTGTTGAAGATGATTAAATTGAACTGCAGATCTTTCTTTTTTGCAAATCAACATTAGTTGAATAAATATAAAAGTAGTAACAAAATAATTACAATGCACATATGAAGTAATCCTATCATCACACAATAAAGATATCTGTATCACTAGCTCTGTGCAACCATAACTGAGCTATTACATCAATACTTCAGAAACAAATCATCAATAAAAGCTGCTTAGAGCATATTGGTGCCAATATCTCATAACATACTGAAGCTGTAACACTATCAAATAGAGTGCAGCACACGGCAGCCAGAATCACAACTAACGAGGTACATGTCACGGCTACGTCACTGTGCCAACATCCAGCAGCATGTCAGTACAAAGATTACACAGTAACAGAGTATTTACAATAGTAGAATAGTACACCACAAAGCACTGGCAGCCCGCAGAACTTCAATACGGAGCTCAGCCTCACACTGTGCACGGAAAATCACATAGATAGCAAGTATCACAAGAAACGTGTAATACAAAGATCAGACAGTCCTTCCAACAGCCTTGTACCTACCAATATCACACAAAGCCTATAATCTGCAGCATACAAATACTCCCATCACACAGCACAGTGTGTACACAGCACTGGGCAGAAGTAACAGGCAGTAACTGCTACTGTACATTAAACGATGGACCACGAGTATAAGTGAATAAAAAAAAAGTTAATGCAAAAAAGTTTTGACAATAACTTTTAAAAAGCTTTTTTTGTTTTTTTAAGAAAAAAATCTGGTGACAGTAATAAAAAGATACCAGTGTACAGTACTGTATATATAACCCTGCAATCCGTCTTAAATAACTTTCTTCAGAGAAACTTTTTCAGGAACTACTACCACTGGTATCACTGGTGGTGACATTTTAGCAGATACAGCCAAAAAAAAAGGCTTAATTCCCATTCACACACTGGGCGGTATCTATTAGCCCCAATGCGATTTCAGCCGATCAAAACGACAGGATATTGCGATTAATGACCGATAGTCATCATCATGGTATCCAATTAGAGGCCATTTTAATCGGCCGAAGTTGGACCTGCGATTGGTCAAAAACAGATGGGATCGGGGATAGGTTGTTTTACACCTTCCCCAGCGGTTGTTATTGTCTGCAGCCGCTGGGTGGGGAGTCCTGCCGTGCTGACCAATCAGCAGTGATCGGCAGCACGCCAACACTTGGGGGAGGGTGCAGGGAGGCAGAGGGACCTTCCGGTCCCTCTGACAGCAGCAGCAGAGGGAAATTTTCCTTCCCTGTAGCTGCTAACACTGTTTATCTGACTGGTCACATCCTGTGCGACCAGGTCAGATAAGACACTTGCTGGTTTGGTCGATTCTGATGCGACCATGCCAGGCAAGTGGATAATAAACAATTCTGCCCTTAACATATGGGGAAACTACTGTTTATGCATGCTTAATGGCAGAATTAAGCATCCCTTAAATGTTCCAATACAGGAAGCACGGGATATCACAGTTATCCCTATAGCTTTGTGTATCTTGCCTGGGTGGGCATTGTCAGATCCCATTAACTATTATACTATTCACGATAGATCTACACTGTTTAGATAGACAGTCAATAGGTCAACACCATATGGACGACATGCATTAGGTCAACATGGTCAACTGGTCAACAGGTAAAAGGTAGACAGTACTTAAGGTCAACAAGTACAAAAGACAGACAGGTTCAAAATATTGACGTGACAATGGTCAACACACATATGACAGACACAAGTTTTTGGGGCTTTTCACATATTGTTCAAGTTTTGTTTGAGTTACCATCCACGTGGCCTATGATTGGTAATAGTAACCGGTGCCATGTGAGGCAATTTGCTTGAAGCATTGCGAGCGAAGCGACCTCACAAGGGTCTACATTTGCTATAATTGTGGTCACATATCATGAAACATAGAAAATGACACCAAAAATATGTAAAAAACTTGTCGATCTTTTTCATGTTCACCCTATGACCATGTTGACCTTTTTTACCTGTCAAACATTTTTGTCTCCCTTTTGACCCTGTTGACCTTTTCACCCTGTCGACTTTATGCATGTCAACCATATTGGTGTCGACCAAATGACTGTCTAATTACTGTAGATCTTCTATACCACACCTGACTATAATACGGCAGCACTACCAGTGAGGGATCTTACGATCATTCTCCGGTGGGCTGCAGGAGGTCTCACATCGCAGCTTTTTTCACATTGTGCATGCGCAGCTGGAAAGCAGCACATGTGCAGTAGCTGCAAGGTGTCTGCAGGTAGAAGTAAGGTGATCGCAGATATGATTACTTTATTCCTCTTATCGGGGCCTGTGACTAAGAGATTTATTCATACATTTCATGAATAAAGAATCTTTCTTGCCGCTATATGTGGTAATAAGGATTCTTAATATTCAAGAGATTGCCGCAATGTATAATAAAATTTCCCCTACCTATATATCACATAACAAGAGGGACAGTTTGGAAGGGAAAAGGCACTGGGGTAGATAAATGCAGTACACAAGTTTACATGGGTGTAGTATGGTATGCCCCCGGCATACCGACACCGTGGCGAGGGCAAATGAGCCCCTTGCGGGCTCGCTGTGCTCGCCACGCTGCGGGCACAATGGTGCCCGACAGTCGGCATACTGAAGACCACCCGTTTACATTACAGAGTTCACATTGCAATTTTAGTAACATAAACTTATCATAGACACATCTTTGGCTAATTAGCATCCGTTGTATAATTCTGCCCCAGTACTGCATTTGTTGACTTTTTTAGTGCTTTGCAGTATAACTAAATAGGTCATCAGATGGTTATATTGGGCCATAAAATTGACTGTAATCATAAGATATCTATAAGCATCATGCTGTTTTTTTATGGTCAGCTTTCCTTTTTTCATCTGCAGAAGCCATATTTCTTTTACACTACTAGAATGAAGATTAGAGAGTGGCAGAATTACTCCTGAGTCAGATTTAGCAACAAATCAGACCATATCAGAGAGTTACAAAGTTACAGCAATTAAACTTTTGAGTTTTATTTTTGCTTTACAACACTGCATTTAGAAATAACACATTTTGCATTAAACATACCGGGTGGAATTCAATTGTTTGAAAAGTCGGTCGGGTGTCTGTTTTTTCCTGTCTATTAGACAGGAAAAAAACAGACACCCAACTGACTTTTCAAACAATTGAATACCCCTCACCATGTCCTAAAATGAATAAATAGTGTAATAAATTTTGCTACATTATTGACCTATCCCTGGTCTTAATAAATAATGGAAAAACTTGACCTTTTAATGGTCCACTACAGGCAGATCCTGAAGATGGAAGTCCAAGAGGATACTTTGGGGGGGGGGAGGGGATGGTGGTGAGGTCAACAATGGTTATCCCCCCATCTCTCTTATCTGTCCCCCTCACCCCATCTTTCTAGTTTCTATCCTGTATAATTTCTATAGCCGGGGGAGGGGGGGGGGGGGGTTGAGGGTGATTCCATGGGTGCCACAAGTGGGGCATGCCAGGATGTGTGAGGGCATAAGGGGACCAAGTTCCACTAGTTGGAAATGAGGGCCCGTGAAAGCCAGAAGTGGTGTGAGGGGGGCCTGCAGGGTGAGAGTGGTGTGGGGAGAATTTATGCCATTGGTGGGACTACGGGGAAAGTGGGGGCAGGTGCTAACACCATGTTCTGACAGAACTCAGTGCAGGCAGTTCTGGCTATGTCTGTAAGGGGGGCGCAGGGCAAGAAAGTACTGTATGTCTGCCTAGAAGCCACTAAAAACTCTGTTAGGGTTGGGAACTCCCCTCACCTCTGCTGCACAACTGTGGAGACAGATGTTAGGCTGCTTATATGTTGTTCATTTAACTCTGTTATCATAATCCTGTGATGGAGATAATAGAAGTAGTTTTGTGACAGTACATGTACTGCTGCAACCCAAATTAAATAGGTGAATTCCACCAGTGTGGGTTACACCGTGATGTATAGATTGAAGCCCTACAACTGAATAAAACACCTGTTCTTTCTGGCCATAGGGCTTTTCATCCTTCAAGAACTGTGTATTTGTTTAAGCTATTAGTGCTGCTATGCCTTGCTATTTAGTTGGTGCCCTGCTGTAATGTATAATACCCATTCATTCTAATATTAAAGTATATGGACTGTATCACATACAGTAGATAAACACCTGTTAATTCCATACATGCTGTTCTAATGCCATTTAGGTTGAATGTCAGTAATGGAATATACAGTATGATTAGTTGTTAAAGCTGAAAAATAATGCTTTTTTTTTAAATGTAACTTTCCTGTATAACGAAGGGGAAAAAGTGCATCTCCCAGTATACATAGCTCAGAAAGGAATGTGATATAAAAGTGGCGGTCCAGCCAATGGAATTAGGGGAGTTGCCTTCTCTGAAGGAGAATTAGACTGCAGTTAATTCTGAGAGATGATAGAGGGCAGCACAGGGAAACTATTGGATCCCAGTACCAGCAGATAGCAGTAAGACAGTTTTTATATATTGTATCAATGTAATCAGCTTTCAGTGCCATTGCTACATAGAGGAGAAAGGCCACTATTATAAACATACCTAAATGTACAGTATAAATGCAGTGCACCAGACCCTTAAAATTATTATGGGACCTATTCATCATCACTAATGGGCCCGTTACACATGCAGAAAACTATAGTAATTCATTATTGCGGAACCACAGGGGATGCCTAATATTCAGGAAACTGGTTTGCCTGGAAAAACCAACGCCATCTAATCATTGGTGTGTCAGTGGTTTCTTCTGTATGGCTGCATATTGCAGTTAGAAGGAACTCATTTTAGATGTAGTTTACTAATCCAGTGCTACAAATACTATGCAGAGGTTTTTACTCCCTCACCAGCAGCCTAACGCTGCCAGCAATGAGTTCCACCAATAAGCAAATTTTGCAAGTACCCCACCGATGGGTATATATACTGTAAGTAATACCACCTTGACATGTAGTTACCTAGTGACAAAAAGCATAGCTTTGCAGCCCCCACAGCAGACTATGGGGATTGCGGTATCAAGCAAAATTAATGGGACTGCCTGAGAAATCTGTGGTAGCCCTATTGTTTAATAGGAGGAAGCAGTCATAAAACCTTCCTTCTGCAAATAAAAAGAGATATCACTGCTTCATAAGACCCCTTAATGGCATTGTCACAGGTATCTTGTGGTCCTACTGGGAATTACAAATTCAGCATGTGCAAAGCGTTCTCTACTTACTTCTGCCCTGCTGCACTGAGTGGATTAAACCTCATCAGGAAGGAATGTTACAGGATAGAAATACAGGAAAAATACTCGTCTGAGACCTGTAAATTTCATCTCTGGGAAACTCATTACTTCTCCCCACTTTCTACAGCTCAGAGCCTGAGTACCCTTCTGTGCCAGATCCGAGACACTCAAATAAATACACTAGACATGATGAAATTAACACCTTCACTGCCAGGAAACTACACACGATCTCTATCATGAAAATAAATATTAACCTTTTACATTTTAGCAGCTAGAGTATTGGGGTTTCCTGTACAATAATAATGGGGACTTGCAAAGACAATGCTTGAGGCGTACGCATGTGCGGACATTTACAATTGTGATATTATCAGATTTGAGCTTACGGTTATTGTTGCATTTGTGGCTCATGTGTAACTACTGCATACCATGCAATCTAATAAAAAAAACTGTATTACTATGAGCAGGCATCTTAAACAGTTTTACAGTAATTAAACAGTTTACTGCCCATGCTCAAAATCTCAGCATGTGATATTTAGATTATTGCATGTGTCAAATCATTCACTGAAAAACTTTTTCAAAACGATTGCTTTATTAAAATTTATGTAGTTGTGTGCAGTTCAAGTAGTATCTAGAAGCCAGATGTCTATTGCGGTTTCAGATGTGCAAGTACAGGGATAAAATGTGCATAGCCTTTATCCCTAAGGAAGACTGGGGTATTTGAATTGATTGAAAAAAAATAAAACTGAATACTGTACTACCAACAGGTGAAACTACGCCAGTGAGGAAATATGGTAAAATACAAATTGGGCCCCAGATAATTAAGTATCGGCATCCTAAAAGCAGCTGTACACGCAATCAGTAACACTGCTACTGAAGTAGCAGTGGTACTTACCGGAGATGGCCTGGCTGATTGCACGTGGATGACCAAAGGTCTTGCAGTGCAGAGGCGATGGACCTCCTTCTCATAGGAAGCAGCTTTGCACCGGGAATTAGCGCCATCTGAAGATTGCATTGGTTCCCTGAAAATTGCATTTTTTTAATCTACTGAATACAGGATGGCTCTATCGGAACCCTGAATAATGAATGGGGCCATTACATAAAATATGCAGTAACTACCATTTATGCATGGGCCCATTAGTAATCATGAATAGAGTCCACTGTATCAAAATAATTTATTATATACAGTAGCACATTTAAAGAACTTATGGGCATATTTGGCTGAGGATGAAGAGTTCTTTTGATGAGTAAAACAGATGTTTTGTCAGGTGATAGGGCTCATTTGTAGGGAAATTCCACAGCAAGGTGAAGTTCATTTAACAAGTATCTTCTTACTATCAACTTGACAATAATAGAAGAGAATCATTAAGAAAGATACTTTATTCCTGTTTTTTTTGTAAATGAATGTTTATTTCATTATACAAATCTACCTTTGTAACCAGCGTATTTATTTTGTATTCATTTATTTGTTTTTTAGTGAACTGAAAGCCCAAATCTGTCACCTTTACTCTCACCTGCATGCTCTTACCTCTACGACTTATTATCTCTTTGCTGTCTCAGAATTTTTTATTTTTGGAAAAACGTGTGAAAACTGAATTCTAAAAGCAACATCTTACCACCACAAAGGTGCTCGTCATATTAAACAGAACTCCTCATAAACATTAAACCCAATACCGAAGAACTCCTTGGACACTTTACGGTCCAACATTGAGTTGTTGTATAAACTTGGTTAGAATTTTTCACATTTCCAGTATTCATTACATGGCCCTCTGAATGCAGAATTTCTGTGAATGTGATGAAGTAATAGGCATGCTGCAATATTACCTAGGCAGTCATAAAACTAGAGTGTTTATTGTTTTCCAACAGGAGCAGTAACTGCATATTTATCATTTCTATTTGTCTTTGAAGAGTAATTGTCAAACTGTTTGACAACAAATTGTGACTGCCGTCTGTACTGTACATGTATGAAATGAGTTCCATCTGGAAACTGCGTTGAATTTCAGAGCCTTGCGACAATCAGGCATTTCTGTCCTCATAAATCTCCGTTATAAACACCCGACTGAAAGTATTTGCATGCCAGATTGCAATAATGTTACAAAGGATGATGCAGATGTCTGTGTAGCCTCCTTCATATTCAACTCAATAAGCAGAGCCGTGATTATTTGCTTTGCTGAAGCAGATTGATTTTTTGTGATTTATAGTAGTTACGTTAAAGGGCCTCGCTTAGCAGACATTTATGTTCCTTGTCAGTTTCTCTGTTTACTACATATTCTAATTAAAGAGACTTACACAACACAATCCCAAACTGAATATCTGGTGTCATTTATGTGTAAACATAGCTTTACGGGTGGCATGTATTTTGCCTGGATAAGTGTCACAAGTCTCCTTTTTCACTGTTTCGTAGCAGCTTTATCTCTTATAAGTTACAATTATTAAAATTTACCAGAACTGTATAGAAGTGTGATCAACCTTTAACTAAACTTATTTTTAACTTAAAGGGCAACTCCATCAAACAATTGCGCAACACTGCCTATGGATGGCGTTACCTATCGGGTCCAAGCTCCAGAAAGTTTCACGTTCCGGAGATTGGTGCATATGGAGAATGCGGTCAAACCTCAGAAAACAGCATTTCCAGAGGTTTGGCCACATTTTTGACATTGATACATCCCAACCCCAGTCCTAAACGTGGCCACATACTGTATGCTGCAGCATCTCCAGTGCTGTCATAAAATTGACCCAGAATCATAATATGTGTGGCCCAAAATGAGTGCAATGACTGAGAGTTACTTGATCACAATCATATGGATCATTATGAGCATGACCTGTAGGAACCTGTAGGATTTTCTGATTGCAGTTACAAGCCTCAGTTTGGCCACCTATGTAATTATACAACAATTAAAAGCCAATGTACGAAGATTAAAAGATAGTGAAAACTGCAGGTAGTAAAATGCAAATAGAAGTGTATGAATTGTTCCTTGTACTCCCATCTAATTTCAGAACTGTGCTACTACTTGGACTTAAGAGCCTGATAAATAAACTTATACAGCCAGCATCTTGTACTCACATAGGCAGAGAGCTGACAGGCATCTATCAGCACTGTCCAAAGGCATAAAATACGCTGTGTGGATATAACCCAAAGCTCCACTTCATATCTTATCAGTTACTAAAGAGGTAAAGTAAACAGTGTGTAAATGATACTGTACACTTTCAAGTACACTGAAGAGCATTTTCAACACTGACATAGATCAAGTTACACATAACTCCCGTGACTTTTAATGCTTTGATTATCCTTGTTAAAAAGTATTACTTCATGTTTGTAGATAATTCATCATAGAAGTGAACTGGAGGCAACTTACAAGCTGCTTTAAACATAATGTACAATGAGCTAAGATTCGGTTTATATTTAAGTCAATAACTAAAGAGCCCTACACACTGGTCGATACCAGTGAAAGATATGAACGATCTCGTTCATTAATGAACGAGATACCGTTCATATCTTTAAGTGTGTAGGCATCAGCGATGAACGATGCGTGGCCCCGCGTTAGTTCATCGCTGGTGCCGGCTCGTTTATATATGCAGGCCAATATGGAGAATATCGTCCATATTAGCATGCATTGCTATGGAGCCAGGTGACGGGGGGAGTGAAGAAACTTCACTCCCCCCATCACCTCCCCCCCGCCGCCGGGTTGCCCATCTGCCGTGTTGGCGGTCGGGCAGCTCAGCGGCGGATCGCTGAGTCTGTAGGGCCCTTAACATATCTATATAAACTTTACCATTAAATAATACACATTATGACCTAAATACAATTATAAATACTTTTAATCCATTACAATGTCATGATATTTACTGTAACTATAGGAACATTTCTTAGATTGTAAGCTTGCGTGCAGGGCCTTCCTACCTCTATGTCTGTCTGTTTTTACCCAGTTTTGTTCTATTACTATTGCTCTAATTGTAAAGCGCAACGGAATATGCTGCACTATATAGCTATATAAGAAACTGTAAATAAATAATAAATAGCTTACTTAAGTTAAAAAGCAGTGTGCAAATTGTTCTCCAGTTTATGTTGTTTAGAAGTGTGAACGTGTTATAACTGCATGACACAGTTATAACCGCACTTAAAAGTGTACCAGTTCCTTCACACAATGGAATCACCCACAATGCACTAAACTTTCTGGGAGCTTAGTTTGTAAAGATTTTACAGTCGGTTTCCTATTCTGTATTGATTTTTTTTTTTTATCATAGTAAAAATACACTGGCACAATATAAAATGTCAGAACAGCAGAAATGAAAAAATACGTGTGTGATTGGAGAAGTCCCACCGAAGGCTGCCAAAAGCATGAGGGACATAAAACCATGAGGGTCTTGAGGGGGGTCTGTATGCCGGCACTCGGGATCCCGGCGCCCAGCATACCGGCGCCGGTATCCCGACTGCTGATATACCGGCAGTGGGACGATCACAAAAGAGCCCCTTGCAGGCTCGCTGCGCTACGGGGACAGTGGCGCGCTACGGGGACAGTGGCGCGCTACGTGCGCCACGCTATTTATTCTCCCTCCAGGAGTGTCGTGGACACCCCAAGAGGGAAAATACTTGTGATATGCCGGCTGTCGGGATTCCGGTGTCAGTATGCTGAGCACCGGGATCCCGACAGCCGGCATATCAAGTGCCACCCGTTTGAGGGTTGCCCCTTTAATAATGTGCAGGTAGTTTCCCCTTTAAGGCAGTCAGCTTCATTTTTAACAGCCAATAGTTGTTAAGTGGGGAGGAATTTTTGTAGTTAACAGTGGTGTGAGGCAGAAGATCTGCTTCTTTGTTCCAGTTTTCCCACCCTCCCACCCTTTTAGGCTTATACCCCTTTTCCACTAGCTTTTTAAAACACGGGTAAATGCGCGGGGGCGCGCATTTACCCGTGTTTTTCCCTAGTGGAAAAGGGTCCCCCGGCAAATTCCCGGGTCAAGTGATGCGGGAATCCTACCCGGGTAGCTAGCCGGGTTGAACACGTGTTCAACCCGGCTAGCTGTCTAGTGTGAATGGGAGCCGTGTCGAGGCGACATGGCTCCCGTTCACAATGTATGGGAGGGCAGCGCAGGGAGATCAAGTGATCTCCCAGCGCTGCCCCTGCCGCGTCACTAGCGCTGTCAAATTGGGGCTGTAGCACGGGTCCCAGCCGTGTCAGGCGGCACGGCTGCGACCCGTGCTACAATAGTGGAAAAGGGGTATTAGTGGGTGCACTCTCCTTGCAGTGGGGTATGTAGTAACCCAATTGTCCTGGACAGGAAATGGTTACACCACCTGAACGGGTAGCTTGTGGACTGGAGAGTGGAACACCAACTCTCTGTGTGGGTGTGATTGGTTGTCCTGTCCGTTCTTTAGTGCAGCCACCATTTCAAGATTTAAATTTAAAAGTATAATTTGTCATTAATACATTTGACAAAAATTTTAAACGCCACTAGTTGGAAACCAGCTGTGTAAGTATAACGTTTGGACCACAATACAGTGCTGATTGGTGGTTGCTGATTTCTACAGTGAATATTCTCTATGTATATACTCTATGCCTTATTATGCTTGGCTTATTTTATAAGCATTCACAAAACCATAGACAAAGGTAAAGCACAGCTAAAGTCAGAGGATGTGCTTCATAAATGAATACAGGCACACGCCGGAATCCTGACACCTGTCAGAATGCTGTCGCCAGATTCCCAACTGCCAGAATCCCGAACATAAGTATCTGGGGGAGGTTAGGATTAGGTTGCGGGGGAGGCTTAAGGTCCATACACATTAGACGATGTCGCTCTATATGTTTCCCCTCCCGGGCCAGCCGGTCGGCGGCCGCCTGTACACACTGAGCGATATGACCGCTCATATCGCTCAGTGACGTCACGCCTCCACCAGCCGTGCATGCAGGTCCTGGACGACAGTCCAGATACTGCATGCATGCACTGCCGACAGCGACGATCGTTGCTGACCGCGGGGCCGCGCATTGGTCGTCGCTGACGGCATACACACTTGCCGATAAAATAAGCGACGTCACTCAGGGAGGGGGAAAATGAGCGACGTCGCTTATTTTATCGGTAAGTGTGTATGGGCCTTTAGGCTGCAGGAGGAGGTTAGGGTTAGGCTGTGGGAAGAGTAAAGGGTAGGCTGCGGGAGAGGGTAAGGGTAAGGCTGTGGAGGAGGGTTATGGTGATGCTGTGTGGAGGGATGGTTAAAGTTAGGCTGTGGGGAGGGAGGGTTAGGGTTAGAGGGAGGGGTAGGGTTAGGGTTGGCTTACTATCTTACCGCTGTCAGGAAGTTAACAGTTGGGATGCCGGGGGTCAGTTTTTTGACCACCGGCATTCTGGCCAAACCCAACCCATGCAAACAATGTAATATTTAAAATGATATAAAATGAAAGCATTGTGTGTAAATAATGCCTAAAAGTAATATTCAACTTAAATGTTTTAGTAATTTCTATTCTAATTAATCCCAGAAACATGACAAATAAAAGCAAAAATACCTGAAGGGTCATAGTAAAAGGGTCACAATATGATCTTGGTAAGAATGGGAAAAGCTAGTATAATGGTTTTAATTCATATTATTAATTATTGTGATATTAATGTGTTATATCACAATAATCCATTATTGCAATAGAAAATCAGGGAGAAGGACTTGGAAAGTGAATTGGCGTGCTTCACAGCTTGTTATCTTCCCCTCTCCTAGTCACCACTTCCCTCATATCTCACTATATAAGCACCAGAATTTCCTGTCATACGAGCCTGCTGCCTTGTGTCACCAATGACTTTGCCCTCTGAGTTAGTCTTCACATCCAATCTCACTCACTGTCCTATTGCCTCCATGTTTTATATATTGCTAGACTATGCCTGCTTCAAACCAAGATGCAACTTAAACTAATATCCATTTTCTCCTAATTTTCCTCTACAACCAGTGCAACTTTGTAATAACTGGCATTCCTTTCACACATCTGTACTGACTTCAATCCATCCAAAATGCTGCAGCATCACTTGTCTTCTTCTCTAACCACTAAACATCCACAGCACCATTTTAGTCTCCTTAAATCCTTTGGAATCAAATTCAGACAACTTACTCTCACATCCCAAGCCTTGTCACAAAATACTTTCCCTGATGTATTCATAGCTCTGCCTTTGAACAGTTCCTTGCCTCTATGATTACTACCTCCCACTACAAGGCATCTTCTCTGCTGTACCTACCTACGCAATGCCACCTCTATGATTACTACAGTACCTCCCACTACAAGGCATCTTCTATTTATACCTACCTATGGCATGCCTGATTAGACTGTCCCCAAATCACTGAAAATTTTAAATGTTTTTATTTGAAAACATTTTCTTTAAAACCACCTTTTCATTACCACCCTAGCGTAGATTGTACTAATTACACCTCTACGTCCATTTAAATGTCCCATTTTCCAAAAATATTTGATCATCTTAACTAAGGTCTACCCTTTCCCCACTAGAGTGTAAGCTGTGTTTCCCCTGTGACTTCATGACTACTTACTTTTTCTACCTGGTATTGGTTCCTGCTTTATGTATGCTACTGTATGTTTTGCTCACTGGTGTTGCAGAGAACTGCGGTTCCTTGCAAATCAATAGTAATAATAATAATTATGACGTTTTCCCACAATCCTGAACAAGACAACTACAATTTTGTGCTCAGTTTAAGCATTTAAAGCCCCATTCAAAGTGTACATGCAATCTCACACTCCAAATTTAAAGGGAACCTTTAAGAGAATAAATGTATTTTTATACTTTGCGTAAATAAAGTTTGCACTTTTTTTTTCCATAAAAGCTGAATACTTTGTTTCTTCAAGAACATCATTTTCTATATTGAAAATTGTTACAAAGACACAGTACAATAAATCTATACATAGTTTGATGAGGGGAGAAGCTGGAGGTACATGGGTCATCTGTTTACACCTTTAAATAATTTCACAGCACTCAGACTTCTTATATCATATTTGTTTATAAGGCACCGCAAAGGGAATGCAGCACCGTGCTAAGCGCAGTACATTATATTACAATACCAATGGTTAGACAATAGCAGAATAAGCAGAAACAAGATACAAGATGGGACAGACCCACTTATTATACAGTAACAAAAGTGATAGTTGGAGAAGGGAGGGAACTCAACTATGAGCAAATCAGTGATCAGTGAGATAAGCCTGTGCCCAGGAGCTTTGCCAGAGCAAAATGACCAGAGCAGTATAAAGAGGATAGGGGACAGGGGTATTATGGAGACCAGGGGGTAAGTAACACATTAGGAGATACAGATCAGAGTTGTGCTGGTCATGTGGACAGTGAGAGGAGAACACAAAAGAAAAGTGCCCTTCCCATGAGACCTTACCATCATAAGGAGGGGGGTGTACAACACAAAGGATTATACTTGGTTGGAGATCAGGTAGAGGGAATAAGGCAGTGGCTTAAGAGGCTAGATAGAAGACTTTTGTTTTAAAGTTGAGTTCTTAGGGCATAAAGATAGTTGGCATGGGAGTGGGGAGTAGCATGGGTGACATCTTGTATGCATGACAGAGAAGAAGCAATTATAGGGGGTGTGGGGGGTGGAGACAGTTAGAGTGGAGGGCATGGAAATAAGGCAGGAGGTAATAGAGAGCATAGGAGTAAATGAGTCTTTTACATTTGAGGGTGAGGAATTTTAACTTAATTTGGGAGATAGGGAGCCTTGACTGGCAGAAAGGGAAGACCAAGGCAGAGTGATATGAGAGGAAAATGAAACAAGCATGGCAAAAGATAGCAAACAGGGTAGTTTTTACTTTCACATGTGGAATTGTTACTAAGTAGTTTTCACCATTTGAGATGGCTGTAGTGCATGTTACACTCAGCTGCGCACAAGTATATTACACATCCACTTATTTCTTACTTTCATTATTTAAACAACAGAGTATCTTCCAGAATGTTTCAGTATACTAAACTAACAAGTATGGCAGATACATGTTAAATTAATCAATTGTAGATAGTAGAGGCCCTAAAGGAACTCCTATATGATGCCCTTGGTTTCCTAGAAAAATAAAGACTGCTCATTTTAAATCAGTTCTGTCATCGGATCCTCTGAATTATTTTTTTCATTATCTAGTAAGTACAAAAAAAGTGTTCCAAGCCAGAGATAGAGCATTAAATACAACGTGCTTTGCTTTCTCTTGTGCAGGCTCCATCCAGCTGGCAAGCTCTAGAGTTGTGACATACTGAAGAAGCCAGCCCAGAAGCCAATACTCTATTATGACAGCCAAACTCGAATTAAAGGTCATTTGTCAGACTGCACTATGCTGAGTCCCAGGCTGGTTTCCTCTCCAGTCTATTGCTCTATTGCTGAGTGTGCTGAAGTATGCCTGCCCCGGAGAGAGCAGTGTGCTGAATAAAATCCACTCTCCCATGGGATCCCTGTTTGTTTGTTTTTTATCATAAAACAGATGTGTTGACTATACCTGTAGGGATTACTTGTAACTTCCATTGATTTTCATTCTGTACCCCTGTATGTTTTCTACCAGAGTTCCCTAATGAATGAATTGATCTGATCAGAATATACAGGGGAAATTATCCCATTGGGGTCTATGGATGAATTTATTGGGGTTTTTTTTTAACCTGAGTGCAGCAGGGCATGTGGGAGCTTTCATTTGTGTTATTAAAGACTATATACCATGAAAAGTTACAGGTTATTACACTTCTATCTTTTTCTTTGTATTTCACACAAGCAAAACACATACACACAGACAGATAGATCGATAGATCGATAGATAGATAGATAGATAGATAGATAGATAGATAGATAGATAACACTACACCTGGTGCTGATATGTTACAGACATTCACTACCTCTAGCATGATCTAGTACTTAATAAATATAGTCATTGTGGACTTTAACTTTTTTTCCTAAGTCACAAGAAAACTGCTGGTCTGGGAAATGTATACTATTAGCAAATTTCTATTTATTAGCTTATGACACAGACCCTATAGGGCAAGTGAGCGAGTTTGCACTTATATTTTTCAGTCTCACCTCAAACACCTCTTCGTCCAGGATGCGAGTGCCAAACACCGCGATGCCATTGGTATCCAGAATAGGTCTATCACTTCTTGGAAGGGCCTTAGTAATCTTTTTTTTGCAGTCCACAATCATTGTGACCGTGTTTTTTTCCACACTGATTGCAATCCGGTGCCACCTGCAGGAATGAATAAAGGCGGACATTTAATGGGCCAGTAGGCAAGCGACAGAACATGAAAACACCCCTATGCTACTTTGTGCACAACCTATGTCTGGTTACATAAAGCCTATGTAATTAAGCATAGATTTTTTTCAACTTTGAACACTTTTATGAAACATTTACAGCTTATATTGTAACAGTAACAATCATGTGAAGAATGTTGGAACAGTTGGAACAATCATGTGCAGTGATAAAAGTGGAGAAGTGAGCCAGTGGAGAAGTTGCCCATGGCAACAAATCAGCTGCCCTGTATACCTTTATAGTTTACGAATTATAAATGCTGCATCAATGCTGATTAGTTGCCATGGGCAACTTCTCCACTGGCTCACTACTCCACTTTTATCACTGCTTAGTACTTGTCCCCCTTAGGCCAGATTCAATTAGCCTCATTAACGACGTGAGGAAAAGGGTGGTAGCCTTGGACTTTTACCGCCCGAAGCTATTCAATTACAATCCTTTTTCTTTGTATGGTAAAATTGTGGCTAATGCAAATTAACTCATAAGTGCCGGGACCAGCACCCACAGCTGTGGGTTAACACGTTGGCAGATTTCTGTTCGAGTCTCCCACAGTAATTACAAATCCGGCTAATGTCAGTATGTTTCACAAGCTGCTTTTAATTACTACAAGTCAGTTTGACTTGATGCTAATATCAGAACCTTATATGACATATAACTAAATACTGTAGGCTGAAAATATTGTACCAATTGGCCGCACACAACATGCTTATCTTGTATCCTTTTCACTCACTATTGCAGTACAAAAAGAATCAATAATTTGTGGTATAAAAAACATACAACACAAAATATAAAATTTTCAGAAACAGTTAAGTTAATGTAAACTTGCTTTATTGTAAACTTGCTAACCATATTGGATCTCCATGCAGTCACACATAGAAACAGTCACTAATACACACATACAAAGTCATGTACTGTAGACTCTAATGCGTGTGCGGGAAAGCAAACCTTTCTAAACAAAATAAAAAACAAACAACTACACATAGCTAAACTAAGCACTAGAATGTATACTTGCAGTAATGTTGGCTACAGGAATACATAAACCTGACAAAAATAATTACAGAATGCCTCTATCTTTTAAACTGGCCAAAAATAGTCACATAGGATTATTATATAAAGTCGCAGTTTTTTCAATGTACTTACTAATTGCAGCATACGTACTGTATGCACACTTTCAAATAATCATTTTAATAAAACGCCTTTAATATCAAAAGCTTCAGCATAAACCCAAGATGTGTGTCTGTGTTTATACAGGGTGGTCTATAAGTGTGGAAACACCCTTAAAATTTAAAGTTGCATCCAAGATGGCCCACTTCAAGATGGCCGCCATAATGGTGACGTACCCTAAAAAGTTTTCCACCACTCCCATATCATATGTGTAAACACTGGATTAATATTTCCTTACTCATTTCGTTTTCATAAGGGTGTTTCCACACTTATGGACCATCCTGTACATCGATATATTACTAAAGATGAAGAAACGTTATAAAATTATATATTATCCGGATAGTGTCATGTTACAGTATAATATGGTCTACCAATGCCAAGTTCAGAATATTACTTCAGCGGAAAATGCAACATGCAAAAGAAAAAAAAATTGTATTGCCGTGGGCAAAATCAAGTTAAACCTATGGAAATGTAAGAGGTTTTTGTTTTTTTGTACAGTAGAGTGTATTATTTTAAGCATGCAGGGCTTAAAGAGGTGAGACATATTACCCATTTAATTCCTTTTGTAGCTCTAGTTATTACTACTGATGCACAGCTAGAAGCACCAACTAGCTCGCGATTAAGCATATGATGGCACTATACAATGAGGATGCTAGCTATCAATTGGATTCTCCAATACATATATTGTAGAAAACAAAGGTTTGGTAGGGGGTCCTACTAATAGACTAGTACAAGCAGCATTGAGCAAATAGCGAAAGTTATTCTGTGCGGGAATGGAGGGGGTGTAAATTGGGAAGCCCCATTAAGTGTTAACTTTTAGGGAATACTGAAACCCCACATAAAATCAGAACATTAATTTCAAAATCTGTCAGCCCAGGAGAAAGCCTCACAGACACCTTTTCATATTTGTTTGTCAAAAAGACAACAGAATATTCATGAAAGGGTAAAAAGTCTTCATGTCACTTATATTACTCTAGTTCACAAAAGCAACATGCTCAAAAAAAGTTTGACTTGTATGAAGAGCCAAGCTTCCTGGCACAGATAGAAGACTTTTTTTTTTTTTTACATTTTTTTGAAAAAATATTATTTTAGTGAACAGCAGGAAGAACACATTTAACCAGCTTAACTGCAGTTGAGGATTTTAGTCCAATTTCTTTCCAGGAACATGTAACATGTAGGCATTGACAGCAATTCAGTTAGTACTGCGGGTATGTACCGTAGCTCCTGGGTCAAGGGCCCGCAGCTATTCAATTGCTTGCATTGCAAAACCCGTAACTAATGGATTTCTGCTTGTATCCTCCTGAGGGTGTGAGAATCAATCCTTGTCAACTAGTGCCTCGGGACTAGTCGTAGTATTACTGCATGTGGAAACAGCATCGCACACGGCACCTAACCTGGTAGATGCAGTTTACCATGACTAAGCCCCAAGCATTAGTCGCGAAAGTTGCATCTCCCGGGTTAAGTGCCAGAAGCGATGCAGTCAATTGAATAGTGCCGGGCACTTATCCCGGGAGCTTCATCCACACGATGATAACTGAGTAACAGTACCCACAATAAGCTTTATATTGTAGTGCGGGTAGACAATGAAAGCAGATCTCTAATTGGTTGCTGAATGTTACTCTGAATTTGCTTTTGGAAGCACAGAAACTGCACTGTCTTATATCTGTTAAACAAAAATTAAATTGCTAAATGCATTTGTAGTTGTTAATGTTCCTAATTCCCTATACGAAGGAGGTCTGGGTTATGATAAAGCTTCCACATGCACAGTAGTACAATGTTCTGGAAAATCATACTCGGACCAGGGGACCCATGTTCAGTCTCTGTGTACCCCCTCCCCACCCCACCATCACCAGCGCATGCAAGAGTGGATTGCGTGTGTGCAGAACCCTGGGAAAATGTCATCAGTGTAATTTTTCCAATGATTTCTTTACTGCACATGTGCAGATCTTTGGGAAAATGATGCCAGTGACATTTACACAGTGATTATACCACTGATTACAGTGGTGTCGGAGGAGAGATACAGTAAGTATAGGATATCTGTGTAGGCTGTGCATTGTGGGGCCCCCTGACCCATGTGCTCCAGGTACCCTACACCTATTATAGCTTGTTTTACAGTATATAATACAGGTTGAGTATCCCATATCCAAATATTCAGAAATACAGAATATTCAGAAATACGGAATATTCAGAAATACAGATTTTTTTTGAGTGAGACTGAGATAATGAAAAATTTGTTTTCTGATTTCTTAATGTACATAAACTTTGTTTAATACACAAAGTTATTAAAAATATTGGCTAAAATGACCTCCAGGCTGTGTGTATAAGGTGTATATGAAACATAAATGCATTCTGTGCTTAGACTTAGGTCCCATCGCCATGATATCTCATTATGGTATGCAATTATTCCAAAATACGGGAAAATTCGATATCCAAAATACTTCTGGTCACAAGCATTTTGGATAAGGGATACTCAAGCTGTATTCAGTATACAACTACTGTACATACTTTTACCTAAACACACTGCCCTAACCAGCTCAGCATATATTGCAGTGATACATTAACTACCAATCCAGTGCTCTGCAGGTGTTACTCACTTTCCATCTGCAACATTGACAGTGCTGAAAATAGGGTAATCCTCTGGGGCAGGTTTTCCATGCTGATCTTCATAAAGGAAGACGGGGGACCTGCCAACCTCTACTCCTAGCTGCTGAACACCTTTCTGATTGTATATTGATAGGATAAACGTCTGCAGGCCCTTCTTGGGCTTAACTGTCAGCAGAATGGAGAAATCCTTTGGGAATACTCGCCCTGAAAAAGAGAGAAATACAGTCAGCAATGAAATATGGAGAAATGTATTGTAGTTAATCTATACAGAAATTATAGAGAGATGTGATATGGAACAAAAGTAATGTACAGTCCCAATAGCAGTCATTTTGTCAGAGCAACTATAGGAATCTACAGAATAAAAGTAGTTTTCTATGGGTAAAAAAAACTGTATAATTTTGCTCAATTTCAAAAGTGTTCCCCATTGTTTGTCCATTGTTTGTCAACACATGAGTGAGAAAACAAAAGAAACTGCAGGCACATCAAATAAAAAGGAGTACTATAGTAGTAGCTGAAATGCATTTATGTGATTGCAACATAGAAACTCTGTTTGGGCATTTGGTCTCAAACTGCATATTAAATAATACAGCAAACAATATAAATTAATCTAATTTAGCATTATTGTTAAGGTGCATACACACGGTGAGATTCGGGCTAACCCCGATTCTCGCTGTGCGATAGGGACTAGGTCGGTATCACAAGCATATAATCACTGTGCTTGCGATACTGAGTATGTGCGATTTTGTCTAAGTGTCAAGTTTGACTATCTTTTCTATGAGATAGTCAAAATTGACTTGCCTGCACAGTCTATCTAGGCTTGCGATACCGACCGCGTGGAACCGCGCATCAGCATCTCATCGGGATCGCAAGGTGACTTTCACCTTGCGATCTCCACTAGCTTTCCTTACGATTTTGACTATATAGTCAAAATCGTAAGAAAAAATCTCACCGTGTGTACACACCTTCAGTCTTAGTAGAGAGCGCACATACAATATAGGAAAACAGCATGAATAATTATCACTTATCAAAATGCATGGCAATGTTATCCATACAGATGTGCCCTCATACATCTAGCCTCAATAGGCCATGGAGTGGGAGATGCCTGGCGTATATATATATATATATATATATATATATATATATATACATACAGTATATATACATATATATATATATATATATATACAGTATATATATATATACAGTATATATACAGTATATATATATATATATATATATATATATATATGTGCAAAATCATTTGTGTTTTTAACTTTAGTAGTTTGCTGCACAAGTCTTTTGGGGTCTACTTACTAAGCCTGGAACAGAGATACAGTGGGCAGAGATAAAGCACCAGCCAATCAGCTCCTAACTGCCATGTTACAGACTGGGTTTGAAAAATGACAGCTAGGAGCTGGTTGGCTGGTACTTTATCTACATCCACTTTATCTCTATCAAAGGCTTAGGCGCCCTACACATTAGGCGATGCGCCGCCAAGGTGCCCGATGGCTGATACGGGCGACGGGCGACCCGGCGGCGGGGGGGCAGTGACGGGGGGAGTGAAGTTTCTTCACTCCCCCCCGTCACCTGGCTCCATAGACGTGCAGGCAAATATGGGCGATCTCGTCCATATTGGCCTGCATGCACAGCCGACATGTCACCAGCGATGAACGAGCGCGGGGCCGCGCATCGTTCATCGCTGGTGACTACACACTGCACGATATGAACGTTATCTCGTTCATTAATGAACAAGATCGTTCATATCGTGCAGTGATATCGGCATGTGTGTAGGGCCTATTAGTAAATAGACCCCAAAGTTAGTTATTGACCATCCTGAGTCTCCCACTAGTCAGCTCTGTGCCTGCTTGCAAACCTCTTGCAGAAATGCCATCTTGATTTGTAAACTCTGTCACAAAGCCAAACATACATGCGTGATGATATTCCAAACAGCCAATGCCAGATTTTGCACTGCACTCCACAATTGAATTAACTACAATAAAGAGATACTAGTTACCAGCCTGTCAAACTGACAACGTAACAACATAACAGTAATGTCAGCGCCGGCAGGTGTGCACGCCCGAATGGTGCAACACTTGAATTGCTCCGTTGGACACCATCTAGTGGCCGCCGGCGCGCAAAACATCTAAATTCCCCCCATAGAGGTGAGGAGCAGTGTTAGCCTTTTATTATATAGGATTGAGTATTTTAAGTTTTATGTCTAATTGTGCACATATACATTGTATTTGAGGCATGTTAACAAGCATCCTACAATACAGAGCAGTGGTATTCAACAATGCTGTGGAACTACACATCTCAGCATGACCTGCCACAGTTTTGCTAATAAGGCAAGCTAAACCTGTGGCTGGGCTTGCTGTGATATATAGTTCAACAGCAGCTGGAGGACCGCATGTTGAATGCTTATGTGATAGAGCGCTTATATAAACAGTAATTGGGTTAATGTTCCACTATGGTTTATTGACAGAAGTCTCAGATGTGCAATATAGAAAGTTAGCTGCTCAATCAATCTAGTAATACCCCTCAGGGGCTGACGGGAGGGGTTATTCTAGACAAGAAACCCCCTTTTTGTTAGAAGTCTCAGGTTTGCAAACAAGTGTGTTTCTAAAGACAATTTGTTTCTCCACCTGCAGACTGTAGGATGTGTGCAAGTACATATTATTTGTGCATTGGCGGATTACAGCATGATGTACCACACTTGTCATGTGCACTTATGGGATTAAACAAGTCAGTGCATTTAACACATTCTGACAGGAGACTATTAACCCTACATATTTTACAGTGTGTGCTTCTTTATGTCCATTTCCCAGGTTTCTTTGAAAATAATTCCTTCTGACCATTTAGAAATATTTAAACACTTTCCTAAATGTAATACTTTTCTTACTAACAAGCTGTGATACCTCTTGCATTGCACTGGCAAAACTATTTCTGTCACAATGTTTGGAAGATAATTCAAATTATTGTAAGGAAATTTGGTGTGAATATTTTTCATGTTCAATAATGCTTTTTTTCTATTTTCTTCAGGACCGGGTTTGCCCTGAAGCAAAATACATATATACATTGATTTACCAAGATGCCAGTAAAGTAAAAAGAAAGTAATGTATATTACGGTGCCATTATGTTACTTCTAGGTCTAACAGATTAGTTGTGTGTTGTAAAGAATGAAACAGGAGAAGGTAAAATGATAGGGCAAGTATGAAGAACCATGAAAGATTCCATCCTTGAAGTTTGTGCTGAATGTGATATAAAATGTAAATTTTATGTATTTCTTAGAATGCCAGTGATGTTTGATCAGGGGAGGTACAGACTACTGGGCTGATGCTGAGTTGGATGTAAGTTGGCTATAATTTGACCTGCATTGCATGCACAGAACACATATTGGGGGTCATTCCGAGTTGTTCGCTCGCAAGTGAATTTTAGCAGATTTGCTCATGCTAAGCCGCCGCCTACTGGGAGTGAATCTTAGCATCTTAAAATTGCGAACGATGTATTCGCAATATTGCGATTACATACCTCGTAGCAGTTTCTGAGTTGCTTCAGACTTACTCGGCATCTGCGATCATTTCATTGCTTGTCGTTCCTGGTTTGACGTCACAAACACACCCAGCGTTCGCCCAGACACTCCCCCGTTTCTCCAGCCACTCCTGCGTTTTTTCCGGAAACGGTAGCGTTTTTTCCCACACGCCCATAAAACGGCCTGTTTCCGCCCAGTAACACCCATTTCCTGTCAATCACATTACGATCGCCAGAACGATGAAAATGCCGTGAGTAAAATTCCTAAGTGCATAGCAAATTTACTTGGCGCAGTCGCAGTGCGGACATTGCGCATGCGCATTAAGCGGAAAATCGCTGCGATGCGAAGATTTTTACCGAGCGAACAACTCGGAATGACCCCCATTAGCTGTAAACAAGATTGCATGCATATTTGCCCCCTGCTCAATGTTTAGTCTGATGCTCATCATAATCTGGGCGCACTCACCTGTACCAGTTTATTCTTGGTGCAAAGGATCAGACGTTTTTTATGCTTCTGTCCAACTCTGTTTAGTCAGCAATTCTAATGATACAATCACTGAAATTTCCCTACATGAGAGCGCCCTGTTATGGCCCATTCTGACGCAGGTGGAGAACTGATTGAAATGTGTATATTTATAATTCAGAGAGAAAAAAAAGCTAATCATTTAGCTACTGCAAATTTATGTTAATGCTGCAGCCTATGGGCTGCCTACTGAGACACCCACCAACTGCGGCAGTCTTTCATGGCAGTTCTTGACACAAGCACGCCCCCGACATACCTAACTATGAAAGCCATCCCCCAGACACTGCCCAGGAACGCCTATCGGCTTTGCATGGTTCAAAATGCACTTCCAACTTCCTTCCCCGCCAATAACCACTGGATGCATGCACTGTCCATCTCAGATTCATGCGCAAATTGAAAACATTGGGCACAAGAGCCCAATGTTTCAAATGTGCCCCCCCTCTAAATCAGGCCCTCTGTTCCAGAGTATGTGCAGAGTGAAAACACCCAAGATGTGCTTCACAAACAGGGATACGTTCAACTCACCATCAGGCACAATATAAATAAAATTGGTATGAAAAGGCCTTTCTGCCACAGTCCTGCATTTGTAGGATTACAATATATTTAACTGTTTCGGTACCACCCATAAAAAATCTTCCTGCCGCAAGCTCTTGTTGCAAGAACTAAGATAATTAAATACCTCTGTGGAATCCATGAACATTTTCAGGATCTTACAAGTCTTGGCTTGTAAGTAGGTAGATGAAGAAGACACTTGTAAGATCTTGCTTATTTATTACAAATGTAAGAAGGATAACAGCCAGATACACATTATATTTGTAGCACAAGTCTAAGATGTCCTTACGCATCACTGATTTCCAGCTGCTGAAGGCCTAAGAGAACAGATGCAGTGTGCTTGGCGGATGTGTGCCAGCATTGTCTCTGTTTACGGTCTGCAGTGATCTAAAAGCTGATAAACCTCTGAGTCTACTTTATTTACATCATATAATGACATTTCTACAGTGATTCTTTTTAGATGTAAAGGTAAAATTAAATGCCAAACAACCATTCGACTGAATAGGGCACGTTTCATACATATCACCTTCTAAAATGGAACAGGAAATGATGAACTAGAATAGGAAGATAAACTGAATGATTCAAATAAGGAAAGAGGTGGTTTAAACTTCTGGGATGGGTGCTGATAACAAATGTTAGTAGCCTATAGCAGTATGTGGGATGTGGTTCGGTTCTGTTGGTTGTTTATTTAAGGGGCTAGTGATGTTTGTTCCAGGCTTCCCATCCTCCCTTACCGTTGAAGTTTGTTGGGGTTTTGGCTGTTTTGCGGTGGGAAAGAGCGGCAGATCACCAGTGAAGGTGCAATTGTTTAGTTGAGGTGAGCTCACTTTGTTGACTAGTAGTTGGCCGTACCACCCTAAAGGGGCGCAGTTTCATCACCCAGATGGGTAGGTAGTCAAAAAAGAGGGTTAGTGTATACATTTGGTTGCTTAAAGGGTTTTTGTAGTTGTGTTTTTGCACTCTAGGCGGTACCCATCTGCAATGCCTGTTGTTGGTTGTGTTTGGGAATTGCAGATTTGCTGATTTGGCTGTCCTTTCTTTGGCATCATACATCATTACATAATAATCATTATATTGGCAATCAGTAAATAAATAACAGCTTCTCTGCCAAAATTTGTCTCAGTGTCTTTTCTTACTTTACAGTTTAAGGGTAAGTCAGTTGCACCCATGACACACCTCATTAGATAGAAGGCTAAGAGACATGAATGGTCATATTCTCTCCATAATGGTAGAGTTCATGCAATTCATAAGATTGTGAAGTAAACTAGTAACCAGCCGTGGTGTGGTAGGTTACCTAATATTTATTGTACACTATGTAGATGAGTCTGGCAATCTACACCAGCTGTGACTGAATGTACAGTAACCCGATGTCTGAGTGTTAATACAGGTGCTGAGTCCTTTGCCCTATCACTGCTTGCTATGAGTGTCTTACTTAACTGATCACTCACTGGCATAGGAGTAATATATATATATATATATATATATATATATATGCAATTGTAAATTTGTGTTTGCAATGCGGAGCACATACTGCATGCTGCACACACATACTGATCAGCTCTAGTTCTATACTGTGTTTTACAGATGGCTAGGCCACACCCCTCACTACTTATCAGGTCCCTCCATCCATGCTGCTCCTCCTCATGCGCATGTGTGAACTCCGAACAAGCATGGACACTACCACTTTCAGGTCACTCCTGGCAATGTATAGTTATGCCATTATTAATTAGTGATGGACGCTGTAACTGTCAGGACTTGTGGAGTCAGCTGCTTTTCAGGTACCAATGTAATAGAAGGCATTAGGAACGTGTAATTCTAAAGATATGCTAACATTTAAGTTGTCTATCAAGAATGTTCTTGTGTTTACGAATATCTAGAGAAAATAATTTTTGGAATATATTAATATTTATATAATGTAAAACCTACAGTATAGCTGCGTTTTTGCTGGACACAAATACGCACAGGCAAGTATTATTCTCTATCCCCATTATTGTATTTTAGTGTAGGTTACAGTGACCTCACTAGAACATAACTGAGAAGAGGGTGCTCATATTTCGATTGAAGATCTGATGCACGTCTGATATGTGTCTCAAAACCAGCTAGGAAACCACATGTGGCTTCTTTTGTTCCATGGTTTATTTTTTTTCCTAAAGCTAAACTCTTGTACAAACATTTACATATCACTGATACAGTATATCAGAGCTTGTTGTAACAAGAAAGTACAGTAGGACAGGAAAACATTAAGATATATAGATGGCTCATTTGATCTGACAGTGAAATTAATCTTTCTTTACATAATAATTCCTTACCTTACTTATACCATCGTCGGGTGTAGTATGGTATGCCGGCAGCCGGGCTCCCGGCGACCAGCATACCGGCGCCGGGAGCCCGACCGCCGGCAGACCGATTGCCGGCATACCGACAGCGTAGCGAGCGCCACGCACGCGCCACACTATTTTATTCTCCCTCCAGGGGGGTCGTGGACCCCCACGAGGGAGAAAAAGTGTCGGTATGCCAGCTGTCGGGATTCCGGCGCGCCGGTATACTGTGCGCCGGGATCCCGTCAGTCGGCATACTGAAGACCACCCCCATCGTTTACTCCATACTCCCTACAACTGCACCTAGCCCATGGTTTCTGCCATCCTGCAGCTTATTTGATGCAGCAATGTCACAAACCATGTACTTGTCCTGCAATATCTTGTCCTGTAAGTCACTGTTTTATTTTTTTTTCATACAGATATGTCCTCATACATCTTGCCTAAATATGCCATGTAGCGGGAGATGCCTGGCGTGGGTGAGCAGGCAGGTCCAGTGCAATTCCATTAGCATTGGGTGTCTTTTTTGCCACAATTGCAAAAAACACACCGCGATGTGCATCCTATTCACACCGCTGTGAATAGGATGCACAAGCAGACTCTGCTGATTAAAATTATATGTGACATGCCTATATTCTCTGTGCATTTGTGGCAGTAACTGCATATGAAATCGTACGTTACAGTGTTTTCTAGGAAAACACTGAAACATACCATTTCGTATGCAGATACAGCCATGGTTGTACACAGAATATAGGCATGCCGCATATTATTTTAATCACCATAAGCTGCTTGTGCATCCTATTCACATCGTTTTTGCAAATAAGATGCAATTTAATTGAAAAAGTTGCACGTAAAGATGCTCAGCGCTAGAGAGTCATGCAGCGGCATGAAGAGCTGTTTAACATGCAGGGATTCTAGATAAACATCTGTTTATTTATGTACTTTGTTAGGCGCTGTGGAACCCTTGTGGTGCCATATAAATGATGGATAATAAGAATAACTAGCTGCTGTGCCAGGATTCAATCAGGCAAAGATTTGCAGGGAGGAACATTTTACCCCTTTTCACCCCCTTAAGAGTCGAATTTAAAAAAAAATTCCTGCTTAGCGGGTGACTGCAAATAACTGTCACAGTTTCCAACTCACCCAGCAGGTGCACAGGGTAAGTTCACTAACTGTCACATTTTCCAGAGCACAATGGTGAAGCATTGTAGTGGCAGGCTGACGTTTTGCCACATAAATCTGAAACAAAGCAACTGATATTTTTCTGCAAATCTACACACCAAGACCTTTAATTTGATATATAGGGGCTAATTCAGACATGATCGCAGCAGCAAATTTTTTCTCTAATGGGCAAAACCATGTGCACTGCAGGTGGGTCAGATAAAACATGTGCAGAGAGAGTTAGATTTGGGTGGGGTGTGTTCAAATGGAAATCTAAATTGCAGAGTAAAAATAAAGCAGCCAGTGTTTACCCTGCACAGAAACAAAATAACCCACCCAAATCTAACGCTCTCTGCACATGTTATATCTGCCCCACCTGCAGTGCCCATGGGGCCTAATTCAGACCTGATTGCAGCAGCAAAATTGTTCTCTAATGGCCAAAACCTTGTCCACTGGTCAGTGGTGCTTGGTGGGAGGAGGAGAGAATGCTTTAGATCACAGTGGTTCGCAAACTTTTTTGAGTAACGGCGCCCTAGGGTATCAGAATATTTATCACAGCGCCCCCAAGCCAAAAGTCTTATATTGTGAAATTCAGATAAACATATTAAATTAACTAAATAGTGTTTATATGTCATTCTTAAGGGCAGTTATGTGGTGAGGGACAGGATAAGCTTTGCCCACATATTTTCGATTGGCTGCCACAAGCACTGTTTTTGCCTATTACATTGACTATAAATAATTTGAATTGGTCCTGGACCACCAAGCCAGGGCACCCCTGCAAGTGCCTTGAGGCAGTAACGTGCGGTGAGGTCAGAGGCTGGGGAGGCACAAATGGTGGTGGGTCTCAGTGTCGGGAACCTGTCTTACCCCCTGCACTACATCCAAGCAAACACAGGGAGAACATACATACAGTAATAGCCAGGTCACAGCCATCACCCTAACGTTGTGAGTAAACTGATGCATACTAACTTCTGGGTGAGGTGCCCCCCATTGGCCCCTTACCTGCAGAACACAGCTGGCCTGGCGCAGCAGGTTACACAGGGAAATACAGTCACATGCCCTCCAACTGTACCTTTTTGGCAGGTATAGTACCTTTTTTTCTATGGTCTGTACCGATTTTTTACTCTCCATTTGTCCAATGAAAGTAAAGGAAAAGGGACGGTACCACGCCCCCTTTACCCATGGCCATGCCCCTTTCATAATTTATACCGATTTTTAGGTGTAAAATGTTGGAGGGTATGGGAACATATCTGTACACAATGTCTCAGTACTGTAGCCACTCACACAGACCCCACACTAACATACCCTCCAACATTTTACACATAAAAATCAGTACAAACTAGGAAAGGGGGCGTAGCCACGGGTAAAGGGTGTGTGGCCACACCTCTTTTCCTATACTTTTAAAGGAAGTTTGGAAAGCCAAAAATCGGTACAGACCATAAAAAAAAAGGTACTGTACCTGCCAAAAAGGTACACTTGGAGGGTATGCACTAACTGCAGATGTTACTCTCACACATACATACAGAGTCTAGGTACTGGCTGCTACTCATCCCAGTCACTGTGCACGGGTGGCTGCTGCTGGCACTGCGGGTCCCCATTTCCGTCCTCCCCTGCCAAGCTGTTCAGCTCTGGTCTTCTTGCACTTCCTGGATTGGTCACATGACCAATCCGAGCTGTCCATCAGAGCTCAAGCACTCCCCCACTGTGAGGCATTTGCCTCACATTTCTCTATTCTAAGCAGTATGATTGGCCGCTGTGTAGCTAGCCCCGCTGTACAGGCAGTGCCTGACAGTGTGAGAGATGAGTCTGATCTCCTGCTGCCTCATCTCTGTCTCTCTCTGCAATTGAAGGAGCCCTGCAACTCTGGTCAGTTTTATCAATAAAAATGATTGCATTAATGCAAAGAAGATACTTATAAGTTATAATATAATATCTTCTTTGTGTTATTCCAATCATTTTTATAGTGATAAATCTGCCTCCCCTGACTGCACGTCCCTGCCTGGCATCCAGTTTTGGAACCACTGCTTTAGGACAAAACTCTGATTCAGGGCGGGATGTACTAATTGGAAACTGGGCTTTACCGCATTTTCCGAGTGACCTAAGCGCCGGCTGCCGGGACAGCGCCACGGAGGGGATTGCTAGCTTTTACTGGCGCTACCACATAGAAGCATATGGGCTTCTCTCCGCAGCGCTGGTGTGAGGGATCCGGAAGTCATGGAGCCGCAGGAGATCACGAAGGACAGCTCTTATCAGAAGAACTATCCTTCACAATGTAAGTACATATGCGATTAGCATTGTGATGATCGTCGGTGATGTCGGCAATGTCATTTAGTACATCCCACCCTTAATCAGCTAGTAGGGAAGTCGTATTGTATATGTGGCACCTGATTAACTCCACATCAAAACAGGGGAAGGAAATGATCCTTCTTTAATCTGTATGTTTGCACCCAGTTATATATTTTCCTTGCTGTTAATTTAATTAAAAACATACTCAACCCACTGTCAAATCAATAACTGGATAGATCATTTTTAATTCGTTCAAATTTTTTAATTTAATTTATTGGATAGCGAAGAATGAACTGATTGCCCGGGTGTTGTTATTATTATTTTCTCTATCGTCCTAGTGGATGCTGGGGTTCCTGAAAGGACCATGGGGAATAGCGGCTCCGCAGGAGACAGGGCACAAAAAGTAAAGCTTTTTCCGATCAGGTGGTGTGCACTGGCTCCTCCCCCTATGACCCTCCTCCAGACTCCAGTTAGATTTTTGTGCCCGGCCGAGAAGGGTGCAATCTAGGTGGCTCTCCTAAAGAGCTGCTTAGAAAAAGTTTAGCTAGGTTTTTTATTTTACAGTGATTCCTGCTGGCAACAGGATCACTGCAGCGAGGGACTGAGGGGAGAAGGAGTCAACTCACCTGCATGCAGGATGGATTGGCTTCTTGGCTACTGGACATCAAGCTCCAGAGGGACGATCACGGGTACAGCCTGGATGGTCACCGGAGCCACGCCGCCGGCCCCCTTGCAGATGCTGAAGACAGAAGAGGTCCAGAATCGGCGGCTGAAGACTCCTGCAGTCTTCAAAAGGTAGCGCACAGCACTGCAGCTGTGCGCCATTTTCCTCTCAGCACACTTCACACGGCAGTCACTGAGGGTGCAGGGCGCTGGGAGGGGGGCGCCCTGGGAGGCAAAATGATTACCTATAAAGGCTAAAAATACCTCACATATAGCCCTAGAGGCTATATGGAGATATTTAACCCCTGCCTAATTTTTCTAAATAGCGGGAGACGAGCCCGCCAGAAAAGGGGCGGGCCTATCTCCTCAGCACACGGCGCCATTTCCTCTCACAGCTCCGCTGGTCAGGACGGCTCCCAAGTCTCTCCCCTGCACTGCACTACAGAAACAGGGTAAAACAGAGAGGGGGGGGCACATTTATGGCGAAAAATTTGATATAACAAAGCAGCTATAAGGGAGCACTTATTATAAGGCTATCCCTGATATATATATAGCGCTTTTGGTGTGTGCTGGCAAACTCTCCCTCTGTCTCCCCAAAGGGCTAGTGGGTCCTGTCTTCGTTAGGAGCATTCCCTGTGTGTCTGCTGTGTGTCGGTACGTGTGTGTCGACATGTATGAGGACGATATTGGTGTGGAGGCGGAGCAATTGCCAAATATGAGGATGTCACCCCCTAGGGAGTCGACACCGGAATGGATGCCTTTATTTATGGAACTACGGGATAGTGTCAACACGCTAAAGCAGTCGTTTGACGACATGAGGCGGCCGGACAATCAATTAGTGCCTGTCCAGGCGACTCAAACACCGTCAGGGGCTGTGAAACGCCCTTTGCCTCAGTCGGTCGACACAGACCCAGACACAGGCGATGACTCCAGTGGTGACGGTGACGAATCAACCGTATTTTCCAGTAGGGCCACACGTTATATGATTTTGGCAATGAAGGAGGCGTTACATTTAGCTGATACTACAGGTACCACTAAACAGGGTATTATGTGGGGTATGAAAAAACTACCTATAGTTTTTCCTGAATCAGAAGAATTAAATGACGTGTGTAATGAAGCGTGGGTTGCCCCGGATAAAAAGCTGATAATTTCAAAGAAATTATTGGCATTATACCCTTTCCCACCAGAGGTTAGGGAGCGCTGGGAAACACCTCCTAGGGTGGACAAGGCGCTAACACGCTTATCTAAACAAGTGGCGTTACCCTCTCCTGAGACGGCCGCACTTAAAGATCCATCAGATAGGAGGATGGAAAATATCCAAAAAAGTATATACACACATGCAGGTGTTATACTACGACCAGCTGTAGCGACTGCCTGGATGGGCAGTGCTGGGGTAGTTTGGTCAGAGTCCCTGATTGAAAATATTGATACCCTGGACAGGGACAATATTTTACTGTCGTTAGAACAAATAAAGGATGCATTTCTTTATATGCGTGATGCACAGAGGGATATCTGCACACTGGCATCACGGGTAAGTGCTATGTCCATTTCGGCCAGAAGAGCTTTATGGACGCGACAGTGGACAGGCGATGCGGATTCAAAACGGCATATGGAAGTTTTGCCGTATAAAGGGGAGGAGTTATTTGGAGTCGGTCTATCAGATTTGGTGGCCACGGCTACAGCCGGGAAATCCACCTTTCTACCTCAAGTCACTCCCCCACAGAAAAAGGCACCGACTTTTCAACCGCAGCCCTTTCGTTCCTTTAAAAATAAGAGAGCAAAGGGCTATTCATATCTGCCACGAGGCAAAGGTCGAGGGAAGAGACAGCAACACGCAGCTCCTTCCCAGGAACAGAAGCCCTCCCCGGCTTCTACAAAAGCCTCAGCATGACGCTGGGGCTTCTCAAGCGGACTCGGGGAAGGTGGGCGGTCGTCTCAAAAATTACAGCGCGCAGTGGGCTCACTCGCAGGTAGATCCCTGGATCCTGCAGATAATATCTCAAGGGTACAGGTTGGAATTAGAGACGGATCCACCTCGCCGTTTCCTGAAGTCTGCTTTACCAACGTCCCCCTCCGAAAGGGAGACGGTTTTGGAAGCCATTCACAAGCTGTACTCTCAGCAGGTGATAGTCAAGGTACCTCTTCTACAACAAGGGAAGGGGTATTATTCCACTCTTTTTGTGGTACCGAAGCCGGATGGCTCGGTAAGGCCTATTCTAAATCTGAAGTCCTTGAACCTGTACATAAAGAAGTTCAAGTTCAAAATGGAGTCACTCAGAGCAGTGATAGCGAACCTGGAAGAGGGGGACTTTATGGTATCCTTGGACATCAAGGATGCGTATCTCCACGTTCCAATTTACCCCTCACACCAGGGGTACCTCAGGTTCGTTGTACAAAACTGTCACTATCAGTTTCAGACGCTGCCGTTCGGATTGTCCACGGCACCTCGGATCTTTACAAAGGTAATGGCCGAGATGATGATTCTTCTTCGAAGAAAAGGCGTATTAATTATCCCATACTTGGACGATCTCCTAATAAGGGCGAGGTCCAGAGAACAGCTAGAGATGGGATTAGCACTGTCTCAAGAAGTGCTAAAACAGCACGGGTGGATTCTGAATATTCCAAAATCCCAGTTAATGCCGACAACTCGTCTGCTGTTCCTAGGGATGATTCTGGACACGGTTCAGAAAAAGGTTTTTCTCCCGGAGGAAAAAGCCAAGGAGTTATCCGAGCTTGTCAGGAACCTCCTAAAACCAGGAAAAGTGTCTGTACATCAATGCACAAGAGTCCTGGGAAAAATGGTGGCTTCTTACGAAGCAATTCCATTCGGCAGATTCCACGCAAGAATTTTTCAAAAGGGATCTGTTGGACAAATGGTCAGGGTCGCATCTTCAGATGCACCTACGGATAACCCTGTCTCCAAGGACAAGGGTGTCTCTTCTGTGGTGGTTGCAGAGTCCTCATCTATTGGAGGGCCGCAGATTCGGCATACAGGATTGGATCCTGGTGACCACGGACGCCAGCCTGAGAGGCTGGGGAGCAGTCACACAAGGAAGAAACTTCCAGGGAGTATGGACGAGCCTGGAAACGTCTCTTCACATAAACATTCTGGAACTAAGAGCAATATACAATGCTCTAAGCCAGGCAGAACCTCTGCTTCAGGGAAAACCGGTGTTGATCCAGTCGGACAACATCACGGCAGTCGCCCATGTGAACAGACAGGGCGGCACAAGAAGCAGGAGTGCAATGGCAGAAGCTGCAAGGATTCTTCGCTGGGCAGAGAATCATGTGATAGCGCTGTCAGCAGTGTTCATCCCGGGAGTGGACAACTGGGAAGCAGACTTCCTCAGCAGACACGATCTTCACCCGGGAGAGTGGGGACTTCATCCAGAAGTCTTCCACATGCTGGTAACCCGTTGGGAAAGACCAATGGTGGACATGATGGCGTCTCGCCTCAACAAAAAACTGGACAGGTATTGCGCCAGGTCAAGAGATCCGCAGGCAATAGCTGTGGACGCGCTGGTAACGCCTTGGGTGTACCAGTCGGTGTATGTGTTTCCTCCTCTGCCTCTCATACCAAAAGTATTGAGAATTATACGGCAAAGAGGCGTAAGAACGATACTAGTGGTTCCGGATTGGCCAAGAAGGACTTGGTACCCGGAACTTCAAGAGATGATCACGGAAGATCCGTGGCCTCTACCTCTAAGGAGGGACTTGCTTCAGCAGGGTCCCTGTCTGTTTCAAGACTTACCGCGGCTGCGTTTGACGGCATGGCGGTTGAACGCCGGATCCTAATGGAAAAAGGCATGCCGGAAGAAGTCATTCCTACTTTGATTAAAGCAAGGAAAGAAGTAACCGTGCAACATTATCACCGAATTTGGCGAAAATATGTTGCGTGGTGCGAAGATCGGAGTGCTCCGACGGAGGAATTTCAACTGGGTAGATTCCTACATTTCCTGCAATCAGGATTGTCTATGGGTCTCAAATTGGGATCTATTAAGGTTCAAATTTCGGCCCTGTCGATTTTCTTCCAAAAAGAATTGGCTTCAGTCCCTGAAGTCCAGACCTTTGTTAAGGGAGTGCTGCATATACAGCCTCCTGTGGTGCCTCCAGTGGCACCGTGGGATCTCAATGTAGTTTTGGATTTTCTAAAATCTCATTGGTTTGAACCACTAAATAAGGTGGATTTGAAATATCTCACTTGGAAAGTGACCATGCTTCTAGCCCTGGCTTCTGCCAGGAGAGTGTCAGAATTGGCAGCTTTATCTTACAAAAGCCCATATCTGATTTTCCATTCGGACAGGGCAGAACTGCGGACTCGTCCGCATTTTCTCCCTAAGGTGGTGTCAGCATTTCATCTGAACCAGCCTATTGTAGTGCCTGCGGCTACAAGTGACTTGGAGGACTCCAAGTTACTGGACGTTGTCAGAGCATTAAAAATATATATTGCAAGAACAGCTGGAGTCAGAAAATCTGACTCGTTGTTTATATTGTATGCACCCAACAAGATGGGTGCTCCTGCGTCTAAGCAGACGATTGCTCGTTGGATCTGTAGCACAATCCAACTGGCACATTCTGTGGCAGGCCTGCCACAGCCTAAATCTGTAAAGGCCCACTCCACAAGGAAGGTGGGCTCATCTTGGGCGGCTGCCCGAGGGGTCTCGGCATTACAACTTTGCCGAGCAGCTACGTGGTCAGGGGAGAACACGTTTGTAAAATTTTACAAATTTGATACTCTGGCTAAGGAGGACCTGGAGTTCTCTCATTCGGTGCTGCAGAGTCATCCGCACTCTCCCGCCCGTTTGGGAGCTTTGGTATAATCCCCATGGTCCTTTCAGGAACCCCAGCATCCACTAGGACGATAGAGAAAATAAGATTTTACTTACCGATAAATCTATTTCTCGGAGTCCGTAGTGGATGCTGGGCGCCCATCCCAAGTGCGGATTATCTGCATAAATTGTACATAGTTATTGTTAACTTATTCGGGTTATTGTTGTAGGAAGCCATCTTTCAGAGGCTCCGCTGTTATCATACTGTTAACTGGGTTTAGATCACAAGTTGTACGGTGTGATTGGTGTGGCTGGTATGAGTCTTACCCGGGATTCAAAATCCTCCCTTATTGTGTACGCTCGTCCGGGCACAGTACCTAACTGGAGTCTGGAGGAGGGTCATAGGGGGAGGAGCCAGTGCACACCACCTGATCGGAAAAAGCTTTACTTTTTGTGCCCTGTCTCCTGCGGAGCCGCTATTCCCCATGGTCCTTTCAGGAACCCCAGCATCCACTACGGACTCCGAGAAATAGATTTATCGGTAAGTAAAATCTTATTATTATTATTATTAATAATAATAATAATAATAATAATAATAATAATACAGGTATTGTAGGTGTAGAGATAATGGCCCTCATTCCGAGTTGATCGGTCGCAAGGCGAATTTAGCAGAGTTACACACGCTAAGCCGCCGCCTACTGGGAGTGAATCTTAGCTTCTTAAAATTGCGACCGATGTATTCGCAATAATGCGATTACTAACTACTTAGCAGTTTCAGAGTAGCTCCAGACTTACTCTGCCTGTGCGATCAGTTCAGTGCTTGTCGTTCCTGGTTGACGTCACAAACACACCCAGCGTTCGCCCAGGCACTCCCACCGTTTCTCCGGCCACTCCTGCGTTTTTTCCGGAAACGGTAGCGTTTTCAGCCACACGCCCCTGAAACGCAGTGTTTCCGCCCAGTAACACCCATTTCCTGTCAATCACATTACGATCGCCGGAGCGAAGAAAAAGCCGTGAGTAAAAATACTTTCTTCATAGTAAAGTTACTTGGCGCAGTCGCAGTGCGAACATTGCGCATGCGTACTAAGCGGATTTTCACTGCGATGCGATGAAAAATACCGAGCGAACAACTCGGAATGAGGGCCAATAATTCAATCCATCAAATCATCCAAAATGTGATTTGTATGTTTTGAAAACATTGTTCAGAAAATAGATTTGTACTTTGTGTATTTGTGTATTTCTATGAACAAAACTGAAATGATCTGTGCTAAAATAAAGACATGGGCCCTCATTCCGAGTTGTTCGCTCGTTATTTTTTTTCGCTACGGAGCAATTAGTCGCAAACTGCGCATGCGCAATGTTCGCAGTGCGCCTGCGCCAAGTAAATTAGCACAAAAGTTTGGTATTTTACTCACGGCCTAACGAGGATTTCTCTGACGTCCTAGTGGATGCTGGGACTCCGTAAGGACCATGGGGATATAGCGGCTCCGCAGGAGACAGGGCACAATAATAAAAGCTTTAGGATCAGGTGGTGTGCACTGGCTCCTCCCCCTATGATCCTCCTCCAAGCCTCAGTTAGATTTTTGTGCCCGACGAGAAGGGTGCAATCTAGGTGGCTCTCCTGAGCTGCTTAGAATAAAAGTTTAAGTTAGGTTTTTTATTTTCAGTGAGTCCTGCTGGCAACAGGCTCACTGCTACGAGGGACTTAGGGGAGAGAAGTAAACTCACCTGCGTGCAGGATGGATTTGCTTCTTAGGCTACTGGACACCATTAGCTCCAGAGGGATCGAACACAGGCCCAGCCATGGAGTCCGGTCCCGGAGCCGTGCCGCCGACCCCCCTTGCAGATGCCGAAGTTGAAGAGGTCCAGAGGTCCAGAAACAGGCGGCAGAAGACTTTCAGTCTTCATAAGGTAGCGCACAGCACTGCAGCTGTGCGCCATTGTTGTCAGCACACTTCACCAACAGTCACCAACTGTCACTGAGGGTGCAGGGCGCTGGGGGGGGCGCCCTGGGCAGCAATGTATAATACCTTTTTATGGCTAAAATACATCACATATAGCCCTTGAGGCTATATGGATGTATTTAACCCCTGCCAGATCTCACAAACTCCGGGAGAAGAGCCCGCCGAAAAGGGGGCGGGGCCTATTCTCCTCAGCACACGGCGCCATTTTCCTGCTCAGCTCTGCTGTGAGGAAGGCTCCCAGGCTCTCCCCTGCACTGCACTACAGAAACAGGGCTAAAACAGAGAGGGGGGGCACTTATTTGGCGATATGATTACATATATAAAAATGCTATAAGGGAAAACACTTGTATAAGGGGTTGTCCCTGTATAATTATAGCGTTTTTGGTGTGTGCTGGCAAACTCTCCCTCTGTCTCCCCAAAGGGCTAGTGGGGTCCTGTCCTCTATCAGAGCATTCCCTGTGTGTGTGCTGTGTGTCGGTACGTGTGTGTCGACATGTAGGAGGACGATGTTGGTGAGGAGGCGGAGCAAATTGCCTGTATTGGTGATGTCACTCTCTAGGGAGTCGACACTGGAATGGATGGCTTATTTAGGAATTACGTGATAATGTCAACACGCTGCAAGGTCGGTTGACGACATGAGACGGCCGGCAAACAAATTAGTACCTGTCCAGGCGTCTCAGACACCGTCAGGGGCTTGTAAAAACGCCCATTTACCTCAGTCGGTCGACACAGACACGGACACTGACTCCAGTGTCGACGGTGAAGAAACAAACGTATTTTCCTTTAGGGCCACACGTTACATGTTAAGGGCAATGAAGGAGGTGTTACATATTTCTGATACTACAAGTACCACAAATAAGGGTATTATGTAGGGTGTGAATAAACTACTTGTAGTTTTTCCTGAATCAGATAAATTAAATGAAGTGTGTGATGATACGTGGGTTTCCTCCGATAGAAAATTATTGGCGGTATACCTTTACCAGCCAGAAGTTAGGGCGAGTTGGGAAACACACCTTAGGGTGGATAAGGCGCTCACACGCTTATAAAAACAAGTGGCGTTACCGTCTCCAGATACGGCAGCCCTCAAGGAGCCAGCTGATAGGAAGCTGAAAAATATCCTAAAAGTATATACACACATACTGGTGTTATACTACGACAAGCAATCGCCTCAGTCTGGATGTGCAGCGCTGAGGGGGCTTGGTCGGATTTCCTGACTGAAAATATTGATACCCTTGACAGGGACAAGATTTTATTTACTATAGAGCATTTTAAGGATGCATTTCTATATATGCGAGATGCGCAGAGGGATATTTGCATTCTGGCATCAAGAGTAAATGTGATGTCCATATCTGCCAGACGAAGACACGACAGTGGTCAGGTGATGCAGATTCCAGACGGCACATGGAAGTATTGCCGTATAAAGGGGCGGTCCATCGGACCTGGTGGCCATGGCAACAGCTGAAAAATCCACCTTTTGTTACCCCAAGTCACATCTCAGCAGAAAAGGACACAGTCTTTTCAGTCTCAGTCCTTTCGTTCCCATAAGGGCAGGCGGGCAAAAGGGCCAGTCATATCTGCCCAGGGTAGAGGAAAGGGAAGAAGACTGCAGCAGGCAGCCCATTCCCAGGAACAGAAGCCCTCCACAGCTTCTGCCAAGTCCGCAGCATGACGCTGGGGCCGTACAAGCGGACTCAGGTGCGGTAGGGGGTCATCTCAAGAGTTTCAGCACGCAGTGGGCTCACTCACAAGTGGACTCCTGGATCCTACACGTAGTATCCCAGGTGTACATTGGAAATTCGAGACGTCTCCCCCTCACAAGTTCCTGAAGTCTGCTTTACCAACGTCTCCCTCCGACAGGGAGGCAGTATTGGGAACAATTCACAGGCTGTATTCCCAGCAGGTGATAATCAAAGTACCCCTTCTACAACAAGGGAAGGGGTATTATTCCACACTATATTGTGGTACTGAAGCCAGACGGCTCGGTGAGATCTGAAATATTTGAACACTTACATACAAGCGTTCAAATCAAGATGGAGTCACTCAGAGCAGTGATAGCGAACCAGGAAGAAGGGGACGATATGGTGTCACTGGATATCAGGGACGCTTACCTACATGTCCAAATTTGCCCTTCTCACCAAGGGTACCTCAGGTTCGTGGTACAGAACTGTCACTATCAGTTCAGACGCTGCCGTTTGGATTGTCCACGGCACCCCGGGTCTTTACCAAGGTAATGGCCGAAATGATGATTCTTCTTAAAAGAAATATGGACGCTTTCCTGATAAGGGCAAGGTCCAGAGAACAGTTGGAGGTCGGAGTAGCACTATCTTAAGTAGTTCTACGACAGCACGAGTGGATTCTAAATATTCCAAAATCGCAGTTTTTTCCGACGACACGTCTACTGTTCCTAGGGATGATTCTGGACACAGTCCAGAAAAGGATGTTTTCTCCCGGAGAAGAAAGCCAGGGAGTTATCCGAGCTAGTCAGGAACCTCCTAAAAACAGGAAAAGTATCAGTGCATCATTGCACAAGGATCCTGTGAAAAGTGGTGGTTTCTTACAAAGCGATCCCATTCGGTAGATTTCACGCAAGAACCTTTCCGTGGGATCTGCTGGAAAAATGGTCCGGATCGCATCTTCAGATGCATCAGCGGATAACCCTGTCTCCAAGGACAAGGGTGTTTCTTCTGCGGTGGCTGCAGAGTGCTCATCTATGAAAGGGCCGCAGATTCGGCATTCAGGACTGGGTCCTGGTGACCACGGATGCCAGCCTGAGTGGCTGGGGAGCAGTCACACAAGGAAAAAATTTCCAGAGAGTGTGATCAAGTCTGGAGACTTCTCTCCACATAAATATACTGGAGCTAAGGGCAATTTACAATGCTCTAAGCTTAGCAAGACCTCTGCTTCAAGGTCAGCCGGTATTGATCCAGTGGGACAACATCACGGCAGTCGCCCACGTAAACAGACAGGGCGGCACAAGAAGCAGGAGGGAAATGGCAGAAATTGCAAGGATTCTTCGCTGGGCGAAAAATCATGTGATAACACTCTCAGCAGTGTTCATTCCGGGAGTGGAAAACTGGGAAGCAGACTTCCTCAGCAGGCATGACCTCCACCCGGGAGAGTGGGGACTTCATCGGGAAGTATTCCACATGATTGTAAACCGTTGGGAAAAACCAAAGGTGGACATGATGGCGTCCCGCCTGAACAAAAAACTAGACAGATATTGCGCCAGGTCAAGGGACCCTCAGGCAATAGCGGTGGACGCTCTGGTAACACTGTGGGTGTACCAGTCAGAGTATGTGTTCCCTCCTATGCCTCTCATACCAAAAGTACTGAGAATCATAATAGGGAGATGAGTAAGAACGATACTCGTGGTTCCGGATTGGCCAAGAAGGACTTGGTACCCGAAACTTCAAGAGATGTTCACGGAAGACCCGTGGCCTCTACCTTTAAGAAAGGACCTGCTCCAGCAGGGGCCTTGTCTGTTCCAAGACTTACCGCGGCCGCGTTTGACGGCATGGCGGTTGAACGCCGGATCCTGAAAGGGCATTCCAGATGAAGTCATCCCTACCCTGGTCGAAGACAGGAAGGATGTAACCGCAAAACATTTTCACCGCATTTGGCGAAGATATGTTGCGTGGTGTGAGGCCAAGAAGGCCCCTACAGAGGAATTCCAACTGGGTCGTTTCCTACATTTCCTGAAAACAGGACTGTCTATGGGCCTAAAATTAGGGTCCATTAAGGTTCAAATTTCGGCCCTGTCGAATTTCTTCCAGAAAGAACTGGCTTTAGTGCCTGACGTTCAGATGTTTGTAAAAGGGGTACTGCATATACAGCCTCCTTTTGTGCCCCAGTGGCACCTTGGGATCTCAATGTTGTTTTGAGTTTCCTAAAGTCACATTGGTTTGAACCACTCACCACTGTGGACTTAAAATATCTCACATGGAAGGTGACGATGCTGTTAGCCCTGGCTTCAGCCAGGCGTGTGTCAGAATTGGCGGCTTTATCATATATTAAGCCCTTACTTAATTTTTAATTCTGACAGGGCAGAATTGAGGACTCGTCCTCAATTTCTCCTTAAGGTGTTTTCTGTTTTTCACATGAACCAACCTATTGTGGTACCTGCGGGTACTAGGGACTTGGAGGACTCCAAGTTACTTGACGTTGTAAGGGCCCTGAAAAATATGTTTCCAGGACGGCTGGAGTCAGAAAATCTGACTCGCTGTTTAGCCTGTATGCACCCAACAAGATGGGTGCTCCTGCTTCTAAGCAGACGATTGCTCGCTGGATTTGTAATACAATTCAGTTTACACATTCTGTGGCAGGCCTGCCACAGCCAAAAATCTGTAAAAGCCCATTCCAAAAGGAAGGGGGCTCATCTTGGGCGACTGCCCGAGGGGTCTCGGCTTTACAACTTTGCCGAGCAGTTACTTGGTCAGGGGCAAACACGTTTGCTAAATTCTACAAATTTGATACCCTGGCTGAGGAGGACATGGAGTTCTCTCATTCGGTGCTGCAGGGTCATCCGCACTCTCCCGCCCGTTTGGGAGCTTTGGTATAATCCCCATGGTCCTTACGGAGTCCCAGCATCCACTAGGACGTCAGAGAAAATAAGATTTTACTTACCGATAAATCTATTTCTCGTAGTCCGTAGTGGATGCTGGGCGCCCATCCCAAGTGCGGATTGTCTGCAATACTTGTACATAGTTATTGTTACAAAGGCCCTCATTCCGAGTTGATCGGTCGCAAGGCGATTTTAGCAGAGTTACACACGCTAAGCCGCCGCCTACTGGGAGTGAATCTTAGCTTCATAAAATTGCGACCGATGTATTCGCAATAATGCGATTACTAACTACTTAGCAGTTTCAGAGTAGCTCCAGACTTACTCTGCCTGTGCGATCATTTCAGTGCTTGTCGTTCCTGGTTGACGTCACAAACACACCCAGCGTTCGCCCAGGCACTCCCACCGTTTCCCCGGCCACTCCTGCGTTTTTTCCGGAAACGGTAGCGTTTTCAGCCACACGCCCCTGAAACGCCGTGTTTCCGCCCAGTAACACCCATTTCCTGTCAATCACATTACGTTCGCCGGAGCGAAGAAAAAGCCGTGAGTAAAAATACTTTCTTCATAGTAAAGTTACTTGGCGCAGTCGCAGTGCGAACATTGCGCATGCGTACTAAGCGGATTTTCACTGCGATGCGAAGAAAAATACCGAGCGAACAACTCGGAATGAGGGCCAAAAATCGGGTTATTCTTGTTGTGAGTTGTGTCTTTTCAGAGGCTCCTTCGTTGTTATCATACTGTTAACTGGGTTCAGATCACAGGTTGTACGGTGTGATTGGTGTGGCTGGTATGAGTCTTACCCGGGTTTCAATATCCTTCCTTATTATGCACGCTCGTCCGGGCACAGTATCCTAACTGAGGCTTGGAGGAGGGTCATAGGGGGAGGAGCCAGTGCACACCACCTGATCCTAAAGCTTTTATTATTGTGCCCTGTCTCCTGCGGAGCCGCTATATCCCCATGGTCCTTACGGAGTCCCAGCATCCACTACGGACTACGAGAAATAGATTTATCGGTAAGTAAAATCTTATTTTTTCATCGTTCTGGTGATCGTAGTGTGATTGACAGGAAGTGGGTGTTTCTGGGCAGAAACTGGCTGTTTTCTGGGAGTGTGCGAAAAAACGCTGGCGTTTCTGGGAAAAACGCGGGAGTGTCTGAAGAAACGGGGGAGTGTCTGGGCGAACGCTGGGTGTGTTTGTGACGTCAAACCAGGAACGAAACTGACTGAACTGATCGCAGTGTAGGAGTAAGTCTTGACCTACTCAGAAACTGCTAAGAATTTTCTATTCGCAATTCTGCTAATCTTTCGTTCGCAATTCTGCTATGCTAAGATACACTCCCATTCTCAACTCGGAATGAGGGCCATGGGGCCTAATTCTGAGTTGATCGCAGCAGCAAGTTTGTTAGCAATTGGGCAAAACCATGGCCCTCATTCCGAGTTGTTCGCTCGCTAGCTGCTTTTAGCAGCTTTGCACACGCTAAGCCGCCGCCCTCTGGGAGTGTATCTTAGCATTGCAGAATTGCGAACGAAAGATTAGCAGAATTGCGAATAGAAATTTCTTAGCAGTTTCTGAGTAGCACCCAGCGTTCGCCCAGACACTCCCCCGTTTCTTCAGACACTCCCGCGTTTTTCCCAGAAACGGCTGCGTTTTTTCGCACACACCCATAAAACGTCCAGTTTCCGCCCAGAAACTCCCACTTCCTGTCAATCACACTCCGATCACCAGAAATTTCTTTGTTAAGCCGTGAGTAAAATACCAAACCTTTCAGCAAATTTACTTGGCGCACCGATGCGAAGAAAAATAACGAGCGAACAACTCGGAATGAGGGCCCATGTGCACTGCAGGAGGGGCAGATATAACATGTGCAGAGAGAGTTAGATTTGGGTGGGGTGTATTCAAACTGAAATCTAAATTGCAGTGTAAAAATAAAGCAGCCATTATTTACCCTGCACAGAAACAAAATAACCCACCTAAGTCTAACTCTCTCTGCAAATGGTATATCTGCCCCCCCACCCCCCACCCCAGTGCACATGGTTTTGCCCAATTGCTAACAAACTTGCTGCTGCGATCAACTCAGAATTACCCCCATGGAGATGTTATCATCCATTGTGGTGTGAGCAGGCCTCGATTGCTGATTGTAGATGTGATTGGTCAGTAAACACAATCGTTTCCCACTATCGGCTGATAACACATGGGATCCAGAATAAGTTCCTGGAACCATGTGTTATCGCACAAAAACGGGTCTCCTGGGGATACTTATCGGGGATTATGGCACGTATAGCATTATCCTGTGTCGACACCGGGGGATCAGCACACCGCATCAGGGCTAATAGGACAGGTAAATTACCCCTGCTAATAGGATACCCTCAATACAGTATGTGTTGAAGGTGGCCACAGATGGATTCAGATGCGACAGTCTGTGCGGTCAATGTTTGATAACTTGTGGTTGGCAAATCTGATTACTGAATGGTAATTTTCGATTTTCCTGTATATGGTTAAATTGATCACAGACCTAACTATCCAGTGAACAATGAAATATTCCATGAGTGTATAATAATCACTTGTAAAACATTTTTGAATGACTGTTATTTATCACTTATAAATCATTTATTATTATCATATATTAGTATCAAATAGTTGTGTGGGAACATTTACAAAGATATGCAAATGATTGAACAAAACAGGCGTAATTCATTTTTTGTAAACAAATCAATATGATTAGTTGCTACATGGTAATGTTTTGTATCAATCGTAAGGGCAAAAGTGGGCATACCTAATCATTTCTGCATTTGATAGTCTTTCGCCATGATGGCCAAACAGCCAGCTAAAGTTCACAGTGTATACTGGCTGGTACAGCATGTTAGCAATAACATGAACAACCTTAACCTTATCTATTTTATGACCAGCGGCAGCTCCTACCTTTTTTAGGTAGGGGGGCTGCCACTACCCATGCCAGAGTGGAGAGTCCTGTATCCCGTGTCCTGGCACCTGTGCAATGGTGCTGACAGGCACCAGGACCGGTGCATGCACACAAGCGGAGACTTGAGTGCGCATGTGCAAACCCCCGGCATCTATGGACTGCATCGACTGCAGCCCATAGTAGCCACATTAGGCTGCATAAAAGTCAGGGCTCTCTGCTTATCGCAGCCCTGTCTGGCAGTCCCTGAGGGGGGGAAACACCTCCTAATGGGACTGCCTGTGTCTGTGACAGACAGGTAGTACTTATAATAGGAAGTCTCTGCCAGTCACAGTGAAGCCATTGCAGTCATAGACTGTATCTGGCTTCACTGACACTAAGCTGGGTGGCAGACTTTACCTGGAAGGGGTGCAGTCCTAAAGCCCATAGGTAAAATCTGCCACTTTTTATGGCCAACAAATGCAAGGGACTATTTTCTATCCCATACATAGAGTATGTGCTCTTTCCAAACTCTCCAGTGACACAATTATTACTCTGTTATTAATAGAGATGAGCGGTCCGTATTACAAGTAATCCAGACCTCTCCAAACATCTGAGATCCATGTCCACCCAAGCCGTGGCATGTGTGTTCCTGCCATACTTGGATCCCACATCGAGGCTGAACGTCATCTTCCTGGTGTAGGTTTCTCGCAGGGATTTTGATTCTGTATAAGGCCCCGCGTCCGGGGCTTGGCACCATTTCTCTGTCACTCATGCTGCTGTTTGCTGCACTATACTCTGCTGTATTAGCTGTGCTGTGTCCACAAGTGGCTGTGCTCTAGTGACTGTATATAGGGGCACACTGACTGCATGCTGCTGTATGCTGCGCTCTACTCTGCTGTATTAGCTGTGCTGTGTCCACAAGTGGCTGTGCTCTAGTGACTGTTTATGGGGCACACTGCACACTGCTCTATACTGTGATGTAAATTGTACTGTTTGGTGCGCTTTACCCTAGTGTGTTTTGTTCACGTGAATCTATAAGCCCTGCAATCCATGCAGTTTAAACCGAGCTGTGAGTTCAAAGAAGAAAAAATATATATATATCAATTGTTTGTACTGTTCTGTGCACTGTACTCCAGTAGATTGTGACAGTGTTTCATAGATATGCTATAAACTGCCGTGTGTTTGTGCTGCTGCTCTGTCACTTAGTAACCAGCCAGCTCACTGCAGCCTTTGGCCAATATTGGTAAAAACAATATTGTGAGCTCTGAGATGGTCAAAATTGACTGAAAATGACTAGAAATTAGTGTTGTTGAGGTTAATAATATTCTAGGAACAAAATAAGGGGCAAATTGTGTAATGTTAGCTTTTTTTTGTCAATTAAAAAAATCTAAATCCAAATCCAAAACTAGTCACAGCAGTTTGGCAAATCCAAATCCCAAATCGGACAACGAAACATAGGCAAATCCAACTACAGCAAAAAAGGTCCAGCGCACAACTCTAGTTATTAATAACATTAGGGGAAGTAGGAGGTGTATCCACCAATCTTACCTGAAAATAATTGGTTCATTGGGGCACTAAGCTGGGCATGTTTCTGAACTCTGTATGCTGTGTCTGATCCTTTGGATGACTTCCTGTTTGTGCAAAATCCTGCTGTTCTTGTCACACCTTCTGGTGTACTGTGAAATTCTAATGCTCTGAGTACATCAACTGGTCCAGCTGAAAAACACATAAGCAAATGAGTTAGGTGATGGCATTACTATTTTATATGCATGTATAACTAATTCCATTATTTTACGTGCATTACTTTTTGAGTACAACAATAACATAACTTATTGTTTTAGAAGACAACAAAGGATCACAGTTCTAGTGGTATTTACCTTTCACTGACCCATCAGGTAATCCTAATGGGCTTCTCAAGCATAACTAACAATGAAATTGGGAAAGTACTATAGCCAAGTACATTGCTACACTGTAAATTATAAGCCATTTAAGGAATTATATAACTGGATAATGTATAAATGTGGCTTTTTTTAAGTTTCTTTTCTAGTAAGCCTTATGACATACATCAGTCTACAACTGTATTATCACAAGATTTCAAGCATATATACTGCTTAGATTGCTAAACAATTACAGTATCACACTTACACCCATTTTGGGTGATTTCCTGGTTCAGCAATCAGTTGTCATAAAGCACACAGTACACAACACAAAATGGGCATATTTCTGCAAGATTCCTAACATCAAACTATACCAGGAGATATTCATTGGTTTTAGGCATTGTCATTGGACCTCTCATATACAAGCTCCAACATTCTGTTTCTGTATCAACCCTTGGAGAGATATAACGTGGAGTAGTTGCCTACAGCAACCAATCACGTTGTAGCTGTCATTTATGTAGCACAGTCTTTGAAATGATTGATAGCTTTAGGCAATTACTCCACTTCATCTCTCTCCAGTCTTTGATACAGCTCCCTTTATCTGTGTTTACTATCTCCATTTGTACAACAAGTAATGCATATATTAAGATGGGTACACTACACATTAGATGAGATTTTTAAACAATATTTATTTATTATTTATTACTAGTTATTTATATAGCGCACACATATTCCGCAGCGCTTTACAGAGAATATTTGCCCATTCACATCAGTCCCTGCCCCAGTGACGCTTACAGTCTATATTCCCTACCACATGTACACGCACACACATTCACATTAGGGTTAATTTTGTTGGGCGCCAATTAACCTACCTGTATATTTTTTAGGATTGTGGGAGGAAACCGGAGCACCCGGAGGAATCCCACGCAAGCACGGGGAGAATATGCAAACTCCACACAGTTAGGGCCATGGTGGGAATCGAACCCACGACCTCACTGCTGTGAGGCAGTAATGCTAACCATTACACCGTCCGTTCTGCCCCCCAGTTTGTTACGATCCTAGACACTGCAATTCCCCAGATACGCCAATCTGTGAATCCCTGCCACGTGATACCATTACTGGATACCTGAGCGCGTGCATTAATTTCAACATGGTTACTGCCACCAGCCAAAGTACAAACATTTAGGATATGACCCAAGGCAAACTTATGGCTTTTGCCTGCACCCAGAATTATTGATATGCACAATATTGATATCATTAACAATATTTTTGTTCATATCGTCTAATGTGTTCGCACTATATCGTTAATGATGCGCACTTCCGTGTGCCGTTAACGACCCCCTCTGTCATCTGTACATGCAGTAAAATTTGGACAATAAAGTCTAACACTGTGTCATGTTGGGCACTTTTGGCACCAAACCAGATACAAGACAAGGGTTTAATGAGTGTAATAGCAGGGATTCCCTATAGGCACATGCTATATATACAAATGTCCTAAATAGGATTACTAGGATATCTAAGTAATGGGGATAACAAATAAGGTGAGTTCTTTATCCAAATCACTTGTACTTCAATCCGAAATACTCAGAATTACTAGCTAACAGTACAGTCTATGGGGTCTATGTACTTATCCTTGGAGAAAGATAAAGTTCCATCCATTGAGCTTCTAACTGACATGTTAATGTCTGGGTTTAAAAATAATAGACAGGAGCTGGTTGGCTGGTACTTTATGTCCGTCCACTTTATCTCCACCCAAGGTTTAGTAAATAGAGCCCTAGTCTCTCTCCAGAGAGAGATTTGAGTACTTTTTTGGATCACCAGGATTACCACTTGACATTCAGGAGCCTGTTGGACATTCTGGGAGATTAGGCAAGTTTGAAATATTGCTCCCCCATACACTTCTATGGGGAAAGCAATTCAGCGAAGAATGGAAAGCTTAGTTTTCTGTTTCGCTTCTTTAAGAAATGTCACCATCTGCGTATGGCGTAATTGGTTTTATTGGGAGACAAGAGCAGTGAAGACTACTGTCTTCCTTCCTCCTCATCCTCTCCACCCCTTCAGTGACAGCAGACAATCAAAAGTGCCTCACAGGAAGGGATTGCACACTGATCTCATGTGCCAGGTTGTGAGGTTGTCTGGCTGCCCATGCTGACAGCCCGCAGAGCACATCCTGCTTCCTCTGCCATTTACCATGGTCAATGAGGCTGACTGGGGTAGAGGGCAGAGGCTGCAGGATGTGTCCTCTGTGTACTGTCAGCATGGCAGTCGGCTGATCTGGCACAGTAGGTCAGTGGGAAGCATGGAAGCCCGCTCTGTGTTGGGGCTTCGACTGTGACCTCTGGACATCCTACTACACTGCATAGTGTATGTGCAATTATGTTGTACAGTATAATGAGAAATGTCCCACAGCCACACAGCATTTTAGGATGATTAGTGCTAATGACTCCATCCAGAGATGGCATTTATTTACACAGTTACTCTGAGTTTCATAAATAGGGTATTCAGAAACTCCCCAAACATTTTACAGGGACATTGTTTATTTTCAATTCCTAAATTAACACAAGAGATATCTGTTTTTTATTACATTCATTCATTAATAGGTATGATACTGATAAAAATGATAATCATGCACAAATAACTGCATACGACCACCTTCTTAAATAGCCCCCGAAGAGCTATTTTGCTGCATGAGGCCTGATTAATGGTTGACCTTCCTTTTGTGATTTTCGGAAAGTTAGAAAATGTACTTTTATACTTATTCATCCATAAAAATGTATATCAGTTAAAAACTTATCTATTCTTATACTAAAAGTATACAGAAAACTGCTACAGTTCAGATTCCTAGCACTGTAGTATTATTATTATTATCTTTTATTTATAAGGTGCCACAAGGGTTCTGTGGTGCCGTACAATTGGTTAAAACTGGCAACAAGAAATATAGTTATAGACAATACTGTATATAAATTTGCATAGATATGTAAAGTGAGCATATACTGTAGTATAATTATGCAGAGAAGACATTGGGGAAAGGCCTCTGCTCATAGGAGCTTACAATCTAATTTACAGAGACAACCTGATGTAGCTATAAGACTGTCATCTTTATGGAGATTCCCTGGCTTACTACTGTATAATGTACTTTGGGTGTGATATATCATGTATCGCAATTACATTGTGATACATTTCATCCATATTTGCATGAATATTAGCATTTTTAAAGCAGGGTATGTATGACTACTAGTCTGTCAGGACAGATCGTCTGATGTAGAGCTGACTTTGGGGCTTATGACCCCTGAACCCTATTGTGCATGCATGGTCCTCATCCATCGAATGCGCAAGCAACGGAGAGGGGGAGCAGGGTTCGAAGGATCCCTCTCCGGGGATTACTATGAAAAGCAGCCCACAGGCATTGCCTAGTGGGTAGAAGATCCAGAATGTTACTCTTTCCAGAAAGATTGATGCATATGGGCACATCTCAGCTGGGCTGTGGGTCTGCATCAGATATCTCCAATATCTGTTGCGGACCTTATTAATACATATGGGGACCAATATGTATTGCAGTAAACCTCAGAAAACTAACAGTTTTCAAAGGGTTTTCCACATTTTTAGTACTAGTATATCCCGCTCTAAATAAGATATCTCATTGTACTAACTTATAAGAAGAAGAAGAAGAAAGAAGAAGAAGCAGGAGAGAGAGAAGAAGAAAAAGAAGAAGAAGAAGAAGAAGAAGAAGAAGGAGGAGGAGGAGAAAAAGGAGAAGGAGAAGAAGACCAGCGGAGCTATTACTGTAATGAGAACTCATCACTGGAGACTTCTGTAAATATGATTATCAAAAACATAATTCACAAACATTTGAATCTGTATAGTCAGGCAATATATTTGATAGGTTAGTACCTTTTTTATATAGGTACAGATAGATAATGTATGGTTGCCTCTATAGAATTAAGAAGTTTTATTCTTTAAACTTTTGGGATTTGTGAATGCTCAATGTGATCTTCAGACCCTTTTTACATTATTTTAGTATCACCTGAATGTATTAAAGGGCTTTAAATTCACTTTTTTTTAGTAACCAAGATGCATTTCCCATACTTGTCATGGGAAATGTGATCTGGCTGAATTTATTTCAGCTAACGTAATCACAGGCTCACTGCTGATCCTGTACTTCTGCACAGCTTTCTCTGCCTCTAGGGAGAGAAAGCTGTGCAGTGAACCGGAAGTGATCATCTCTGTGTGTCATGACTGGGAGGTGGTGGTTGCGCGGTATTGACGGTGATGGCAGGCAGCGGCGCATGCACAGCACATATTCAGGGTATTTTTTTTTACAAAAAATACCCTGATAATGCTGCGGAGTGGCATCACAGGGACAGAGCTTTCTCAAAAGCTCTGTCCCTGCATGTGATTATTGATACATCCATGCAATGTAATCAATAATCACATTGCGAATTGGGTCGATTTTATCACATCACATCCGCATCCTCAGATGCGGATGGTGATAAATAGGCCCCATAGTCTTTCTGCAATGATGCAGTCTGACACTACAAGGTGATGCGTACAATACTGTTGCTCAGTAGCAGATATTGTAAAAGGTTGTGAAGGAATCCATAGATAACTGGTTTATGGGCATCAACACATTCATCAAATTAAACTAATATTTTCAAAAGAATTGTCTAGTTTAGCAATAATTCAGATTGCCAGATTACTTCATTTTAGCCTGCACGCATGTTTTCAGTTATCAAGGGTGTGCTCTCCTTGAATGAATTAAACAGCCTCTAGACATAAACGCAAATTAATTAAATATGTAAGGGACTCGCAACATTCATAAATATAAATATGGAAATGTTCCAAAAGCATGACAAAAGATGAGATGTTTGATATTGCATTCCTATTTGCCGTAAAGCTGAGTGAAAGTTATAGTTCCTCTCTGAGCACTACAGTGCAGACTGGTGTGTAGTGGATCAGCCCAGTAAGCTAGGTACACACTACAGTATACAATTATTGGGCCAATTTGCCAATAATTGGGTGATCTGCCTGTTTTATCATGTGCTTTGTTGGCATGATTATTTTTGCCAAACGCTAATAAAATAGTTTAAAATTGTCCAGAAGTTCTCACCTTCGATTATCCGGTTGATTTGCCTTGACAGAAAATATCAGCCAAAAGGTCCTGATATTGAGCAGTGTATGTGCATCGATAATATGCCCATAATGTGTCTGTGTGTACATGTGGTAGGGAATATAGATTGTAAGCTCCACTGGGGCAGGGACTGATGTGAGTGTCCAAATATTCTCTGTAAAGCGCTGCGGAATATGTGTGTGCTATATAAATAACTGGTAATAAATAAATACTTCTAGGGATGTGCAGTCAGGCACCTCACCTGTTATACTCAAATGAAAATAGCCGATTTTTCCAGTGATCTGTGGTATAACACAGATAAGTGTACAAAACTGCTATTTTCACTGGAGTATTAAGTTGCTGCACTCTGCTGCAAATACACAGAGATAGAGGAGAGGCAGAGGGAGCCATACTTGTCTACTTAACCGAATCCTGCGGACAAATACTCTGCTAGTGCTGTAGAGAGGCATTGCAGGAATAGAGCTTGCTCGCTTGTGATCAGTAAGCACATTGAGAATTTGGTCAACAGGGATAAGCACAGCAATATTGTATGTACAGAACATGGTAAATAACAGGTTGGAGACTTTTTAGCAATGTCCAGGGAAACAATACAGTAATAGCAATAGATGCATGTCTTCATGGAGAACCAGGTCTGGTATGCTGTATTATTCAGTAAGAACACTGATACACTGTATGTATATATGTGTATATATATATATATATATATATATATACACACATATATTCACATCCAGACTTCCAGACTGTTCAGAGCTGCCATTGAGAGACTTTTCTCCTTCCTGAATTCTATGCCACAATCTTCTAAGTAAACTAACAGAGTTATCATTGAATATCTCAGAATACATAGCCAAATCTGGAGGTTTATTATGAGAACACACTCCCGATTTTGAAGATAGGGGCTATAAGTGGAGTAACATATACAGGATTCCACCACCCCAGAGGATGTAATTTATGACGAAACACATTGGGTGAGATGGTATTGGAATCCAAAGCGGGCCAAATGGGCTGTCAAAGAGCTCGCCCTGTCTAAGGGATCCAGCAAGTGTTATTAACATCCGCCCGACTATGATCACAATCTGTAGGTGTATAAGTGAAAAAAATATTTTTTAAATGTATTTTCTGTGTTTTTTTAGAATAAAGGAAAGTAATTTTTTAGCTGCAACTTTGATTATTTATTGGATGAACTCTGGTTTAAAGGCCTCATTGTAGATCTAATAGGAGGAATTTAATTTGACATACATTTATTACCAGTTATTTATATAAAGCACACATATTCTGCAGCGCTTTATAGAGAATATTGGCCATTCATATCAGTCCCTGCCCCCAGTGGAGCTTACAGTTTATATTTCTTACCACATTTACACACACACATTCACACTAGGGTTCATTTTTTGGGAGCCACTTAACCTACCTGTACATTTTTGGAGTGTGGGAAGACCTGGAGGATCCAGAGAAAACCCATGCACGCACGGGAGAATATACAAACTCTACACAGTTAGGGCCATGGTGGGAATCAAACCCATAACCTCAGTGCTGTGAGGCAGTAATGCTAACCATTATACTATCCATACTACACCTCTACTAATGTGATTTAAACCCTAGAACCACACTATAATGGAAAATATAAATAAATAAACTACTCTCTCTCTCTCTCTTTCTGTCTCTCTCTCTCTCTCTCTCTCTCTCTCTCTCGCTATATATATATATATATATATATATATATATTAGAATCCCATGCTCGGCCCCTGTCCTTTATGGATGACTTGGTAGCTAAAAATCTGCTCTGGCCCTCAAAAATGCACAGGAGAATTATTTCACATCCAGAGTGCATTTCAATGCTCTTTAAAGGGATTAGAGAAAGCTTTAAGGAAGGGAAATGAGATTAGCAGTTATAAAACAGCTTTTCAAAAAATATCAGGAAAAAGGTTTAGCCACAACAAAGTAACTTGTCATATATAGTACACCCATATAACAGATACGTCCAGTGTATGCACAGGCTTAGCATAGGCTAGATACCACACTGTTCAATCACTTACACAGACACCCAAATATATCACATAACTACAGCTGGAGCCATGTTCGTCTTTGCTGTGATGCGGCATGCTGCATGGCGTGCCGGCGATCGCTCCATTAATTCCTGAAATTAATGGAGCGATTGCCGGCTGCAGATATTTGCTGCCCGGTGCACCATGCAGCTGGCCATGATGCAGAATGCCACATCACAGCAAAGACAAACATGGCTACATCTGTACATGTTCATGGGCAAATTACTATAAGAAAAATGAAGAGTCTATGACATCAGGCAAGATGGAGAGCCCAACAAAGGACTTTGATGGCCGGAGGTGTCTCACTAGAACACAATTAGATAGCTCTGCTCACCTGTATATGTGTATTTGACACTCATCTCTAATTTCCAGGCACAATCTCAGCATTAACCTACAGTATATTGTCCTGTCATTGTACCTTCTGTACATATTGGGAATAATTCAGTAAGGATAGCAAATTCTGCTAATCATCAGAATTTGCTATCCTTTTCCTAGCATGCTGGGGGCCGGCTATCGCTGGGCAAGGCCGCCCAGCATGCTGACCGGAGCCCCCCCCCCCCTTCAACACGCAGACATACTGGAAGCCTCCTGCCGGCACAGCTTAGCTGCGCCCTCAGGAGACCCGCCGACTTCTCCCTGATCACGGCGGCTGCATGTGATGTCACGCAGCCGCCGTGATCACGCCCCCGTACAGCCGACTCTGCCCCCGTTCGCGCCGCACCGCCCCCGCCGCACCGCCCCCGCAACACCCTGTCTCCTCCGTGGAAATGGAGCATTGCCACCCCGTCCCGTGACCGCCTCTGCCCGACTGACAGGCAGAGGTGATCACATTTTCTGCGCCCCTCATCCCCCCCCCCCCCCCCCCGCAGAAAGTGCGGGTGCATGCGCAGTTCGGATCGTAAAAATTCCGGTTGGATCGCAATTTGTGATCTAACCTGAAATAGCCCCATTATCATTAATGATCAACTGCATAATACACAGGGTCACTCCTGCTCTCAACTGGATGTTATACTGTGCTTTGTTATATTGCACAAATGTACTCTGCACATCACAGGTATAGAATAACATATCCAGCATCAGTGTCCTAGAATATAGACGAGTGTTGCAATTTATATGCACTGCGTGCCAGCATACAAGGTGCACAGTTAATTAAACGTATATTAAGATGTATTAAGCCTGGAGAAGTGATAAAGCAGTGATAAGTGGAAGGTGATAACGCACCAGCCAATCAGCTCCTAACTGTCATTTTTCAAACCCATAATAATTTGCTGGTGCATTATCACGTTCCACTTATCATTGCTTTATCACTGCTCCGGGCTTAATACATCTGCCCCTGAGTCAGTTCTACACAATGTGCCGCAGAGTACCTCCGGGATGGTTAATGAAGTCACTTTGTTGTGACATATCCGTCCCTACTGTAGTATCTATTGCACACAACAGAGGTGTGCAAGAAAATGAACAGAGATCCCTTATCATAATAAATGGTAATAATCTTTGATGCAGGAGATTGTACGGAAATAGCAAATTTAATTCTCCCTGAAATCTACTCAGTTACATTTAATAACACCTGAGTAAAAGAACGCCCTACTGCTACTGTCTAAAAAGCAGGTTATGTCCAGATATTGAAAAACCATTTGCATCTTAGTGGCACAAAAAGAGTTAAGGCATGGAGTTATAGCCCTGTTTACCTTGGAATCGTAAACTAATATTACTATCATAAAAGGCATTACCAAAACTTTTGTTCTTTAATGCTGGAATTATTTATATGTCAAAAAAACAAATGGCCTGCTTACAGCCTCTTTCTCCCAGAGCTGTCCTCATTGCTGAAAGGAAGGACACTGCAGGATCCCGCTGGGAAGGGTTTGATATGCTGGACAAGACACATCTCTTTATCTGTTGCCAAAGCTTTAGTACAGTTAATTCAGGACTGTATTATGTGTGATACAGTAAAGAACAGACATTATTGAATGATATAAATGGATATTGCTTTGTGTTTCCCTGTAGCTTTGCAAACCATTACCGAATACAGTGGTTCTCAATCTGTGGGGTAGATGTATTAACCTGGAGAAGGCATAAGGAAGTGATAAACCAGTGATAAATGCAAGGTGATAAACACACCAGCCAATCAGCTCCCATATGTAAATTAATAGTTAGGAGCTGATTGGCTGGTGCATTATCACCTTGCTCTTCTTAACACTGCTTTATCACTGGTTTATCACTTCCTTATGCCTTCTACAGGTTAATACATCTACCCCTGTGTGCCGTGGCTCCCTCAGGTGCCCTGGGACACTTGCAGGGGTGCATTGGATTAGTGGTCGAGGACCAATTAAAATTATTTTTGGTCAATGTAATAGGCAAAACCAGTGCTGGTGGCTGCAAATCATAAAATATGTGGACAAACAGAAGCAAATCTTGTCTTTAACCACACAACTGAACTTAAGGATGACATATAAACACAATTTAATTTAATTAAATTAATTTAATATTTCCTTCAAAATTTCTCAATAAGAAACTTTTGGCCCAGGGGTGATGTGAAAAAATACTGATGCTCTAGTGCAGCGGTGGCCAACCCGTGGCTCTTGAGCCGCATGCGGCTCTTTCTTCCTCCGCATGCGGCTTGGCCGGCTCCTGGCTCCCACTGCCCAAAAGCCCAGCACGCTGTTTCTATCGACGCCGGCCCATGAGCCAATTAGAGCTCGCAGACTGGCAGCTAAGGCTCCTGATTGGCTGCCGGACCGCAAGCTTTGATTAGCTCACGGACCGGCGCCTAATTGGAGATAAACAGTGGACGCCGCTGCCGGAGACTGAGGGGCAGTAGAGACGCGCGCTGCGCTCTCCTCCCCTCACAAACAGCAGCAGTGCGGTGAGCAGCACTTGGTGGGGGGTACCTGGCACTGGGGGCATATGTGGGACATATTTGTACCTGGCACTGTGGGGACATGTGTATCTGGCACTGGGGGCATATGTATCTGTCACTGTGGGGACATGTGTATCTGGCTCTGGGGGCATATATGTATCTGTCACTGTGGGGACATGTGTATCTGGCTCTGGGGGCATATATGTATCTGGCACCGTGGGGACATGTGTATCTGGTACTGGGGGTATATGTGTAACTGGCACTGGGAGCATATGTGTATCTGGCACTGTGGAACATATATATATCTGGCACTGGGAGGCATATGTGTACCTCGAACTGGGGGCATATATGTATCTGGCACTGTGGGGACTTGTGTATGTGGCACTGGGGGCATATATGTATCTGACACTGTGGGGCATATATGTATCTGGCACTGGGGGCATATGTGTACCTGGCACTGGGGGCATATATGTATCTGGCACTGTGGGGACATGTGTATCTGGCCCCTTTGGGCAAATATGCATCTGACACTGTGGAGCAACTGTGTACCTGGCACTGTGGGGCATACATGTATCTGGCACTGTGGGAACATGTGTATCTGGCCCCTTTGGCAAATATGCATCTGACACTGTGGAGCAACTGTGTACCTGGCACTGTGGGGCATACATGTATCTGGCACTGTGGGAACATATGTTTATCTGGCACTGTAGGGACATATGTGTATCTGGCTGCACTGTGTGGACATATATGTACCTGGCACGGTGAAGGCACCCATTTTTGGCATTTTATATGTACAGTATGTGGCACTGTACTGGGGCATGATATGTATATGGCACTGTACTGGGGCATTATATGTACTGTATGTGGCATTGTACAACATGAATAAAACGGGGTTATGACACAAGGTCATACTCCTACAGACATCATACCGAAAGGTGTGCGCACAAAAATGGGGTTTGGCTTTGTGACAACTAGGCCACGCCCCATGATAGCTCTTACCCTTGACTACAGATCTTTTCTGGCTCTTTTCCTCTGACTGACTGGCCACCCCTCTGTGATGCAAAAAAGGTTGGGAACCACTGCCCAAATGTATAACAAAAGATATTCCCGGAAGTACACCTCTGTCATAAACTTACCAAGGATGAGAAAAAGAAATTCTTTATTAGCCATTTCGATAATACTGGAAATCAATAAAATATTATTTTTTTAGTAACTGCTTTATATCTTTTTATTGATAAGATTTCCAAGATTATCTATAATTTTCCATGACCCTGTTAACATACAAATTTGTAACCTTTTCCCGGATTCTGTGTTTTTATGTCCATTAACCCATGCTAATGCCCGATAACACATTCATTTAATGGTCATTGAACAGAGTCTCGGGTGAAAAAGGGAGTGCAACTGAATAGCCATGGGCGTTAAAGCTCGAGGCTATCTCCATTTTACAGCCCTGTTAACTTAACATGGGCAATTGAATTCCTCCATAAGACAATAATAAGAATTTACTTACCGATAATTCTATTTCTCGGAGTCCGTAGTGGATGCTGGGGTTCCTGAAAGGACCATGGGGAATAGCGGCTCCGCAGGAGACAGGGCACAAAAGTAAAGCTTTTACAGGTCAGGTGGTGTGTACTGGCTCCTCCCCCTATGACCCTCCTCCAGACTCCAGTTAGGTACTGTGCCCGGACGAGCGTACACAATAAGGGAGGATTTTGAATCCCGGGTAAGACTCATACCAGCCACACCAATCACACCGTACAACTTGTGATCTAAACCCAGTTAACAGTATGATAACAGAGGAGCCTCTGAAAGATGGCTTCCTAAACAATAACCCGAATTAGTTAACAATAACTATGTACAAGTATTGCAGATAATCCGCACTTGGGATGGGCGCCCAGCATCCACTACGGACTCCGAGAAATAGAATTATCGGTAAGTAAATTCTTATTTTCTCTATCGTCCTAAGTGGATGCTGGGGTTCCTGAAAGGACCATGGGGATTATACCAAAGCTCCCAAACGGGCGGGAGAGTGCGGATGACTCTGCAGCACCGAATGAGAGAACTCCAGGTCCTCCTTTGCCAGGGTATCAAATTTGTAAAAATTTACAAACGTGTTCTCCCCTGACCACGTAGCTGCTCGGCAGAGTTGTAATGCCGAGACCCCTCGGGCAGCCGCCCAAGATGAGCCCACCTTCCTTGCGGAATGGGCCTTAACAGATTTAGGCTGTGGCAGGCCTGCCACAGAATGTACAAGTTGAATTTTGTTACAAATCCAACGAGCAATCGACTGCTTAGAAGCAGGTGCACCCAACTTGTTGGGTGCATACAGTATAAACAGCGAGTCAGATTTTCTGACTCCAGCCGTCCTTTAAATGTATATTTTTAAGGCTCTGACAACGTCCAACAACTTGGAGTCCTTCAAGTCGTCTGTAGCCGCAGGCACTACAATAGGCTGGTTCAGGTGAAACGCTGATACCACCTTAGGGAGAAAATGCGGACGCGTCCGCAGCTCTGCCCTATGTCGAATGGAAAATTAAATAAGGGCTTTTATAAAACAAAGCCGCCAGTTCAGATACTCTCCCGGCCGAAGCCAGGGCCAGTAACATAGTCACTTTCCATGTGAGATATTTCAAATCCACATTCTTTAGTGGTTCAAACCAATTGGATTTGAGGAAATCTAAAACTACATTTAGATCCCACGGTGCCACCTTAGGCACCACAGGAGGCTGTATATGCAGTACTCCTTTGATAAAAATCTGGACCTCAGGGACTGAGGCCAATTCTTTTTGGAAGAATATTGATAGGGCCGAAATTTGAACCTTAATAGATCCCAATTTGAGACCCATAGACAATCCTGATTGCAGGAAATGTAGGAAAACGACCCAGTTGAAATTCCTCCATCGGAGCACTCCGCTGCTCGCACCACGCAACATATTTTCGCCAAATACGGCGATAATGCTTCGCGGTGACTTCCTTCCTTGCCTTTATCAAGGTAGGAATGACTTCTTCTGGAATGCCTTTTCCTTTTAGGATCTGGCATTCAAACGCCATGCCGTCAAACGCAGCCGCGGTAAGTCTTGAAAAAGACAAGGACCCTGCTGAAGCAGGTCCCTTCTCAGAAGTAGAGGCCACGGATCGTCCGTGACCATCTCTTGAAGTTCCGGGTACCAAGTCCTTCTTGGCCAATCCGGAGCCACTAGTCTTACTCCTCTTTGCCGTATAATCCTCAATACCTTTGGTATGAGAGGCAGAGGAGGAAACACATATACCGACTGGTACACCCAAGGTGTTACCAGCGCGTCCACAGCTATTGCCTGCGGATCTCTTGACCTGGCGCAATACCTGTCCAGTGTTTTGTTGAGGCGAGACGCCATCATGTCCACCATTGGTTTTACCCAACGGTTTAATAGCATGTGGAAAACTTCTGGATGAAGTCCCCACTCTCCCGGGTGAAGGTCGTGTCTGCTGAGGAAGTCTGCTTCCCAGTTGTCCACGCCCGGGATGAATACTGCTGACAGTGCTATCACGTGATTCTCCGCCCAGCGAAGGATCCTGGCAGCTTCTGCCATTGCCCTCCTGCTTCTTGTGCCGCCCTGTCTGTTTACATGGGCGACTGCCGTGATGTTGTCCGACTGGATCAACACCGGTCTTCCTTGAAGCAGAGGTTCCGCCTGGCTTAGAGCATTGTAGATTGCTCTTAGTTCCAGAATGCTTATGTGAAGAGACTTTTTCAGGCTCGACCACACTCCCTGGAAATTTCTTCCCTGTGTGACTGCTCCCCAGCCTCTCAGGCTGGCATCCGTGGTCACCAGGATCCAATCCTGCATGCCGAATCTGCGGCCCTCCAATAGATGAGCCTCCTGCAACCACCACAGAAGGGATACCCTTGTCCTCGGCGACAGGGTTATCCGCAGGTGCATCTGAAGATGCGACCCTGACCATTTGTCCAACAGATCCCTTTGCATGGAATCTGCCGAAAGGGATTGCTTCGTAAGAAGCTACCATTTTTTCCCAGGACTCTTGTGCATTGATGTACAGACACCTTTCCTGGTTTTAGGAGGTTCCTGACCAGGTCAGATAACTCCTTGGCTTTTTCTTCGGGAAGAAAAACCTTTGTCTGAACTGTGTCCAGAATCATCCCCAGGAACAGCAGACGAGTTGTCGGCATTAATTGGGATTTTGGAATATTCAGAATCCATCCGTGCTGCTTTAGCACCTCTTGAGATAGTGCTAAACCCATCTCTAGCTGTTCTCTGGACCTTGCCCTTATTAGGAGATCGTCCAAGTATGGGATAATTAATACGCCTTTTCTTCGAAGAAGAAATATTATCTCGGCCATTACCTTTGTAAAGACCCGAGGTGCCGTGGACAAACCAAACGGCAGCGTCTGAAACTGATAGTGACAGTTTTGTACAACGAACCTGAGGTACCCCTGGTGTGAGGGGTAATTGGAACGTGGAGATACGCATCCTTGATGTCCAAGGATACCATAAAGTCCCCTTCTTCCAGGTTCGCTATCACTGCTCTGAGTGACTCCATCTTGAACTTGAACTTCTTTATGTACAGGTTCAAGGACTTCAGATTTAGAATAGGCCTTACCGAGCCATCCGGCTTCGGTACCACAAAAAGAGTGGAATAATACCCCTTCCCTTGTTGTAGAAGAGGTACCTTGACTATCACCTGCTGAGAATACAGCTTGTGAATGGCTTCCAAAACCGTCTCCCTTTCTGAGGGGGACGTTGGTAAAGCAGACTTCAGGAAACGGCGAGGTGGCTCTGTCTCTAATTTCAACCTGTACCCCTGAGATATTATCTGCAGGATCCAGGGATTTACCTGCGAGTGAGCCCACTGTGCGCTGTAATTCTTGAGACGACCGCCTACCGCCCCCGAGTCCGCTTGCGAAGCCCCAGCGTCATGCTGAGGCTTTTGTAGAAGCCGGGGAGGGCTTCTGTTCCTGGGAAGGAGCTGCCTGTTGCTGTCTCTTCCCTCGTCCTCTGCCTCGTGGCAGATATGAATAGCCCTTTGCTCTCTTATTTTTAAAGGAACGAAAGGGCTGCGGTTGAAAGGTCGGTGCCTTTTTCTGTTGGGGAGTGACTTGAGGTAGAAAGGTGGATTTCCCGGCCGTAGCCGTGGCCACCAAATCCGATAGACCGACCCCAAATAACTCCTCTACGCATCGCCTGTCCACTGTCGTGTCCATAAAGCTCTTCTGGCCGAAATGGACATAGCACTTACCCGTGATGCCAGTGTGCAGATATCTCTCTGTGCATCACGCATATAAAGAAATGCATCCTTTATTTGTTCTAACGACAGTAAAATATTGTCCCTGTCCAGGGTATCAATATTTTCGATCAGGGACTCTGACCAAACTACCCCAGCACTGCACATCCAGGCAGTCGCAATAGCTGGTCGTAGTATAACACCTGCATGTGTGTATATACCTTTTTGGATATTTTCCATCCTCCTATCTGATGGATCTTTAAGTGCGGCCGTCTCAGGAGAGGGTAACGCCACTTGTTTTGATAAGCGTGTTAGCGCTTTGTCCACCCTAGGAGGTGTTTCCCAGCGCTCCCTAACCTCTGGCGGGAAAGGGTATAAAGCCAATAACTTCTTTGAAATTAGCAGTTTTTTATCGGGGCACCCCACGCTTCATCACACACGTCATTTAATTCTTCTGATTCGGTAAAAACTACTGGTAGTTTTTTCACACCCCACATAATACCCTGTTTAGTGGTACCTGTAGTATCAGCTAAATGTAACATCTCCTTTATTGCCAAAATCATATAACGTGTGGCCCTACTGGAAAATACGGTTGATTCGTCACCTTCACCACCGGAATCAGTGCCTGTGTCTGGGTCTGTGTCGACCGACTGAGGCAAGGGGCGTTTTACAGCCCCTGACGGTGTTTGAGGCGCCTGGACAGGCACTAATTGAGTGTCCGGCCGCCTCATGTCGGCAAACGACTGCTTAAGCGAGTTGACGCTATCCCGTAATTCCACAAATAAAGGCATCCATTCTGGTGTCGACCCCCTAGGAGGTGACATCCTCATATTTGGCAATTGCTCCGCCTCCACACCAATAACGTCCTCATACATGTCGACACACACGTACCGACACACAGCAGACACACAGGGAATGCTCTATACGAAGACAGGACCCACTAGCCCTTTGGGGAGACAGAGGGAGAGTCTGCCAGCACACACCAAAAAGCGCTATATATGACAGGGATAGCCTTATGATTAAGTGCTCCCTTATAGCTGCTTTTATATTAATATATTGCCATTTATTTTGCCCCCCCTCTCTGTTATACCCTGTTTCTGTAGTGCAGTGCAGGGGAGAGACCTGGGAGCCTTCCTGACCAGCGGAGCTGTGACAGAAAATGGCGCCGTGTGCTGAGGAGATAGGCCCCGCCCCTTTTTCGGCGGCTCGTCTCCCGCTATTTAGTACATTTAGGCAGGGGTAAATATCTCCATATAGCCTCTGGGGCTATATGTGAGGTATTTTTAGCCTTTTTAAAGGTTTTCATTTGCCTCCCAGGGCGCCCCCCCCCCAGCGCCCTGCACCCTCAGTGACTGCCGTGTGAAGTGTGCTGAGAGGAAAATGGCGCACAGCTGCAGTGCTGTGCGCTACCTTAAGAAGACTGCAGGAGTCTTCAGCCGCCGATTCTGGACCTCTTCTTGCTTCAGCATCTGTGAGGGGGCCGGCGGCGTGGCTCCGGTGACCATCCAGGCTGTACCTGTGATCGTCCCTCTGGAGCTTCATGTCCAGTAGCCAAGAAGATAATCCATCCTGCACGCAGGTGAGTTCACTTCTTCTCCCCTCTGTCCCTCGTTGCAGTGATCCTGTTGCCAGCAGGAATCACTGTAAAATAAAAAACCTAAGCTAAACTCTCTAAGCAGCTCTTTATGAGAGCCACCTAGAATTGCACCCTTCTCGGCCGGGCACAAAAATCTAACTGGAGTCTGGAGGAGGGTCATAGGGGGAGGAGCCAGTACACACCACCTGACCTGTAAAAGCTTTACTTTTGTGCCCTGTCTCCTGCGGAGCCGCTATTCCCCATGGTCCTTTCAGGAACCCCAGCATCCACTTAGGACGATAGAGAAAGAAAGTTTATGACAAGAGCATAGAAAACTAAATACCCCCTGGCCCCTCCACTTGTGCCCTTCCTCAAACAGGCTTGACCTAATGTAGTGAAGATTTTAACATACTGTATACTGTTTTTATTTTCTTTGTACTCTGCAAAGCTCTGCTTCCAATGACGTTGTACAATGCCCTCTTTTTTTAAGGCTAATATGCTTCACATATAGAACACTCACCGTAAACCCTGTTGTGTCAGGCTGGGTACACACATGATGTTGTGCATAAGATGCCACATTGTCAAGTGAAATGATATCGGACATACACACTGAACAATATCGTTACAGAAATCGTCAGTGACGGCATCCACCTACACTCAGGTGCATGCTGTCTTGTCCAATATCTTAAGATTTCAAGGCTGGAAGTAAAGATATTGGACTTTGTTAATGAACCACTGGAGTGTGCATCATTAACAATAGAAGTGTACACACTGGATGATATGAACGATATATCTGCCAACCCGCCAGTTCGGACGATATATCGGGTGCATATCGACAAGTATGTACCCAGCCTTAGCTATGTAAGACCATATTCACAAAAAAAAATTCCTTACATAACGCTGCTCAGATGCATAATATTACTGGAAATTATATCAAACTATTGCCAACAAGGCCTGATTTTATGGTAAGATTAGCACTTGTTTGAGGGAGGAAGGAGTACGTGAGTGACTAAACAAAATTAAGATGAATAAATCACCGGGTCTAGATGGACTTACCCAATGGTTCTTATTGAGCTTCACTCAGAATTAGCAAGGCCTCTGTATTTGATTTTTTATGATTCGATTGAAACAGGCATGATACCAAAGGACTGTCATATAGCAGAGGTAATGCCTATATTTAAAAAGGGAAGCAAAACTCATCCCGGTAACTATAGATCAATTAGTTTAACATCAGTAGTGGGAAAAATGTTGGAGGGAATATTAAAGGATAGCATACAGGAGTATTTGGATACCTCCAATGTTATTACTAGGAACCAGCATGGTTTTGTGAGGGACAGGTCATGCCAAACTAACTTAATTAGCTTCTACGAAAAAGTGAGCGATAATCTTGACCGGGGCAATGCAGTAGATGTGGTCTATTTAGATTTTGCAAAAGTCTTCGATACAGTGCCTCACAAGAGGCTGATTTTAAAAGAGCTCGGCATAGGAAACACCATTTGTACTTGGGTAAGTAATTGGCTGGATAACAGGGAACTGTGAGATATGGTTAATGGGATGTTCTCCAACTGGCCCACTGTATTCAGTGGAATACCGCAAGGGTCAGTACTCGGGCCTTTACTGTTCAATATATTTATAAATGATCTAGGAACGCGTTAGGTATTAGCTCTGGAGTGACCTCTGTATTTGGATCATCTACTATTGCCCTAATCACTGGGGAACTTGAACATTTCTGAACCTGCAACAAGGGACTCTACACATCTCGGTATATTGGACTCCGGCTCTAAAAGGTAAAATCAGCCGTGCTAGCTGAATAGCTTCCAGGCAGTACGGCGAATGTCAGCCACCACTGCCGTAATTGCTGGGTAATTACTACACCCTAAACCCGCTGCAAAGGGACTCCGTGTATCAACGTGTTTTGGACACCGGCTGTTAAGGATATTCCAGCCGCACTATTTGGGTGGTAACCGGGCGATGCAGTGAATGCCGGTACGTGGAATACAGATAACGGAGGTCTTGGGTGATTCCAGCTAGTGAACCAGCACAAGTACAAGTGTCAGAGACGGTTACTCTACAAAAAATATCCCCACTAAATAACTCCTTACATCAGTGGCACGGGGAGGATATTTAACTTTCAGCAAAGAGGAGGCACTTGTTATATACCGACGGTACCCAATTGCATGGCATACAAATGGTTCAACTATATGGTTCTCTTTCCTTTTTTTCGTTTTAATCACAGTACTGTGGTATAGACATTAATTATACAAAACAACTGATTCCTTGGATGAACCTATAGGTGTAATACACCTCATTTAATTACAGGCTGGCCAGCATATGTGGACATTTTATGGTTAATGAATCAGTGTACTGCAGTGTGATTTTTATTAAGGGATCTTATTGTGATTATATCACGAGTTAAGTTTAGAGTGATTGTGGCATTATTACAGGTTCCTTTATGATCCAGATGGTTTAAAATTTGCTACAAATTGTTCAACATTATTGTGAGGTCACTTCTGAATTATATAGTGTATACTGTGTATTTTTTATATACATTATATTTTAATTTTTTTCTATCCATATTTTGGATTATTAATAAAAATACTATATTTTAGAAATTAATCCTGTTGCGCACAGATTGGTCTCTTTTTCTTGTTTATCTTGTTTTGTGGGGGTTAGCAACCTTCCCCTTTTCACCAAATTGTGCAGCAATAGGAGGTTCTCTTAAAGTGGAAAGTTTCGGGCGCCCATTTTTCCTTGTTTATAGGTCTGGAAAGCACTGATACTAAATTCTGTAGGGTAATTAACTCAGACAAGGATTCATAGTCCATACAGAATTACTTATATAAACTGGAACGAGTTTAATATATAGCTGAATGTAAAGTCATGCACCTCGGAACTAAAAATGTATCCTACAAATTAAATGTGAGAGCATTTAGGAGAAATTGTTTTAGAAAAAGATCTGGGGGTGCTCATTGATAATAAATGTAACAATAGTCTACAATGTCAGATTGCAGCAACAAAGGCAAAGACAAAAGACAAATAAGGTTTTAGCCTTCATAAAACGGGGAATTGAGACAAGGAATGGAAGTGTAATCGTACCATTAAATAAATCACATCTTGAATATTGTATACAATTTTGGGCACCACAATATAAAAAAGATATCTTAGAGCTTGAAATGGTCCAGAGACAAGCAACTAAATTGATAAGGGGGTTAGGGGATACGAGGAAAGGCTTACCAGGTTAAATATGTTCTCACTTAAAAAAAGGCATCTAAGAGGAGACATTATCAATATATATAAATACATAACGGGACAATACATGGAGCTATCAGGCGATTTGTTTATTAGTAGACCTATACAAAGGGCACATGGACACTCTCTGAGGCTAGAAGAGAAAAAATTTCATACCCAACGAAGAAGGATGTTCTTCACAATAAGGGCAGTAAGGATCTGGAATACCTTGCCAGAGAAGGTAGCGATGGCGGACTCAGTAATTGAGTTTAAGAATGGGTTGAATAAATTTCTAACTGATAAATATATTCAGGGATATAACATTTAAAAAGACTGTATTGAGTCACTATGGGTATACTTCGGTTACATTCATAACAGTATAGGATCAAAACAAAGGTTGAACTCGATGGACAACTCCTCACTAACTATGTCACTATGTCAATAAATCATCGTATTTTAATATGTCGGTCACTAAACATTTTATTATTTTACTTGTATAGTTTAAATTTGGAAACTTTAATTAACAAAATAATAATAATAATAATAATTAGATGGCTGAATATTGTCTAAGATGTCCCTACCTAATACTATACATACTATACTCTTGTCAGTTTCCACGGTAAAACTTCTAAAAAAACAAACCAAAACTAGTAGAACTAAGATAAACCTGAGTTTTTAAATAATTATTATCCTTTAAGTGGGAAGACCCTATGTAGCATTACTGGACCAAAACTTGCATTTTTATTAGTTACTGTATGTGTGAAGGGGGAATAAGATGGATACTGTCAAGGTAAAATAAGTTGTTCTGACATGCTCTACCATGCCAATAAATATGTCCGTACAGATGAAGAAACAATGCACAGATGATTTTGAAGCATGAGCTGCTCCCATGTGTGTCTTACTGCTGGGTCATTACATTGATTTATTTCCACCCTGAAGAAAGTATTTATTTTAACTATGTCCAGAAAACACGTTGGATCACTGACATTTGCAGAAACTCAATCACATAGAACAGAAGTCCTATTGTTAGTGTCTGTCAGGGCTGAACATCAGTGCCCATCAAGAACAAGACATGGACATTCTGTGTGGTTTCAATAATTATGCACTTTTACAGGAATTTAAAAGAAAAAAAAAGCAATATATCAAATACAATGAATTCAGAGAGACAGAAGTCCAAATATCCCTAGGCATAGGCGCCGATTCCGTGGGTGCTCCCGGGCCCGAGCACCCACAGAGAATGATGAACACCCATGGAGCCAGCCCTATGCAGGTCCTTACAGTCACCGCCTGCGCAGTCACCCCCGCTGGCGGCTCATTGAATGTCGGCTGGGGGAAGCTGAAGTGCCATGCCCGGGGCTCCGCTGAGACTATGCTGCGCTCACTCCCACGGGCGGCTCATGTGGTGTATATCTACACCACATGAGCCGCCAGCAGGAGTGAACGCAGCATGGCACTTCAGCTTCCCCCAGCCGACATTCACCACATGAGCCGCCAGTGGGGGTGAGCGCAGCATAGTCCCAGTGCCGCGGAGCCCCGGGCACGGCAGCTTCCCCCAGCCGACACTCCCCCAAGCGCCGAATACACAAGAGACCAGGAGGATGACCGTGAGCTGGGGGTGGAGCCGCGGGCCGGAAATGACTCGGCCCGTGGCTCCACCCCCAGCTCACAATCAGCCTCCTGATCTCTTGCATGTGCAGCCATGGCGTGACGTAATTACGTCACGTGTAACTTGATTACATCATCCGGCAATGCGGCACCCACCAGCAAAAAGAAAAATCTGCGCCCCTGTCCCTAAACCCTAACTGCAAACATTGAAACTCTTCACCTCAGGCCCCTCATTTATACATTTTTTCACCATACTACTATGGTGAGGAATGCATAAACCAGCTTGGAGCTGATGTTTGCAGCACTACTGAAACCCTTTAGATGAGATCATTGAGTACTTACATTCATTAAGTTTAATTTGTCCAAAATGTGCCAGCAACTTCAGAGAATGAAAGTCAAAAACTAAAAGTAAAAGAGCAGTTTTGTTTGAATACTGTAAAGGTGCATATACATGGTGCGATGTGTGCTTATGATTTTGACTATATAGTCAAAATCGTAAGAAAAGTTAGCACATATCGCACCGTGTATATACAGCTTGCAAATTGCGATACCGATGCTCGCTCCCGTGGGGTCATTATTACAAGAAAAAATAGACTGTGCAGGCAAGGCAATTTTGACTATATTGTGTACAATCTAGTTTATACTTTAGTCAAAGGGGGTCATTCCGAGTTGATCGCTAGCTGCCGTTGTTCGCAGCGCAGCTATCAGGCTAAAAATCTGCATTTCTGCGCATGCGTATGCACCGCAATGTGCATGCATGACGTACAGGTAAAAAGTCCTTTGTGGTTTTGCACAGGTTCTAGCGCAGCTTTCAGTCGCATGGCACAACGCAGGAAGATTGACAGGAAGGGGGTGTTTCTGGGTGTCAACTGACCATTTTCTGGGAGTGTTTGGAAAAACGTAGGCGTGCCAGGGAAAACGCAGGCCTGGCTGGGCGAACACTGGGCGGGTGTGTGACGTCAAAAGCCAACCCTCCAACATTAGAATCAACGCATACGAAAAGTAACTACAGGGGCTGGTCTTGTTTTGCACAAAATGTTTTTGCAGGCGCTCTGCTGCACAGGCGTTCGCACTTCTGCAAAGTGAAAATACACTCCCTGGTGGGCGGCGACAATGCATTTGCACGGCTGCAAAAAACTGACAGCGAGCGAACAACTTGGAATGACCCCCAAAATTGTATATAGTTCAAATTGCACATAGTCAAAATTGCACGTAAATATAGTTACAATTGGTGGTTCTGGGTTCCGGGAGTTCCAGGGAAATCGCATAGTCAAAATTGGCACTTAATCAAAATTTAACCATTTATATACACCTTAAAACAAGCCAGCACGATCCATCTCATCTAGAAGATATTTGTCTGTTCCAGTCTAAAAGCTGGTGAACTATGAGCTCTACAGTGAATGGGACTGAAAATGTCTCAAATACTCCATGGTCATGAACACTATTTGCCCGTTATGCACCATAAGAATAAAATAAGAATGTTAGTTGACTTCAGCTCACTTATTTCATACTTACCCATTATTTTGCTGTTTCCTTTAGGTGATCCTGTAGAGTGACATCAAGGTGGATGGTATATGTGTCGGGAGGTGGGGGATTACCACGCAAATTGTATAATTTTGGCCCCACCACTGCTATGTAATACTGTGGCACTATGCAGTGGTGAGAGGATCTACAATGACATAATTCCCCATGAATGGTGTCATCAAGCTCCAGGATGTGGGAGGCTGGCCTACTCTCTCAGGAGACTGGGAGAGCTAACCAGAATTGTCAGTCTCCCAGAAATCCTGTGAAAGTAGGCAAGTATGATTTCATCTTAAGGCTTAGGTTAGAGCAGTGCATATTTTACAGAGATCACTGACTAGCGTTAAGGACACAGGTTCACCAATTTGTGGAACGCTTTTACAACTGCCAGCACTACAGCGGGGTACCTTTGTTTGGCTACACTTGGGAGCAAGGTTTGCACACTGTCTATCCACATTTAACCCTCCAGTGTGACCATTTATCTCCCCCATTGTGTGAGCCTGCATACACTCAGCAAATCCTCACTGCGCTGCACTTTGGCCATAGACACTGGTGTCCGCTCTCCGCTGCAAATACAGATGCTTCCCACCGTTCAGCGGAAGTGACTCTGAACCCCTTCCACCGCTCACTACAACACAGTGTGACCGGAGCTAAGGCCCTCATTCCAAGTTGATCGCTCACTAGCTGCTTTTAGCAGCCGTGCAAACGCTAAGCCGCCACCCTTTGGGAGTGTATCTTAGCTTAGCAGAAGTGCGAACGAAAGGATCGCAGAGCGGCACCAAAATTCTTTTGAGCAGCTTCAGACCTACTCCTAGCTTGTGATCACTTCAGACTATTTAGTTCCTGTTTTGACATCACGAACATGCCCTGCGTTTGTACCTGACACGCCTGCGTTTTTCAGCACACTCCCTGAAAACGGTCAGTTACCACCCAGAAACGCCCCTTTCCTGTCAATCACTCTGCGGCCAGCAGTGCGACTGAAAAGCTTCGCTAGACCTTGTGTGAAAAAGCATTGGCTGTTGTGAAAGTACGTCGCGCATGCGCATTGCGCCGCATACGCATGCGCAGAAGTGCCGCTTTTTTGCCTAATCACTGCGCTGCGAACTAAAACAGCTATCGAAGAACTCGGAATGACCACCTAAACCTCTATTGCAGCGGCTCTTGGCACCGGCTAGACGTGGACATCACACCGGAGCTCACTGCTGCTGACCACCGGGGGTCCTTTTCCTATTGAAGCGTTGGACCCGGCGCACATACTAATGGGACTCACTGGACTGCCCCAGATTTTCAGATATACAGTGAGTGACATGCAAATACTTTTGAAATCCTTGTGCATCATTATAATTCCGCAATACCTTTGGAGCCTCCACTTTACCACGCTGCCTTGGAGGTACTTTACATCTCATGAAAAAGAGCCCTCACACATTGACTGCTACATATTGTGACATGTATCTAATAACTAATCATTTCAGTCAGTTTTAACAATATTGTATCTTTTATGTTTTTTTTTACATTTATGTGAATTAATCTGTACCAAACCCCATTCATTGATATTGTGTTTTGCTTTAATAAATGTTTTAAAGTTTGTGTATTGTTAAGCGCCAGTTGGATTTATTATTATTGTGTGCTTTGTTTTAAGGGATTGTCAATTCCCTCTTCCCAGTGGCTGCTGACATACATTATATGACACTACCCACCAGAGCGCCTAAGCCTTTTTTTTCTTCTATCATTGACTATTATGAAGCATTCCATGCCGGTATTTACTGAAATAAAAAATAAAAAAACGTAGGGAGTGCAAAAATTATGAAATGCTGTATAATTATTAAATGCTGTAATGCATCTCCACATCTCTGTGACAGTGCAATAGTGAGCACTGCTGTTGGCGCCATGCACGGCATGGATTAAGGTATTACGCAAGCTCCCCCTTTCCTCTCTCCCAAGTGCCCTCAACCTGGACTCAGGTACGCAGTACACTGATAACATACCTGATGCAGGTAGGACTACCTCTGCACAGACAGTCTTACACCCAATACTTGGTACTCAGGGCTCACAGATCTGTCGGCCCCACATCACCCATCTCCTCCCTCATAATGTGCACACATTCTGTCTATGTATACTCCCTCTCCCCCCAAAACCGGCCACGTTCCCTATTCATCAGACACACTCCCTTGCCCTGATGCCACACACTGATTGCTGGTCATATCTATGTGGCAGTAAGAGGACAGGTGATGAGCTCCTTCTGAGTGAGGAGGCTTCAGCTAACATCTGACAGCCAGCAGCAGCCTCTGTTCTGAGGAGAGATGGGTGGTAACTATCTCTGTAAAAAAAGAATTGTTGTTCATTATTTGATCATATGTATGTTATAATATAAATAAGGAGCACTACTGTGTGGCATCATTTTAATTTTACAATAATGTGTGGGGTACTACTGTGTGGCATAATGTAAATAAGCATCCATACAGTGTGGCATAATGTGAATAAGTGTCTCTACTGTGTGGCATAATGTGAATTAGTGTCTCTACTGTGTGGCATAATGTGAATAAGCGTCTTTGTGTGGCATTATGTGAATAAACGTCTCTACTGTGTGGCATAATGTGAGTTGGCAATATTGTGTGGCATAATGTAAAGAAGCAGCACTACAGTGTGGATAATACAAATAAGCGGATCTACGGTGTGGCATAATGTGTATAAAGGGCACTACTGTCAGTGGATTCAGTATGAATTCCCGACTGTCGGGATCTTGGTAGTCAGGAGACGACACTGAAATCCTGACAGTCGAAATCCAGATGGGTTCACCACACTAGAGGGAATACTGAGCCTCTTTTGGGATTTCGACCACTGGCATTGTTTCCGCTGTTGGGATTCCGGCATCGGTATTTCGGCCGCCGGGATCCAGACAGTCCGGAATTAACTGCATACCCTGTCAGTAGCTGGCGAGCAGGGGGCCATGTATGACAAGCATGGGAAGATGTGTAATAAATGCTGGTATCCTGTGGAGGAGGAGTCGGATAGCATATAATGAGGCATGTGTGGCTCCGATGGCACAATATGTGTAATATATTTAAAACTTGTGTTTATATTAAAACTGAAAAGTTGGCCCCCTAATCTCCCAAAAGGTTTACAGTGGCCCAGTCAAAATCATAATTGAATAACCTGGCTAAAGAGGGACACCAGTTACCAACATTATGCTTATCCAATCAGTTAAGGTAAGCTAGTCCTCACAGTCATTGGACAGGGGCCCAAAGCATCATTTTGCACCTGGGCCCGCCAGTTGCTTGTTCCGCCACTGTACAGTACATCCGTCCTGTCACTGGCAGCAAGGCGCACAGGTGACTGGTGTCACTAATCTCTGCTTCCTGTAAACAGCTGACCAGAGTGTGGGTGGTGAGTCCAGACAGGGAGGCCAGTTAAGGACTTTGCTCCCATACATGTAATGGTGCTGCATGAGACAAAATGTCTTCAGAACACCTCATGGGAAGAATGTCCCTGAACTGAATACTGTAGGAGCATTAATTTCATCAAACAAAAGGGAAACATTTTGTGCAGCATATTATCTGCAGACAAGATACCTGCTGTGCACTTTACTTAAGTCTGCATTTAAACATTAATATGAAGTAGAGTACTTTTAGGATAGTCTCCCTTTAAATGTTACATCATGTCTTCAATTCGCAAAAAAAAGAGACTACCCGAAATATAGAACATTTACTATGGAATGCTGAAAAGCAATTCAGATTAAATAATACAGATTTCCATTCTCTTAACCTATATCACATAATGTCTATACTCATATTCATAGTCATCCTTAGTTTATGTCTATACAGCAGTTATTGGACTACAAGTCTCAGCATACCACCCAGCAGGGAGCTGCTCTACATCTCTCCTGTCTATTTGAGATGATTTACAGCTAGTGCCTGGTGTATCATTTGGCATAACCAGTTCATGTTCTTCTTATCCTGTTACTTGTCTTAAGTCAGGCGCTTATTCATATTACCCTTATCCCACTCACTATCTAAATATTCATTGTTATTATCTTGTCATTACAGTACTTGGCTAAGTTCTAAGCATAGTTATGTTCTGCACATCATATTGCATGATTGGATATTCCATATTGTATCTATCTTAATCTACCCAATGCTGTGGCTCAATGAACCGGCAGAACAATCTGCATATATAGTGCTTCTCATCATGATATCTGGATAAACTGTTGTCTGTCTGGGTGAAAATGTGACACATTCATATTCTCCTCATCATCTACCAGCCCACATTTCCATTTACAGTCTTACTTTCCTGCTTGGCTAGAGACCAGACACATTAATTTTCTCTCTACTGTGCTGTCTAACATATGTTTCTCCTGATCCTGCTACCTGGCATTATTCCATGCACATTTGTATTCATGGCGGCAGCTCACTAATAATGAGAAAAGACCATCAGCAATATGGTGGGAGGAGTATAACCTGACCAATAGTACAAATTACTTTGTTATAGATAAATTGATTCATTTTCTAGCATATATGTTGACTACAAGGTTACATAAGCAGTTGTAGAATTTGAATTACCTTAATTTTACACCGAGAATTAACGTCCAGTATTTGCAGCAAGAATTCAGCTCTCATGGAGCTGTACATACTAAAATACTGTTTCTTTTAATTGTATGCTTTTCTCATCAGAGCAGCTGGAGCTAATTTAATTAACCCTAGTGCAGTCCCACTTACCTTTTCCATTATTGTAAAATACTACATATGCTTTATAGTAAGACGTTCTTTTGATCCATAAAACTGTTTCGGAAGTATGCTATTGCAATACTGTTCCACAAGAGGGGGCTCTATTGAGGTGAGTCATATCAACGGAGGAGCATCTGGCTGAGGTGTCTTATATATATTAAGTATGCCAAACACAAATCAAAGGCTTAGGCTGACTGTATATATAATTTAACAGAAGTACAACCTTGTAATTTCCTTATACACTGTCATTTGCATGATTACACTAATAGGTGCACAATACAGTGACTAGCTGTAGATACATAACATGCAGTAAAATAACCAGAATTACACTACGGCAAAATTACTAGAATGGCCACATCTGTTATATCTAATACATGTCCATAGACAATAATTCAATGTAAGGCTCTGCACCGTTGCTTAAACCAGGCGGTCAGAGTTTCCATCAGTGGAGATAAAGGCACAATCATCACATCTTATGTGGGCCATGTCTCTTTGGGATAGTGGTCATAAAGACAGTTTTTAACTTTAAGTTTTTCCAGCCCCCCCCCAAAAAAAAAAATAGTTTGCTGATTTGAAGCTGTTAAAAGCCAAAAGCCTGAGTGATACATTAAAATCAATGGGGAAGATTGTTTTCCTTGTCACAGCACTTCAGGACTTCATTTTATCCTTATTTCGCTATTGCAGTAATACGGGATGAATTAACTAATTGCTTTTTTATCATCAATTGCCTAACCCATTCCAGGCAAATGTAAGTAGAAAAGAAATTGGGAGACAGGAGAAGCATTTTATCAGTGGAAATGGGTTGTGTGCACAGGTATCAGAGTGGCAACTTTAATAAATACTCTTTAAAATACATTAGATTTATGACATTTTACATGTCATAGTAGAAGTATATAAACTATGCTTTTTTAAATTACATGTTAGCTCCCAGACATTACAAATATATGCACAGCCCTCAGGCAGGGTGTGGGCAGGATGCACTGTCCTCCAAAATATAGTCAAACCTTGGAAAATGCTGTTTTCGGAGGTCTGACTGCATTCCCCATATGCATCATGCTCTAGAAAGCACAACTTTCCAGAGTTGGTTACCGATAGGCAACGCCATCTATAGATGTCGTTGCCTAATAGAAGCCTATGGTCTTCTTACCGAAGATGACTCAGAGAGAGTTCCATTAGGATCCCTACCTGGTGGCTCACGCTCATCATAAACTCGGAATTCCTCACACTATAAAGGACAGCTCTTATTGGAAGAGATGTGCTTTATGTTTTTAATCACAGCTCTTAATGCCGCTATGGTGGAATGAATTTGATTCGTAATGTGATGCGCTATGTATCCTGCCCTCTGCCCTTTAAATAATTGCCACTTTAAAACACTGTGTAGACGCTCTGTGATCTCGCCGACACTTGTACCTCTTTCACATCGCAAAAATAACCTGGTATTGACCCAGCATCTTGCCTGTCAACAAGGGTCACTGTGCGATGTGAAAGGGACCCATGAGAATTCCCGGGTTGCCTGACTCGGTAATTCAACCCGGGTAATAAGAAGGGTTATTCACGGGTTGAATACCGAGTCAGTGGCAGCGTGAAAGGGTTCCCAGGTCGATGCGACCCAGGATCCGTTCACTACATAGGGAGAGGTGGCGCGGAGTTGAGCTCATCTCCCAGCGCGGCCTCCGCCCCCGCGGCCGGCTCCGCCCCCCACCACTATGGCAACCGACCCGGCAAATCTAGCAAAAGCAGAAACGGATGGTAGTGTAAAAGGGAATGTAATGATCTATCCCTAACCCCATGCTCTTTTCATTATGAAAAAAGCCAATATACACTTACTTCTATACTTTTAACTCTCCCCAGTGTAAATACCTGTTATGTAATAAATAACATATTCCCAGTTTTCTATGAAAGATTTTACAAACAAACGATTTGTTGTTGAATCTTGTGAATTATTTAATGTGGTTTTGATTCATCTCTAACTGATACAAACATCTCAAATTACAAACTACAGGGTACCATATCCAACAGCTTCCAAAGCAGATGGCATTACCATTATCCCCCTTCCCACTATACAAACACGCTGTAAATAATGCTATCACTGAAATATGGGCTTGTTATATAAACATTTTGTAATTATAAGGAGTGAATGTGTTCTATGTTGCAGAATTGAAGACAATGTAATTGACACTTAGGGACTGATGTGAATGAGCAAATATTCTCTGTAAAGCGCTGCGGAATATGTGTGCGCTATATAAATAACTGGTAATAAATAATACATTTCTTTCTACCCAGTTTTGTATTAGATGAGCTTATCAAGAAATATACTCTCCTAATATACAAATCATTCCAACAAGCATCTGATTGGGATCCGGTCATAATCGTACAATAGCTGTGCATTGAAGGTGTTTTCTGGATACAGCATAGTGAAAGGTCTACAGGATTGCAGCCAATTGTATGATAACACATATACAGGCATTTGTTGCTTGAAATAATTATTTGATCCTAGTCTCCTAAAAAGGACTTTTATACCTCGCCTGTGTTGGCATTGGCAACAGTTTGTTTGTTCTTACACTTGGGAAGGACAGGCCACTTGTGTTTACTTTATGTCTTCTGTTTCATGAGCCAAAGGGCTTACATGAGATGGCCAGAAACAGCCTTTCAATGATAGAAGGTATATACATACTGTATACTGTACCTGCTATCATTTCATATTTCATTAACAGCACAGACACAACAAATAAAAAATGTATGTGCCTGTCTCTGGCCAGGTTAATTTAATAGTTTTTCTGGCTTTGTGTGGCAGTGTTTTTTTTTTTTTTTTGCAGATACATATAATAATTTCTGTTTTAAGATGGCTATTGTGTTATTCATTTACCGTGGAGTGTTTTTTTTTTTTTAAGCCCACGTTAACCTTAATCATTGTTCTATATACAGTACAGTATAATATAGCCCATATATAACTTAACAGAGGCTTATGAGAGTAGGAATAGCCATGGTACTAGTTTCATACAACAATATATTGGAGTTTTCAACTGATTAACTAAAGGATGTTATGTGAAATCTAAAGCCTTAGGGAAACTTTACTTATAATAAACACCTTATAGGTTTAAACAGCATCTAGATATTTCAAATATGTGCCTGCTATCTATGACATTAGTATACACAAATAATACATCCAGCTGTCAGTCTAGGCCAGGTGTGACTATTCAGTGGCTCTGAGCTTACTGAGAATTTCCATAAACTCTTTTGAATGACATCATTCTTTATTAGGATCTGGCACAAAACATGTATATGGCCTTTCCCATGATACACTTGGACAGTTCTGCCTTACAGGGTAATTCTTAAAATGATGTAAGCGGCAGATGACAAGTGTATGTGCACTACTGGCCCTATCAGGTATAAAGGGCGCCAAGGATCATGAAAGATTAACACTGATTTCATGAGACACGGCCTAGGATCATGTGGAAGCCACACTGGCTTCCAACAAGGCAAACTGCTTTTCAAGCAATGCCAATATAGAGGTACAAAGTAATAGGTTCTGATTTGGTGGACCAATGTCATTTAGGCAATAGAACCACTAAATTTAAAGCACCAAATTGTTTTAAGGCAAGACCAGGTTGGTTTTCCCTAAAGACAAATTGACACTTCAAATTTAGTGCCTATATCACCAAAACCACACTGCTTCCACCAAATCAGAACCTACTGCAAATCCCTCGTAGTGTCAGACAGAAATTACACTATGCCACTCAACTGAGTAAAAGCTTCACAATTCACACCATATATGTGTGCCATCTAATGGCAATAACCTTTCTGCTCCCTAACACAAACACATCTGTAGTGTGAAATCAGTCAGGGCTGGAGGGAGCTGGTTTCCTCAAGGGGGTCTCAGTCTGAAGGCCAGCTGGCCACATGTTAAACACACTGCAATCTAATCAACTGCAACTCAAGAGAAATGTCTGGTGAGGGACTAGAAGACACTAAAATATTTCTCATTAACTTGTAAAGTCTTTAAATTACACATGCTACTTAGTAACTGTCTATTTTATACAAACAGTATAGGGAAGAAAGGTCTTGCTGTAGAAATGAGGAATGCTTTATCTATACCAGTGAATCAATGGATCTCACTGAGAATTCAGCTCAAAGGGACATTCTAAAAATCCACATAGCACTCATATTTCACTGTCAGCTACAAGTAAGAGGTGCAAGGAGCTTTAAACACGCCCCACGGCCATGAAAGGGGAGACAAGCAGAGAAAGCCAGACCCTGTCCCTGCTTGGCTTTTTTTTTAAGCAACCCTGAGTGCCTTCTCTTCAAACCATTTCACCTGCTGATCCCTGGGACTCTACTCCAAGCAACCTTTCCAGCTACCAACCTTTCCTCATCCCACTGAAGTTTATTTAATCATTTTGTTTCACTCTTGTTCGATTCATACCTCCAAACAAAGTGCCAATTGTATGCTCCTTTTCATGGTTAAATTTTTTACATTTCTGTGTTGGTTTTTTTCCTACTGCAAGCAGAACTCTGGCAAGACTACAAACACTTTTTAAAAAAAAATCCTCACTGTTTAAGGGTCTAGTGTCAATCTGAAATAATACTAAAAAACGTCCCTATATTTCCAGACAGGGCTTATATAAACAGTGTTTTTACACAGATCACACTGTTTGTCTTCTTTAATCTGGATAAAATCTCTGTGATACAGGAACTATGGCACTGCTACAGAAATGTGGAACCTTTTATACTGTATATATTGATCACATTCCTTCGAAATAAGACTATTTACTGTAAATCTACTTACTCAATCTTCCAGTTGCATAAAACAACATCAATACTTTTATTTTTAACTAGATAAAGGTATTGACAAAAGAGAAATGTTTTGGGCTCTAACTTCATCTGTGTCATTTGTGTATTTTGCACATTTGATACAGTTTATATCAAGTGTTGATTGTTTAACCATGTGTTTGCTACTCTGGCAACTATCTCGTAAATTATTTTTTTGTATTTATAATTTTAAGCATTTAAAATTTTTTTTTTTTTTACCATTATTCTTTAGCTAAGTTGCATGTTAGTGTAATTTGCTTCTTGTCTCCACATGTTTGACATCCTAAGGGGCCTTAGTATAGGCAACCCTGTAAAACACTATGAGGATAGAATTACACACGAGTGGAATGGAAACTAATCTACTTGTGTTAATTATACTTTTTTAGATGTATGAAGTCAACTAATATAGTAAATGTATTAAGTAACTACAAAAAAATCCAGAGGTGACTCTTCCAAATGCAGATGATGAAAGCCATGCTTACAATAAATGTTGGTTTGCCAGGGAACCCGCAGCACATGGTGCAGGCCTGTTTGGCAGTGAAATGGTTAACAAAGGAAACCTCCTTATTGAGAAGACTCCAGATCTGATTGCTAGAGAGTATAATAGTATAATGGACTGAGATCATGTAGAATAGAATGACATTCACAGATGCTTTGTCAGGACTAAAACAAGTCTGTCTTACTGAAAATCATTAAACTGTGTCCAGTAATATACTGACTTTTAGAATAAATCTGTTTTTGCTCCAGCAGTTCTTCTTTTTAGTTAGACTGATGTGCAAGTGAAAATGTCAGTAGGAAACTGCTTTAATGACAGAGAGTGTCTTTATTTCAGTCTCTTTACAACTGTGTCTGTTTTACTAACTCATACCGTACAATATCTACTCTGTCGACCACTGAACATTCATAGAAGTAACATACAAAGGAAATGATGCATTACAGTGTCTGTCTGTCTGTCTGTCTGTCTGTCTGTCTGTCTGCCTCTGATTGGTAAAAGAAAAAAACATATTTGAGCTTTTAGATATAAGTGAAAACCTGAGATTAAGATGATGTCTATAGTTACTTAAAGTGTTAAAAAAATGTGTTTCTAGGTTGGTTATAAGAGGGAATTTTCTCCAAATATTCTTATAACTTGCTTGTCTGCTGTATAGGTTGTCTCAGTTTTATAGGAAATATGTCCAAAAATGTGTTTTTGGTATCCAGTATTCACATAAAGAAAATATTTGCCTTCCTATCCAAGAACACTCAGTTATTCCAAAAAATAAGTTGTATAAAGGCAAGGGAATACAATCACAGACTTGCTGAAAAAGAATCCACAAACTGGCATTAAAATGACATTTTATGAAATACCTTCTAAGCCCCATACACTGACCATCTGGAAAATATATGCAAGTAGATTTCTACAAGAATACATTTTAGTACTGTGAAATGAAAGAGAAATAGAACAAAGATTTGTGTGGCTTACTTTCACAGAATTGTGACAACTTTCTTCTTTGTGCAGCTCTGAAACTATTGCAGGGGATATATAAACAAGGGTCCCTGTGAAACCTGCATAAGAGGGGTATTTGTAATTGAAGCTGTTCTTCAAATTCATATGAAACACTGGAAACACAGTGTCGCATTGCTAATCTGCTCTGCCGGTAATCATTTGAGAGGATTTTATTTCCTTTCTGCAGAATAAAGAGTCCTCAGTTCACCTTTAATAGCAATTGGTGAACATGTGAGACCAGAAGAGGGCAGAGTGCAGGCAGTCTGCATACTACAGTACTTTCATACATTCATGAAAAACTACCACCACTACTGTATAGAGACTTGCACACAGTGCCCTTATCTGTCCTCTGCTGTGCTTTGCATGTTACTGTAAGTACCTATATTACTTTTAAATCAAATATGACCCATACTGCACAGCATTGCCATTTGTCCTGCAGCCTGGTAAAGTTTTTCTTATACTATAAACATATCAGTATTTATGTAACAAGGTCAAATGCTTTATTGCCATCTAGCTCACTGTGGCTACAGTGCAATGCAGAATACTACCTAGTCTACAGTCTGACTTTCACCCCTGTTGGACCTGAACAGTATCTGTGTCTTGTGGCTCCTGCCCGTGGTGCTGCTATTTCCAATAAATTCACTACATTTAAGGATTAGGAATTATATACGATTTACCTATAATGCATAGCCTGCTTATGTAGCTTCTGTAAAAGTTTTTTTTCATGATTTCAGCCGGTTCATATAAACATTAAATGATAAAATAAACACACACACACACACACACACACACACACACACACACACACACACACACACACACACACACACACACACTGTTATCTTTGTTTTACGCCATTTAGTGCACTCTAGCTGCTGTAGTACTACAAGTTCCAGCAAGCTAAAACTTCCACAACCACTGATAGGTAGGCCATCCTGGAATTTGTAGTGCCAGAACAGCTGGAGGGCCTCGCAATGCTTTCTCCTGATCTCTCTTTAATTGGTTTTCAGATTTGTTCTTTACACACTGAAACACTCCTCTCTCCTCACGTAACCTTTAAGCATATGGAAAATTCATCACATTGCTAAGTACAATGATTTGGCTTTATAGCTGCCTCCTACACAAAGCCAGAACCTCCTCACTGGCATTTCCTACAGAAAAAGAAGCTTTTGTAGCATCCCTGGGAAAAATGAGTTGTTGCATCACTGATAGGACTATACAGAGAGTGACAGCAGTGCTAGGCATCTCCTATAGCCAATGATGCTGCCCCATTATCCTGTGCTGCTAGACTGGGTCTCCAGTCCACACTGAATTTGGTGGGGTCTGTGTGTCTGGACCCACCCCTCTTACAGACGTGTCTGAATGTGACATCCCCTGGGGGGAGGAATTCCTAACACAGAGGGATCATTGCAAAGAACTAAAATCCACCCTTCTAGCCCTGTCCACAGACACCTAACGGACCACAGGTCTCGTAGACAACCTTCACCTTTACCTCCCATCTCCCTGACTAAGATAAGGTTCACTAGAGACAGGATGACTGTGCAGCTTATAGCCTCCCTCTGCTATAGAGGACTGAGTACTCGCATCACAGTGACAAGAGACCAGCAACTCCACGAATACAGTATGTGCTATAGTAAATCTGCCTGTCACCTCTGTCACTGATTTAGCAAATCTCCCCCCCCCCCCCCCTTTCTTCCGCTATCCTTAGTAACTTTTACACATTGTATAGCGCTGAAGTGCTGGACTGTGGTGTGACCCCATCCTCCCATCAAATGAATGAAGACTAAAATGAATGAGGACTATAGGAAGTACTGAGCCTGCACAGCAGCAAAGTGAATGCACGGTGCGTTGATCTCTTGCAGTAGACGAATATCCTGATGAGGGTTAGAACTTTTTTGCTGGTCTGTAACATTTCCGGGGTGTTATGGGGAGGGGTAACCCCTCTGTCCCGTAGTAATGCTCTTACCTCCTCTGACTTCTGTAGCTTGGAGAAGGAAAGTCAAAGTGATGAGAATGAGGGAGCTAAGGGTTGAATCCCACAACCTCCTTTTCGTTTTCCACCTTGTGTTCCACCTCTCCATCTCCAACTCCAAAAAACTGGGAGCCCCCCTGATGATTAGGAAACTCAGGATTCAATCTACAGCACCAACTCCTTCCAAAGCCCAGGAGGTGATCACTATACAGCCATAAGGAGGAAGAGACCCAAAGTCTGACAGGGGGAGGGGGGCTTGGGGTGGCCTTTCTTCTCCTTTGCCCAGCTGAGATGTGTTACTCCCCAGTCCCCTGCCTGCAGACTGAAGAAGGTATGAGGGCTTTAATCAAAATGCAAACCTCTCTCTCTCCTCCTAAAGTCCCACCGTCAGAGGGCTGGGCTAAGACCCCACTGCTGGGTCTCCAAGCATTCCCCAGCCTTCTCCTGCTAGCAAATAGTATTCAGCTTCCAAAAATCCAAGACCCTCCCCAAAGACTAGACTCTCCAGGTTGGTCCGTCCCCATCGCCCACCCTCCCAAAATAGATGGGCTCCAGTTCTATTTATTCAGCGGTTTGAGCATGGAAGGGTTGCAGGAGAGGGTGACAGCTTCAGGCTGCTGGTGCTTCCTGTGCAGCGTCCCGATCCCAACCTGTGCCTGCTGCACTCACTCCTGATATTACTGTAGCAAATGCGCTTTAACCCCCGGGAGTTCTATTCGCTATGGAAAGGATGTACAGTAACTTCACCAAAGCTCTGGCAAGTTGGAAACAAAATATGACCAAAGTTACAGTGATGTATGTTACACACATCTCCTGACCTGCCTGCATACTATTCCGTGTGCTGTTATGTATTGCCCACATATTTCAGGTCATTATCATTAATATGTGTTACAGATGCTTTGTTCTGTTCTCAGTTTTGGAATCTGCACAACCTAAAATTTCATGTACTGTATACTGAAATATACTCTGCATTCTTGTGTTGGGTAAAGATATAATTCTGCTGTAATTTGCATACACAGAATTAGCAAATAATGTATATGTAAGTAACGACATTGCTCTTTGTTTAAATGTTAATAAGTGTAAAGTAGCATTATTATTCACAAACTGCCCTACTAGTAACTACACATGCTTGTGCATATTAGTGTTATATCACTATGATATTTGCATTTGGTAATTGATAAATGGTTTTAATTAAGAGATGGACACAATGGAGGGATTTTTTTTGCTGTTACACATGCGTATAAGTCGCAATGCGCATAAGTCATGATGGTCTTGTGGCGGCAGTTGCATTGAGGATTTTTCAACAAAGTGGGCAAGACACAGCAAGCAGAAAACTGTTACCATACCTCCTTACCGCAAGCAGGGCTGACAACAGAAATTTTGGGTCCCAGAACACAGGGGCATATCTAGGGGTCCGGGCGCCCCTGGCAAAGTAAGGGACTGGTGCCCCCCATATTTGAAATAGGGAAGGTGCATGTGCAAAAAAGGGACATGATCTTGTGGGAAAGGGGCATGACCATAAAATAGTTCCCCCAATTCAAATTACGCTACACAGTAGTACCCTTATATACATTGTGAATGCTGATTATTATACAGGACAAAAAGCAATACCTTATTACACCAAAGTTCAAGCCGCTGCGGCCGCTGTATTTAATCTTTAACCTCTGTGCTGTTTACACACTTTACGTACACGAGTTCGTACCGTGTGCGCACTCTGCGTACCCACGCCAAACGGATGTAGTAAGTACACAGTTTGCTTACACAGGCCTATACACAGATAGCACAATGCAGCAGCCCGAGTGGCTTTAACTTTACACTTTAAACCTTAGCAGGAAAAGGGACACGACACCAATTGTAATTAAAAATATGTTGGGGTCCAACCCACCAATGGTTATTTACTAGCAGGGGGTTACAACAATAATACAATACAATAAGAGAAAAGGCTACAGTCAATGGTACATACGTTTGTTCACCTGCGCTACCCGGTCCGGTCCTCAGTCATTCACGGTAGATGACCTTCAGAGAATGTGTGTGACCGGGCCTGCAGCTGGCCTTTTATACATTTGTCCAAAACCTAATACAATGGAAACTGTAATCTCTTCACCTATAGGTCACTGGGATGGTCATTTACAGTACAGGAGAGGTCAATGGTCGGTTTAAATAGGTGGGCGATGTCTGGTCCAGGTGCACTTGCAGTTGGTCTCCACTGGGTTCCCGCCGAATATCAGGAGTACAGTAAATACAGTATAATATTAATATTCTGCTCCTGCGCATATCTATTCGCAGAAGCGTGCTATCTTCCGCAAACTGCTACCGGATTATTGCTCTTAAAATACCTTACAGCTGGATACCAAACACCACCTCCTCACCTAATTCTGTCCCCTCATATCCTGTAAAGGTGAATCCCTTTGTTATTATACCCTTTAAGCAAGTGTAACTCGCTGGTGTGGTTTCATGCAGACAATGTGTAAATTGTGCGCTATGTGTATTAAATATGAAATGTGTCTTTGTGGCTATTCCATGCGATCACAAATGCTACCGGAATTACTCATACCACGCGCTAATACGCACTACCGCGAGTATGCGCACGCACGGCAGAACAAGTTCGTGCATGGAGGCCATCTGTGTGGAGTTTGTCCGTGATGTGTATGACTGTAATATTTTCGACTTAGACAACATTATACCCACACAGTAGCAGTTCCCTTTACACATTATGCCCACACAGTAATTCTTATAACACTGAGGAGACATCAGCAGTGCCTGGCCTGGCCGAGGAGGCAATGTAGTATAATAAAATAGTATTGCAAAGAAGTGTAGCGCAGCGCACTACCCAGTGGTGCAGGTAGAAAAAAAATCCTAGTGGTACTGTGTGTGTATGCCAAAAAATGGGTGTGGCCACACCACATGGGGCATGGCCAATGAAAATGGGGCGTGATACACATATGACCCCAATAGAGCAGTGCCAGATACACATATGCCCCCAATAGTGCCAGATACACATATGCCCCCACAGTGCCAGATACACATATCCCCCCACAGTTCCAGATACACACATACCCCACAGCGCCAGATACACATATGTCCCCACAGTGCCAGATATGCCCCCACGGTGCTAGATATGCCCCCACAGTGCCAGATACACATATGACCCCACAGTGCCAGATATGCATGCCCCCACGGTGCCAGATATGCCCTTATAGTGCCAGATACACATATGCCCCACAGTGCCAGAAAAACTCCCAGTCATAAAGTCATAATCCCCATCCCAGCACATAGCCATAGTCCCCTCCCAGTAAATAGCCATAGCCCCCACCTCCCCAAGCAATAGCCGTAGTACCCCCAGCACATAGCTGTAGTCACCACCTCTCCCAACACAGTCATACAGTAGTCCCCACCCCCCTCCTATCACTTAACAATAGTTCCCTGCCAGCATAGATATCCATAGTCCCCCTCCCTGCACATAGCCCCTCACCTCCCCAAGCACATAGCCATAGTCCCACTCCCCCTCACAGCACATAGCTGTAGTCCACTCTTAGCACACAGTAGTAGTCACCCCCACTCCCAGCACATACATAGCCTCCCCACACACAGTACATAGCCCTAGTCCCCACCCCACAACATCCCAGCAGATAGCCATAGTGTCTGGCAATACCTGCTGTGCCGAGCTGCCTGGGATGAAGGACGGAGGATCGTTCAGCAGGCAGGATCTGGCGACGGTGTCCGGCACCGCACCAAACTACGTGAAGAAACAAAATAAGCTACAGCTCCCAGCAGCCCTTGCCGCCAGGAGCTCCCGACAGCAAGGGTTGCTGGGAGTTGTAGTTTATTTTCAGTTTCTTCCCTGTAGTGCATTGCGGTGCCGGACACCAGCGCCAGCTGCCTCCTGCTGAGCGATCCTCCGCCGTTCATCCCAGGCAACGCACAGGCAGCTCAGGTATTGCCAGACACTACAGCTTAAGGGATTCCAGCCATTGGCTGAGGATGGCACCTTCGGGCGGTGCCCCATGCTCGGCTGGCGCCCCTGGCGAGTGCCATCCTGGCCAATGGGTAGATATGCCCCTGCCGGAACACGTATTTCTCTGGGGCCCCCCCATCAACCCCTCTCAACACACTTGTGTCTATCTATCTATCTATCTATCTATCTATCTATCTATCTATCTATCTCTCCTATATAATAGCCCAGATCTGTCACTCTGTGACTGTGTGGATAACGCTGGGCGTGGCTAGGAGCTCTCATTGGGTTAGCAGCAGATCTATCACACCCAGTCCATAGCTGATTGGGCGAGAAACGCCCTCCCACACAGGTTACATCCAAATGGGAGGCACTGCCCTATGGCTGCTGTGTGTTCCCAGAGCAGAATTAACAATGGGGCTGATGGAGCTCCAGGCTCACACCCCAAAATAGGCCCACTGCATCTGCAGCAACATACCCTCCCCCAATTTACACATAAAATCGCTACAAATTCGAAAAGGGGGTCTGGCCACGGGTACAGTGGCATGGCCACACCCCTTTTCCTGTACTTTCAATGGAAGTTTGGAGAGCCAAAAATCAGTACAGACCTTAAACCAGAGGTTCTCAAACTCGGTCCTCGGGGGCCCACACAGTGCATGTTTTGCAGGTCTCCTCACAGAATTGCAAGTGAAATAATTAGCTCCACCTGTGGACCTTTTAAAATGTGTCAGTGAGTAATTAATACACCTGTGCACCTGCTGGGTTACCTGCAAAACATGCACTGTGTGGGCTCCCGAGGACCGAGTTTGAGAACCTCTGCCTTAAACAATGGTCCTGTACTTGCCAAAAAGGTACAGCTGGAGAGTATGCCACTGCATCTGCAGCAAGTCTCTGCGCTGTAGATAGGGGGGGAAAAAAACATTTTACTGCAGCGTTCTATGTCCTGCTGCCAGTCCACCTGCCCCCTCCGCCATCAACAATCCCCACTGCCTACCCGTGCCGCAGGTTGAACAAAAGCTGCTGCGGCCACCGGCATAGATGTGTATGAAAGCGGCGCAGCAGAAGCATACATGTCTACATTGTGGCTGCTCCCTCCTGGAGGGGGCAGCCTGATCATATAGGAGGGGGCGTGGAGAAGGCAGTACAGGGTATGGGGACGCAATTGCGTCTTCGTAGCCCTGTCCCCCGCTTTACAATGCCCACATTACCGGCATTACAAAGTGGGGAGCGGGGACTACCATGACGCAATTTAACACGAATTGCATCATTACCCCGCCCCCTTCTTTGTGATGGGATGCCACTGTGACGGTGTCATGCGGTGAGCGGTGGAGTGCGGCGGGGGGTAAGCGCCATGCGGGAGACTTGACCACTTTCTCAGGGGGCTGGGGGCAAGTATGAGCGGAAGGCTTTCATAGCCCTCCCTGCGCCGCATACTCTCTGAGTCCCGGAGCGTGATGTGACAGAAGTGCCTCCCTGCCACAGCCGCACCCAGATCCCCAGTGGCCCAGACTCTGCAACACAGCACCTGGGCTGCCGGCCTGGAAGCCCTGAGATGGCTAATGTAATGGATAGAGTGGGTGACATCGCGGAGGGTAATGCCTGGACACTGAATCAATGTAAAAGGTGACAGTGCTGTGCAGTGCAGTGGATGTGCAGTGTCACTGACACTGCACAGCACTCTCACCTTTTACATTGATTCAGCGAGTCAGTCAGTTCTGCCAGCCAGTCACTATTGTTAGTGCCGGTGACCCAATGCGCCGCATTACAGGGTAGTACACGCACTAAACAAACTACAGCTCCCAGCAGCCCTTAGTGCCAAAGCAGTCCGTCGCTAAGGGCTGCTTAGAGCTGTAGTTTTTTGAGTGCATCTTCTTCCCTGTAATGCGTCGCATTGGGACACCGGCGCTAACAATAGTGACTGGCTGCTTGGCTGCTGTGCGAGTCTCCGGGAGAGCCACTGCCAGGAGGAGAAGCAGGAGAAACATTACCGCCCCTCCCCCACTCGCAGTACCTCTGGGCCCCATTTGCAGCACCCCTACACCCCCTGCAACTGCTTCTCCCCCACCCGAGGTGGCTCTGGACCCCCTCTCCCCACCCACGGCACCCACGCACCCGCACCCGCCCCTCCCCCACCTGCGGCACTACCACACCCAGCCCTCCCCCACCCGCCACCCTCCGCAACTGCTTCTCCCCCACCCGCAGCACCACCGGACCCACTCCCCCATCCGCCCCACACCTTGACAAAGGAGCGGGTGATCCCGGAAACGTTGGATTTCTGTGTGATGTGAAATATACACTTGTCTTCTATAAAAGCCTCTGAGTGCCGCTGTCTGTTCATATTGGAATATATATATATATATATATATATATATGTACATTTTTATATATATATATATATATATATATACACACAAGTGTTTTGAGAGTAGTTGATGGGGGGGGCCTGAGAAATATGTGTTCCAAAAGTTGCTTAATAAATGCATCTGAAACATTGACCACATATGCTGTTGTAACGGCTTTGCTTTATTGAAATAAACCGAGGAGTGATGCCTTTTACCTTGCGTCCATAATGTCCCTCTGGATCGTGGGAGGGCACTCAGGTATCCAGTGGTGCAAGTAAAAAAAAATGTCTTATAGGTACTGTGTGCACGTGCCTTAAGCTCGCGCCCCCCAAAATGGGTGTGGCCAAATGCCACATGGGGCATGGCCAATGAAAATGGGGGCGCGATACACATATGGGGGGAGGGGCAGGCAGATACACATATGACCCCAATAGTGCCAGATACACGTTGCCCCCACAGTGCCAGATATACATTGCCCCACAGTGCCAGATACACATTGCCTCACTGTGCCAGATACACAAACACAAATGCCCCCAGAGTGCCAGATATACATTGCCTCACAGTGCCAAATACACATTGCCCCACAGTGCCAGATACACAAATGCCCCAGAGTGCCATATATACATTGCCTCACAGTGCCAGATACACAAATGCCCCCACTGTGTCAGATATACATTGCCCCCCAGTGCCAGATACACATGTCCCCCCAGTGCCAGATATGCCCTCAGTGCCAGATATGCCCCCAGTGCCAGATACACATGTCCCCGCAGTGCCAGATACACATGTCCCCCAGTGCCAGATATGCCCCCAGAGCCAGATACACATGTCCCCCCCAGTGCCAGATATGCTCCCAGTGCCAGTTATGCCCTCAGTGCCAGATATGCCCCCAGTGCCAGATACATATGTCCCCGCAGTGCCAGATATGCCCCCAGTGCCAGATACACATGACCCCCCAGTGCCAGATACACATGTCCCCCCAGTGCCAGATATGCCCCCAGTGCCAGATACACGTGTCCCCCGCAGTGCCAGATATGCCCACAGTGCCAGATACACATGTCCCCCCAGTACCAGATATACATTTCCCCCCAGTGCCAGATATGCCCCCAGTGCCAGATACACATGCCCCCCCCTGTGCCAGATATGCCCCCAGTGCCAGACATGCCCTCAGTGTCAGATATGCCCCCAGTGCCAGATACACATATCCCCCACAGTGCCAGATATGCCCACAGTGCCAGATACACATGTCCCCCCAGTGCCAGATATGCCCCCAGTGCCAGATACACGTGTCCCCAGCAGTGCCAGATATGCCCACAGTGCCAGATACACATGTCCCCACAGTACCAGATATACATTTCCCCCCAGTGCCAGATATGCCCCCAGTACCAGATACACATGCCCCCCCCCCCTGTGCCAGATATGCCCCCAGTGCCAGATATGCCCTCTGTGTCAGATATGCCCCCAGTGACAGATACACATATCCCCCACAGTGCCAGATATGCCCACAGTGCCAGATACACATGTCCCCCCCAGTGCCAGATATGCCCCCAGTGCCAGGTATACATGCCCCCCTTCCCGTGCTGCTCACTGCTGCTGCTGCTGGTGTCTTGATCCTGTGTGTGTGTGAGGGGAGGAGAGCAAAGACTGCGCCTCTCCTGCCCCTCAGTCGGTGCGGGTGTCACTGTCTTCCTTCAATTCAGCACCATCCATGAGCCAATCAAAGCTCGCGGTCAGACAGCCTTGGTTGCCGGTCCGCGAGCTCTGATTGGCTCACGGGTCGGCGCTGACTTGAAGGAAGACACTGAGGGGCAGGAGAGCGAACGCTGCGCTCACCTCCCCTCAAGCAGCGGCGCCGGTGAGCAGCCGCTGTCTGTTCATTTTGGAATATATATATATATATATGTACATTTATATATATATATATATACATACACACACACACACACACACACACACACACACACACACACACACACACGTGTGTTGAGAGTAGTAGATGGGGGGGGGGGGCTGAGAAATATGTGTTCCAAAAGTTGCTTAATAAATGCATCTGAAACATTGACCACATATGCTGTTGTAACGGCTTTGCTTTATTGAAAAAAAACAAGGAGTGATGCCTTTTACCTTGCGTCCATAATGTCCCTCTGGATCGTGGGAGGGCACTCAGGTATCCAGTGGTGCAAGTAAAAAAAAAGTCTTATAGGTACTGTGTGCACGTGCCTTAAGCTCGCGCCCCCAAAAATGGGTGTGGCCAAATGCCACATGGGGCATGGCCAATGAAAATGGGGGCGCGATACACATATGGGGGGAGGGGCAGGCAGAGACACATATGACCCCAATAGTGCCAGATACACGTTGCCCTCACAGTGCCAGATACACATTGCCTCACTGTGCCAGATACACAAATGCCCCCAGAGTGCCAAATATACATTGCCTCACAGTGCCAGATACACATTGCCCCACAGTGCCAGATACACAAATGCCCTACAGTGCCATATATACATTGCCTCACAGTGCCAGATACACAAATGCCCCCACTGTGTCAGATATACATTGCCCCCAGTGCCAGATACAGAAATGCCCATAGTGCCAGATACACATGTCCCCCCAGTGCCAGATATGGCCTCAGTGCCAGATACACATGTTCCCGCAGTGCCAGATACACATGTCCCCGCAGTGCCAGATATGCCCCCAGTGCCAGATACACATGTCCCCCCAGTGCCAGATATGCCCCCCGTGCCAGTTATGCCCTCAGTGTCAGATATGCCCCCAGTGCCAGGTACACATGTCCCCCAGTGCCAGATATGCCCCCAGTGCCAGATACATATGTCCCCGCAGTGCCAGATATGCCCCCAGTGCCAGATACACATGACCCCCCCAGTGCCAGATACACATGTCCCCCCATTGCCAGATATGCCCCCAGTGCCAGATACACGTGTCCCCCGCAGTGCCAGATATGCCCACAGTGCCAGATACACATGTCCCCACAGTACCAGATATACATTTCCCCCCAGTGCCAGATATGCCCCCAGTACCAGATACACATGCCCCCCCCCCTGTGCCAGATATGCCCTCTGTGTCAGATATGCCCCCAGTGACAGATACACATATCCCCCACAGTGCCAGATATGCCCACAGTGCCAGATACACATGTCCCCCCCAGTGCCAGATATGCCCCCAGTGCCAGGTATACATGCCCCCCTTCCCGTGCTGCTCACCGCTGCTGCTGCTGCTGGTGTCTTGATCCTGTGTGTGTGTGTGAGGGGAGGAGAGCAAAGCCTGCGCCTCTCCTGCCCCTCAGTCGGTGCGGGTGTCACTGTCTTCCTTCAATTCAGCACCATCCATGAGCCAATCAAAGCTCGCGGTCCGACAGCCTTGGTTGCCGGTCCGCGAGCTCTGATTGGCTCACGGGTCGGCGCTGACTTGAAGGAAGACACTGAGGGGCAGGAGAGCGAACGCTGCGCTCACCTCCCCTCACGCAGCGGCGCCGGTGAGCAGCCACTGTCTGTTCATTTTGGAATATATATATATATATATATATATATATATGTACATTTATATATATATATATATATACACACACACACACACACACACACACACACACACGTGTGTTGAGAGTAGTAGATGGGGGGGGGGCTGAGAAATATGTGTTCCAAAAGTTGCTTAATAAATGCATCTGAAACATTGACCACATATGCTGTTGTAACGGCTTTGCTTTATTGAAAAAAAACAAGGAGTGATGCCTTTTACCTTGCGTCCATAATGTCCCTCTGGATCGTGGGAGGGCACTCAGGTATCCAGTGGTGCAAGTAAAAAAAAAGTCTTATAGGTACTGTGTGCACGTGCCTTAAGCTCGCGCCCCCAAAAATGGGTGTGGCCAAATGCCACATGGGGCATGGCCAATGAAAATGGGGGCGCGATACACATATGGGGGGAGGGGCAGGCAGAGACACATATGACCCCAATAGTGCCAGATACACGTTGCCCTCACAGTGCCAGATACACATTGCCTCACTGTGCCAGATACACAAATGCCCCCAGAGTGCCAAATATACATTGCCTCACAGTGCCAGATACACATTGCCCCACAGTGCCAGATACACAAATGCCCTACAGTGCCATATATACATTGCCTCACAGTGCCAGATACACAAATGCCCCCACTGTGTCAGATATACATTGCCCCCAGTGCCAGATACAGAAATGCCCACAGTGCCAGATACACATGTCCCCCCAGTGCCAGATATGGCCTCAGTGCCAGATATGCCCCCAGTGCCAGATACACATGTTCCCGCAGTGCCAGATACACATGTCCCCGCAGTGCCAGATATGCCCCCAGTGCCAGATACACATGTCCCCCCAGTGCCAGATATGCCCCCAGTGCCAGTTATGCCCTCAGTGTCAGATATGCCCCCAGTGCCAGGTACACATGTCCCCCAGTGCCAGATATGCCCCCAGTGCCAGATACATATGTCCCCGCAGTGCCAGATATGCCCCCAGTGCCAGATACACATGAACCCCCCAGTGCCAGATACACATGTCCCCCCATTGCCAGATATGCCCCCAGTGCCAGATACACGTGTCCCCCGCAGTGCCAGATATGCCCACAGTGCCAGATACACATGTCCCCACAGTACCAGATATACATTTCCCCCCAGTGCCAGATATGCCCCCAGTACCAGATACACATGCCCCCCCCCCTGTGCCAGATATGCCCTCTGTGTCAGATATGCCCCCAGTGACAGATACACATATCCCCCACAGTGCCAGATATGCCCACAGTGCCAGATACACATGTCCCCCCCAGTGCCAGATATGCCCCCAGTGCCAGGTATACATGCCCCCCTTCCCGTGCTGCTCACCGCTGCTGCTGCTGGTGTCTTGATCCTGTGTGTGTGTGTGAGGGGAGGAGAGCAAAGCCTGCGCCTCTCCTGCCCCTCAGTCGGTGCGGGTGTCACTGTCTTCCTTCAATTCAGCACCATCCATGAGCCAATCAAAGCTCGCGGTCCGACAGCCTTGGTTGCCGGTCCGCGAGCTCTGATTGGCTCACGGGTCGGCGCTGACTTGAAGGAAGACACTGAGGGGCAGGAGAGCGAACGCTGCGCTCACCTCCCCTCACGCAGCGGCGCCGGTGAGCAGCGGAGGGAGGGAGGGAAGGGAGCGGCGGCCCGTTGGCGTGGGTACGGCGTACCCACGTCTAAATTCTTAAGGGTATGCCGTACCCACCCGTACCCACCCACTTGCACCGCTGCAGGTATCCCCAATGTTTATGTGGAGTGCCGGTCAAATATGATTTTTTTTTATATATATATATATATATATATCCGTGTGTAGCCATGCCTTACTGATTATGCCATGGCCCGACTTCACCGGGGCTCTGCCAATCTCTCTACGGCACTGGTGACAAGTAGGAGGTAACGGAGCAGTGGCAACTTAAACGCAGGAGTGTTGCAACGGTTTCCGTTCCATGTAACAGCTTGTGACTGCGATTCTGTATGCTGTAAACATGGCTCCAGCATTTTACTTTCACTAACCAACAGGGATGTGCAATGACGTAAATGGCTCAGGAGGCACTGACTAGTACCAGTCAGATTTACATACAATATACTGTATGAGCCCAAGGGTTCATGTGGGCATTATACAAAGGTATAGCAGTATAGTTTATACTGCCAGAAATTTGGTGATTTTTTACCAGAGATGTGCAGAAAAGGTAGGTAGGTGCGGCACTGTCTCACCTATCAGAGGGCTGGATGTACTAAAGCAAAAAATGCAGATAAAACCCTGTTTTCAGGGGCCTTACTGCATTTCGGAATGTACTAAAGCGTCTGGGACTCAGACGCGTATGGTAGCGCCATATAGCTGGTATTAACCTATAGAAGCCAATGGGCCTCCTTTGTGATGCACTATGTGTGCTATCTGATCATATCCCACCCAGCAAGTCCCGCTCTCCCCAATTCATCAAGAAATGGAAAGCTTAGCTTTCTGCTTCTCCCTGGAGTTCAGATACGCCATCATAAGATTGCGCAATTTGAACTTCAGTGTGGAGACTGCAGGGACTCCAACATCACAAAAGTGGACGTCCGTAGAACACAGTGCCACTGGAGCCCAGAATACCGCATTGCAGGAAAGGTGAGTATACATGACTTGCTACTTATCTAAGCTATACATCGTATCAAACTTATACGATGTACAGTACAGTGATAAGTAGCAATTAACTTTTCGATTTCTTTATGAATAGACCCTAAAGTCAGGACCGGCAACAGAAATCTTGGGGCCCCGTATAGTGATATCTCTGGGGCCCCCTCAGATGAGATATATGTTTATACATATACATATATTTATATATATCTCCTGTATATTAGCCTTGTGACTCGGTGCCTGCATTTCTAACGCTGGGCGGAGTCACATGCACAGATCTGGGTGGCTGGATGCAGCCCAGGAACAGTCCCCTCCCTCGGTCCGCCCATCCCCGCCCAGTCCCCTCCCCATCTTCGCCCACTCCCCCTCTGTCCGCCCTCCCTCGTACACTCCCTGCACCCTGGTGACACTGCAGCCGGTGACTGCTCATCTGCCGCACAGTCCAGAGGAGAATGCCGTGGACGACCACTGACTGCCGCCCCGCGGCTCCCACAGCCTTCACAACATCCGCCACCCACCCGCGGCACACGCCCGCACCCTCCCACCCGCGGCACCCACACCTGCAGCACCCCCCACCTGCAGCACTCACTCCCCCACCCATGGCACCCACATCTGCAGCACCCCCCGCCCCTCCCCCACCCATGGCAGCCACATCTGCAGCAGACCCCCGCCCCTCCCTCACCCACGGCACTCCCGCTCCCTCCCCCACCCAAAGCACCCACATCTGCAGCACCCCCCGTCCCTCCCCCACTCGCGGCACTCCCGCCCCTCCCCCACCCACAGCACTCCCGCCCCCACCCATAGCAGCCACATCTGCAGCACCCCCCCACCCCTCCCCCACCCGCGGCACTCCGGCCCCTCCCCCACCCGCAGCACTCCCACCCCCTCCCCCCACCCATAGCACTCACATCTGCAGCACCCCCCACCCCTCCCCCACCCGCGGCACTCCCACCCATAGCACCCACATCTGCAGCACCCCCCACCCCTCTCCCACCCGAGACACTCCCGCCCCTCCCCCACCAGCAGCAGACGCCCCTCCCCCACCCACGGCACAGGCACCTCCCCCACCCACGGCACTCTCACCCCCTCCCCCACCCGTAGCACCCACACCTGCAGTACCACCCGCCGCACTCCCGCACCCTCCCCCATCCGCAGCACCCCCCGCCCCTCCCCCAACCGCGTCACCCACCACATCTGTCCATCTGTCCCCCACCCACGGTACACCACCACACCCCTGCAGCCGCACCTCCCCCACCCCCATACCCATCTCTCCCCGCACCCTCCACCCCACCCGCACCTCCCCCACCCACGGCACCCACCACATCCGCCCCCCACCCGTGGCACACGCCCCTCTCCTGTGCGCTGCACTCCTGCCCTCCACCCCACCCGCGGCACCTACCACATCCATCCCCCACCCACAGCACACGCCCCTCCCCCACCCGTAGCACCCACAACCCGCGGAACCCCCTGCCCCTCCCCCACCCGCGGCACTCCCACCCCACCCCCATACCCACCACTCCCCCCCGCTACACCCCCGCACCATAAAACCCGTACGCCTTTCCCCCACCCGCATCACCCAAAGTATCCACCACATCCGCCCCCCACCCGCGCCATCCACCACATCCGCCTCGCACCCCTACCCCACCCGTAGCACCCACACCCGCAGCACCCCCCACCCCTTCCACACCCACGGCACTCCCGCCCCCTCCCGCAACACCCCCCGCCCCTCCTCCACCCACGGCACCCACCACATCCATCCCCCGCACATGCCACTCCCCCACCTGCGGCACTCCCGCCCCCTCCCACACCCATATCACCCACAACCCGCAAACCCCCCGCCCCTCCCCCACCCGCAGCGCCCCCGCACCTCTCCCTCCCGCTACACACCCGCACCCTCCCCTCCCTCAACCCACCCCCATACCCACCTCTCCCCCCCGCACCATCCACCCCACCCGCACCTCCCCCACCCACAACTGCAGCACCCACCACCCCTCCCCCACCCACGGCACCCCCGAACCTCCATACCCACCTCTCCCCCCCGTTACACCCCCGCATCCTCCACTCCACCTGCCGCACCAACAGCATCCACCACATCTGTCCCCGAACCGCTGCACATGTCCCCCCTCCCACCCACAGCATCCACCACATCCCCTTCCCACCGGCGGCACTCCTGCTTCCTCCCCCACCCGTAGCACCCACACCCTCAGGAACCCCCCTCCCCCTCCCCTGCCAACAGCGCATCCGGACCCCCACCACACCCCCGCAGCCACCACTCCCCCAATCACAGCACCTCCGGCCCCCTCCCCCACCCGCATCATCTATAGACACCTTCTTCCATTTGTGGACCTACCGCACCTCCCCCACCCCCAGCACCTCTGGACCACCTCCCACAGCACCTCCGGACCCCATCCACGGCTCCCCTGCAGCCACCCCTCCACCCGCAGCACTTCTAGAACCTATCACCCAACCTCACCCTCCCTGCAACCCCACCTCCCCAAACACCCCCCCACTACATCGCCCCTCCCCCATGCACACAACCTCTAGACCCCCTCCCCCATCCACGCCCCCTCCACATCTCCCCCTCCCCCACCCACAGCACCTCTGCACCTTTTCCACCATCCGTGCCACTGCACTCACCCCTCGACCACCCGCAACACCTCTGGACACCATCCGCAGCCGCTACAAGTGATTCCCTGAATCGGGGTGATCAGCGGCATGGATAGGCACCTCCACCTCACTGAACCCACCCTCTTTCCAAACCCCCCACACACACACTGAACTTCTGTGAGTATAGTTGCTACCAATGGACATTGGATTAATAAAAAAAAAGTAAGCGACACTGCTACCTGTGGCCATTGTGTATAAGTGGCACAGCTCACTGTGGCCACTGTGTGTATACGCGGCTCTGGTACCAGTGGCCATTGTGTGTATAAGTGATACTGCTACCTGTGGCCATTGTGTGTATAAGCGCCACTGCTACCTGTGGCCATTGTGTGTATAAGTGACACTGCTACCAGTGGCCATTGTGTGTATAAGCGGTGCTGCTAAAAGTGGCCATTGTGTGTATAAGTGGTGCTGCTACCTGTGGCCATTGTGTGTATAAGCGGCTCAGCTACCTGTGGCCACTGTGTGTATAAGTGCCTCTGTTACCTATGGGAATTGTGTGTAGAAGTGGCCCTGCTACCGGGGTCCATTGTGTGTATAAGCAACACTGCTACCTGTGGTCATTGTGTGTATAAACTGCTTTGCTACCTGTGGGCACGTTGTGTATCAACGTCTCTGCTACCCGTGGGCACTGTGTGTATCAACGTCTCTGCTACCTGTGGGCACTGTGTGTATCAGTGGCTCTGCTACCTGTGGGCACTGTGTGTATAAGCGGCTCTGCTACCTGTGGCCGCTGTGTGTATAAGCGGCTCTGCTATCTGTGGGTATTGTGTGTATAAACTGTCCTGCTACCTCTGGCCACTGTGTGGATACGTGGCTCTGATACCTGTGGCCACTGTGTGTATAAGCTGCGCTGCTACCTGTGGGCACTGTGTGTATAAGCGGCTCTGCTACCTGTGGGTATTGTGTGTATAAGCGGCTCTGCTACCTGTGGGTATTGTGTGTATAAGCTGCCCTGCTACCTCTGGCCACTGTGTGGATACATGGCTCCGTTACCTGTGGCCATTGTGTGTATATGCAGCCCAGCTACCTGTGTCCATTGTGTGTATACGCAGCTCTGATACCTGTGGCCACTGTGTGTATAAGCTGCACTGCATACACTAGCAGTATATACTACACTATGTTATTCATTGTGCCCTGCGGCCACTCTTTACACCCTCACAAAGGGCTACGCCCCCTTTACAATCGCACGCCCTTCCCCCTTGCAATATTTACCCAATAGCATAAACTTTTTTGCAGGTAAAACTCCATATAATAACAATTATAGCACAGCTGAAGCCCGTGCAGGGGTTAACGGGTCGTAGCCTCTTGCAACGGTATTTTCTGTCTAACACCTTCCCTCTCTTTATCCTCTCCCTACCACCCTGACTCTCCCTATCCTTTACCGATCGCACAGCGTTTCTGTACATTCCCTTTCTCCCCCCTACGCCTTTCTATCTTTTCTCAACCGGACACCATTTCTGTATGCCCTCTATACTGCCCTGTGTTTCTGATTCTGTTATCTACCGGCCTGCGTATGTCCAAAGGTGTGCAGGGGTTAATGGGGCGTAGCCCCTAACGACGGTGTGAAGAGCGCCCGTAGGGCGCAATGAATCACCTAGTATATATATATATATATATATATATATTCTCTACAAATAAAAATAAGGAGAAAGTGTGCTCATAGTGCAAATCAGTACTTTAATGAATAAAACACTGGTGAACAATCCAGCACAAATGGTTAAAACTCGTACCCTCAACACCCACACTGTGGGCTGGTTACCACATGGTGAGTAATATTTCCTCAAGGCTACCGCTGTGATCGCCTACCACTGTCCGGGACAAAGCACCGTATCCGGCCGTTGAGCTGACCAGGACCCGTCAAGCCACCGTGCAGGGGAATCGAGCAGAACAAGCAGCACACTCGCAGAGAACGATCGCCTGGCAGGCCACGCCCCAACGCGTTTCGTGTATCACTTCGTCAGGAGGCCTATCTGACACTGAGGGCATATCTGGCACTGGTGCTGCTTGTTCTGTTTCATGGGGATTTGGATACCCAAATACTCCCTTCCTTTCCCCCCACTTGACACCTGCCGCTCTGTGTAAAATGGGGACACCTGCCTGCCGCGCTGTGTAAAATGGGGACACCTGCCTGCCGCGCTGTGTAAAATGGGGACACCTGCCTGCCGCGCTGTGTAAAATGGGGACACCTGCCTGCCGCGCTATGTAAAATGGGGACACCTGCCTGCCGCGCTGTGTAAAATGGGGACACCTGCCTGCCGCGCTGTGTAAAATGGGGACACCTGCCTGCCGTACTGTGTAAAATGGGGACACCTGCCTGCCGTACTGTGTAAAATGCGGACACTTGCCTGCCGCACTGTGTAAAATGGGGACACCTGCCTGCCGTACTGTGTAAAATGGGGACACCTGCCTGCCGTACTGTGTAAAATAGGGACACTTGCCTGCCATACTGTGTAAAATGGGGACACTTGCCTGCCGTACTGTGTAAAATGGGGACACTTGCCTTCCGCACTGTTTAAAATGGGGACACCTGCCTGCCGTACTGTGTAAAATGGGAACACTTGCCTGCCACACTGTTTAAAATGGGGACACCTGCCTGCCGTACTGTGTAAAATGGTGACACCTGCCTGCCGTACTGTGTAAAATGGGGACACCTGCCTGCCGCACTGTGTAAAATGGGGACACATGCCTGCCACACTGTGTAAAATGGGTACACTTGCCTGCTGTAATGTGTAAAATAGGGACTTTTGATTTTCATTTTTTTCCCCCCTGTGGTTCCCTGTACAGCTATGGGGGGCGCATTTTATTTTATAGCAATGGGGGAACGGGAGGGGGGGGGGGGGGGGGCATTTTGAAATCTCGCACTGGGAGCCAAATTGGCTAGAAACGGCCCTGTGTATAGGGAGGAGTAATATTCGGCAAAGGCATTGGCAATGTCTGAAGGGTCAGAGACCTTCACACCCTTTGAATTAATAACTTCTTTAACCCTGTCCATCGCCACTTTCCCTCTCAACTTCCTAGCCAGCATTCCACTCACCCTATCACCTTGAGTATAACATTTTTGTTTTAGTTTAAAGAGGTTTTTATGGACTTCTTTCAAAGTCAGTATATTCCATTCCTCCCTATTTCGGAGAAGTGCTTTATAAACAGACTTATCTGAGGGAGAGGGTTTGAGTTTTTGTTCTAATACTTCTAGACGTGTCTCAACATCTTTCTGTTGTTTGCGTAGTGCTGTACGATGTCGGGCTGCGGCTTGAATAATAGAGCCCTTCATCACAGCCTTCATGGCACACCAGTTGTTAAACAGATTTGTGGTTCTGGGTTATTAAATTCTAAATACGTAGAAAGAGATTGAGAGATAGAAGCTTTCACCTCATGGTCTGCTAGGAGAAATTCACTAAGACGCCAAGGTCTGGCGACAGACTTGAAGCTTCTCAAGTCCCAGCGCAATTTCAAAGCCGAATGATCTGACCAGGAGACTGGCAGTATATAGGTTTTCTTCACCTGCTGTAGCGTCCAACCATCTGTAAGTGCCAAATCAATTCTGGAGAAGGAGCCATGCACAGCGGAATAGAAAGTATAATCTTTACTGTTTGGGTTCCTTGCTCTCCATATGTCATAAAGACCATATTCATACAATATACGCTTAAATGATTAGTAGTGGATACGGGAGGAAAGAACTTTTTTGTAGGGCAAACATGAGATGTCCTATCTAAGTGGGGGTCCAATACTAAATTAAAATCTCCTAATAGCATCAACAACCCATTTCGGCATCCCTGAAGAGTAGGATATAGAGGCAGAAAATAGGAGAACAGACCGTGCACCACGGGAGTGCAATTAAAGTCCGCCTAACATGGCAGCACATCGGGGGTTGTGGTTAGTGGCTTAAATATCCACCCCCAACACTCCAAGAAAAGTTATACCATAAACTGAATGTAAAAGGTAATACAGTAAAGGAGATACCATGGTACCCATGAAACAGAACATGCGAACTATAGGTCAAGTTATGGAACAATGACAGGATATCACAACTGGAACTCATATAACATTATGTTACACAATAGGTCAATGGAAAGAGGGTGCCAACATACGCATGGCTACCATAATCAATAGGGAAGGCAAGACAGTAGGAACAGACATACGTTTCAACAGATACAATGTAGTCTGAAGCCAGAAAGCATCCACTGTGCTGTGGTGAGCATAGCAGCAAAAACTATTTCAAGTGACTTAAAGGCAGGAAAGCAATGCAACAAAGCAATGAGAAAGGTAAGTCAGATGCTTGGTTGCATAGGGAGAGGAATCAGTAGCAGGAAAGGAGAAGTAATAATGCCACTGTATAGGTCATTGGTGCGGCCTCATCTGGAATACTGTGTCCAGTTCTGGAGACCATATCTCCAGAAGGATATAAATACATTAGAGAGTGTACAAAGAAGGGCAACTAAAATGGTGCATGGCCTACATCACAAAACTTACCCGGAAAGGCTAAAAGATCTTAACATGTATAGTATGGAGGAGAGAAGGGAAAGGGGAGACATGATAGAAACTTTCAAATATACCAAAGGTTTTAACAAAGTTCAGGAGGGAAACATTCTTCAAAGGAAGAGAAGTATTAGAACTCGAGGACATACACTGAAACTGGAGGGAGGCAGGTTCAGGGGAAATTTAAGAAAAAATTATTTCACCGAAAGGGTAGTGGATAAGTGGAATAGCCTCCCATCAGAGGTGGTAGAGGCTAAGACTGTAGAGCAATTTAAACATGCTTAGGATAGGCATATGAATATCCTTACAAAGAATTAAGGTTCAAAAAGGGTTGCGATTACCTAAAGGATAAAAAAAAATGGGCAGACTAGATGGGCCAAGTGGTTCTTATCTGCCGTCAAATTCTATGTTTCTATGTTTAAGGTAAGCATTACTAAACACCCTACAGCACAGCGCGTTTACCAGGCATACACAGCATTATACATTACTACAAGGTGGATGGGTCACCGTGGACCACTCGTGACCGATCCTGAGACTGCAAGGGACCTTAGAGCTGACGTCTGCCAAATTCCAGGATACAAAGAGTTGAGTGCCAACTGTGGGTGAGGTGACAACAGTTGTGGAGCCATTCCGTCTGAGGATCAGCTTAGTTGGGAATCCCCAATGGTAGGGAATGTCAGCTTTTCTGAGTGCTCTGGTCTCTTGGAGGACAGATTGGCATAGGGCCAATGTTGCAGCGGACAGATCACCAAATATTTGTAGGTCTCCCAAGGCAGCATCAGAAGTATCAGACGGTCGAGCTAATCGGAGCTCCATTTCCTTTACATGTAAATAATGGAACCTCATCAAAGTGTCCCTTAGAGCATCAACCGGGGCGGGTCTGGATTTAGGTAGACAATGGATGCGGTCCAATAAAAAGTCTGTCACTGTAATTGTTGGCAATAGCTTTGTAAATAAGTCCGTAACATATTCAGTCAATTCGGCGTTGGAAACGGACTCCGGGATTCCCCGAATTCTGACATTGTTCCTACAAGATCTATCCTCCAAGTCTCCAAGTTTACTCTGGAGCTCTGTCAATTCCATTTGCAAATCATCATGAAGAGTAATGAGCTCATTTTGGGATTTAACCACTTCTTCTAGCTTGATTTCTAGATGGTCAGCTATTTGGTCCACCGCATCTATAGATTGTTGGCAAACATGCAGGGCTGATTTAAATTCCAGCGATATATCCGATTTGAACATAGCCAGAAATTATTTAATGGAACCAACCGTAAGCGGAGCATCATCCCCCACTATCAACAGAGCTGGCGGATATGAAGTAGAGGGTTCAAAGGGCACACTGAGAGCCGACAATTGTTTGTGGCCCTTATCCATAGAAGCACCAGTTTTAGTGGAGTGAATGGGTGAAGGGTTCTTGAAGAAATTCACCTGTGGGACCCCTGGTGGGTCCTCCTGATGTTTAGGCGGCATTATCGTAGGAGGTGCGTTCAGGACACCCAAGGAGGTCTCGTCACAATAAAAGATACAAAGGGAGGTATAACTCAAGTCAGGTACATAAAAGCTCACATCAGATCCCCATATGGGAGGAGAATTGGAGTGGAGCGGGTGAGGATATCAGGCACAACTAATGAGAGCTAGGCACATTATATCATTTCCAGATGTGTCAGCAATTAGTGACTGGAGGAGATGAATGCCACAAATATCTTGGGGATCCAGGGAAGAGGGTTCCACTGAACCACAACAGGCTGTATTGTAGCAACTGTGTCAGGGTATGGAAGCAAGGCAACAATAGTGAGTTCTCTATAGGACCTTGTCAAAACCCCAGAGGCTCAGGGGCAGACAGGCAGAGTCCCCTAGTAAGGACTGAGTATAGAGCACTGGGTGCCAGCACTGCAGGTATTCATTAACTAAGGGCACAGCATCCAGCCCCTTCAGTTGCAGTGCACAGGAGCTCCTTTATGCAGCGCTGCTTCCCAAGCCCAGCGGAGGACAAAGGGCCAGCGGGTGCAGAGTGGTGTCCAGCCGCCCACTCCTTGTGCAGAAGCACGAAGACGCTCCCCACACTGACTTCCGCGCTGGAGGCACATCTGCGGCAGACAGGAGCGGTAAATCAAGGCTGCTGCTTCCGGACCCCGGGAAGGCCTCAACCTGCAGAGGCCTCAGAGAGGACTCCTGGCTCCCCAACGCTTTCCTGGGACAATGCGGACGTCTCTGGGGACCTCCTGAGAGCCAGGTAGGCCGGGAGGAGAGCGCTTAGGTACACTTAAAAACAGGAATCAGGCCGGAGCTCAAGGAGACCCGTCTTCTCGGGATCACCGCTAGGCCACACCCCTCATATATATATATATATATATATATTTATTAAAGCGCAATGGAATTTTCTCTATATAAGGAACTGTTAAAATACAAATATATATATAATATATATAATATATATATATGTATCTATATAAATATATATATATATATATATATATATACGAGAATTCCACGTCTACATTTGCGGACATTTCGTCTGTCGGGAGCACCCACCACTAGGAACTTTGATGAGAGTGCAGAACCCTCTTGTTTATATATATATATATATATATATTTATTTGGACAAGAATAAAAACCAGAGGGCGCTAGAACATCAAAAACAATTGTCCATAATGAAGTCCATATGCAATTAAGAAGGTAAATATCCAAATATTCCCAACAAATTTCCTATAGGACTTGATTGAAATCCCAGCCTGGTATGGGTATACAAGTTGGATCAGCGCTTGATTATGCTCACCCGAGTACTTTTCCTGTAAGATACCCTCTCACCAAGAAAACGTAGACACCCAAGATAGGGGATCCCGGCGCCGGTATGCTAGGCGCCAGGATCCCAAGCGCCGTCAAAACTTAGTAGACCCGATAGGCGTAAATATCTGATGTTTATTTGTAACATCCAACATAAAATATATAATGTATAACAATTTCCACATTATATACAAGGGGGTAAATTTACTAACATTCGTAATTTTCCGTTTGAGGTCAAAGTTCAATCACGAATGACATCGAAAGTGTAAATATGCAACTTTTTGAATTGATTACGACTAATTTACTAAGCTGCCGTATTCTGCATTTTCGGTTTTTCCGATGTTGATGTCATTCGTTTTTTTAGGCAGTGTTTTACGTGAGTGACTTGTAAAACACTGCCGACTTTATTACAATGAATCTCGGCCGGATCTGAGAGATCCGTGCTGGGCTTCATTGTGCACCTTGTAAAAAAATAATAATAATTTTTAAACTTTAAAAAAAAATTGCGTGGGGTCCCCCCTCCTAAGCCAAACCAGCCTCGGGCTCTTTGAGCCGGTCCTGGTTGCAAAAATATGGGGGAAAAATTGACAGGGGTTCCCCCATATTTAAACAACCAGCACCGGGCTCTGTGCCTGGTCCTGGCTCCAAAAATACGGGGGACAAAAAGCATAGGGGTCCCCCGTATTTTTGAAACCAGCACCGGGCTCCACTAGCTGGACAGATAATGCCACAGCCGGGGTCACTTTTATACAGCGCCCTGCGGCCATGGCATTAAATACCCAACTAGTCACCCCTGGCCGGGGTACCCTGGAGGAGTGGGAACCCCATAAATCAAGGGGTCCCCCCCCTCCAGCCACCCAAGGGCCAGGGGTGAAGCCCGAGGCTGTCCCCCCCATCCAATGGGCTGCGGATGGGGGGCTGATAGCCTTTGTTGTAAGTTATGAATATTGTTTTTAGTAGCAGTACTACAAGTCCCAGCAAGCCTCCCCCGCAAGCTGGTACTTGGAGAACCACAAGTACCAGCATGCGGCGGAAAACCGGGCCCGCTGGTACCTGTAGTACTACTACTAAAAAAATACCCCAATAAAGACATAACACACACACCTTGAAAGTATAACTTTAATGCATACATACACACCACCATATACACATACTTACCTTATGTTCACACGAGGGTCGGTCCTCTTCTCCATGTAGAATCCATGGTGTACCTGTTGAAAAAATTCTACTCACCAAATCCAGTGTAGAGGGCTCCTCGGGTAATCCATTTGTAATCCACGTACTTGTAAAAATAAAAAAACGAACACCCGACCACGAACTGAAAGGGGCCCCATGTTTTCACATGGGACCCCTTTCCCCGAATGCCAGAAACCCCCTCTGACTTATGTCTAAGAGGGTTTCTTCAGCCAATCAGGGAGCGCCACGTTGTGGCACCCTCCTGATCGGCTGTGTGCTCCTGTACTGTATGACAGGTGGCACACGGCGGGATCCGGTCTCTAAGTCGACAGTAACTAGGTCGACAATGTATAGATCGACCACTATTGGTCGACAGTAACTAGGTCGGCAGGGTGTCTAGGTCGACAGGGTCTTTAGGTCGACATGTTCTAGGTCGACAGGTCAAAAGGTGGACATGAGTTTTTCACAATTTTTTTATTTTTTTGAACCTTTTCATACTTAATGATCCACGTGGACTACGATTGGAACGGTAATCTGTGCCGAGCGAAGCTCGCCATGCGAGGGGACGCGGTGCATTATCTGGGGTTCCCGGTCACTCTACGAAGAAAACGACACCAAAATAACATTAAAAAAACTCATGTCGACCTTTTGACCTGTCGACCTAGAACATGTCGACCTAAAGACCCTGTCGACCTAGACACCCTGTCGACCTAGTTACTGTCGACCACTAGTGGTCGACCTAGACATTGTCGACCTAGTTACTGTCGACCTTCAATACCACACCCCACACGGCAGTGTTACAATGTAGCGCCTATGCCCTCCATTGTAACCAATGGTGGGAACTTTGTGGTCAGCGGGTGACCGAAAGTAACCTCACCGCTGACCACAAAGTTCCCACCATTGGTTATAATGGAGCGCATAGGCGCTACATTGTAAAACTGCCGTGTGACGCCACGGCCGCAGGGCGCTGTATAAAAGTGACCCCCGGCTGTGGCATTATCTGTCCAGCTAGTGGAGCCCGGTGCTGGTTTCAAAAATACGGGGGACCCCTACGCTTTTTGTCCCCCGTATTTTTGGAACCAGGACCAGGCGCAGAGCCCGGTGCTGGTTGTTAAAATATGGGGGAACCCCTGTCAATTTTTCCCCCATATTTTTGCAACCAGGGCCGGCTCAAAGAGCCCGAGGCTGGTTTGGTTTAGGAGGGGGGACCCCACGCATTTTTAAAAAAAAAATTAAAACATTTCCCACCTCTTCCCACTGAAAAACATGCATGGATCTCATGGATCCGTGCATGCCTATACAAACACGGGATAAAAAAGCAGGTCTGTTTTTTTTTTAGCACTTTTTCGCGATTTGTATTTCATCACGGCAGTGCTTGGCTATTGTCGGCAGTGTTTGTGTTTTGCACTTTTTAGTAAATGACCGATTTCTACCAAATTGCAGGCGTATTTGACCGATGGTGTATTGATTCGTGATTTTTTCCTAGGACTTCCAAAATATTACGAATGCCCTCATCACTGCCGTGATTTTTGCTTAGTAAATTACCGAGATGACACTTTGAAGAAAAAACGGCATCTCGGTCAAAATCGGGACCTTAGTAAATATACCCCAAGGTGTTTAGAAGGAAAACCAATGTTACACTGAGACAGATGTAAAGACAAGTGCAACCGACCACCCCAGGGTATGAGCTCAGTGGTGGGGACTCTCCAATGCAAACAGGGTATCCTAATCGCCTTTTTAAACCATACATGTTTCATCCTTTAACAGGACTTCCTCAGGGATAAAAAAAATCTAAAAAGTATAGGGGGTAATTCCAAGTTTATCGCAGCAGGATTTTTGATAGCAATTGGACAAAACCATGTGCACTGCAGGGGAGGCAGATATAACATGTGCAGAAAGAGTTAGATTTGGGTGGGTTATGTTATTTCTGTGCAGGGTAAATACTGGCTGCTTTATTTTTACACTGCAAATTAGATTGCAGATTGAACACACCACACCCAAATCTAACTCTCTCTGCACATGTTATATCTGCCTCCCCTGCAGTGCACATGGTTTTGTCCAATTGCTATCAAAAATCCTGCTGCGATCAACTTGGAATTACCCCCATAGTACGGTGGATATTTATAATTTCCACCAGCCAAGATAACAAAGAAGATAGAATAACTTCACTGGCCAGGCAGACTTTTTAGTACCCCCAATTTAACTTATGCTACACAATAGTGCCCCTTATTCACATTACACTACACAGTAGTATCACGCCTAACACATTTAGCCACACACTAGTGCCCCTTACACGTTGTGCAACATAGTAGTAGCTCTCCTTATACATTTAGCCACACATTAGTCCTGCAGTGATTTCTAGAGATGTGCGCTGGCTCAAATCTTAGGTTTTGGATTTGGTTTTTTTGGATCTGTATCTCCGTTTGTGTTTTGGATCTGTATTGGTTTTGCCAAAACCGCCCTTGCGGGTTTTGGTTTTGGATCTGTATTTGAAAAAAAAACAACCCTAAAAACTACTAGAATCACCGGATTTGGGCCTGTTTTTGTTTCTACAGTATTCTTAACCTCAATAACATTTATTTTCACTCATGTCCAGTCAATTTTGGGCACCTCAAATTTCACAATATAGTTTTAAACCAACAAGAATTGATAATATAATATACTATCAGAGAGCGCATATAACTGTGTAAATAACAAATTTATTTATATACAATAAAATAAACACGGGACCGTATTTCACATCTTGAACTTTTAAATCTGGATACACAAGTGTTTTTTCCAAACCTAATCGCTGCAGCATGGGGGATTTTTTAATCAATTGATATATTTATATATTTTTTGTGCATGTGTTTATTTTATTGTATATAAATAAATTTGTTATTTACACAGTTATATGCGCTCTCTGATAGTATATTATATTATCAATTCTTGTTGCTGCATTTGTGGACAGATCAGTACTGTCCAATTGAGAGCTGCTATTTCTTAACATATACGACCATAATTATATATTTTTAGGAGTTTTAAGACGCGCTGGAATTATTTGTCTTTCTTAGTTTTAAACCAGTTTAGGACAAAAGGTTGCACCGAGGTAGCTGGATGACTAGGCTAAGTGACAGCAGTGGTCGGCACAAACATGTGGCATTTAAACTTCTAATATGGCACATCTAGGAAACTAGAGTGGCAGACAGGGTGGCAGTTTAATAAACTATACAACAGTTTGTCATCTACATAACAAGACAGTAAGCAGTGCTCCAAACAGCACATATTGCAATGATGGAATTGTCCCTGGACCCTCCCACCTACCCTTATGTTGTATATATTAAACAAGACATGCAGAGTTTAACAAACCAATCATTTCAGCGACAGGGACTGTCACGTGTGGTTGAAATGATTGGTTTGTTTAGGCCGCCACAAAACAAAGCTGGCAATGGGCAATGCACAATCTGGTTCTACATAGGCAAGATGTCATCATCAGCATCCGATTCCTTATCGCCATCAGTGTTTATATCCTCTTCTTCACACAATAGTAATTAGTCCCTGTTGGAATCCATTACTGGGGTAATTCAGATCTGATCGCTGTTGTGCGAATTTGCAAGGTGGCTGATTATCGGATCGTAATGCGCATGTGCAAGGCCAAACTGAAAAAGAAATCAGCGTCTCTTTTAAACGCTAGGTGAATGCAGGTTGATTGACAGGAAACAGACGTTTGGACGTGGTAACTGTAAGTTTTATGGGAGTGTCAGGAAAAAATGCATGTGTTCCCAAGCGTTTTTAGGGAGGGTGTGTGACGTCAGAGCCGGCCCGATCAGCCTGTGTCTTTCGCACTGTAGGAGTAAGTACTGGGCTATGCACAGACTGGAAAAAAAACATTAGACGGTGAGTAAGTTATGATCAAGTTTGCAGCTGACCAGTGTTTGCAAGGCTTTTTACAGGGCGTACGCAGACTTGCCCGGGGCGGAATTTCCCTCTATCTGATCGCAAACCTCTGCAAACTCATAGAGGAGCGATCAGGTCTGAATTAGGCCCCATATTAGGTGCCTCTTTATTTTGTGGATATAATTAACAGTAATGGTTTTTCCTCATGGAATTGGTAATTCATTTTGATGAACATCATCTTTTCCACATTTTGGGGAAGTAACCTCCTACACTGATCGCTGACAAGGGGGTATATTTACTAAGATTCGTAACTGTCGGGATTTGGAGGGAGATTAAACACGAATGACATCGAATGTGTGAAATTGCAACTTTTCGTTTTTTTATGTCTCATTTACTATGCAGTCGTATTCTGCATTTTCGTATTTTCCGATGTCGATGTCATTCATAATGTCGGGCAGTGTTTTACGGGAGTGATTAGTAAAACACTGCCTGACAAAACACAATGAATCCCAGCCGGATCTGTGAAATCCGTACACGGCTTTATTGTGTATATTATGAGAAGTGTGGAAAGTGTTAAAATGTAAAAAAAAAATTGTGTGTGGTCCCCCATTCTAAGTATAACGAGCCTCGGGCTCTTTGAGCCGGTCCTGGTTGTAAAAATACAGGGGAAAAATTGACTGGGGTCCCCCCATATTTAAACAACCAGAACCGGGCTCTGCGCCTGGTCCTGGTGCAAAAAATCCGGGGGACAAAAAACATGTGGGGTCCCCCGTATTTTTAACACCAGCACCGGGCTCCACTAGTCAGAGAGATAATGTCACCAGCTGGGGGACATTTTTATATTGGTCTCTGCGGCCCTGGCATTAAATCCCCAACTAGTCACCTCTGGCCGTGGTACCCTGGAGGAGTGGGGACCCCTTAAATCAAGGGGTCCCCCCTCCAGCCACCCAAGGACCAGGGGTGAAGCCCGAGGGTGTCCTCCCCATACGTGGGTGGTGGATGGGAGGCTGATAGCCTTTTGTGTAAAAAAATAATATTGTTTTTTTGTAGCAGAACTACAAGTCCCAGCAAGCCTCCCCATCAAGCTGGTACTTGGAGAACCACAAGTACCAGCATGCGGGGGGGGGGAAACGGGCCCGCTGGTACCTGTAGTTCTACTACAAAAAAATTCCCCAATAAAAACAACACAGACACTGTGAAAGTAAAAGTTTAATGCACATACATGCACACTTACATACATACTTACCTATGTTGACCCGAAGCACTCGGTCCTCTTGTCCAGTAGAATCCAGGGGTACCTGTAAATAAAATGATACTTACAAAGAATCCGGTGTAGATCGGACTGCGAGGTTAAGTGGGGTCACTCTTGTGGGATGGCCCCACTTAACCTTGCGGTCTACCGCAGACCGCAAAGTTCCCATCATTGGATATAATGTAGCACCGTTAAGCTACATTGTATCCACAGTGCTCCGCCTGACTGACAGTGCAGGCACGCACAGCCAATCAGGAGAGTGCCATGACATGGCGCTCCCTGATTGGCTGAAGGGACCCTCTTTGACAGGAGTCACGGGGGGTCCTGACATTCGGGGAAATGGGATCCATGTGTAAACATGGATCCCCTTTCAGTTCGTGGGTCGGGTGAGCGGTTTGTTTTTTTGCCAAGTACGTGGATTATAACTTTTAAGAAGAGGACCGATCTACACCAGATTCAGAGGCCACGCCCACTTTTCCAGAGGCCACGCCCACTTCCCCAGAGGCCACACCCACTTTTGTTGGAGGCCGCACCCACTTTCCAGGAGGCCATGCCCACTTTTTCAGGAGGCTACACCCACTTTCCCAAGAAGCCACACCCATTTTCCCAGGAGGCCACACCCACTTTTCCAGGAGTCCACTTTTCCACTTGTCCTTGAAATAGGAAGCAAGATCTTGCGCACTGACAGTGGCTGGTGGGTTGGGTGAGGGAGAAACAAGAAGTGATTTATATGTATTAAAAAGTTGCTTGGGGTTATTGGTTTGAGCAGAGATGAGAGATTGGAAATATGTTTGTTTGGCAGTGTCCAGAGCATTATGATAATAGTGGTAGGTGGTCTTATATGTGAGAAACTCACTTGAACTACGAGATTTACTCCACTGGCGTTCCACTTTACATGAGAGTTTTTGTAGGTGTCTAGTGTATTTAGAGTGCCACAGTTGACATCTAAGTCTACGTGGAGTGGGATGGGCAGCTGGAGCCACTTCATCAAGTGCTGTTTCTAGAGTTTGGTTAAGGTGTGATACAGCAGTCTCAGGAGAGGTGAATGTAGAAATTGGTGAGAGCAGTGGTTGCAGTGAGGTAGATAGTTGTTGAAAATTAATAGCGTTAATATTTCTGCGGGTTAGAGGCGGCTTGGTAGACTTCAGGGACATCGAGTTTGAAGTAATGGAGGAGAGCATGCAGGTGATAAGGTTGTGATCTGAGAGAGGGAAAGGAGTCTTAGTAAGTTCAGAAGCAGAGCATAGTCTGGTGAATAGAAGATCAAGGCAGTGGCCCTCCTGATGAGTAGGGGAGTCAGTCTGTTGGGAGAGGCCAAGAGAGGAGGTTAGAGAAAGCAGTTTAGAGGCATGGGGAGATTGTGGATTGTCAATAGATATATTGAAATTGCCCATAATGATGGTGGAGATTTCAGAGGTTAAGAAGTGAGGGAGCCAAGCAGAAAAATCTTCCAGAAACTTTTTGGGTTGCCCAGGTGGGCGATAGATAGCTGCAATACGCAGAGAGAAAGGGGTGAAAATCCTAATAGAGTGTACTTCGAATGATGTAAATGCGAGTGAGGGAACAGGTGGTAAAATTATGTGTGTGTAAGATTTGGACAGTAATATTCCAACCCCACCTCCTTTACTCTTACCAGGCCTCGGGGTGTGTGTGAAGTGGAGGCCACCATGTGACAGTGCTGCAGGGGAGGCAGTGTCTGATTGTGTGAGCCATGTTTCTGTTATTGCTAGAATATTGAGTTTTTTTGCAATGAAAAGGTCATGAATAGATGTTAATTTGTTGCAAACAGAGCGTGCATTCCATAAAGCACATCTTAGTGACTTGGAGGGAGATGGGAGACATGTGATGTTGATAAGGTTTTTTAGATTTATATTCCATTGTGAATCAGATAAATGTGAGCGTGGTATGTGGATGGGACCTGGATTTGGGGATATGTCACCAGCTAGTAGAAACAGAAGAGGGAGATAGGTATAGATGGTACCACTAATGGTAGACATGCATTAGGTAGACAGGGTCAAAAGGTCGACATGAAAAAGGAAGACAGTTCAAAATGTCAACAGGATCAAAGGTCAACATGTCTAAAGGTTCGACATAACAATGGTCGACACACATAAGGTAGACACAATTTGTTGTTTTTTCTTTTTTTTTTCTTTTTTCAGACTTTACCATCCATGTGGTCTACGATTGGGAATAGTAATTTACCCAAAAAATGGTGAGCAAAGTGAGCCATTTGGGGGGATTTAGTACACCAATGGGGCTTGTTTGTGGCAAAAAAGTGACAAAACACCCCCCCCAAAAAAGTCTACCTTTTGTGTCGACCATTTACATGTCAACCTTTTGAACCTGTCTACCTTTCATGCTGTCTACCTATTCCATGTCGACCTTTTGACCCTGTCGACCTTTTGACCCTGTCTACCTAATGCATATCTACCATTAGTGGTAGACCTATTGACTTTAGACCTTTTTAGTGTAGATCAAATAATCCACACCCCACTACGCTTATACAGCATTTTCCAATTAACATTAATGTCTACAGTTATCAGTATGCTATTGTGCCCTTTTCAATACTTAAAGGTGAATGTGGCATTCTAGATAATTTGGAATTATTATTGCAGTATATTTATTTAAGACTTATTTCTCTTTAGATTAAAAAATAATTTCAGCTCTATCCTATATAATTAAAGGCTAACACAGCACCTTTCGAGAAAGGAATTCAAATATTTTGCACACCAGTGGCCACTAGATGGTGCCTGACGGAGCAATTAAAGTGTTGCTCCATGCCGGCATGCACAGCCACCTGCACTGTTGTTCTTTCACTTTGACAGGCTGATAACTAGTCAATAAATAAATTTTTTTTTTTTTGAGTTGAGCGGGTCTGGTTCTCCGAGAACCAGACCCGCCCGAACTTCCCAATCCGGGCTGGGATCTGAATCCGGTTTGGGTTTTCCTGCCTAACTCAGATCCCAAAATTAGGGAAAACATCATTACCCGCTATCGGATTCTCTATGGGTTTTGGGTTCCATAAAGGTCCTGGTGATCGGCGCCATTTTCACTCCGAATGTGGAGAGTGTACTGTCTGTTGTTTGCTGCATCTGACAAAGGGTGCTCTGTCCACCTAGGGGTTATCTGTCTATACATCAAGGGGCTCTGCCCCAGTGTTAATTGTAAATAAAAACCCAGTATACTGTGTACATCCAGGGTCTGGTGTGTCCTATCAGTATTAGTCCAGGGGTGCTCTGTCTGTCATTTACTGTATCTGACAAGAGGCTGCTGTGTCCTCCTAAGGATGATATATCTAAACATCTAGGGGCTCTGCCCCAGTGTTAAAAAAAATAAAACTAATACTTTATTAATTTAAAATAAAATAAAAATATTTATTTGTTTGCTGTACTCTAGTATACATCCAGGGACCACTATGTCTGTACAGGGGTGCTCTGTCTGTCCATCCAGAGGCTCCACCCCAGAGTAAAATGAAAATAAAAAAGGTAAAAAGACTAAAATCTAATAATTTCAGGACCACACTTATGGGTTACGTATCAGCAAACATTATTTATTTATTACGTTTTTTATATAGCGCAGCAAATTCCGTTACCTCATCACACTTACCCAGCTCGCAACCCCTCAGCCGTGCCGTCAGATGCAGCCAGGCTCCGGGACCCGCTGACCCGAAGTCGCTCACCATGACGCACTTCCGGTGAGCACTCACAACATCACCCTAGCAACGACCAGCTTGCATTCCACCAGGGAGCCTGTGCTTTCCAGCTCAGCTCTCACCTGACAAAAGCTCCAGCGGTAGCAGATAAACAGGGGACATCTGTAACACGGCCTATGGGAGACATACACAAATAATATAAATATTACAAATACAGACATACAGTGGAAAAAATTACATTACCCACTGACCGAATGCAAAACCCTGACGACATTTACCACCAATTATTATGGTTGAAATGGCGTGAGGTCGACTTCTCTTTGTGTAACATGGATTATGGTTATTGTTTTAGCCATAAATTAGTGGATAGTTTGGGGATGTATAAATATATATATTTACTTCATTTAAAATTCATAATATGAAAGTTCATACCATTATTAGATTAATTCATTAGAAATGAATTATAACTATAAATATGTAAATATAATATGGAGTTATAAATTAATAAATGGTATATGTATAAAAAGGTGTATCTAGTACTGTGTATATAAAAATGAAATGCATCTATTTATGTATATATTATAATGAAGTAGCATGTATAGTAGTGTAGGTGATATGTATAATTATAAATGAATGTAGCGAGAGAAATATGGTTGTGGAGTTTAAACATTGCTGGGATGGTGAGGAGCATGGTGGTTTGCCTGAGGCATTTCCTATGACACTGAAATGGGCAGGGGGAGTGCGGAGAAGTATTGTCTTTGCTGCTGCTGTTGTTGTAACAGGGGACCCGCGAGCCGGTAATAAGAGGGCCGTGTGCATAGGAGAGGACCCGTGAGCCGGTAATAAGAGGGCCGTGTGCATAGGAGAGGACCCGCGAGCCGGTAATAAGAGGGCCGTGCGCAGAGTGGTGTCCCCGTGCCGGTAGAACAGGGAGCCGTGTGCAAGGGAGAGGGTTCATGTGCCGGGAGCTGGTGGGAGAGTATAAAAGGATGCTCTCACCGGCGGAGATCAGACTGGAGTTCCCTTAGCTAGTGTGCGCATTTGGTACCCCAGCGCCGCTTAAAGGGCTATAAGCTGTAAACATACAGCGGCAGCAGGGTCCAAATAGCGCTACCCAGGCTGAGCTTCACCTGACGTGCAATCGCAGGGCACACCCGCGCCGCTAAAGAGCTGTGAGCTGTAAACATACAGCGGCACCTGGGTCCCGGCAGTGCTACTCAGGATTTGGCAGTACCTTATGGCTGAGGTGGAGCCGCCGCTGGGTGGAGATGGCAGAGCGAAGGGCCCCTAGGGAGAGCGGAGGTTTTGAGGTCAGCGGGCGGCTGTCAGAATAGAGCAGCAGTGAGCGACGCAGAGGGCAGGCAGCTCAGTCATCGCCCAATCAACAGGTCAAGCTAACCAGTGACGTAGGGGGCGGCCAGTGCCATCCAGTGAACAGACTGAAGGAGGAGTCGGGGGAGTTGATTGTTGGTCATGTAAGTGAATGACACCACCCACTACACAGCATAAGAACAGCTGTTCATTTAAACACAGCATTAATAAGCAAGTGGGACAGAGACAAGAGATTACAACTTGGTGTCATTTAATGAACTGCACCAAAAAGGAATATGAAATCCAGGGCATAGCACCACAAATCTAACCTGGCAGTGAAAGTGGGAAGGATTACTATTACCCTCACAATTATTATATTGATAGATTGGATTAATTCATAAACTCACATAGGGTCCAGAAAGGGTTAGCCGCCCAGGAGATTAAAGATCTGTCAATAATACTATAAGTATATTAAGTACTGTATTGTGGCATTTTTTAGATACGCTATCCAGTAAGAGGGAAAGGATTAACTGTTCAATACTGTACTTGTATATATGGGCGATCCCGCCTTATTTATCTAGCATTCTGTGACATTATACTGTACTTTATTGACCATCATTACTTGAGCATCTAATAGACAAACAGAAGGAACATATATATATATATATATATATATATATATATTAGTGGATGCTCGTCACAGAAATGGAGATTCTGATTATATACATATATATACACAAAGGAGATGAAATTGCTTATACAGTGGAATAAGACTGTAAACATTATAGTGTAAAGTTTCTAGTTATTATAATCCCTCAGAGACTGCATGTAGAGTTATTAAGGGAAAGGGACACTGATGCAATAAGTTATCGAGGGAAAATTATTCAAGGCAAGAAATTAGTCTATACTAAAGAGAAAATTGTTAAGTTAACTATCTGGATGTTAAGAGATCTGAAATCATTTGAGTGAAGCCACCAGAGAAGTTACACTGTGTCTTTGTACTTCAAGACATAGGGCAGTTTGCTACATGCAGCTTACTGGATACAAAGTAACAGTAATATCTTTCTCGGAGCAGAGAAGTGTAATATATTTTGGACTACACAAGTAACCAGGATAAAGGATTACAATGTACACATATAAGCAGGATTTTCTAAAGTGGCATTAAACTCAGTAAAGGACACTTCACACCTTCATGTATCTGGATCATAAAAGACTACTGTAGTTTATCATCTTATGGGCCCCAACTTGCGCAACTCATTTTTATTAATTCCAGAGTACCCGGGTCACTCAGACAAGTGAAGTTTACACCAAATGTTTTTTGTATATTGCATGCAAATTTTATTGTATAGGAATGTGGGGTAGCTAGGAAATGAACTTTAAGAGGTATGCACAGACGGAGTTATTAATATGTTACTAGTCTAATAAATTTAACATTAAAACTATTATACTTACCGATTAATGTACTGGAGATTGATTGGAGAAGCTGAAAGAAAGAAGAACAGGTATATATTGGTAATGTACTGTTGTTAGATAGAGATATATTTATTTGTACATTTGCATAGATAGCAAAACCCACATCTTTAGTACAGATAGAAATCAGGCTACCCAGGCAGCCTGTTATAGAAAATTAGCTTGGGTGGAGGCACTTTAATAGAATTAGTAACCTGGTCAGGAGGTAGGGAGGGTTACATTTTGGAGGCACTGCTGAGATCATTTTGTAAGATACTCAGGGATAAGTGAAGCACAGTAGCCAAAATGCCACAATATACCAGGAGTGAAGTGTTTGACTGGTGTATAAGGAAGGGAGTAACTCCTGAAAGGAGTTTTGTTTTGATGGGGGATCTCACAGACACCACTGATGGTACAATTATGACAGAGATGCTGTTTCTCTTTGGGGTGAAGCAACCAAGGATTGCTGATAAACAATTCAGGGAAAGTGGAGAGATGTGTGCTGTATTAATAACTACTAGTCATGATTTAGAGTCTGAATTGCTTCCCAAAGTGGTGGCTGTGAGATCTAACCCAGAACGCAGGTGGATAATTATATGGCCTGAAAAGGATGGCAGTGAAAGGGCTGCTGAACCATTAATTGTGGGTGACATGTCTTATCCGGCTATTGGAGATCCCTCCGCAGCTGTGGGAGGAGGTAGTCAAGCACAGGGCATTGAAGAAAAGTTAGGTAACCAGTTAGAGGTTATAGCTGATAAAGTAGTACATCAATTGGAAAGGTGGCACTATGACGGTAGTTACAGACGATTAAGGCTTTTTTCAGGAATACTTCCAGTGCCTACTGGCGAGGAACCTTATGAGGCCTGGAGGGAGGCAGCTATACAGCAGTCTGAGGAGTGGCATTGCCCCGATCATATAAAGAAACAAAGGATAGTAGAGAGTTTACGGGGACCCGCTATGGGAATTATTCAAGCTACTAGGAAAAGTAATCCTGGGGCTGCTGTGGCTGACTACTTTCAGGCTTTAGAATACACGTGTGGGACATTGGAGGATGTAGGTGATTTGGTTGCCAGATTCCATCATACTTATCAGGAGACAGGAGAAAAGTTGTCACAGTATGTGTATAGACTTGATAAATTAATCCATAAAATCGTAGATAAAGGAGGGTTAGCTCCCGCTGAAGTGGATAGTAGCCGCTTGAAACAATTAATTAGGGGAACATTAACAACTGACCCTGTAGCTCAGCGATTGCGTTGTACCACTTTATTATTAGGAGGTCCCACCCTTAATGATCTAATTAAGGAGATTACATAGGAAGAAGCTTTAATCGCTAATAGGGAAAAGACTCATGCCAAAACTGTCAAAGTGGTGGTACCCTCACCTGAGGCCCAAGGGTCGAGGGAAGACAAGTTAGTTACCTTGGTAGTGGAACAAAATAAGAAAATAGACCAGCTTATTCTTGCTCTAAATCAAAGGGTGGTACCCTCCAGCATTACTTCCAGTAATTCCACGAGGGAGTTTAACAGTGGCAGGGGAAATTTTAGGAGAGGTGATAAATTTTATAAGCAGAGGGTGTTTCCGATGCGGACAGTTAGGACATAGAGCAGTGGAATGTTCGATAGACTGGGGAATGACTGAAGTGGGAACTAATGTTCAGTCAAATAATTCCCTACATCAGGGAAATGATGGTGGGAGATTGGCGGGCCCCTCGCCGTCTCCCAGAAATTAGATGTAGATTCAATGGGGAGTACCCAGTGGAGTAGTTCTATTCCGGATGGTATGATAGGACCCGCTCCACGTGTGGTAGTTAAATTAAATGGACATCCATGCCCTGTTTTATTGGACAGTGGGTCCCAGGTGTCCATTATATTTGAGCATTGGCATAGACATTATCTCTCTGATGTCCCTATCATGCCCCTGGAAGGACTGGTAATTTGGGGATTGAGTGAACAGAAATACTCTTATCTAGGTTATGTGGTAGTCAACATAGAGTTTCCGGAGGGATTTATGGGTGTGTCGGAGCCATTACCTCTAATTGCTCTGGTATGCCCAGAGTCCCCAGGTGATAAAACTGTAATGCCAGTGATCATTGGGACTAATGTTCATTTATTTAGGGTCCTCAGTGATTGGTGTTTAAAAATGTGTAGGGAAGCGACTGCTATTACTATGGCAACTTGCCATGAGAAATACAGGGACGGGGAGTCTGAGCACAGAGAGTCCTCTCTGGCTCGGGGTCTGTCCATGGAAGACTTAACTCCATGTTTCCAGGGGAGTGACATTGGGTTGGTAGAACGAAATACTTTATGTGAGGAATTGATGGAACGAAAGCATGTCCTCTCTTGGGGAATGGGATTTGGGAAAAGCAAAAGGTGTGGAACACTGTATAAAGCTGACTGATGAGACTCCTTTCAGGGAGAGGTCACACAGACTTGCTCCTGCAGATTTCGATGATGTCAGACAGCATCTTCAGACTCTCTTGGAAACAGAGGTTATTCAACACTCTGAAAGTCCATATGCATCCCCTATCGTAGTGGCCCATAAAAATAATGGGAAAATTAGAATGTGTATTGATTATCGCACACTTAACCAACGCACTGTGCCAGATCAGTACAGAGTTCCTAGGATAAAGGAGGCATTGGACTGTTTACAGGGAAGTCGGTGGTTCACAGTGTTGGATCTGCGAAGTGGGTATTACCAAATACCTATGAGTCACCAGGATAGAAAGAAGACTGCTTTTATTTGTCCTTTGGGTTTCTTTGAATTTTTGAAGATGCCCCAAGGAATCAAGGGTGCCCCGGCCACTTTTCAGAGGACCATGGAGCAGACGGTGGGTGATATGAATTATCGTGAGGTATTAGTTTATCTTGATGATATTATCGTTTTCGGGTCCTCTCTGCAGGAACATAACCACCGTCTGCTCAAGGTACTGGATAGATTATTGAAGAAAGGTTTTAAACTTTCTGTGGACAAATGCAAGTTCTGCCTGCCCTCTGTGACTTACTTGGGACATGTGGTGAGTCGACAGGGTATTTCTACCGACCCAACGAAAGTTGAAGCGGAGAATGAGTGGCCAAGACCCACCAAATTAAAGGAGTTAAGATCTTTCCTCGGGTTTTGTGGGTACTATCGCCGCTTTGTGCCCTATTATTCTGTAATATGTCGCCCTCTCACTGATTTGACCAAGGGGTATCCGCCAGTTGGTAAAACCACCACGGCAACCTCATGTAAAAAAATGGATATTTCAAACCATCTGAAGAGTTTGGGGATAGATGGACACATGATTGTGAAGAGGCCTTCCTCAAATTAAAATGGAGTCTTACCAATGCTCCTGTATTGGCCTATGTGGACCCCACTCTGCCTTATACATTACATGTGGATGCGTCCTTTGGTGGCCTAGGTGCAGTGTTGTACCAAACTCATGACGGAAAGTTACAACCTGTATCTTACATCAGTCGGGGATTGTCCAATAGTGAGAGGAGATATCCTGTACATAAATTGGAATTCCTTGCTCTTAAATGGGCTGTGGCTAATAGATTTCATGAGTACCTGTATGGAGCGAGTTTTGAGGTGTTCACCGACAATAACCCCTTGACCTATGTGCTTACCACTGCTAAACTAGATGCCACAGGGCACAGGTGGTTAGCTGCCTTGTCTATTTATGATTTCAAGATTAAATATCGCCCAGGCATCAATAACAGACGCAGACTCTTTGTCCAGGTTATCTAGAATCGAGAATGAACTAGACAGATCTGAGTGGATTGAAGTTCCTGCAACTACCATTAAGGGATTGTGCTTTAGCATCTCATGTGTAGTGGCAGAGAGTGGGGAATGTATTAGTGCCCTTGGAGCCTCTGACAAGGCTTTACCTCTGGCCTATTGCTGGTTAAGCCAATTAGAATTAGGGGGTTTGACACACATAAGTCAGGAACAAATCCGCAGTGATCAACGGAATGATCCCGATATCTCTGTTATCATACTCTGTATTGAGTCTGGTGGTGCTGAACGTGATGTAAGTTCTCTGACACATGCATCTAAGTTATTGATGCGGCAAATAAAGCAATTGACTCTGAGGAATGGAATATTATACCGTGAATCAGTTAAATCCACTGGGAAGTTCAAATTACAATTAGTTACTCCACAGTGCTATAGAGAAACTATTTTGAATGCATTACATGATCAGCATTGCCATCTTGGGGTAGAAAAGACAATGGGGCTGATAACTGACCGGTTTTACTGGCCCTTGATGGAGAGGGATATTGAAATCTGCTGTAAGACCTGTGGTAGCTGTATTTTGAGGAAGACTCTTCCCACTAAGTCCGCTTCTCTTATTAATCTTCAGAGCCATGGTCCCATGGATCTAGTATGCATTGATTATTTATCATTGGAAACATCACCAGGGAAGGAATGTAACATACTGGTAGTAACGGATCACTTCACCCGTTATGCCCAGGCTTATGTTACTTCTGATCAAAGAGCCGTTACAGTAGCCAAAACTCTATGGGAGTGGTTCTTTGTTCACTATGGTTTACCCGCCCGATTGCACTCCGACCAGGGGCGGGATTTTGAGGGAAAAATTATTAAGGAGCTCTGTCTGTGCTGTGGGATTAAGAAATCCCGGACTACTCCTTACCATCCGCAGGGTAATCCTCAGCCATAGCGTTTTAATCGTACCCTTCTCGACATGATGGCCACTTTGGGCCCCATGTGCAAAACACAGTGGAATAGGAGGATATGCCATCTGGTGCATGCCTATAATTGCACTAAGAATGAATCTACTGGGTACTCCCCATATGAATTAATGTTTGGGCGTGAAGCCCGACTGCCAATAGATGTTTCTTTAGGACTTCCATCCCGAGATGCAAAACTCATTCCCAATATATCAACAATTTACGGAAAGAGATAAAATATGCTCATGAGTTAGCTCAGGAAACTGCTAGAAAAGCTGGGATAGCAAACAAGAAAAGATGTGACATGAGAGTGAAAGAGAATGTATTGGAAATAGGAGATCGAGTTCTAGTGCAGCAATTAGGACTTCCCCGACGACAAAAATTAGCTTATCGGTGGAAACCTGACCCATATGTAGTAATTGAACAATTACCTAACCTCCCTGTTTACAAACTGCGACTAGAATCGGGGGAGGGACCAGTTGTTACCTACCACCGACAGCATCTCATGCCTATTATCCAAGATATTCATTTCCCTGAGAATGCTGAAGCAAAACCACTGAGACACTCCACTTGGAGAGACCGTGGGAGACTGCGATCTATAAATAGCCAACATCAATTACAAGGATGTTCTGTTGGTAATCACGATGAGACAAATGACACTGAGGGAGGTGCAGGATATTTTTATTATGACAGTATTGGTACCAGCAATGTCCCCCAGAGTTCCAAGTGTAGCCCCCCACAGGTACTGGAGGAAAGTAGTTTGGAAGAAGAGTGTGTTATTTCATCTAGTAAAAACCATGAAGCTGGTGAAACATTAGATTGGGGAATTTCATCTGAGAGTGGGGTAAATGATCCAATTATTAGCATGAGGGATGGCTCATATATATCGAGCACACTAGTTCAAATGTTAGTGAGGAAATCAGGGGTAGTGACCGCCATTAAGGGAACGAAAGCCGCCAGTAGTGTTCACTTATCCTGAACTGGGTAAACCTGTGTATGTACCTCAAATAATTCATCCAAGTATAGTCCTCACTTGGCCCTACTTTGGGTGGGATTCGATGAAAATAAGGGATTTGTGGTGATCTGAAGGAATGGGATGGAAGTTATGCAGATCACCAGGTAGAGAGTGTAACATGGATTATGGTTATTGTTTTAGCCATAAATTAGTGGATAGTTTGGGGATGTATGTATGTGTGTGCATATATATATATATATATATATATATATATATATATATTTCTCTAACGTCCTAGTGGATGCTGGGGACTCCGTAAGGACCATGGGGAATAGACGGGCTCCGCAGGAGACTGGGCACTCTAAGAAAGATTTAGTACTACTGGTGTGCACTGGCTCCTCCCTCTATGCCCCTCCTCCAGACCTCAGTTAGAATCTGTGCCCGGACAGAGCTGGGTGCATTTTAGTGAGCTCTCCTGAGCTTGCTAATAAGAAAGTATTTTAGTTAGGTTTTTTATTTTCAGAGAGCTTCTGCTGGCAACAGACTCTCTGCTACGTGGGACTGAGGGGAGAGAAGCAAACCTACTAACTGCGGCTAGGTTGCGCTTCTTAGGCTACTGGATACCATTAGCTCCAGAGGGATCGAACACAGGAACCTAACCTTGGTCGTCTGTTCCCGGAGCCGCGCCTCCATCCCCCTCGCAGAGCCAGAAGACAGAAGCCAGCGGGTTGAAGCAAGAAGACGTCAAAATCGGCTGCAGAAGACTCCTGTCTTCATATGAGGTAGCGCACAGCACTGCAGCTGTGCGCCATTGCTCCCACATTTCACCCACACACTCCGGTCACTGTAGGGTGCAGGGCGCAGGGGGGGGGGGGGCGCCCTGGGCAGCAATTCAGTACCTCCTGGCAAAAGCAGCATATATACAGTTGGACACTGTAATATGCATGAACCCCCGCCATTATTTTTACACAAAATCGCGGGACAGAGCCCGCCGCTGAGGGGGCGGGGCCTTCGTCCTCAGCACTCACCAGCGCCATTTTCTCTCCACAGCTCCGCTGAGAGGAAGCTCCCCAGGCTCTCCCCTGCAGAAGCACGATAGAGAGGGTGGAAAAGAGAGGGGGGGGGGGCACATAAATTTGGCGTAAAAACAATATATACAGCAGCTACTGGGTTAACACTAAGTTACTGTGTGATTCCTGGGTCATATAGCGCTGGGGTGTGTGCTGGCATACTCTATCTCTGTCTCTCCAAAGGGCCTTGTGGGGGAACTGTCTTCAAATAGAGCATCCCCTGTGTGTGTGGTGTGTCGGTACGTGTGTGTCGACATGTCTGAGGTAAAAGGCTCCCCTAAGGAGGAGATAGAGCAAATGTGTGTGAGAGGGTGTCTCCGTCGACAACGCCGACACCTGTTTGGATATGTGTAAGTGCTAAGGTGAATTTATTGCACAAAAGATTAGAGAACAGACAGGAAATCTACCCATGTCTGTCCCTATGTCACAGAGACCTTCAGAGTCTCACAATGCTCACTATCCAAAATAATAAACACGGATATCGACACGGAGTTGACTCCAGTGTCGACTACGATAATGCAAAGTTACAGCCTTAATGGCAGAAAGATATTCAATATATGATTATTGTAATAAAAGATGATTTGCATATCACTGATGACTCATTTGTCCCTGACACAAGGGTACACATGTTAAGGGGAAGAAAGCTGAGGTAAATTTCCCTCCTCTCATGAGGAAAAAGAGCAAGAATCTCCAGACAAGAGACTGCAGCTTCCCACAAAAAATTCTCAGGCAGTATCCTTTCCCCACTAGGGCCAGGATGTGATGGGAATCTTCCCCTAGGGTGTCACGTTTGCCCAGAAGGTAGCACTAGCTAATCTCAGGGATCCTGCAGAGAGCGTGTACATTCTGGTACACTACTCAGACCGGCGATTGTGTCGGCATGGGTTTATAGCGCTGTGGCAGCGTGGACAGGTACCTTATCAGCAGAGATTGAGACCCTAGTATGCATATAGAGATATATATATATTAAAGATGCTGTCTTAAGAGATATGTATATATATATATAAAACATGCCCAAAGAGACATGAGTATACTGGGTCCTAGAGTCAAAGCTATGTCGATTTCTGCTTGACGTGTCCTGTAGAATATGCAATGGACAGATGATGCCGATTTAAGAGGCATATGGAAGGCTGAGGATTGTGTGGAGAAGGGTTCTCGGACCTGGTCTCCACAGCTATAGCTGGTAATTCTGATATTTTGCCTTATATTCCTGCACAGCCTAGGAAAGCATGACATTATCAAATGCAGCCTTTCGAATAAAAAAACAAGAAAGTCCGAGGTGCGTCCTTTCTTGCCAGAGGCGGGGGCAGAGGAAAGAAGCTGCACAACACAGCTAGTTCCCAGGAACAGAAGTCCTCCCCGGCCTATACAAAAATCCACCGCATGTCGCTGGGGCTCCACAGGCGGAGCTGGGCCCGGTGGGGACACGCCTTCGTAAGTTCAACCACAGGTGGGTTCACTCCCTGTTAGATCCCTGGGCAATAGATATTGTGTCTCAGGGATACAAGCTGGACTTTCAGAAGATGCCCCCTCACCGACGGCCCTGCCGGCTTCCCCCCACGAGAGGGAAACAGTGTTAACTGCAATTCACAAATTGTATCTTCAACAGGTGGTGGTCAAGGTTCCCCTCCTTCAACAAGGAGGGGGTTATTATGCGACCATGTTGTAGTCCCGAAACCAGACGGTTCGGTCGGACCCATATTGAATTTAAAATCCCTGAACATATACCTGAAAAGGTTCAAGTTCAAGATGGAATCGCTAAGAGCGGTCATTGCAAGCCTGAAAGGGGGAGATTTTATGGTGACTCGGGACATAAAGGATGCATACCTTCATGTTCCCATTTATCCACCTCATCAGGCGTACCTCAGAATTGCGGTATGGGATTGTCATTACCAATTTCAGACGTTGCCGTTTGGTCTCTCCACGGCCTTGAGAATATTCACCAAGGTAATGGCGGAAATGATGGTGCTCCTGCGGAAGCAAGGTGTCACTATTATCACGTACTTGGACGATCTCCTCATAAAAGTGAGATCAAGAGAGCAGTTGCTGAACAGCGTATCACTTTCTCTGGAAGTGTAACGGCAACACGGCTGGATTCTATATGTTCCAAAGTTGCAGTTGGTTCTTACAGCTCATCTGCCTCTCCTAGGCATGATCCTAGACACAGACCAGAAAAGGGTTTATCTCCCGATAGAGAGAGCTCAGGAGCTCGTGACACTGGTCAGGAATCTATTAAAACCAAAACAGGTGTCAGTGCATCACTGCACTCGAGTCCTGGGAAGGAGGGTGGCATCATACGAGGCCATTCCCTTCGGCAGGTTCCATACGAGAACCTTCCAATGGGACTTACTGGACAAGTGGTCTGGATCACATCTTCAGATGCATCGGTTAATCACCCTATCCCCCAGAGCCAGGGTGTCTCTCCTGTGGTGGCTGCAGAGTGCTCACCTTCTCGAAGGTCGCAGATTCGGCATTCAAGACTGGGTCCTGGTGACCACGGATGCAAGCCTCCGAGGGTGGGGGGCAGTCACACAGGGAAGAAATTTCCAAGGGCTGTGGTCAAGGCAGGAGACTTGCCTTCACATCATTGTCCTGGAACTAAGAGCCATATACAATGCCCTAAGTCAAGCGGAGACCCTGCTTCGCGACCAACCGGTTCTGATTCAGTCAGACAATATCACCGCAGTGGCTCATGTAAACCGCCAAGGCGGCACAAGGAGCGGGGTGGCGATGGTAGTAGCCACCAGAATTCTTCGCTGGGCGGAGAATCACGTAAGCGCACTGTCAGCAGTGTTCATTCCGGGAGTGGACAACTGGGAAGCAGACTTCCTCAGCAGGCACGACCTCCACCTGGGAGAGTGGGGACTTCATCAAGAAGTCTTCGCGCAGATTGTAGGTCGGTGGGAACAGCCACAGGTGGACATGATGGCATCCCGCCTTAACAAAAAGCTACAGAGGTATTGCGCCAGGTCAAGAGACTCTCAGGCGATAGCTGTAGACGCACTGGTGACACCGTGGATGTTCCAGTCGGTTTATGTGTTTCCTCCTTTTCCTCTCTTACCCAAGGTGCTGAGAATCATAAGGAAAAGAGGAGTGAGAGCAATACTCATTGTTCCGGATTGGCCAAGAAGGCCTTGGTATCCAGAGCTGCAAGAAATGCTCACAGAGTACCCATGGCCTCTGCCTCTAGGGCAGGATCTGTTGCAGCAGGGACCTTGTATGTTCCAAGACTTACTGCAGCTGCGTTTGACGGCATGGCGGTTGGACGCCGGATCCTAGTAGAAAAGAGGGATTCCGGATGAGGTTATTCCTACGCTGATAAGGGCTAGGAAGGACGTGATGGCTAAACATTGTCACCGTATACGGCGAAAATATGATGCTGGGTGTGTGGCCAGGAATGCCTCTACAGAGGAATTCCAGCTGGGCCGTTTCCTTCGCTTCCTACAGTCGGGAGTGACTTTGGGCCTAGAATTGGGGTCCATTAAGGTCCAGATTTCGGCCCTATCCATTTTCTTTCATACAAAAACTAGCTTCTCTACCTGAAGTTCAGACGTTTGTAAAGGGAGTGCTGCATATTCAGCCCCCTTTTTGTGCCACCAGTGGCACCTTGGGATCTTAACGTGGTGTTGAGTTTCCTGAAATCTCACTGGTTTGAGCCGCTTAAGACCGTGGAGTTAAAATATCTCATGTGGAAAGTGGTCAAGAATTGGAGGCTTTGTCATGTAAAAGCCCCTATCTGGTTTTCCATATGGACAGGGCAGAATTACGGACTCGTCCGCAATTTCTGCCAAAGGTGGTGTCATCTTTTCATTTGAACCAACCTATTGTGGTGCCTGCGGCTACTCGTGACTTGGAGGATTCCAAGTTACTAGATGTAGTCAGGGCTTTGAAGATTTATGTAGCAGAACGGCTGGAGTCAGGAAACCTGACTCGCTGTTTATCCTGTATGCATCCAACAAGCTGGGTGCTCCTGCTTCAAAGCAAACTATTGCTCGCTGGATCTGTAACACGATTCAGCAGGCTTATTCTGCGGCTGGCTTGCCGCCTCCAAAATCAGTAAAAGCCCATTCCACAAGGAAGGTGGGCTCTTCTTGGGCGGCTGCCCGAGGGGTCTCGGCATTACAGCTTTGCCAAGCAGCTACTTGGTCGGGTTCAAACACTTTTGCAAAGTTCTACAATTTTGATACCCTGGCTGAGGAGGACCTTGTGTTTGCTCATTCGGTGCTGCAGAGTCATCCGCACTCTCCCGCCCGTTTGGGAGCTTTGGTATAATCCTGACAATGCTAAATTCCTTTGTCGTATAACCAACCCTTTATGAAGTCTAAGAACACTGTACGCTGTTTACTTAAGAAGTATCGTATGGGTACGCTAGTTGCGTAACGATCGCTCAGCCGTAGGCGAGACGCTCAAGCGTCACGTTCGCTCACGGCCCAGAGATCACAGGACAGAATGATTCGCTATGGCGTAGCGGTTCGCTCGAGACCACGAGGAGATCACCAGCGGCGCAGACGCTCACAACGCTATACTTTTATGTCTAAACCTTATACCAATGAAATACACAGAATACCTTAATGTGAATACAGGGTGTAAGTGCAACCTTGTGTAACCTGACTAACTACAAAGCTGCTTGAGCGTCACCGACGCTCAAGTGAACACATTACACTATAGGAAATACCCAGATACTGGTTTAGGGTCCAAAGCCTATTAACTGTATTATATCTAATATACTTGTAAAAGAGAATCACAGTACAAATGATACACTACAATATAACAGAGACTACCTAACCAGATAACTACACAAGAAATACAATACAATACAATTACTATTTATGGGAAAATGGAAGGGGAAGAGAAGAAGAGAGAGATAGAGAGAAATGGCTCATGATAACATTAAATAAGAGACAACATGGTTGCAGATAAAACTACACATGTGAGAGACAATCGCTGCGCAGTTAGTCAATGCTGAATACAGCATGGGATGGAAGCTAGACTCCATTTTGAGAAAACTCCCATAATTCTAAAGACTGCACCACATGCCTGAAAGGGGGAGGGGAAGACATCCAGCAGCAGCCATTTTAGATTTGCAGGTCCAAACACATGGCACTCTATACTAAACCACAATCACATAGCAGAAAACACAAGACTCCATTTTCTTCCAAAATGTCCAAGCCTCAAAACAATGCATATGTTCTGATTTTACAATTCCAAACCATCTAAAACACCTTTCACAATGTAATCCAACTTCCTAGAACCATCTCATAATTTCACATCCCAAACAACTTCAGTATCTCAATAACCAGAGCATATTCATCACAAGACCAGATCACAATGTAATTAACACAAACGTAACTGCATGGTGGTATTTATGATTAACAGGATATATATATTATAACTAACCAGCACAATCTATTTTAAATCTCCATAGGCAAACAAATACCACAAATACTATGCTACAGATTGTATACTGTTCCAATTCATCACGGACTTCACAGAGTATCCACAAACACCCAACAATCACACAACCAAGTTACAATATCCTATTTAAACCAGAAAGCAATCTATCTGTTTCCTTATCTAGCCATGTGAGGTTCAATACTTAGCCTTTAGTTTGGAGGATGTCCTGGGGATTCAGCCGCCATGCTGCTGGGTGCTAGGTAGCTGTGTGTGTGTGTGAGTGTAGCTACATTACATCTGTTCTCTGAGGCCACACCTGACCACTACCTTCCTGTTTGACCAGTACCTGGGGGAGGGGTCTTTCTTTCTCCTTTGTATTGAGTCACCATTCTCTTTGTATATGCTAATCAGGTTCAGCCCTGAAAACTTAGTAAAAGGTTGTCTTGAGCATCCATTGTTCTAACAATATGATCTTAGCTTTTATACATATAATCATATCTATCCGCTGCAATGTCCCACAACAACACAACAGGCCTCAAACTAACCCACACCTCATTCTGCTTGCTTCAATACCAAACATGATGTGTTTATCTGGTTCGGTTCGAATGATACACATCCATGAAATTAATTCATCAGCCAATTCTAAATCTCCATTATGTCTGGTGTTTGCTGTGCTCGCTGCGCATATTTGCAAGTATAGCGGCTTATATGTGTGCAGTTTATATGGTCTCTCTATGTAATATTTTTGACTTTGACAGTCCACCCTTTGGCAGTCACCAATAACTGCCACTTCCTAAAACATTTCAAAAAGAGAAAAATATATGTCAGGGGTTAATACATTTCCATGGTTGGGTAAGGGAGGAGAGAGGAGAAGGTGTGAAGAGGGTATGACCTAGTGAGAAAGCAGAAGCATGTGTGTATGAATCCATGTTTGGGGGGGTCATGTATCATCGTGCCGTACGTGTTGTACATCAAGCTTCGAGGTATTGCGAAGTATACATTTGAATTCCTTCTTATCTTGTGGTACAGGTCTGTGGATGGGCTGTCAAACTTTACCGAGCTCATTTCGGCTGTGGTTGTAACAAAATGGGGGAGCACATTTTAGTTGATGATACATGAATGGGGGAGGTATGTGGTTGCTGATATCTGTGCCTGTATTCCCTATCGACTATGTGTGTCATTACCTGAGGGTTGTAGAGATGGAGATAAAGAACACTTATGGAAAATGCAATGATATTCTATGTCAGGGAAATGTACATCTGTTGTTGAAGTTTTGTTCGGTATCTGTTGAGAGTCGTCTTCTTTGCGCTGTATTGCTCTTTGGGCATGAGCAAATAGCTTTGTCAGTGCCATCAGATTTACAAAAAATGTTGGGCTAGCGTGAGTTTAAAATACTAGGGAAACTGGGGATCCATGGCAAAGTTCATCAAGTGTCCATATCATAGGTCGTCAAAACTTCATCTTTGGTTCTTGTCTGTTGTCTGTATAGCGTCTCGTTAACTTCCTCGTCCAAGGGGTCTTTGTATCTTGGAGAAAAGCAGAAAAACAGGTGAAAGAAACGGACCGTATAATCGCATTTTCATCACATCATGGTTTCTATCATTGGGTCATATACCAAATCCAGGTTAATTACAGTTTCCTCACTCCTTAGACTCATTACCTCAGGTAGTACTTTTCCAATACAACACAATCCTTCAGAGTTTGGGGCAAGCCGCTCATACGCCTTTCTCCCGCATATGAAATATGCATCATCGGGGAGAACATATGGGACGGAATATGTCATTACCATGTTACACATTTTCCATGTGAACTCTCCTAACCCTAATTCTCCCATCTGTTTAGTACACGTATCAGTTTGTACGATATGTGCACAGTATCCTGGTGATACTTCTCCAACTCTCGTAATCCTATTTCCTAAGGTATACCTATACCGGAAAGATTTTCCTCTACAAGCTCTGTATCTGTAGGCATTCTATCTGCTCTATGCGAAAAGGTCATGGTTTGGTTGCTCCATGACACTTCCCAATTTCCCGGCTTTCGGGGATTGGAGATGTTAAAACATAATAGGGACCTATCCACATGGTATTGGTGGAGCTTCAAACTAGGAGGGCTGGAGATATTAAACCTCCTGTCCACCGGTCTCCCACCCTTTAGCTCAAGTACCTCCCCTACCGTTAAAGGAAATGGTACTAGCCCTGATTTACTATGACCCTGAGGTACTTGAGAGCATACCCAACAATCTGTTTTATTTAACACGTTACCCACTAAGGAGTGATGGTCACTCAATGGATGCTGGTCCATATGGATATTAAGACTGGATTGGCATTTCTTTATGCATCCATCTTCAACCATTGTCACAGAGCCTACAGATACAGTTTTCTTTTTGAACTAACAATCCTTCACAATTGTTTACAAATAACATGGTTGTTAGATCGTGCCCAGTACTCGCCTTTGCTTGGTGATTGGGTTGCTATTGGAAATTTACACCTCCGTCTCAGTCATCAGGACCTTTCTGGATCCTTTCTCGACCTCACTGGTACTCTCACCGAAACAGACTGCTCTGGTCAACATCATGGTTAACGGGAAAATCCATATCACAGTCTCTTGGGGCAAGTCCATCTTACAGGAGGAGAAAAGAAGAAATTTGTAATGGGGGTATAAGAAAACAGTTTGAGGGGGAGAGAACTTGTTACGATAATAAGTTCTCTCGTCTTGTTGTTCTTCTTGTTCTGCTGTCCTCTCAAAGGTGCTGTCTCTCAGTCTTCCAAACGAACATTCTGGTGATGCAATATTCCTTCCTAACCGGCGATCTTTCTGTAAGGAGAAAAAAAATCTGGCATTACCATTGGTCCAACTGAGGGGTGACATACCATCTTTAAACCATGGAAACATGAGTGGGAAGAGAGAGACAACAAAAAAAAAAAACAAAAGAGATAGAGAACAATTCATGTGCATATATACATTACATAACTCGACAATAACCATCAATAAGAAAAGAGAAACAAAGCATTTTTAAACATTGTCAACATTAAGAAAACATTGTTCAGCATTAGGAAAACATTGTCAGATTATCAGGCTGTCATATCTACGTGTCTAATGGTCTCCTTGAGCAGTCCCTCCCCACCAGCACCTGCATTACTCCACTGTCTGTATCTGGCCAGAAATACATTGTGGCGGATAGGTCATGCTGGGGTTTGGTAGACTTCTGCAAGGACCACGTGGATATGCAATGTGTGAATTCTTACCAATACTAGTCAGAGATGGGGATAGAGAGAGAGAGAGAAAAAAAAGAAAAAAAAACATTTTTCACAAATACATTTACAACTTTTCACCTGGTCATTCCGGTGTCTTCAGTGAATGACCTCCCACTTTATTAACCGTTACCTCAGGCTTACCATCAGTCCTAATGATCACCTTTCCTGACTATATATTATGGGTGTGGCCCAAAATTCTTCCTATATGATCCCTGATTATAATTTGGTGTGTCATAACTTTTGCTCATTTTCATGTCTAGGGGGTCTGATTTTATGTGGGCTGTTGCAGTTACTGGCATAATGCCCTTCTCTTTTACAAAGATAACAAATCCTTAAGTTCCTCCATGTGCCAATGGCCTGGGGTTTTGGTTGATTTGATGCCTCCTCAAACGCTTGGATGCTCATCACCATCAACCGCTTTCCCTGTACCTACCTGATTCCTTGGATACCATGATTATGTCGTTGTCTAGGGGGTTGGTATACCTTCTGTGAATCTTTGATCATACAGTTAGATCTTTCCTAGGATCTGGGTAATCAGACATGATTGATCTCAATTCTGTCCGGGACCAGGGATGGCGCATTGCACTGTCCTTGACGGGAATGGTTCCCTGATCGTCAGTCTTCCCATTGGGGACTGTGATCACCCTGACAGGACTAAACTCAATTACATCACCTTGTTTTGGTCTTACAATATGGGGTACATTTGTTTGTGCGTGATATAAAACATTGTACGTACCTGTGGACACGACCTCACCTGACCCTCCGTTAGGGGGTTTGATTATTGCCTTTACCAATTTGGTCGCGTCCACCTGGATGTCTTGTAGGATGGCTTCTGGAAGAGGTGCCGACATCGTTCTGGGCTCACTTTCTTGTTGGTAATCCTGAGGGAAGTTCAACATGGGGTGCGACTTGCACAGGTTAACATTTGTAATTTTTACACTTTCATTTTCATAAACATTATTACATTTAACACTTTCATTCTTAATACAGTTACTAAGTGCATTTTTATCGTACAACATTGTGCCATTTCTCTGCAACCATAATCCTCTTCAATGCCATGTCTCTCCTCTCAAGATGAAAGTTAGATATGTAAGTTACATTTCTTTGCATTTCACTTTCCTGTTGCCATAACTGCAAACAATCATCATGTTTAACTCGTTGTTTCCAGGATTTTATGAGACTGATCCTTTGCCTTAAATTATGCAACACCTCTAAGTCAAAACTACCTATCCCGGGAAATGGTGCCTTATCCCCCGCAGTCATTCGTGTCCATTCATCACAAAAGGTCTCAGTGTGGGGACCATATTTCCCCCACATTACTAACCGAGCAGACCCTCGGGGTCTGCAAGCCTCTGGAGTCTGAATCCTGACCTCCGACCGTCTCTGTGTTGTGCACTTGGCTGCCATTGTGGACCTTTTTAACACAGAAAAACTTCCTAAAATGCACCAAACACAGAACTTCGTTGGAAATCCTTAAAGCTCTTCCACTGAACTTCTTCTGCTCCGGGTATCTCCGGTCCGCCTTCTAGCAGACACGTGTAGCCGTTGCAGGCCCTATCTCTAGAGATTTTCCTGAGAAAATTCCCTTCCTTTTTCTTTTACACAAATCACGCTTGCATGTGCTCCCTACAACACGTATGAGGGCAAGATTTACGCATGGATATACGACCTCATATCACGTTGCGTTATTGGTCACACATACAACCGTGCGGTCCAATCGTACCACTTATAGACACTTGTTGCCCATAAATGGTAGGATCATTGGAGTCTCCCTACTGTGCTCCAAAACAGCCAGAGCGTAATACAACGAAAACTTTATCACACTCTGTTGCACGTTTTCACTCAGATCGTGCTCATCACGTTCCACATAGATCACACAGATCACAAAGTCCACAAAGCGGAATTCAATACCGTTTTATCACATAGATCACAAAGTCCACAAAGCGGGATTCAATACACTCATACCGTTTTCAACCCACTATCATTCTTATAGTTTTCTGATCAGAAAAATCATTTCCCGTAGTCTGATAGCTCTCCCCAGAGGCGTTACAGTAAAGTAAGGTATTTAAACTAAATTTTGGAAACTGAACAAATGTGTGCTATTGTCTTGTGGCTTCTGTATCGCCTTACTATAAGCGATATTTCACTATATAAACGCTTACCAAACACCACACAGTATCTTCTATGCTGTGTGCTTGTTTTTTCTCAGCACGTTATCAATGCAAATGGCAAACAGGAAGGTGAGATGTGAAACTTACACAGATGAAAATGCAATTCTAAATTTAATCTAATAACATACATTGATGTAAGCACACGCATATGAAATTACATATAAGTACCAATCACTATTACTTATGATTGACTATGATATAGATTAAATAAATGCATAAAAAAAAAAACCTCATTAAATGATGATTTCTTTTTTGACAGTGGATGGCTGATTGTTTCCTGAGTCAACTGAAAACCAGCCGCTCAGAAAAAAAATAAATTTTTTTGACCTTCCCAAAATGGCCGCTGCTCCTCCCCCTTCCACCTCCATGAGGGTCACACAAAATGGTAGACAGACCATGCGGCCTCTTGTCACAAAGAAAGTCATCATTCAAAACTCCTAAAGTTATTCTAGGCCTGAGTGTGTAGTTGGCACCAAATTGAAATAAAAACCAGATTTTCAAAGACAATAGCGTACTGTTCTTACCTCCGGTCCCGGATTCCCTCAGCACCCTTTACTAAGCGAAACAGACGCTTATCCAATCAGCACTGCAAGGAATATGATCCCGCCCTTTGCTGATGGATAATGTCTGCTGATCTACCTAGTGCAGAGATATGTGAAGGATAGGACGAGTCCCCCAATTGACAATGCTAAATTCCTTTGTCGTATAACCAACCCTTTATGAAGTCTAAGAACACTGTACGCTGTTTACTTAAGAAGTATCGTATGGGTACGCTAGTTGCGTAACGATCGCTCAGCCGTAGGCGAGACGCTCAAGCGTCACGTTCGCTCACGGCCCAGAGATCACAGGACAGAATGATTCGCTATGGCGTAGCGGTTCGCTCGAGACCACGAGGAGATCACCAGCGGCGCAGACGCTCACAACGCTATACTTTTATGTCTAAACCTTATACCAATGAAATACACAGAATACCTTAATGTGAATACAGGGTGTAAGTGCAACCTTGTGTAACCTGACTAACTACAAAGCTGCTTGAGCGTCACCGACGCTCAAGTGAACACATTACACTATAGGAAATACCCAGATACTGGTTTAGGGTCCAAAGCCTATTAACTGTATTATATCTAATATACTTGTAAAAGAGAATCACAGTACAAATGATACACTACAATATAACAGAGACTACCTAACCAGATAACTACACAAGAAATACAATACAATACAATTACTATTTATGGGAAAATGGAAGGGGAAGAGAAGAAGAGAGAGATAGAGAGAAATGGCTCATGATAACATTAAATAAGAGACAACATGGTTGCAGATAAAACTACACATGTGAGAGACAATCGCTGCGCAGTTAGTCAATGCTGAATACAGCATGGGATGGAAGCTAGACTCCATTTTGAGAAAACTCCCATAATTCTAAAGACTGCACCACATGCCTGAAAGGGGGAGGGGAAGACATCCAGCAGCAGCCATTTTAGATTTGCAGGTCCAAACACATGGCACTCTATACTAAACCACAATCACATAGCAGAAAACACAAGACTCCATTTTCTTCCAAAATGTCCAAGCCTCAAAACAATGCATATGTTCTGATTTTACAATTCCAAACCATCTAAAACACCTTTCACAATGTAATCCAACTTCCTAGAACCATCTCATAATTTCACATCCCAAACAACTTCAGTATCTCAATAACCAGAGCATATTCATCACAAGACCAGATCACAATGTAATTAACACAAACGTAACTGCATGGTGGTATTTATGATTAACAGGATATATATATTATAACTAACCAGCACAATCTATTTTAAATCTCCATAGGCAAACAAATACCACAAATACTATGCTACAGATTGTATACTGTTCCAATTCATCACGGACTTCACAGAGTATCCACAAACACCCAACAATCACACAACCAAGTTACAATATCCTATTTAAACCAGAAAGCAATCTATCTGTTTCCTTATCTAGCCATGTGAGGTTCAATACTTAGCCTTTAGTTTGGAGGATGTCCTGGGGATTCAGCCGCCATGCTGCTGGGTGCTAGGTAGCTGTGTGTGTGTGTGAGTGTAGCTACATTACATCTGTTCTCTGAGGCCACACCTGACCACTACCTTCCTGTTTGACCAGTACCTGGGGGAGGGGTCTTTCTTTCTCCTTTGTATTGAGTCACCATTCTCTTTGTATATGCTAATCAGGTTCAGCCCTGAAAACTTAGTAAAAGGTTGTCTTGAGCATCCATTGTTCTAACAATATGATCTTAGCTTTTATACATATAATCATATCTATCCGCTGCAATGTCCCACAACAACACAACAGGCCTCAAACTAACCCACACCTCATTCTGCTTGCTTCAATACCAAACATGATGTGTTTATCTGGTTCGGTTCGAATGATACACATCCATGACATTAATTCATCAGCCAATTCTAAATCTCCATTATGTCTGGTGTTTGCTGTGCTCGCTGCGCATATTTGCAAGTATAGCGGCTTATATGTGTGCAGTTTATATGGTCTCTCTATGTAATATTTTTGACTTTGACAATCCCCATGGTCCTTACGGAGTCCCCAGCATCCACTAGGACGTCAGAGAAAATAAGATTTTACTCACTGGTAAATCTATTTCTCGTAGTCCGTAGTAGATGCTGGGTGCCCCTCCCAAGTGCGGACTTCTTCTGCAATACTTGTATATAGTTATTGCTTAAATAAGGGTTATGTTATGGTTGCATCAGGTTTGTCTGATGCTCTGTTGTTGTTCATACTGTTGACTGGGTATGTTATCACAAGTTATACTGTGTGATTGGTGTGGCTGGTATGAGTCTTACCCTAGATTCCAAAATCCTTTCCTTGTAATGTCAGCTCTTCCGGGCACAGTTTCCTTAACTGAGGTCTGGAGGAGGGGCATAGAGGGAGGAGCCAGTGCACACCAGTAGTACTAAATCTTTCTTAGAGTGCCCAGTCTCCTGCGGAGCCCGTCTATTCCCCATGGTCCTTACGGAGTCCCCAGCATCCACTACGGACTACGAGAAATAGATTTACCGGTGAGTAAAATCTTATTTTACTTCATTTAAAATTCATAATATGAAAGTTCATACCATTATTAGATTAATTCATTAGAAATGAATTATAACTATAAATATGTAAATATAATATGGAGTTATAAATTAATAAATGGTATATGTATAAAAAGGTGTATCTAGTACTGTGTATATAAAAATGAAATGCATCTATTTATGTATATATTATAATGAAGTAGCATGTATAGTAGTGTAGGTGATATGTATAATTATAAATGAATGTAGCGAGAGAAATATGGTTGTGGAGTTTAAACATTGCTGGGATGGTGAGGAGCATGGTGGTTTGCCTGAGGCATTTCCTATGACACTGAAATGGGCAGGGGGAGTGCGAAGAAGTATTGTCTTTGCTGCTGCTGTTGTTGTAACAGGGGACCCGCGAGCCGGTAATAAGAGGGCCGTGTGCATAGGAGAGGACCCGCGAGCCGGTAATAAGAGGGCCGTGTGCATAGGAGAGGACCCGTGAGCCGGTAATAAGAGGGCCGTGTGCATAGGAGAGGACCCGCGAGCCGGTAATAAGAGGGCTGTGCGCAGAGTGGTGTCCCCGTGCCGGTAGAACAGGGAGCCGTGTGCAAGGGAGAGGGTTCACGCGCCGGGAGCTGGTGGGAGAGTATAAAAGGACGCTCTCACCGGCGGAGATCAGACTGGAGTTCCCTTAGCTAGTGTGCGCATTTGGTACCCCAGCGCCGCTTAAAGGGCTATAAGCTGTAAACATACAGCGGCGGCAGGGTCCAAATAGCGCTACCCAGGCTGAGCATCACCTGACGTGCAATCGCAGGGCAAACCCGCGCCGCTAAAGAGCTGTTGGCTGTAAACATACAGCGGCGCCTGGGTCCCGGCAGTGCTACTCAGGATTTGGCAGTACCTTATGGCTGAGGTGGAGCCGCCGCTGGGTGGAGATGGCAGAGCGAAGGGCCCCTAGGGAGAGCGGAGGCTTTGTAGTCAGCGGGCGGCTGTCAGAATAGAGCAGCAGTAAGCGACGCAGAGGGCAGGCAGCTCAGTCATCGCCCAATCAACAGGTCAAGCTAATCAGTGACGTAGGGGGCGGCCAGTGCCATCCAGTGAACAGACTGAAGGAGGAGTCGGGGGAGTTGATCGTTGGTCATGTAAGTGAATGACACCACCCACTACACAGCATAAGAACAGCTGTTCATTTAAACACAGCATTAATAAGCAAGTGGGACAGAGACAAGAGATTACAACTTGGTGTCATTTAATGAACTGCACCAAAAAGGAATATGAAATCCAGGGCATAGCACCACAAATCTAACCTGGCAGTGAAAGTGGGAAGGATTACTATTACCCTCACAATTATTATATTGATAGATTGGATTAATTCATAAACTCACATAGGGTCCAGAAAGGGTTAGCTGCCCAGGAGATTAAAGATCTGTCAATAATACTATAAGTATATTAAGTACTGTATTGTGGCATTTTTTAGATACGCTATCCAGTAAGAGGGAAAGGATTAACTGTTCAATACTGTACTTGTATATATGGGCGATCCCGCCTTATTTATCTAGCATTCTGTGACATTATACTGTACTTTATTGACCATCATTACTTGAGCATCTAATAGACAAACAGAAGGAACATATATATATATATATATATATATATATATATATATATATTAGTGGATGCTCGTCACAGAAATGGAGATTCTGATTATATACATATATATACACAAAGGAGATGAAATTGCTTATACAGTGGAATAAGACTGTAAACATTATAGTGTAAAGTTTCTAGTTATTATAATCCATCAGAGACTGCATGTAGAGTTATTAAGGGAAAGAGACACTGATGCAATAAGTTATCGAGGGAAAATTATTCAAGGCAAGAAATGAGTCTATACTAAAGAGAAAATTGTTAAGTTAACTATCTGGATGTTAAGAGATCTGAAATTATTTGAGTGAAGCCACCAGAGAAGTTACACTGTGTCTTTGTACTTCAAGACATAGGGCAGTTTGCTACATGCAGCTTACTGGATACAAAGTAACAGTAATATCTTTCTCGGAGCAGAGAAGTGTAATATATTTTGGACTACCCAAGTAACCAGGAGAAAGGATTACAATGTACACATATAAGCAGGATTTTCTAAAGTGGCATTAGACTCAGTAAAGGACACTTCACACCTTCATGTATCTGGATCATAAAAGACTACTGTAGTTTATCATCTTATGAGCCCCAACTTGCGCAACTCATTTTTATTAATTCCAGAGTACCCGGGTCACTCAGACAAGTGAAGTTTACACCAAATGTTTTTTGTATATTGCATGCAAATTTTATTGTATAGGAATGTGGGGTAGCTAGGAAATGAACTTTAAGAGGTATGCACAGACGGAGTTATTAATATGTTACTAGTCTAATAAATGTAACATTAAAACTATTATACTTACCGATTTATGTACTGGAGATTGATTGGAGAAGCTGAAAGAAAGAAGAACAGGTATATATTGGTAATATACTGTTGTTAGATAGAGATATATTTATTTGTACATTTGCATAGATAGCAAAACCCACATCTTTAGTACAGATAGAAATCAGGCTACCCAGGCAGCCTGTTATAGAAAATTAGCTTGGGTGGAGGCACTTTAATAGAATTAGTAACCTGATCAGGAGGTAGGGAGGGTTACATTTGCACAGTATATCGCTTGCCTACTATTACAGGAAACGGAAGATCCCTCGGGGCTTCCGTGTCCGGAATGTGCCAACAATTGGACGGAATAACCCTGAATTTGTGAGGAAATGGGTGGCGATTTTAAATAAATGTGCATTTGATCTGATGATTTTGGTGGTGGATGAAGCTAACAGGGAACTGGCATCTACCAGATAGAAGATCAATGTATTTGAACGGGAGCATATTCCGACTTTAGAAAATGACACTGAAACGAACTGGTTACTAAAATTGGAGACCCAATGTAACCAATACAGAAAAGACTTACTCAAATTTAAACACAATAAAAAGTTCTCTGTGGACACTGATTATGAGGAACACTGGGTGTGCCAATGGCTCTATGGAGGTGCTCAACAAAGTGGTGGTTCTAATAAAAAAAGTAGACCATGGCAACGGAGGCGTTCTGGACCACAAAGGGATGGCAATCGATCCTGTACTGATAGTGACTTCGCGATCTCCGAATTGATGACCTCAGTAAAATAGACAGTGCCCATTTAGGGGTAGGCAAAAAGGCCAAAACAAAAGCCCAAGAAGGGCTGCCACCCGCTGGGGTGGCCAGAATGCACGGAGAGAGAAAAGCTGCGGAGAAAGAAAAGAAGAAACCCTAATCTTCAATTTGTCAGATAGGGTATTACAGGAATCAGAAATCAGCATCCTTAATCGTGGCCTTAGTTTTGTACCAACAAACTTCAATGATGAGTTTAATTGGTGTAGAAACTTACAACATTTGTCTTGTAAATTAAGGCTAAAAGAGTTTTTTTTACAATAAAGATTCTCCAGGTGATTCGGGCATCTGTGACTCTTTTTTGAAACGTACTTCAAGATCTACCTTTGATCCGGTGTCTACTAATCCGTCACTTAAGATGAAGATGAATCTGTGTCAAAATACACCAGTTCACCATATAGGATTCGTTGTAATTTGTCTATTGCTGAGAGGCGTGCAGTTGGAATCTTATGAGGATATCGTTATACGTCCTGCAGATAAGGGTGTGGCGATAGTTACCAAAATTTGGATTAAATTTGGATTATGTACCAACTGTCAGATGCGAATGTGTATTGCAAATTGGAAAATGACCCTACTGCACGGTATCTTAAAGAACTGACGGATATTTTGAAAGTAGCACTGGATTGTAATAAAATCTCTAAGAAGTGTTCTGAAGCTTTATATACCTTACATCCAAAAGTGCCAGTGCTATGTACACTTCCAAATTGCACAAGAACTGTGAGAAGCCTCCTGGTAGGCCCATAATTTCTGCCCGGGACTCTTTGTGCTCACCTGTATCCCAATTATTGGACTGCATCCTCCAACCTTGTTTGTGTGGACAGGATACCTTTCTTAAGGACACCTCCATGTTCCTGAATGTCCTGCTGGACTTTGTTGATGTGCCTACTGGCACCCTTGTGTATTGTTTGGGTACTTGTTATATTTGCATCCCACACGATTGTGGTATGCTTGCGATGAAGCAATTTATTGAGAGTGATGTGTCTGATTCTGTATTTGACCATTAATTATTCTTAATGCTATTGGGATATGCTATGGGGTCTTCCATAGCCCCCAGCTATGCAAATGTATACATGTTTGAACAGGAGACCTGTATGTTCTTTGATGTCCCTGAGAGAAAAAGGAACATATTAATGTTCAAAAGGTACATAGATGACGTGTTCATGCTATGGTCAGGGGGTATTGCAGCTTTTGAGACCATGATGTTGGAAATTAATGCTATGGAATCACCTATTAAATTTACGTATGCCTGTAGTACTAATGAGGCGAATTACCTTGATGTCCATATCACAGTGGTAGATGGTAAATTTGAGATGGGATTTAATAGTAAACCTACCTATAGGAACACCCTATTAATGGCATCTAGCCATCACCCTGTGGCATTGAAAAAGGGCCTACCATTATCTCAGATGATCTGAGTGCACAGATCACCGGTGTCCCTACAAGAGTCCCCTTGGAATTAGATATTATTATAGATACACTTCAGAACAGAGGTTATGATTTGAATTCTCTGTTAGCACAAAAAGAAAAGGTACTGAATATGCCAAGAGACCAATTGTTAAACTCAGTTCAGAGGGATTCTGATACTATTATTCCTTGGAGTAGCGATTTCACTACCGCTAGCCCTATCACCAAGAAAGCATCCAAGGCATTATGGCCCATTGTTCATTCTGATAGGGAATTGCCTATGTTTAGTAACCTTAGATCTGTGGCTGCGTTTAGATGGGGCAGTAACTTGCAGGATAGACTGGTACAGTCAGATATTTCTGGGCGTAATGAGCCAACATTACCCAATGTCTATATCAAGCCGCCCAGTTGTTATAGTTGTAATGATTGTACTACCTGCAAGTTTATGTTACAATGTAAAAATTCAAAAACCCACATTCTGACAAGGTTTATGATATCAGGCATGTACTGACATGCATTACGTCATTTGTGGTTTACGTGGTGGTCTGTCCTTGTGGTTTATACTATGTTGGGCAGACCACTCGTAAATTTAAGGAGCGCATGAATGCGCACAGATCTGCATTAGGGCTGATATTTAATGGTAGGGACGTGGACCAGCCAGTAGCATGTCATTTTATTGAATCAAAGCACCCCCAGGAATCGATCAGGTACTTCATGATCGATCATGCCCTGGCTTCTTTACAGAGAGGTGACAGAGCTATGGCTCTGTTGATTAAAGAATCAAGGTGGATTGTGAGGCTTGGCACTTTTAAACCAGCAGGTCACAATGATAAAATTCATTGGAATTCATTGACTTAATATGCTTCTGTGACAGTATACATTATTGTCTATCTGTGTAGTTTAATATTATATTGTAATTTTTTATGATGTAATTTTTTCCACTGTATGTCTGTATTTGTAATATGTATATTATTTGAGTATGTCTCCTATAGGCCGTGTTACGGATGTCCCCTGGTTATCTGGTACCGCTGGAGCTTTTGTCAGGTGAGTACTGACTGAGCTGGAACGCACAGGCTCCCTGGTGGACCGCAATCTGGTCGTTGCTAGGGTGATGCTGTGAGTGCTCACAGGAAGTGCGTCATGGTGATCGACTTCCGGCCAGCGGGTCCCGGAGCCTGGCGTCATCCGATGGTGCTGCTGAGGGGGTTATAAGCTGGGTAAGTGTGATGAGGTACTATGGCCTGGCCAGCTGGCCAGCATCAGAACTCCAGAAGCAAAGAGTAATCCCTCTAAATAGGGCAGTTACTTCCTGGAACAGCTGAGGCATCCATAATGTGCTCCTTGGAAAACCTGGATTCTGGATATATATATATATATATATATATATATATATATATTAGAGATGAGCGGGTTCGGTTCCGAGACAGCCTCGGGTCTTCCCGCCTTGCTCGGTTAACCCGAACGTGGCCAAACGTCATCATCCCGCTGTCGGATTCTCGCGAGATTCGTATTCTATATAAAGAGTCGCGCGTCGCCGCCATTTTCACTCGTGCATTGGAGATTGAACGGAGAGGAAGTGGCTACGTTCTCTGCCTGAAAAGCTCCATATCTGTGCTCAGTTGTGCTGCAAATATCTGTGCTCAGTGTGCTGCAAATATCTGTGCTCAGTGTGCTGCACATATCTACGTTCTCTGCTTGAAAAGCTCCATATCTGTGCTCAGTGTGCTGCAAATATCTGTGCTCAGTCTGCTGCATTTTGGTGACCAACAGTATATAGTTGTACAGTACAGTAGGCCATTGCTGTATCTTGCAGCTCTGTGTCACTGCAAGTATCCATTCCATATCTGTGCTGCATTTTTGTGAGCAGTATATAGTATTACAGTGCAGCATTTTGGTGACCAACAGTATATAGTTGTACAGTACAGTAGGCCATTGCTGTATCTTGCAGCTCTGTGTCACTGCAAGTATCCATTCCATATCTGTGCTGCATTTTTGTGAGCAGTATATAGTATTACAGTGCAGCATTTTGGTGACCAACAGTATATAGTTGTACAGTACAGTAGGCCATTGCTGTATCTTGCAGCTCTGTGTCACTGCAAGTATCCATTCCATATATGTGCTGCATTTTTGTGAGCAGTATATATAGTAGTACAGTGCAGCATTTTGGTGACCAACAGTATATAGTTGTACAGTACAGTAGGCCATTGCTGTATCTTGCGGCTCTGTGTCACTGCAAGTATCCATTCCATATCTGTGCTGCATTTTTGTGAGCAGTATATATAGTAGTACAGTGCAGCATTTTGGTTACCAACAATATATAGTTGTACAGTACAGTAGGCTATTGCTGTATCTTGCAGCTCTGTGTCACTTCAAGTATCCATATCTGTGCTGCATTGTTGTGAGCAGTATATAGTAATACAGTGCAGCATTGTGGTGACCAGTATACTACAGTACAATAGTCCAGGGCTGTTCTCGCTGCTCAGTGTCCGATCTCCGTAGTATCATCAGTGCTCAGTAAAATCAGTGTGTGTATAATCAGTGATTGATCAGTATAATCAGTTCTCAGTATAATCAGTGCGCTGTTAGACGTGCGACCGTTTTCCACCATTAGTGCATTGGGATTTAGACAATTGATGAAGTTATGGTGTCCCCGGTACAAAATCACATCTAGATTCCACTTCACTAGGCAGGCGATAGCGAGATTTTACCAATTAATATCAGTGATTTATAATTAATTATTAATTACAGTGATCTTGCCAAATGATTCCAGTGATTTTGTCATTTTCTTCCAGTGATTTGGACCAATAATACCATTGATTATTTAGAGCGAATAATTCCTGTGATTTTGTCATTTTCTTCCAGTGATTTGGACCAATAATACCATTGATTAGAATGAATAATTCCTGTGATATTGAGGTGTTTGTGTCACTTAGCTTAGCCATCCAGCGACCACAGTGCACCTCTTTTTCTCTTTTCTTTGCATCATGTGCTGTTTGGGGACTATTTTTTTTAAGTGCCATCCTGTCTGACACTTCCGTATATGTCCAGTGGTACTGCCATTTGATATAATTCCCGACATTACTGCAATATAATTTCAGAGATTTTGTCATTTTCTTCCAGTTATTTGGACCAATAATACCATTGATTAGAACGAATAATTCCTGTGATTTTGTCATTTTCTTCCAGTGATTTGGACCAATAATACCATTGATTAGAATGAATAATTCCAGTGATTTTGTCATTTTCTTCCAGTGATTTGGACCAATAATACCATTGATTAGAACGAATAATTCCTGTGATATTGAGGTGTTTGTGTCGCTTAACTTAGCCGTCCAGCGACCACAGTGCACCTCTTTTTCTCTTTTCTTTGCATCATGTGCTGTTTGGGGCCAATTTTTTTAAGTGCCATCCTGTCTGACACTGCAGTGCCACTCCTAGATGGCCCAGGTGTTTGTGCCGCCCTCTTGGGTCGCTTAGCTTAGTCATCCAGCGACCTCGGTGCAAATTTTAGGACTAAAAATAGTATTGTGAGGTGTGAGGTGTTCAGAATAGAATGGAAATGAGTGGAAATTGTGGTTATTGAGGTTAATAATACTATAGGATCAAAATTACCCCCAAATTCTATGATTTAAGCTGTTTTTGAGGGGTTTTTGAAAAAAAACACCCGAATCCAAAACACACCCGAATCCGACAAAAACATTTAAGGGAGGTTTTGCCAAAACGCGTCCGAATCCAAAACACTGCCACGGAACCGAATCCAAAACCAAAACCTGAAAAATTTTCAGTGCACATCTCTATTATATATATATATATATATATATATATATATACTGTATATATATATATATATATATATATATACTGTATATACACATATATGTATTGTTTGCGCTGTACAATTTTTATTTGATTTTCACAAGTACTGTAACAGTGCCAATCAGATTGCAGTATGTTATTATTTCGAACTCATACATGTATTGTGCAACACTGTGGGTGTAGGTGGTACCACTGTTGGTTAAATTAAACCTCAATGTTCTACTATTACTATTTCTGACTCATACACATATTGTGTGACACTATAGGCAAAATAAACCATAGTGTTAGATTATTTTCTCTGCCTCATACATGCATTGTGACACTGTAGGTGGTACATTTTTTGTACAAATTGTGGTATGTGCTGTACCCCACTTGGTTTGTGTATGTTGATAGATATGGAGGACGAACAATTGAGAGGAGAGCATGAATCACACACTAGTGCTGCAGGTGCCGCCACCAGTCATGATGCTACAAGTCAGTCAACGTCATCTACTAAAACCGATGCCTAAGGGCATAGGCGGCTTGAGTCTGGGCATGTAAAATTAAATAAAAAGTAAAAGTTGGATTAGTAAAAGTCAGATTATTGCAATAACCATTAAAAATTGTTGTCTATGCAATAAAGACTGTCCTTCCGCTACATACATACTCTACCTCCCTTGGGCCCCTGATCTAGTTATTGATAAAGATCTGTGTCAGGCCATTTTTGCTAATTTTGGTTCATATTTTTTCTTTCTAAAAAAGCTAAAATCACATGATTTGGGCTTTTCTTGGTCCTAGAGTATTATTAACCACAATAACATTAATTTCCAGGCATTTCCATGCAACTTTGACCAGACTACAAACAATGAAAAATATATATTGTACAATATATATTTTTAGGTGCTGTAATCATCTGTACAGATTATTTTCACCTTCAATGTAGGATCAGTTCCTGAAAGTATTTTTTGACCTGGAGAAGGATCCACCCGTTGGAGTAGTTTGGCATCAACGGGTGGAGTGCCTCAAGTTACCTCAGCCAGCCTTACGTAAGGTTTGTACCATGTAAATAAATATATATGTTTTAGACTACTATACACAACTAATTTTTGTATTAATTAAACATTTTTCCACTTTATTAAGGACATCCTGGCCGAAAAGGAATGAAATTGCGCAGAGTCCCAGCTGCGGCTCCCTTATATGGAATCCAAAACCTGCAAGATCCACCGCTGGATGAAATCAATATGGTGAGGTGCTCAAAACTTATTGGAAATGAGTGGAAATTATTGCTATTGGGGTTAATAGTACTGTAGGAACAAAAGTAGGCCAAAATTCTGTCATTTTAGCTGTTTTTATGATTTAAAAAAAAAAATACAGATCCAAAACCAGAATAAAAACCTACAATGATGGTTTTGGCAAAACCAATACATATCCAAAACACGAAGGAGATACAGATCCAAAACCAAAACCCAAAATCCAAGATTTGGGCCGGCGCACATTCCTAGTAATTGTATCTGTCTACTCCTATTCCAGTACTTGAGGTTTAAAGCATACCCGTAACCGGTTGTCTAGTTGTTTTTTATACTGACTTACGAGAGAGCATTCTAGTGTCTGGGACTGACTCACCTTTCAAGTCAGATTGTCACTATGCACTCACTTGAGCTGGCTTCCGCCAGACGTCACTGGGTAGGCTGGAGAAATCCACATACAGTGCTGAATAAATTGCTGACAACAGGTCAACACTTGTCTATAAAGATAGATTCCACAGCTGAGTGTATCTGTGAGGCAGTATTGAGCTCTGACCACAGTCCTGCACTACCCTGCACTTGTGTTTATCTTACCACAGGAATGAATGTGAGGCCTTTCTGCTTGAAAAAAGTTTCTTAAAATACACAGACCATAAAACAACATTTTATTGTACAGAGAGAAAGAAGATCCAAGGTGTAAGGAATGCTCGTCTGCTCAATCCATGCTCTCTGGACTTTTATATTCTATTTAGGGCTTATGTGTTGCCCGGACAAAGTTTATGAGACTGTCAATGCTAATGTAAAGTAAATTGTCCATAGGTCTATAGGAGCTGATAGTCAAAGAGACCTACTGAAAATATACATTATAAAATTCACACATAAAGTTCACACACACACACACACACACACACACACACACACACACACACACACACACACACACACACACACACTGCATGTATACATACACATACTGTAGATATGCATGCATAGTCAAACATACAGCTGATGGGAGACAACATATAGTGGAAACAGCTGACCTCCCTTAGGCTGTTTCATAATACCCGGTTTTCACCGGATGGCAAAAAGCCGCACAAACTTTGTCCGGCCTTTTGCCATCCGGCAGGGTCTTTCACACACAACGGCTTTGAGCCATGTTTAATGCTGTGTGCATGCGCAGCAGCAGCGGTGACAGCTAAAAAAACCATTGTGTGTGAAAGCTCCCATTCATATACTCAGTTCTCTGCCTACAAGGATGGCATGGCCCCGGCCCAGCAGCCGGACCTTTCAGTGGGTATTTCCAGCTGCAACCCGGCAGCCTGGGGCCGTGCTGTGTGAAAGAAGCAATGTGTTTTCATGTATCACTGAAAACACTACAAGGCAAAAAGCCGGCCAGCTTTTTGCCTGCCAGTGAAAACCGGCTAGTGTGAAACAGCCCTTACTCTACTTGAAGTAAACTTGTAATCATGATGCATCTTTAATTATTGCAGTGGTCAAAAAGTACATGCAATCATTTCAGAGTGGCTAATAAAACCTCAAACTCCTGGGGGTGTATTTACTAAAGTGCAATTTTTTTTAATTGAGATGTTGCCCATAGCAATCAACCAGATTCTAGCTATTATCTTCTAGAAGATGCTATATACTGTAAATGATAAGTAAAATCTGATTGGTTGCCATTGGCAACATCTGCACTTCTAAAGACCCACACTTTAGTAAATATACACTATGGTCTATTTTTACAACCTGTATTATCTGTCAGTTTCATCACGTGTGACACATACAATGTGCTATTATCAGATAGCTGCGAGTGACTGTTCTCTGATAGCCTTTAGATTAGTAGAGTCATTTCTAAATTAAAAAAGCTTGGAATATGTTGTTCAAATATATTTTATTGTGTGGTTTATCTTTAAAGAGAATTGACTGGGGAGTGCTGGTAACATTTGGCCCAGGTGTGCACAGTGATAAGTGCTTCAGGACATTACAGCAACCGGTACATATTTGCAATAATATTGCGAAAAGTAATGTTGATTCACAGTGTCGGACTGGGGCATGAAGGGCCCACTGGGGAACTGCCATTATAGGGGCCCATACTTATGGGTGTGGCCAGCCTACAAAGGGAGTGTGGCCACAGAGGCTTGAAATACAGAATAGTTTAGTGCAGTGTAATGCAACATATCTACCATGTATAATACAAGTGCACAGTCTGGAACCTGTTACCTAGAGGAAGGAGTGGTCCCTCGGACAGTGGGGCCTACTGGTGGTTTCCCTGGTACCCCTGTGGGCCAATCCGACCCTGTTGATTCATATAGCCATGGTGGCTAGAATATTTTTACCACCTGTAAGATAGTTATGTGTATGATGTGTGAAGAAATTTGCTATATGACACTTCAGGTATCCGAATGATAGGTTGTCAGTCACTAGGTCAACACCAATGATCGACATGCATATAGTTGACATGGTCAAAAGGCCAACATTTACAAATGGTCAACATGACAATGGTTGACACAACATATGGTCAACATGCAATTTTAGTAATTTGTTTCTCTTTTTCATACTTTACCATCTACGTAGACTACAATTGCGAATGGTAAGTCATTATATATACACTTAAAATATGAAGGTAAAATACTTGTGCAGTATTAAAATATGGACATATGGCCTTGAGGAAGAGACCTTGCAGTCTCAAAACGCGTCTGCGGACCCCCCCTGTGTCATCCGGACCAGACTGCCATATGATCAGACCAAAGTTTGGGAGCCATAGGCAGGGTGTACCCAGGTACTCTGTATTTGTTTTCTTAACACCTGTGGCTTCATCTCACCAGTATGAGTAGGATCCTTTCTATCTAATCATCCATTTAGACATAATGGCTTCCATTATGCTATAAATTGTCCATATGCCCATTTTTTTATACTGCATAAGCATTTTACCTTCATGCTATTAAATTTGTTTTTAACTATAATTACTTATCCTTTATTTAACGGCATACTGTTATGATCATAGAACAGTACACCTATATATGTATTTGCTTGCTGTTCACAAAGGTATAGCGCTCAGTCTGCAACAAACCTACACTTTCTCTATTCTCAAATCAGATCCACTAGGGGAACTTTCTTGTTGCAGCAGGCCTGCTAAATATCATTCGAAGTGCCCAAGTTAGATATCTCAAACACATCTTTCAGAATTGTGAGTGGTGGTAACCTGTGCCGAGTGCAGCGGTAGCGGAGCAAGGCACCTTGTCCGAAGCAAGCCATGTGTGGGGTACACTATTTGGGGTTCCATGTGCTGAAAGCTAAAACTTGACACCAAAAATACATGAAAAACGCATGCCTACCTTTTCATGAGTCGATCATTTCTGTTTCAACCTTTTCATTTTGTTGACATTTTTCACATGTCGATCATTTGGTGTTGACCTTTTGACTGTCGACCTATTATACCATAACCGACACTTCATATGGGATGTCACATCCAGTGAACAGCTAAACAGATTCTATATATAGAGATCTTCAACTACTGTGGTGATTATATCAATTATTGAGAAGATTCTGTGAATTAGTGTTGGACCGCCTATCAAAGAAGTACAATGTCATACTGTCAGTTATTTTCATTTCAAGCTGCAATTTTTTTTATACATGACTCATGTTTGTGTGTGTTTATTTATATTACTTAAAGATCCAATGGCACTAACATGCAAGGAACCAAGGATGAACAGTGTTCTGTCTAATAAATGCACCTATCACCGTGTTACAAACCTGAGGGGGGGAAGAGATATGTGCTGAGCTGTCTGTGCTAGATCGCTCAGCACACATCTCTACCGTGTGTACCCCACTTAACAGTTCATGTTTTCCAGATCTCTTAGCTTGTGCACAGATTTGTGATGACTAACTGACAAACATAAGACATCTTGGGCCTGAACAAGCCCAAAATATCTCCCAAGCTGACCTCTTCGCTCTTCACCAGATCTCTGCAGGACTTTCTTTGGGCTGTGCTCACTCTGTGGAATACCCTCCCACATACAATAAGACTCTAGTCTCCAAACCTTTGAGGGTTCCCTGAAAACTCATCTCTTCAGGCAACCTTATCAAATTCCAGAACCACCCACATAACCTTCATAAACTTTCCTATCCAATTGCATCCCCACTGTTCTGTCCACACATATCCTCTCATATATTCACTTTTTTCACTTCCACATCCTCCTGGCCGCAGGCCAACATTGCTGTATGACCATATCATACAGCCCACCAAGATCCTTTGAAATCTGCTTGACCATTATGCAATGAATAACACCTACCTTTATGTATCAATGCCTATTTCCTTAGAGATTGTAAGCTTGCGAGCAGGGCCTTCCTACGTCTATGACTGTCTATTATTACCCATTTTTTGTTTTATCACTGTTGTTTCCACTTGTAAAGCACAACAGAATTTGCTGCACTATATAAAGAACTGTTGTTAATAATAATAATAATAATAATAATAACAACAACAAGCCACTGAGTTCCCTTGTAGGAAGAAGCAGCTCTCCGTGCAGCTGGTTTACTTGGAGAGGGGGGACTAGCTTCTGAAGCCAGGGAGTATAGTGACTCTCCCCATTCCTTCTGTAAGGTACTCAGCACACAATCTCATCTAACCGCATTCTGCCACTGCAATGTGTCTGCATATCAGCGGCAGGGCATTCTTTGTGCCGGACAGCAGAGGAGTTTAATACTTTTCTTCCTACTGATCCATGGTGGCACTTTCACACTGTCATTAACCCTTTCACAGCAAGTAGCACATGGGCTGACAGTAGAAGTGGCTCCACAATCCGGCTAAGGATTAACGGTTTCTTCTTGAAGTTGTTTAAATTCTCCTTACCAGCTGATGATTAACCCCATAAGTTCAGGCTTTACATGTTAAGACCTGACAATCTATATGTTTATCTCTTAGTGCAGAGGTCTTCAAATGCGGTCCTCAAGGCACCCCAACAGTCCAGGTTTTAGGTATATCCATGGCTCAGCACAGATGGTTAAATCAAATTGACTGAGGTGCTAATTAAGTCACCTGTAGCCAAGCATGGATAGACTTAAAACCTGTACCGTTGGGTTGCCTTGAGGACCATGTTTGAGAACCTCTACCTTAGTGAATGTTTAAGCTACAAACTCCTGTTGTGGTACCCAGATACCTACTGATTACCATCAAGGAATTTGTGCAGCTATTTTTTAAAAGAAAAATGTTTTTGGGTTCTGCAATTATAATTACAAATATTACCTGTATGCTCTTAATTGGTCACCTGTGCAAATAAGAGGTTGCTAACTGGATTGTGGTGAGATACTGTGGAGATTGCTAGAGAACACTGTGAAATATAGATGTAGCCATGCTCATCAATTCTGCACCTACAGTAGCCACGGGTGCAATTTAATTTGGCATGAAGTGGATGCACACCGCTGTGCATGCGCATCTGATTTGAACCCGCAACAATAGGCTTTCTGTGGAGCCAATCGTGGTGCGACTAGCCACAGCTCAACATACTAAGTTGCGCCCCCAGCAAGTGTACTGTACATGTGCAGCCATGCCGCAGGATGGATGAGCATGGCTACATCTGTAAGTCTATTTAAATACACAAATTTGTGTTCGCAAGTGAAGCCATACCAAAGGGCCATATTGTTTTGCTATATATACAGTAGGAATTTACCAGATATATTGAAGTGAATGTATTTTCATGTCTGTTTCTAAAGTATCATGTTAGGATATTTCATTGATGATGGCTAAAAATTATGTTTTAATAAAAACACTTTATTTAAGACTGCACCAAAAAAGGAGTTTAGATCTAGGTATTGGGACCACTCCCACAGTGTATGCATGTATTCTACTCCATTGTGCACCGCCAACTAGTAGCTGATTAATACTTTCCTGTGTACTAGGATGTACTTATATACTAGCTGAAGTACCCGGCATTGCTTGTATTTCAATTTTAAAGTTATTAAGTTATGAATGAGTTGGATGTAACTGTCAACATATTAAAAATAATTAGTAGCTCTTCCACCAAACCCATGAGGTGGCTGCCCAGTGTCGTTTTTCAATTTTGGGGTATCGCCAGTAGCCGTGATACCTTGTTTTTCTTTCTGTTCAGTTTTATAATCACTTTTGCATTGCGAGAAGGGTTTAAAGTTTACCTTTTGTAGTCAATTTTGCTATCAAGGCTTTTGGGTTCACAACATTTTTTGTCTTTCCACCTCCATTTCTGTCAGTTGTTTTAGTTTATTTACTTATGGTTATTTCAATCAGTAATTTCAGGTAATTGAATTTTGGCCATTTCTGTCAGTTATTACAGTTCATTAAAGTTTTCATCCAAATCCATCCAGTGGAAGACCGAGAACAGGCTCTCTGTGTCAAAGTTTTGCATAGAATACACCAACAGGAGGTCAGACCGGGACCCCAACCCCCTAGTATGTGTTCTATGATCCAATGATACCACCCTGTGAAGTTTTCCCTTAAATTCATCCAGTGGAAGGCTCAGAATAGTCTCCCAGGTTTATGTTCTGGCTAGAGATGAGCGGGTTCGGTTTCTCTGAATCCGAACCCGCCCGAACTTCATGTTTTTTTTCACGGGTCCGAGCGACTCGGATCTTCCCGCCTTGCTCGGTTAACCCGAGCGCGCCCGAACGTCATCATGACGCTGTCGGATTCTCGCGAGGCTCGGATTCTATCGCGAGACTCGGATTCTATATAAGGAGCCGCGCGTCGCCGCCATTTTCACACGTGCATTGAGATTGATAGGGAGAGGACGTGGCTGGCGTCCTCTCCATTTAGATTAGGGTTGAGAGAGAGAGAGAGAGATTGACCTGAGGCTGTGATACTGTAGAAGAGAGTGCAGAGTTTAGTGACTGACGACCACAGTGACCACCAGACAGTGCAGTTGTTTGTTTTATTTAATATATCCGTTCTCTGCCTGAAAAAAACGATACACACAGTGACTCAGTCACATACCATATCTGTGTGCACTGCTCAGCCCAGTGTGCTGCATCAATGTATATATATATCTGACTGTGCTCAGCTCACACAGCTTATAATTGTGGGGGAGACTGGGGAGCACTGCAGTGCCAGTTATAGGTTATAGCAGGAGCCAGGAGTACATAATATTATATTAAAATTAAACAGTGCACACTTTTGCTGCAGGAGTGCCACTGCCAGTGTGACTAGTGACCAGTGACCTGACCACCAGTATATATAATATTAGTAGTATACTATCTCTTTATCAACCAGTCTATATTAGCAGCAGACACAGTACAGTGCGGTAGTTCACGGCTGTGGCTACCTCTGTGTCGGCACTCGGCAGCCCGTCCATAATTGTATATACCACCTAACCGTGGTTTTTTTTTCTTTCTTTATAGTCATACTAGTTACGAGTATACTATCTCTTTATCAACCAGTCTATATTAGCAGCAGACACAGTACAGTGCGGTAGTTCACGGCTGTGGCTACTTCTGTGTCGGCACTCGGCAGCCCGTCCATAATTGTATATACCACCTAACCGTGGTTTTTTTTTCTTTCTTTATACATACATACTAGTTACGAGTATACTATCTCTTTATCAACCAGTCTATATTAGCAGCAGACACAGTACAGTGCGGTAGTTCACGGCTGTGGCTACCTCTGTGTCGGCACTCGGCAGCCCGTCCATAATTGTATATACCACCTAACCGTGGTTTTTTTTTCTTTCTTTATACATACATACTAGTTACGAGTATACTATCTCTTTATCAACCAGTCTATATATTAGCAGCAGACACAGTACAGTGCGGTAGTTCACGGCTGTGGCTACCTCTGTGTCGGCACTCGGCAGCCCGTCCATAATTGTATATACCACCTAACCGTGGTTTTTTTTTCTTTCTTTATAGTCATACTAGTTACGAGTATACTATCTCTTTATCAACCAGTCTATATTAGCAGCAGACACAGTACAGTGCGGTAGTTCACGGCTGTGGCTACCTCTGTGTCGGCACTCGGCAGCCCGTCCATAATTGTATATACCACCTAACCGTGGTTTTTTTTTCTTTCTTTATACATACATACTAGTTATGAGTATACTATCTCTTTATCAACCAGTCTATATTAGCAGCAGACACAGTACAGTGCGGTAGTTCACGGCTGTGGCTACCTCTGTGTCGGCACTCGGCAGCCCGTCCATAATTGTATATACCACCTAACCGTGTTTTTTTTTTCTTTCTTTATACATACATACTAGTTACGAGTATACTATCTCTTTATCAACCAGTCTATATTAGCAGCAGACACAGTACAGTGCGGTAGTTCACGGCTGTGGCTACCTCTGTGTCGGCACTCGGCAGCCCGTCCATAATTGTATATACCACCTAACCGTGGTTTTTTTTTCTTTCTTTATACATACATACTAGTTACGAGTATACTATCTCTTTATCAACCAGTCTATATATTAGCAGCAGACACAGTACAGTGCGGTAGTTCACGGCTGTGGCTACCTCTGTGTCGGCACTCGGCAGCCCGTCCATAATTGTATACTTGTATCCAATCCATCCATCTCCATTGTTTACCTGAGGTGCCTTTTAGTTGTGCCTATTAAAATATGGAGAACAAAAATGTTGAGGTTCCAAAATTAGGGAAAGATCAAGATCCACTTCCACCTCGTGCTGAAGCTGCTGCCACTAGTCATGGCCGAGACGATGAAATGCCAGCAACGTCGTCTGCCAAGGCCGATGCCCAATGTCATAGTACAGAGCATGTCAAATCCAAAACACCAAATATCAGTAAAAAAAGGACTCCAAAACCTAAAATAAAATTGTCGGAGGAGAAGCGTAAACTTGCCAATATGCCATTTACCACACGGAGTGGCAAGGAACGGCTGAGGCCCTGGCCTATGTTCATGGCTAGTGGTTCAGCTTCACATGAGGATGGAAGCACTCAGCCTCTCGCTAGAAAAATGAAAAGACTAAAGCTGGCAAAAGCAGTAGCACCGCAAAGAACTGTGCGTTCTTCGAAATCCCAAATCCACAAGGAGAGTCCGACTCCAATTGTGTCGGTTGCGATGCCTGACCTTCCCAACACTGGACGTGAAGAGCATGCGCCTTCCACCATTTGCACGCCCCCTGCAAGTGATGGAAGGAGCACCCGCAGTCCAGTTCCTGATAGTCAGATTGAAGATGTCAGTGTTGAAGTACACCAGGATGAGGAGGATATGGGTGTTGCTGGCGCTGGGGAGGAAATTGACCAGGAGGATTCTGATGGTGAGGTGGTTTGTTTAAGTCAGGCACCCGGGGAGACACCTGTTGTCCGTGGTAGGAATATGGCCGTTGACATGCCTGGTGAAAATACCAAAAAAATCAGCTCTTCGGTGTGGAAGTATTTCACCAGAAATGCGGACAACAGGTGTCAAGCCGTGTGTTCCCTTTGTCAAGCTGTAATAAGTAGGGGTAAGGACGTTAACCACCTCGGAACATCCTCCCTTATACGTCACCTGCAGCGCATTCATAATAAGTCAGTGACAAGTTCAAAAACTTTGGGTGACAGCGGAAGCAGTCCACTGACCAGTAAATCCCTTCCTCTTGTAACCAAGCTCACGCAAACCACCCCACCAACTCCCTCAGTGTCAATTTCCTCCTTCCCCAGGAATGCCAATAGTCCTGCAGGCAATGTCACTGGCAATTCTGACGAGTCCTCTCCTGCCTGGGATTTCTCCGATGCATCCTTGCGTGTAACGCCTACTGCTGCTGGCGCTGCTGTTGTTGCTGCTGGGAGTCGATGGTCATCCCAGAGGGGAAGTCGTAAGCCCACTTGTACTACTTCCAGTAAGCAATTGACTGTTCAACAGTCCTTTGCGAGGAAGATGAAATATCACAGCAGTCATCCTGCTGCAAAGCGGATAACTGAGGCCTTGACAACTATGTTGGTGTTAGACGTGCGTCCGGTATCCGCCGTTAGTTCACAGGGAACTAGACAATTTATTGAGGCAGTGTGCCCCCGTTACCAAATACCATCTAGGTTCCACTTCTCTAGGCAGGCGATACCGAGAATGTACACGGACGTCAGAAAAAGACTCACCAGTGTCCTAAAAAATGCAGTTGTACCCAATGTCCACTTAACCACGGACATGTGGACAAGTGGAGCAGGGCAGACTGAGGACTATATGACTGTGACAGCCCACTGGGTAGATGTATGGACTCCCGCCGCAAGAACAGCAGCGGCGGCACCAGTAGCAGCATCTCGCAAACGCCAACTCTTTCCTAGGCAGGCTACGCTTTGTATCACCGCTTTCCAGAATACGCACACAGCTGAAAACCTCTTACGGCAACTGAGGAAGATCATCGCGGAATGGCTTACCCCAATTGGACTCTCCTGTGGATTTGTGGCATCGGACAACGCCAGCAATATTGTGTGTGCATTAAATATGGGCAAATTCCAGCACGTCCCATGTTTTGCACATACCTTGAATTTGGTGGTGCAGAATTTTTAAAAAAACGACAGGGGCGTGCAAGAGATGCTGTCGGTGGCCAGAAGAATTGCGGGACACTTTCGGCGTACAGGCACCACGTACAGAAGACTGGAGCACCACCAAAAACTACTGAACCTGCCCTGCCATCATCTGAAGCAAGAAGTGGTAACGAGGTGGAATTCAACCCTCTATATGCTTCAGAGGTTGGAGGAGCAGCAAAAGGCCATTCAAGCCTATACAATTGAGCACGATATAGTAGGTGGAATGCACCTGTCTCAAGCGCAGTGGAGAATGATTTCAACGTTGTGCAAGGTTCTGATGCCCTTTGAACTTGCCACACGTGAAGTCAGTTCAGACACTGCCAGCCTGAGTCAGGTCATTCCCCTCATCAGGCTTTTGCAGAAGAAGCTGGAGACATTGAAGGAGGAGCTAACACGGAGCGATTCCGCTAGGCATGTGGGACTTGTGGATGGAGCCCTTAATTCGCTTAACAAGGATTCACGGGTGGTCAATCTGTTGAAATCAGAGCACTACATTTTGGCCACCGTGCTCGATCCTAGATTTAAAGCCTACCTTGGATCTCTCTTTCCGGCAGACACAAGTCTGCTGGGGTTGAAAGACCTGCTGGTGACAAAATTGTCAAGTCAAGCGGAACGCGACCTGTCAACATCTCCTCCTTCACATTCTCCCGCAACTGGGGGTGCGAGGAAAAGGCTCAGAATTCCGAGCCCACCCGCTGGCGGTGATGCAGGGCAGTCTGGAGCGACTGCTGATGCTGACATCTGGTCCGGACTGAAGGACCTGACAACGATTACGGACATGTCGTCTACTGTCACTGCATATGATTCTCTCAACATTGATAGAATGGTGGAGGATTATATGAGTGACCGCATCCAAGTAGGCACGTCACACAGTCCGTACTTATACTGGCAGGAAAAAGAGGCAATTTGGAGGCCCTTGCACAAACTGGCTTTATTCTACCTAAGTTGCCCTCCCACAAGTGTGTACTCCGAAAGAGTGTTTAGTGCCGCCGCTCACCTTGTCAGCAATCGGCGTACGAGGTTACATCCAGAAAATGTGGAGAAGATGATGTTCATTAAAATGAATTATAATCAATTCCTCCGCGGAGACATTGACCAGCAGCAATTGCCTCCACAAAGTACACAGGGAGCTGAGATGGTGGATTCCAGTGGGGACGAATTGATAATCTGTGAGGAGGGGGATGTACACGGTGATATATCGGAGGGTGATGATGAGGTGGACATCTTGCCTCTGTAGAGCCAGTTTGTGCAAGGAGAGATTAATTGCTTCTTTTTTGGGGGGGGTCCAAACCAACCCGTCATATCAGTCACAGTCGTGTGGCAGACCCTGTCACTGAAATGATGGGTTGGTTAAAGTATGCATGTCCTGTTTTGTTTATACAACATAAGGGTGGGTGGGAGGGCCCAAGGACAATTCCATCTTGCACCTCTTTTTTCTTTTCTTTTTCTTTGCATCATGTGCTGATTGGGGAGGGTTTTTTGGAAGGGACATCCTGCGTGACACTGCAGTGCCACTCCTAAATGGGCCCGGTGTTTGTGTCGGCCACTAGGGTCGCTAATCTTACTCACACAGTCAGCTACCTCATTGCGCCTCTTTTTTTCTTTGCGTCATGTGCTGTTTGGGGAGGGTTTTTTGGAAGGGACATCCTGCGTGACACTGCAGTGCCACTCCTAGATGGGCCCGGTGTTTGTGTCGGCCACTAGGGTCGCTAATCTTACTCACACAGCTACCTCATTGCGCCTCTTTTTTTCTTTGCGTCATGTGCTGTTTGGGGAGGGTTTTTTGGAAGGGACATCCTGCGTGACACTGCAGTGCCACTCCTAGATGGGCCCGGTGTTTGTGTCGGCCACTAGGGTCGCTAATCTTACTCACACAGCTACCTCATTGCGCCTCTTTTTTTCTTTGCGTCATGTGCTGTTTGGGGAGGGTTTTTTGGAAGGGCCATCCTGCGTGACACTGCAGTGCCACTCCTAGATGGGCCCGGTGTTTGTGTCGGCCACTAGGGTCGCTAATCTTACTCACACAGCTACCTCATTGCGCCTCTTTTTTTCTTTGCGTCATGTGCTGTTTGGGGAGGGTTTTTTGGAAGGGACATCCTGCGTGACACTGCAGTGCCACTCCTAGATGGGCCCGGTGTTTGTGTCGGCCACTAGGGTCGCTTATCTTACTCACACAGCGACCTCGGTGCAAATTTTAGGACTAAAAATAATATTGTGAGGTGTGAGGTATTCAGAATAGACTGAAAATGAGTGTAAATTATGGTTTTAGAGGTTAATAATACTTTGGGATCAAAATGACCCCCAAATTCTATGATTTAAGCTGTTTTTTAGTGTTTTTTGAAAAAAACACCCGAATCCAAAACACACCCGAATCCGACAAAAAAAATTCGGTGAGGTTTTGCCAAAACGCGTTCGAACCCAAAACACGGCCGCGGAACCGAACCCAAAACCAAAACACAAAACCCGAAAAATTTCAGGCGCTCATCTCTAGTTCTGGCCAGCATAAACCATCAGAAGGTCCTACTGGGACCACAACCTCCTACAATGTTTTCTGGGATCCAATGTTACCACTTTGTGACATTTTCATATAAATCTATCTAGTGGAAAGCCCAGAACAGGCTCCCTGTGTAAAAGTTTTGCCCAGCGTACACCAACGGGAGGTCCAACCTGGACCCCAACCCCCTAGCATATCCTCTGGGATCAAGTGTTACTACTGTAAAGTTTTCATCCAAATCCATTCAGTGATAGTCCCAGAACAGGCTCCCTGGGACAAAATTCTGGCAAGTATACATGAACAGGAGGTCCGACTTGGACTCTAACCCCCTAGTATGTCTTCTGGGATCCAATATTACCACTTTGTTAAGTTTTCTTCCAAATCCATGTAGGAAAAGGCGCAAAACATGCTCTCTGGGTCCCAGTTCTGCATGACACATTCGAACGTGAGGTACGACTGACCCTAACTCCCTAGTATGTCTTCTTGGTTGCTGTTTTTCCACTCTATTAAGTTTTTTTTTCCAAATCCATCCAATGACAGGCCCAGAACAGGCTCCCTGGGTCAAAGTTGGGGCCAGCGTACACCAATGGGAGATCCGACTGGGACCCCAACCCCCTAATATGTCTTCTGTCATCAAGTATTACCAGTCTGTGAAGTTTTCTTCCAAATCTATTCAGTGGACGTCCCAGAACAGGATCCCTGCGTCAAAGTTCTGCCCCTTGAATTCTGTCATGTGGTCCGAGTGGGACCCTAAACCCTTAAAACCTGACCAGGATACACCTGGACCACCTCACATTGGGTTCATCCCAATCAGTGCAGGGATGTCTGAATGCATAACTAGACAGACAAACAAAACAATTAATTTCATATATAAGATATATGGCCGTGGCCTCAAAAGGGGAAGATTATTTTAGTTGAAACCCTGACAGTATTTTAAGTTGGATAATGAAGGGTATGTGTACCAAGTTTGGTTAAGATCCACATAGGAGCCTATGAAGAACACACATACATATATTCACTTTTATATACATACATAGTTTTTCTCTTACGTCCTAGAGGATGCTGGGGACTCCGTAAGGACCATGGGGATAGACGGGCTCCGCAGGAGACATGGGCACTTTAAGAAAGACTTTAGATCTGGTGTGCACTAGCTCCTCCCTCTATGCCCCTCCTCCAGACCTCAGTTTGATACTGTGCCCAGTGGAGACTGGGTGCTTTTCAGAGAGCTCTCCTGAGCTTTCTGACAGAAAGTATATTTGTTAGGTTTTTTATTTTCAGGGAGCCTGCTGGCAACAGACTCCCTGCATCGAGGCACTGAGGGGAGAGAAGCAGACCTACTTCTGTGAGTTTCAAGGCTCTGCTTCTTAGGCTACTGGAAACCATTAGCTCCAGAGGGAGTCAGAACATAGGTCTCACCCTGGAGTTTTTCCCGGAGCCGCGCTGCCGTCCTCCTCACAGAGCCGGAAGATAGAAGCCGGGTGAGTATGAGAAGAAAATAAGACTTCAGAGGCGGCAGAAGACTTCATGATCTTCACTGAGGTAACGCACAGCAGTGCAGCTGTGCGCCATTGCTCCCACACACCTCACACATGGCAGTCACTGTAAGGGTGCAGGGCGCAGGGGGGGCGCCCTGGGCAGCAATATAAACCTAATTTCTGGCAAAAGAGATATATATACAGCTAGGCACTGTATATATAAAGAGCCCCCGCCAGTTTTTATTATATTTAAGCGGGACAGAAGCCCGCCGCCGAGGGGGCGGGGCTTCTCCCTCAGCACTCACCAGTGCCATTTTCTCCACAGCACAGCTGAGAGGAAGCTCCCCGGACTCTCCCCTGCTTATCCACGGTGAAAGGTGGTTTCAGAGAAGAGGGGGGGGCACATAATTGGTAGAAAATAATAGTATTGCAGCGCTACTGGGTAAACACATTGTGTGTTTTTCCTGGGGTATTAGCGCTGGGTGTGTGCTGGCATACTCTCTCTCTGTCTCTCCAAAGGGCCTTGTGGGGAAACTGTCTTCAGATAAGAGGATTCCCTGAGTGTGTGGTGTGTCGGTACATGTGTGTCGACATGTCTGAGGTAAAAGGCTCTTCTAAGGAGGAGATGGAGCAAATGTGTGTGTGTGTGGTGTCTCCGTCGACAACGCCGACACATGACTGGATATGTGGAATTAAGTGCTGAGGTAAATTTATTGCACAAAAGATTAGAGAACAGACAGGGAATCTACCCATGTCTGTCCCTATGTCGCAGGGACCTTCAGAGTCCCAGCTATAGCTGGTAAATCTGATCTTTTGCCTTATATTCCCTCACAGCCTAAGAAAGCACGACATTAACAAATGCAGTCCTTTCGGTCGCAGAAAAACAAGAAAGTACGAGGAGCGTCCTTTCTTACCGGAGGTAAGGGCGCAGGGCACAGCTAGTTCCCAGGAACAGAAGTCCTCCCCGGCCTCTACTAAATCCACCGCATGACGCTGGGGCTCCGCTAAGGGAGTCCGCCCCAGTGGGAGCACGTCTTTGACTCTTCAGCCACATCTGAGTTCACTCACAGGTGGATCCCTGGGCAATAGAAATTGTTTCTCGGGGTTACAAGCTGGAATTCGAAGAGGTGCCTCCTCGCCGGTTTTCCTTATCGGCCCTACCGGCTTCTCCCCCAAAAAGGGAGATAATATTAAATACAATTCACACATTGTATCTCTAACAGGTGGTGCTCAAGGTTCCCCTCCTTCAACAAGGAAGGGGATATTACTCAACCGTGGCTGTAGTCCCGAAACTGGACGGTTCGGTCAGACCTATTTTAAAATTAAAATCTCTGAACCTATACTTGAAAAGGTTCAAATTCAAGGTGGAATCGCTCAGAGCGATCATCGCCAGCCTGGAAGGGGGGGATTTTATGGTGTATCTACTATCTAGACATAAAGGCTGCATACCTTCATGTTCCCATTTATCCACCCTATCAGGCGTACCTGAGAATTATGGTACAGTATTGTCATTACCAATTTCAGGGTAATTGGCGGAAATGATGGTGCTCCTATGCAAGCAAGGAGTCACAATTATCCCATACTTGGACGATCTCCTAATAAGGGTGAGATCAAAAGAGCAGTTGTTGAACAGTGTGTCACTTTCGCTGAAGGTGTCACAGCAACTCGGCTGGATTCTCAATATCCCGAAGTCACAGTTGGTTCCTATGACTCGTCTGCCCTTCTTGGGTATGATTCTGAATACGGACCAGAAATGGGTTTATCTTCCGATAGAGAAGGCCCAGGAACTAATGACTCTGGTAAAAAACCTATTAAAGCCAAAACAGGTGTCAGTGCATCACTGCACTCTGGTCCTGGGAAAGATGGTGGCATCTTACGGGGCCATTCCCTTCGGCAGGTTCCATGCGAGAACTTTCCAGTGGGATCTACGGAACAAGTGGTCCGGATCACATCTACAGATGCATCAGTTAATCACCCTGTCCCCTAGGGGCAGGGTGTCTCTCCTATGGTGGCTGCAGAGTACTCACCTTCTGCAGGGTCGCAGGATCGCCATCCAGGACTGGATTCTGGTAGCCACGGACGTGAGTCTCCGAGGTGGGGGAGCAGTCACACAGGGAAGAAACTTCCAAGGTCTTTGGGTCAAGTCAAAAAACTTGTATTCAAATCAACATCCTGGAGCTGAGGGCCATATACAACGCCCTTCGGCAAGCGGAAACATTGATTCGCGACCTACCGGTTCTGATCCAGTCAGACAACATCACCGCAGTGGCTCATGTAAACCGTCAAGGCAGCACAAAGAGCAGAGTGGAAATGGCAGAAGCCACCAGGATTCTCTGCTGGGCGGAAAATCATGTAATCGCATTTTCAGCAGTTCATTCTGGGAGTGGACAACTGAGAAGCAGATTCCTCAGCTAACACGACCTGCATCCAAGAGAGGACTTCTTTAGGAAGCCTTCGCACAGATTGCAAGTCAGTGGGAACTGCCACAGATAGACATGATGGCGTCCCGCCTCAACAAGAAGCTACAGAGGTATTGCACCAGGTCAAGAGACCCTCAGGTAGTAGCTGTAGATGCCCTAGTGACACCATGGGTGTTCCGGTCGGTCTATGTATTTCCCCCTCTTCCTCTCATACCCAAGGTGTTGAGAATGGTAGGAGGGAGAGGAATGAGAACAATCCTCATTGTTCCAGATTGGCCACGAAGGACCTGGTATCCGGATCTGCAGGAAATGCTCACAGAAGATCTGTGGCCTCTTCCTCTAAGACAGGACCGGTTGCATCAGGGGCCATGTCTATTCCAAGACTTACCGCGGCTGCGTTGGACAGCATGGCGGTTGAACGCCGGATCCTAGCGGATTAGGGTATTCCGGATGAGGTCATTCCTATGCTAATAAAGGCTAGGAAGGACATGACATCTAAACATTATCACCGTATATGGCGAAAATATGTTTCTTGGTGTGAGGCCTGGAATGCTCCTACGGAAGAATTCCATCTGGGCCGTTTCCTTCACTTCCTGCAAACTGGAGTGAATTTCGGCCTAAAATTAGGATCTATTAAGGTACAGATTTCGGCCTTATCCATTTTCTTTCAAAAGGAATTAGCCTCTCTCCTTGAAGTAAAAACTTTTGTGAAGGGAGTACTGCATATTCAGCCTCCTTTTGTACCTCCGGTGACGCCTTGGGACCTTAACGTGGTGTTAAGTTTCATTAAGTCACACTGGTTTGAAACACTTAAAACGGTGGAGTTGAAAAATCTCACTTGGAAGGTGGTCATGTTATTAGCCTTGGCTTCGGCTAGGCGAGTGTCGGAATTAGCGGCTTTATCACATAAAAGCCCCTATCTGGTTTTCCATATGGATAGAGCGGAATTGCGGACCCATCCTCAATTCCTGCCAAAAAGTGGTTTCATCCTTTCATATGAACTATTGTGGTGCCTGTGGCTACGCGTGACTTGGAGGATCCCGAGTCCCTTGATGTGGTCAGGGCTTTGAAAATTTACGTGCCCAGATCGGCTACAGTCAGAAAAACAGAAGCACTGTTTGTCATGTATGCAACCAACAAGATTGGTGCCCCTGCTTCAAAGTAGACTATTGCTCGCTGGATCTGTAACACGATTCAGCAGGCGCATTCTACGGCGGGATTGCCGTTACCTAAATCGGTCAGGGCCCATTCCACTAGGAAGGTGGGCTCTTCTTGGGTGGCTGCCAGAGGGGTCTCGGCACTACAGCTGTGCCGACCTACTACTTGGTCGGGTTCAAACTCCTTTGCAAAGTTCTATAAGTTTGATACCCTGGCTGAGGAGGACCTCCTGTTTGCTCAGTCGGTGCTGCAGAGTCATCCGCACTCTCCCGCTCGTTTGGGAGCTTTGGTATAATCCCCATGGTCCTTACGGAGTCCCCAGCATCCTCTAGGACGTAAGAGAAAATAAGATGTTAATCCTACCGGTAAATCTTTTTCTCATAGTCCGTAGAGGATGCTGGGCGCCCGTCCCAAGTGCGGACTACTTCTGCAAGACTTGTATATATAGTTATTGCTTAAATAAGGGTTATGTTATAGTCTCATCGGTCTTGGACTGATGCTATGTCGTTTTCATACTGTTAACTGGATAGTATATCACAAGTTATACGGTGTGATTGGTGTGGCTGGTATGAATCTTGCCCTTGGATTAACAAAGATCCTTTCCTCGTACTGTCCGTCTCCTCTGGGCACAGTTTCTCTAACTGGGGTCTGGAGGAGGGGCATAGAGGGAGGAGCCAGTGCACACCAGATCTAAAGTCTTTCTTAAAGTGCCCATGTCTCCTGCGGAGCCCGTCTATCCCAATGGTCCTTACGGAGTCCCCAGCATCCTCTACGGACTACGAGAAAAAGATTTACCGTTAGGTTTAAAATCTTATTTTTTTTCTGATGTTGAATTGTAATTGATATGTCCGGTGTGGAACCAAGCAAGTTCTTAACTTCAGTGAGAGGGGCAGAGAATTCAACTTGTGTGGTTGGGCCCGGGTAAAACTGCCCCAGCCATTTTCAGTGAATTTCCACCAATGGATCCATTTGATCTATTTTAATCACTTAGGGGTATATTCAATCGGCGTCGGATCCATTCCGACATGCATTTTTCGGAATGGATTCGACAACTTCTATTCTATCCCATCTCAATTCGACTTTCTTAAATCGAATTGAGATGAAGGACCCAGATGAGGAAAGGGGGGGGGGGGGGGAGCCGTGGAGAGACCAGCAGGGGACAGCCACCGGCAGATGGAGAAGATCAGCGCTACAGTAGCACTGCAGAAGGATGTCACACAGCCGCCCGACCTCACGGCAGTGTCCACCCGGCTCCAGCAAGCGTGACCTCACTTGCTGGAGCCGGGTGGACGCTGCCGTGAGCGGCACGGCTGTGTGACATCCTGCTGCAGCGCTGTATCTCCCCTGGCTGCCCGCGGCTGTCCCCCGTCTCTCCGCGGCTCCCCCCCCCTCTCTTCCTCTGGGTCCCACATCTCAGTCCGACATTTTTTTATGTCGGTTTTGGCCCCGTTTACAACACAAGCATGTGGATCGGCAGCTATACCGCCGATCCACGTGCTTTTCGACAAGTCGAATTTCTCAACTTGTCGGAAATATTGAATAGGTTGGAACCCCTTCCGACCTAAAAAAAGTCAAAAACTGCTGTCTTTTCGACAGACGGCAGCTTTCGATGTCAATTGAATATACCCCTTAATACCCCATCCTACACCCCCCACAAATAAAATAAAATAAAAAATAAAAATTACATCTTTCCTTTAAGATTTTTTTTATGGTCAGTATCTTATAGCTGATTAAAAGTGTTTTCTTGCTAACATATCCACAATCAGTCTTATTAAATAAGGTAGATAAATAGCTCAGTACAAACATGTACTTTATTGCTCTTCTGAGCTACCATAATTCATCAACAAAAGGTAAGGTTTAGACGTTTATCAGTTTAGTAAATATTCATTTATTTAATTATATAATTTGTTGTTGATGATTCCTACTTTAACTTGAGTTTGATATTAGATTTTCAGTGTATCTTTGTGACTTGCCCATTTTTCTATGGCTAATCATGCTATTGTACCTCCCAGCTCTGCTTATAAGAACATAGGAAACAGTGGGTTGCACAAACACCTGGCCCATCTAGGAGTGGCACTGCAGTGGCAGACAGGATGGAAGTTTTAAAAACTAGGCCCCAAAGAGCACATAATGCAAAGAAAAAAGAGAGGTGAAAGATGGAATTGTCTTGGCCCTCCCACCCACCCTTATTTTGTTTACACAGGACATGCACAGTTTAATAAACCCATAATTTCAGCGACAGGTGGTCCCCCTGGAAAAAGCTTGCCACGTTCTCCGAATCATAGCTAGCTACAAACATACCACCTCCATATTTGATGACTTTTCACATTATGAGAAGAGGCAAGAGGAAGAGGACAGTGTCAAGAAGGTGATTAAAAATTAGAGAGGCACATGCAATCAAGAACAACACACAGGCTTTCATCTCCACTCCTATATTTTGGTATGGAACAGAAAGGACTTCAACCAAGCAAATATTTAATTACCACATTACTGGACAAACTGAAAAACTAGGGCCAAAGCTTTTCAAAATTGTACCCCCTTCTAAATTTTCAGGGATTGAAATCTCTAATTTAGTGCTGGCATTCAAATAAACTGGTGTGTACCACAGGATCAAGTTTGGATATTTTCCCCTCCACGGAGTCTGAAGACTTATTTTGTGAAAATCTCATGAGTTTCTTTTTATTCCATTTTTTTATTGCATTTTTATTTACATATTTTGTGGTAGATGCCTTATTTTTGTTTTTTTACAACTCCCAGTTACATGCATGTGAGCATACCTGTGTGTCCCAGTTAAACGCATGTAATCATACCTGTGTGTATTATTTATTTTATTCATATTTTATTTTTAAATAAAGCAGCCCCTTAGATGTTTTAGCATCCCCTCTTGAGCCCCCACAGCAGCCCCGGATGGGGTAAGTTGAGTTCGAGTGGGTTCGGTAAAGTACAAAGCACGACTGTGCAGTCAATTTTTTTGTTATTGAGCCCCTGCTCTAGTGGAGCTTACCACTCTACAGTACAAACTCATTTCATACTATAAGTAGGACTGTAGGAGGAAGCAATGCTAACCTCTGTGCCCACAGCATGCCTCAGCCTGGCAAGCCAGACATCTTCCTGGTTGTAAACCACCATGAGACTCCATACTGGGCCTTATTCAGTAACTGTTTGTGCCTCACATGAGCTCCTGGCCCATCTTGTGCTGCAGTGCAATGGAAAGCTGATGCAATGCAAGATCACACTCTGTTCTTCTAACACTGCGAGGTCTTGAGATAACCCTGCACAGCCCTTAGGGAAAGAAGAGCCCTGTACAACAAATGCGCATCTTCTAAATAAATAATCCCAAATGTGGAACATCAATAATAAATCAAAATTAAGGTTGATGCATTGTAGTCATTCATGTGAGTCCCCAGCATTAAATAATTGAGAAGAACCTCTCTCTAATGCTGCAGCAGAAAATCCCACTTTTACCTCTCCAGCAGTTGCGCTGGATTATGATTTAGTATCTTCTGAGTCAAACTGGCTTTGGCCACAAATGTGGTCTCTCCCCACTTTATTTAAAAACACTTTGACAATTTCCATTTCCACCGTTGTGACTAGTTTTCACAAATCTGTTTGTGATGTTAAAGTTTGTTTCATATCTGCTCTAGGCTTTCATTTAAACCTAGGATCAAGTACAGCAGCACCCCTGGACTTATACAGCATAGACAGCACCCCTGGAGAATTACACAGCACAGCAGTCAGGCAACAGCACCCCTGGACTTAAACAGCAGTGGGGCAGCACCCCTGAAATGATGTGGCAAAGAAAAGACGTGCAAGATGGAATTGTCCTTGGGCCCTCCTACCCACCCTTTTGTTGAATAAACAGGACATGCACACTTTAACAAACCAATCATTTCAGCAACAGGATCTGCCACACGACTGTGGCTGAAATGATTGGTTTGTTTGGGAACCAACCATAAAAAAAAGCAATTAATCTTTCCTTGCACAAACTGGCTCTACAGTGACAAGTTAGTCATCCTCATCCTCACACCCCCCCCCCCCTCAGTGTTGACATCCTCATCCTCACAGAGAAATAGTATTCAAACAAAACCACATCATTTAGGTGTCAGTGGACTGCTCACGCTATTACCCAAAGTTTCCGAACTTGACAATGACTTATGATGAATGCTCTGCAGGTGACGTATAAGGGTGGATGTTTCTAGGTGGTTAACGGCTTGACAACTGTTATCCCGATTTGTGGAGAAATAATTCCACACTGAAGAGGTGGCTTTTTTGGTATTTTGCCCAGGCATGACAATGGGCTTTTTTATCCCATGGCCAACAACTGTCTCCACTGGTGCCTTATTCAAACAAACCACATCACCATCAGAATCCTCATCGTCAACTTCTTACGCAGCACCAGCTACACCCATATCCTCCTCATCCTGGTGTACTTCTACAGTGACATCCTCAATCTCAATATCAGCAACTGGACTGGTGGTGCTCCTCCTAGCACTTGCAGGAGGCGTGCAAATGGTGGTAGGAGCCTACTCTTCCCATACAGTGTTGTGAAGGTCAGGCCTAGACATCGCAACCATGGACAGTGCCAGCACCCCTGTATTTTCACAACATCCCTGTAATTTTACAGCATACAAGACAAGGCCAGTGTACATTTATTTTCACTGCACCCCTGTATTTTTACAGCATACAAGACAGGGCCAGGCTACATTGATTTTCACTGCACCCCTGAATTTTTACAGTATACAAGACAGGGCCAGTGTACATTGATTTTCACTGCACCCTAGATTTATTACAGCATACAAGACAGGGCCAGTGTACATTTATTTTCACTGCACCCCTGATTTTTTACAGCATACAAGACAGGGCAAGTGTACATTGATTTTCACTGCACCCTAGAATTATTACAGCATACAAGACAGGGCCAGTGTACATTTATTTTCACTGCACCCCTGAATTTTTACAGCATACAAGACAGGGCCAGTGTACATTGATTTTCACTGCACCCTAGAATTTTTACAACATACAGGCCAGTATAATGTTATTTTAACAGCAGCACCCCTATGTTGTACAACATACAGGAGCAGTTTGCTTTTAATTTTTAGCAACTGCACCCCTGAATTTTTACAACATACAGGGCCAGTGTAATGTTATTTTAACAGCAGCACCCCTGTATTTTACAGCATACATGAGCAGTGTGATTTTAATTTTTAACAACTGCGCTCCTGAATTTTTACAACATTCAGGGCCAGTGTAATGTTATTTTAATAGCAGCACCTCTATATTTGACAGCATACAGAAACAATGTGCTTTTCATTTTTAACAACTGCACCCCTAAATTTTTATAGAATACAGGACCAGTGTAATGTTATTTGAACAGCAGCACCCCTATATTTTACAGCATACAGGAGCAGTGTGCGTTTAATTTTTAAGAACTGCACCCCTAAATTTTTAAAACATACATGGCCAACAGCATCCCTATATTTTACAACATACAGGAGCAGTGTGCTTTTTAATTTTTAACAACTGCACCCCTGAATTTTTATAGAATACAGGGCCAGTGTAATGTTATTTGAACAGCAGCACCCTTATATTTTACAACATATAGGAGCAGCGTGATTTTAATTTTTAGCAACTGCACCCCTGAATTTTTACAACATACATGGCCAACATCACCCCTATATTTTAAAACATACAGGAGCAGTGTGCTTGCAATTTTTAACAACTGCACCCCTGAATTTTTATAGAATACAGGGCCAATGTAATGTAATTTGTACAGCAGCACCCCTATATTTTACAGCATACAGGAGCAGTGTGCTTTTAATTTTTAACAACTCCACCTGTGAATTTTTACAACATTCAGGGCCAGCAGCACCCCTATATTTTACAGCATACATGAGCAGTGTGCTTTTAACTTTTAACAACTGCACCTCTGAATTTTTATAGCATACAGGGCCAATGTAATGTTATTTGAACAGCAGCACAATATACAGGGCTAGTGTAATGTTATTTGAACAGCAGCACCCCTATATTTTACAGCATACAGGAATACAGGAGCAGTGTGCTCTTAATTTTTAACAACTGCACTCCTGAATTTTTATAACACACAGGGCCAGCAGCACCCCTATATTTTACAGCAAACAGGAGCAGTGTGCTTTTTCATTTTTAACAACTGCACTCCTGAATTTTTACAACATACTGGGCCAGCAGCATGCCTATATTTTACAGCATACAGGAGCAGTGTGCTTTTAATTGTTAACAACTGCACCCCTGATTTTTTATAGCATACAGGGCCAGTGTAATGTTATTTTAAAAGCAGCACAACACACAGGCCCAGTGTAATGTTATTTGAACAGCAGCACCCCTTTACAGCATGCAGGAGCAGTGTGCTTTTAATTTTTAACAACTGCACCCCTGACTTTTATAGCATACAGGGCCAGTGTAATGTTATTTGAACAGCAGCACACCATACAGGCCAGTGTAAAGTTATTTTAACAGCAACAACCCTATATTTTACACATACAGGAGCAGTGTGCTTTTAATTTTTAACAACTGCACCCCTGAATTTTTACAACATACAGGGCCAGCAGCACCCCTATATTTTACAGCATATAGGAGCAGTGTGCTCTTAATTTGTAACAACTGCACCCCTGAATTTTTATAGCATACAGGGCCAACAGCACCCCTATATTTTACAGCATACAGGAGAACAGTGCCGATGCACCCTGTACAACACAGTGACAGCCAGGACAGCATCACCCATGTACAGCTGCAGCACCCGGCCATAAAGGCACATTAAATACCAGTGACAGCCTGGTCAGCCAGGACAGCACCCCTAACACAGCACAGGTACACCACAGTGACTGCAGCAGCACCCCTACAGAGCACACAATAACCCCACCCGAGCCCACCACCCACAAAGAGAGACAGAGTTCTGTCTCCCTCACTCTCCAAGTCCGAAGTGAAAATGGCGGTGACGCACGGCTGTTTATATGGGATCCAAAACCGGCGAGAATCCGACAGCGTGATAATGACATTTTGCCCCGTACTGGTTTACGAGTCTGGCGGGAAGTACCAAACAGGACTCAGATCCAGGCTCCGAACGGGATGTTTGGGGGGATTCGGTTCCCGGAGAATGCTCATCTCTAGTTTACACAAATGTATATGTATGATGTATGTAGTATGATAGTATTGTCATGCTGGTTTAGTTACACAGTATTGTCATGCTGGGTTATTTTCACAGGATGTAGTTACAATCTCTTCGGTCGGAATCCCATCGGTCAGTATACCGACGCCAGGATCCCGAATGGCGAGAATGCCGACAGCTGCGCCAGTTCTATTCCCACTCGTGGGTGTAAATGACACCCATTGAGTGGGAATAGAACCTGTGGTGAGCGCAGCGAGCCACCGAGCCCACAGCATGGCGAATACAGCGAGCTCACAAGGGGCTTTCTAGTGCTCGCCCTGCTTCCTGCATTCTCACGTCCAGGATCCCGGTGTCGGTATACTGACCTCGGAGATCCCGGCCACTCGTATTCCATCCCCAACCCATTTTCACATGCTGGGTTATAACCGCTAGTTCTACCAATATTAGCTTATTATGAAAACTGATGGTTCTCCTGGACTTAACATATTTATGAGCAGAGTTTGCTATAAGTTTAAAGTATCAGTTACACTATTCAGTCATTTTGGAGTAATGCCTGTGGTTAATATGGTCTTTATGTTGGTTCTTGGGCCAGTACTATGGTCAGCGTATGCCACTTTATTGCATGTGAGGAAGTTAAAATACTGTAGGCATCTTTTTTTTTTCTTCAGAATTTCTGTGAGGTCATGTTAAACTAGAAGTAATGCGATTTATTTCTAAAATATTTGAAATGCTATATACAATGAATAATCAGATTATTTCTGAGTAATGTTGCTTATTTAACTAAATGGATATAATCCCAGTCTATATCTCGGAAAAAACTTTTTTTTTCTTTTTTAAAGGAAAAAGAAAGGTCTCAGACAGTTTTAGCTTTCACCTAGTGACTCTGAATGAAGCCTTTATATTCCATGGACTAGTGGTGAATTAATTTTAGGAAGTTTAAGCAGATGAGAATAAGGCTTTCTGTGTAATCATTTGAAGAGTCTTCTACAGGTCTTATTGCAGGTCTGAGTGAAAATACAAAGGTTTCACTGTCTAATGTCCTTTCAGAATAAGCCTCATTGTTGCGTTACAGTTGGTTTAGCGTAATACATGATTCAGGGTAACACATGTACAATATAAGTAACACGGTTCAACTTTGCCACCTCTGAAAGTGTTCCTTGCATAAATATATACGTGGAATGATTTGTATAGGTCTAGATAAAAAAGAACTAATAATAAAAAATTTATATATATATATATATATATATATATATATATATACACTGCTCAAAAAAATAAAGGGAACACTAAAATAACACATCCTAGATCTGAATGAATGAAATATTCTTATTAAATACTTTGTTCTTTACATAATTGAATGTGCTGACAACAAAATCACGCAAAAATTATCAATGGAAATCAAATTTATTAACCCATGGAGGTCTGGATTTGGAGTCACCCTCAATATTGAAGTGGAAAAACACACTACAGGCTGATCCAACTTTGATGTAATGTCCTTAAAACAAGTCAAAATGAGGCTCAGTAGTGTGTGTGGCCTCCTAGTGCCTGTATGACATCCCTACAATGCCTGGGCATGCTCCTGGTGGCGGATGGTCTCCTGAGTGATCTCCTCCCAGACCTGGACTAAAGCATCCACCAACTCCTGGACAGTCTGTGGTGCAACGTGGCTTTGGTGGATGGAGCGAGACATGATGTCCCAGATGTGCTCAATTGGATTCAGGTCTGGGCAACGGGTGGGCCAGTCCATAGCATCAATGCCTTCATCTTGCAGGAACTGCTGACACACTCCAGCCACATGAGGTCTAGCATTGTCTTGCATTAGGAGGAACCCAGGGCCAACCGCACCAGCATATGGTCTCACAAGGGGTCTGAGGATCTCATCTCGGTACCTAATGGCAGTCAGGCTACCTCTGGTGAGCACATGGAGGGCTGTGAGGCCACCCAAAGAAATGCCACCCAACACCATTACTGACCCACTGCCAAACCGGTCATGCTGGAGGATGTTGCAGGCAGCAGAACATTCTCCTTGGCGTCTCCAGACTGTCACGTCTGTCACATGTGCTCAGTGAGAACCTGCTTTCATTTGTGAAGAGCACAGGGCACCAGTGGCGAATTTGCCAATCTTGGTGTTCTCTGGCAAATGCCAAACGTCCTGCACGGTGTTGGGCTGTAAGCACAACCCCCACCTGTGGATGTCGGGCCCTCCGACCACCCTCATGGAGTCTGTTTCTGATCGTTTGAGTAGACACATGCACATTTGTGGCTTGCTGGAGGTCATTTTGCAGGGCTCTGGCAGTATTCCTCCTGTTCCTCCTTGCACAAAGGCGTAGGTAGCGGTCCTGCTGCTGGGTTGCTGCCCTCCTACGGCCTCCTCCACATCTCCTGATGTACTGGCCTGTCTCCAAGTAGCGCCTCCATGCTCTGGACACTACGCTGACAGACACAGCAAACCTTCTTTCCACAGCTCGCATTGATGTGCCATCCTGGATGAGCTGCACTACCTGAGCCACTTGTGTGGGTTGTAGGGAGGTCATACAGGCACGTGGAGGCCACACACACTACTGAGCCTCATTTTGACTTGTTTTAAGGACATTACATCAAAGTTGGATCAGCCTGTAGTGTGTTTTTCCACTTTAATATTGAGGGTGATTCCAAATCCAGACCTCCATGGGTTAATAACTTTGATTTCCATTGATAATTTTTGTGTGATTTTGTTGTCAGCACATTCAACTATGTAAAGAACAAAATATTTAATACGTATATTTCATTCATTCAGATCTAGGATGTGTTATTTTAGTGTTCCCTTTATTTTTTTGAGCAGTGTATATATATATATATATATATATATATATATATATATAAAAGAACAGGTAAGGCGGCACTCAAAGCACTCCAAACAAAAGAATGATCAGACAACTGTGTCTAGTGCTCTTTTGAGCTCTAGACGTAGTTGTCTGATCGTTCTTTTGTTTGGAGTCCTTTGAGTGCCGCCTCATCTGTTCTTCTATCATGGATCCTTCACCGATTCCTGGATGGCATCTGGACAAGTTATATTTGGGACAGTAGTGGAGTGCCGACTTCCAGTCTACATATACATGTATATATATATTAGAGATGAGCGGGTTCGGTTTCTCTGAATCCGAACCCGCACGAACTTCATGTTTTTTTCACGGGTCCGAGCAGACTCGGATCTTCCCGCCTTGCTCGGTTAACCCGAGCGCGCCCGAACGTCATCATGACGCTGTCGGATTCTCGCGAGACTCGGATTCTATATAAGGAGCCGCGCGTCGCCGCCATTTTCACACGTGCATTGAGATTGATAGGGAGAGGACGTGGCTGGCGTCCTCTCCATTTAGATTAGGGTTGAGAGAGAGAGAGAGAGATTGACCTGAGGCTGTGATACTGTAGAAGAGAGTGCAGAGTTTAGTGACTGACGACCACAGTGACCACCAGACAGTGCAGTTGTTTGTTTTATTTAATATATCCGTTCTCTGCCTGAAAAAAACGATACACACAGTGACTCAGTCACATACCATATCTGTGTGCACTGCTCAGCCCAGTGTGCTGCATCAATGTATATATATATCTGACTGTGCTCAGCTCACACAGCTTATAATTGTGGGGGAGACTGGGGAGCACTGCAGTGCCAGTTATAGGTTATAGCAGGAGCCAGGAGTACATAATATTATATTAAAATTAAACAGTGCACACTTTTGCTGCAGGAGTGCCACTGCCAGTGTGACTAGTGACCAGTGACCTGACCACCAGTATATATAATATTAGTAGTATACTATCTCTTTATCAACCAGTCTATATTAGCAGCAGACACAGTACAGTGCGGTAGTTCACGGCTGTGGCTACCTCTGTGTCGGCACTCGGCAGCCCGTCCATAATTGTATATACCACCTAACCGTGGTTTTTTTTTCTTTCTTTATAGTCATACTAGTTACGAGTATACTATCTCTTTATCAACCAGTCTATATTAGCAGCAGACACAGTACAGTGCGGTAGTTCACGGCTGTGGCTACCTCTGTGTCGGCACTCGGCAGCCCGTCCATAATTGTATATACCACCTAACCGTGGTTTTTTTTTCTTTCTTTATACATACATACTAGTTACGAGTATACTATCTCTTTATCAACCAGTCTATATTAGCAGCAGACACAGTACAGTGCGGTAGTTCACGGCTGTGGCTACCTCTGTGTCGGCACTCGGCAGCCCGTCCATAATTGTATATACCACCTAACCGTGGTTTTTTTTTCTTTCTTTATACATACATACTAGTTACGAGTATACTATCTCTTTATCAACCAGTCTATATATTAGCAGCAGACACAGTACAGTGCGGTAGTTCACGGCTGTGGCTACCTCTGTGTCGGCACTCGGCAGCCCGTCCATAATTGTATATACCACCTAACCGTGGTTTTTTTTTCTTTCTTTATACATACATACTAGTTACGAGTATACTATCTCTTTATCAACCAGTCTATATATTAGCAGCAGACACAGTACAGTGCGGTAGTTCTGTGGCTACCTCTGTGTCGGCACTCGGCAGCCCGTCCATAATTGTATATACCACCTAACCGTGGTTTTTTTTTCTTTCTTTATACATACATACTAGTTACGAGTATACTATCTCTTTATCAACCAGTCTATATATTAGCAGCAGACACAGTACAGTGCGGTAGTTCACGGCTGTGGCTACCTCTGTGTCGGCACTCGGCAGCCCGTCCATAATTGTATATACCACCTAACCGTGGTTTTTTTTTCTTTCTTTATACATACATACTAGTTACGAGTATACTATCTCTTTATCAACCAGTCTATATATTAGCAGCAGACACAGTACAGTGCGGTAGTTCACGGCTGTGGCTACCTCTGTGTCGGCACTCGGCAGCCCGTCCATAATTGTATATACCACCTAACCGTGGTTTTTTTTTCTTTCTTTATAGTCATACTAGTTACGAGTATACTATCTCTTTATCAACCAGTCTATATTAGCAGCAGACACAGTACAGTGCGGTAGTTCACGGCTGTGGCTACCTCTGTGTCGGCACTCGGCAGCCCGTCCATAATTGTATATACCACCTAACCGTGGTTTTTTTTTCTTTCTTTATACATACATACTAGTTACGAGTATACTATCTCTTTATCAACCAGTCTATATTAGCAGCAGACACAGTACAGTGCGGTAGTTCACGGCTGTGGCTACCTCTGTGTCGGCACTCGGCAGCCCGTCCATAATTGTATATACCACCTAACCGTGTTTTTTTTTTCTTTCTTTATACATACATACTAGTTACGAGTATACTATCTCTTTATCAACCAGTCTATATTAGCAGCAGACACAGTACAGTGCGGTAGTTCACGGCTGTGGCTACCTCTGTGTCGGCACTCGGCAGCCCGTCCATAATTGTATATACCACCTAACCGTGGTTTTTTTTTCTTTCTTTATACATACATACTAGTTACGAGTATACTATCTCTTTATCAACCAGTCTATATATTAGCAGCAGACACAGTACAGTGCGGTAGTTCACGGCTGTGGCTACCTCTGTGTCGGCACTCGGCAGCCCGTCCATAATTGTATATACCACCTAACCGTGTTTTTTTTTTCTTCTTTATACATACATACTACTACGACATCTCTTTATCAACCAGTCTATATTAGCAGCAGACACAGTACAGTACGGTAGTTCACGGCTGTGGCTACCTCTGTGTCTGCACTCGGCAGGCAGTCCGTCCATAATTGTATACCACCTAACCGTGGTTTTTTTTTCTTTCTTCTTTATACATACATAGTTACATAGACATCTCTTTATCAACCAGTCTATATTAGCAGCAGACACAGTACAGTACGGTAGTTCACGGCTGTGGCTACCTCTGTGTCTGCACTCGGCAGGCAGTCCGTCCATAATTGTATACCACCTAACCGTGGTTTTTTTTTCTTTCTTCTTTATACATACATAGTTACATAGACATCTCTTTATCAACCAGTCTATATTAGCAGCAGACACAGTACAGTACGGTAGTTCACGGCTGTGGCTACCTCTGTGTCTGCACTCGGCAGGCAGTCCATAATTGTATACTAGTATCCATCTCCATTGTTTACCTGAGGTGCCTTTTAGTTGTGCCTATTAAAATATGGAGAACAAAAATGTTGAGGTTCCAAAATTAGGGAAAGATCAAGATCCACTTCCACCTCGTGCTGAAGCTGCTGCCACTAGTCATGGCCGAGACGATGAAATGCCAGCAACGTCGTCTGCCAAGGCCGATGCCCAATGTCATAGTACAGAGCATGTCAAATCCAAAACACCAAATATCAGAAAAAAAAGGACTCCAAAACCTAAAATAAAATTGTCGGAGGAGAAGCGTAAACTTGCCAATATGCCATTTACGACACGGAGTGGCAAGGAACGGCTGAGGCCCTGGCCTATGTTCATGGCTAGTGGTTCAGCTTCACATGAGGATGGAAGCACTCAGCCTCTCGCTAGAAAAATGAAAAGACTCAAGCTGGCAAAAGCAGCACAGCAAAGAACTGTGCATTCTTCGAAATCCCAAATCCACAAGGAGAGTCCAATTGTGTCGGTTGCGATGCCTGACTTTCCCAACACTGGACGTGAAGAGCATGCGCCTTCCACCATTTGCACGCCCCCTGCAAGTGCTGGAAGGAGCACCCGCAGTCCAGTTCCTGATAGTCAGATTGAAGATGTCAGTGTTGAAGTACACCAGGATGAGGAGGATATGGGTGTTGCTGGCGCTGGGGAGGAAATTGACCAGGAGGATTCTGATGGTGAGGTGGTTTGTTTAAGTCAGGCACCCGGGGAGACACCTGTTGTCCGTGGGAGGAATATGGCCGTTGACATGCCAGGTGAAAATACCAAAAAAATCAGCTCTTCGGTGTGGAGGTATTTCACCAGAAATGCGGACAACAGGTGTCAAGCCGTGTGTTCCCTTTGTCAAGCTGTAATAAGTAGGGGTAAGGACGTTAACCACCTCAGAACATCCTCCCTTATACGTCACCTGCAGCGCATTCATAATAAGTCAGTGACAAGTTCAAAAACTTTGGGTGACAGCGGAAGCAGTCCACTGACCAGTAAATCCCTTCCTCTTGTAACCAAGCTCACGCAAACCACCCCACCAACTCCCTCAGTGTCAATTTCCTCCTTCCCCAGGAATGCCAATAGTCCTGCAGGCCATGTCACTGGCAATTCTGACGAGTCCTCTCCTGCCTGGGATTCCTCCGATGCATCCTCGCGTGTAACGCCTACTGCTGCTGGCGCTGCTGTTGTTGCCACTGGGAGTCGATGGTCATCCCAGAGGGGAAGTCGTAAGCCCACTTGTACTACTTCCAGTAAGCAATTGACTGTTCAACAGTCCTTTGCGAGGAAGATGAAATATCACAGCAGTCATCCTACTGCAAAGCGGATAACTGAGGCCTTGGCATCCTGGGTGGTGAGAAACGTGGTTCCGGTATCCATCATTACTGCAGAGCCAACTAGAGACTTGTTGGAGGTACTGTGTCCCCGGTACCAAATACCATCTAGGTTCCATTTCTCTAGGAAATGTACACAGACCTCAGAAAAAGAGTCACCAGTGTCCTAAAAAATGCAGCTGTACCCAATGTCCACTTAACCACGGACATGTGGACAAGTGGAGCAGGGCAGGGTCAGGACTATATGACTGTGACAGCCCACTGGGTAGATGTATGGACTCCCGCCGCAAGAACAGCAGCGGCGGCACCAGTAGCAACATCTCGCAAACGCCAACTCTTTCCTAGGCAGGCTACGCTTTGTATCACCGGTTTCCAGAATACGCACACAGCTGAAAACCTCTTACGGCAACTGAGGAAGATCATCGCGGAATGGCTTACCCCAATTGGACTCTCCTGTGGATTTGTGGCATCGGACAACGCCAGCAATATTGTGTGTGCATTAAATATGGGCAAATTCCAGCACGTCCCATGTTTTGCACATACCTTGAATTTGGTGGTGCAGAATTTTTAAAAAAACGACAGGGGCGTGCAAGAGATGCTGTCGGTGGCCAGAAGAATTGCGGGACACTTTCGGCGTACAGGCACCACGTACAGAAGACTGGAGCACCACCAAAAACTACTGAACCTGCCCTGCCATCATCTGAAGCAAGAAGTGGTAACGAGGTGGAATTCAACCCTCTATATGCTTCAGAGGTTGGAGGAGCAGCAAAAGGCCATTCAAGCCTATACAATTGAGCACGATATAGTAGGTGGAATGCACCTGTCTCAAGCGCAGTGGAGAATGATTTCAACGTTGTGCAAGGTTCTGATGCCCTTTGAACTTGCCACACGTGAAGTCAGTTCAGACACTGCCAGCCTGAGTCAGGTCATTCCCCTCATCAGGCTTTTGCAGAAGAAGCTGGAGACATTGAAGGAGGAGCTAACACGGAGCGATTCCGCTAGGCATGTGGGACTTGTGGATGGAGCCCTTAATTCGCTTAACAAGGATTCACGGGTGGTCAATCTGTTGAAATCAGAGCACTACATTTTGGCCACCGTGCTCGATCCTAGATTTAAAGCCTACCTTGGATCTCTCTTTCCGGCAGACACAAGTCTGCTGGGGTTGAAAGACCTGCTGGTGACAAAATTGTCAAGTCAAGCGGAACGCGACCTGTCAACATCTCCTCCTTCACATTCTCCCGCAACTGGGGGTGCGAGGAAAAGGCTCAGAATTCCGAGCCCACCCGCTGGCGGTGATGCAGGGCAGTCTGGAGCGACTGCTGATGCTGACATCTGGTCCAGACTGAAGGACCTGACAACGATTACGGACATGTCGTCTACTGTCACTGCATATGATTCTCTCAACATTGATAGAATGGTGGAGGATTATATGAGTGACCGCATCCAAGTAGGCACGTCACACAGTCCGTACTTATACTGGCAGGAAAAAGAGGCAATTTGGAGGCCCTTGCACAAACTGGCTTTATTCTACCTAAGTTGCCCTCCCACAAGTGTGTACTCCGAAAGAGTGTTTAGTGCCGCCGCTCACCTTGTCAGCAATCGGCGTACGAGGTTACATCCAGAAAATGTGGAGAAGATGATGTTCATTAAAATGAATAATAATCAATTCCTCCGCTGAGACATTGACCAGCAGCAATTGCCTCCACAAAGTACACAGGGAGCTGAGATGGTGGATTCCAGTGGGGACGAATTGATAATCTGTGAGGAGGGGGATGTACACGGTGATATATCGGAGGGTGAAGATGAGGTGGACATCTTGCCTCTGTAGAGCCAGTTTGTGCAAGGAGAGATTAATTGCTTCTTTTTTGGGGGGGGTCCAAACCAACCCGTCATATCAGTCACAGTCGTGTGGCAGACCCTGTCACTGAAATGATGGGTTGGTTAAAGTGTGCATGTCCTGTTTATACAACATAAGGGTGGGTGGGAGGGCCCAAGGACAATTCCATCTTGCACCTCTTTTTTCTTTTCTTTTTCTTTGCATCATGTGCTGATTGGGGAGGGTTTTTTGGAAGGGACATCCTGCGTGACACTGCAGTGCCACTCCTAAATGGGCCCGGTGTTTGTGTCGGCCACTAGGGTCGCTAATCTTACTCACACAGTCAGCTACCTCATTGCGCCTCTTTTTTTCTTTGCGTCATGTGCTGTTTGGGGAGGGTTTTTTGGAAGGGACATCCTGCGTGACACTGCAGTGCCACTCCTAGATGGGCCCGGTGTTTGTGTCGGCCACTAGGGTCGCTAATCTTACTCACACAGCTACCTCATTGCGCCTCTTTTTTTCTTTGCGTCATGTGCTGTTTGGGGAGGGTTTTTTGGAAGGGCCATCCTGCGTGACACTGCAGTGCCACTCCTAGATGGGCCCGGTGTTTGTGTCGGCCACTAGGGTCGCTTATCTTACTCACACAGCGACCTCGGTGCAAATTTTAGGACTAAAAATAATATTGTGAGGTGTGAGGTATTCAGAATAGACTGAAAATGAGTGTAAATTATGGTTTTTGAGGTTAATAATACTTTGGGATCAAAATGACCCCCAAATTCTATGATTTAAGCTGTTTTTTAGTGTTTTTTGAAAAAAACACCCGAATCCAAAACACACCCGAATCCGACAAAAAAAATTCGGTGAGGTTTTGCCAAAACGCGTTCGAACCCAAAACACGGCCGCGGAACCGAACCCAAAACCAAAACACAAAACCCGAAAAATTTCAGGCGCTCATCTCTAATATATATATATAAGTTTCCAATGACAACATAACAGTAATGTCAGCGCCGACAGCTGTGACTGCCCGAACAGAACAACACTTGAATTGCTCCATCGGCGAGATATAACCATAATGGTTGCTCTTTGTTTCATCAATAAGATGATAAGAATAACGGAATAAATACAGTATGCAGACGTTAAATGACTGTAGAAATGAATAGCATAAAAATAGATATAGAACAAAAGTTCTAAGTACAATGGTGAACATTTGTGAAAATGACAGTTGTCCTCTTTTCAGGCCATCACCGCTGGGATATGTTTAGGGGGGTCTACTACTCTTGCCCGGCTATCGAGATCCTGGTAACCAGCATAACGGCACCGGCAGCGGTGCGAGCGCAAAAGAGCCTCACTGCGCTCGCCATGCTGCAGGCATGGTGGCACGATGCTATTTATTCTCCCCTAGAGGGAAAATAGTTGTCAGTATCCTGGTGGACGGAATCCCAGGGCCGGTATGCTGAGCGCCGGGATCCCGTTAAACGGGATATCGAGTGTCACCGGTTTAGGGTACCTTTGAATTACGGCATAGTCAGAGGGGTCTTAAAGATATGACTTGTTTTGTGATGTCTTACTAAATGCAGTATGATGCAAATTGCATCATCACACTGGGTTCTGCCCTCTTCTGTTTGTCCCTTACTCTCTTCAGGGAGATTGACAGACTGCCCTGGAATCCAGAAGATATCCCAATTTAGGGCTCATTCAGAGTAAATTTAGCTAGAATATACTATTTTGCACATTTCAAAACCTCTTTGATCTTATAAGTGTGTGTGGGGGGGGGGGGAGGGGGGTGTTAGGTTGTGGGGATTTAAGCATTTTGACAGGTATATATGAAATAGTGACACACACACCACACTTCTGCCATCATAGTTAGAAGTCAACATAACAAATGACAAAATATAATTTCTGTATTTACAAGTCCAGTCTTTGTCTGGTAATGTTTTAACTGGTTGCCTGATGTAGGCTGGGCTTAACTTGACATGGTCGCATCTGATGACAGAGGAGCCTGCTGGCGGCTGCTAGAAGCTAATCTTCTGGCAGCTGCTGGGCTCAGCATACACCACTGGCCCTACGGTTGCTGCTCCTGAAAGCCAGACTGTGTAGGAGGGCGATCCTTAAAGGATCAGCTATCTGTGGCTTTGGGAAGATAGTCTGCCTACAGTCTGGGCTCAGGGGAATCAGGGAAGTATTGGCTTTATTTCTTGCCCCTAGCCACAGTCTCTCCGCTTCCCAGTCTATCTATCTATCTATCTATCTATCTATCTATCTATCTATCTATCTATCTATCTATCTATCTGTCTGTCTGTCTGTCTGTCTGTCTGTCTGTCTGTCTGTCTGTCTATCTATCTATCTATCTATCTATCTATCTATCTATCTATCTATCTATTCTTGGAAAGGTTCAGGACAGTTTACCACCTCTTGAAATGTGTCAAAAGGTGAGAAAGGTCCACACAGTCCAGAACTGTTTTCATAAGGTCTCAATCATATTGCTGGATCATTTTGCTCAGTGGGTTTATTCAAAGAGATTGGAAAGGAACTGTAACATTCTTTATGCTGGGAAGGATAGGGATCATGTTGAACTCAACTGAACCACTGGACTCAATGATCATCATTTTCTTCCTGCATGAGCTTCGTAGATCACTTTTGGAGACGGCTTTGCCTGGTTGCCATTTACAGTATTTACTTCTGCTAACAACGCAATACCTAGTGGATCATTTATATAGGTGATGGTACTGTTTATCCTGTACCTCTTTTCTCACATTTGGCTTCAATGTCACCACAAATCTGTTAGCACAGCTCAATCCGGAAAAGATAGTTCTAAGTACAGATATAGTTTTCTCTGCGGAAGTGGATTGCATTTTAATCACATCAGGCCAGTTTGAATGGGCATCACCTGCAATAAAAAACATACAGTTCAAAATCAATGTGAACTTCTACCACAGGGAAGATGGTTGCTCCTACAGTTGCGACTGATGGAACATGTTGCACTTTCATGCAGCCTGGACACATGTTTTCTCACCGAATTCTTCATTTTATCTGTCCCTAGGTGATTTTCAAGCAATTTCCTGTGAAGTATTGTGATGCATATGTAATTGGTCTCTTTGTGCTATATCTCAAACTATGTGACATGGTTGCACCTAGGACATAATTGGAAACATCACATGCTAACCTAATAGCCAATAGATGCTCAAAATAGGTTAAGATTTTGTCAGACTTTATCAACTTCTTGGTTACCAATACTTGTTTAAGGTGTTTTCACCGTCTCCAGTGTGCATCCTTTTGCAGGAGTGCATTCATCGAGGTTTAAGACTATGGAGATGTTTGGTAAGAATTGATGGCAGTAATTGACCATCCAAGAATGATCTGATCTTTGTTACTGGATGTGGCTGATGTGCTTGCAATTTAGCCTCTATTGTGTCATCTGCTTTGAGCAGCCCCTTCTTGTTGATCACATCATAACATGATATTTAATCTTTGAAAAAATTCACATTAATTTTTATTGTCTTTAAGTATGTATTCTTGTAGTCATCAGAGTACACTGGATGTGTGTTAAGGAGCTCAATATCAATTCTGCTCATGACAATTTTATCACCCAGATAACACTGCATACACCTGAAAACACTGTGGCTCCCTTACAAATATTTACCTGTCAGGGGCAGGGATGTGGATGCCCAAATGTACTCTATAAAGTAACATGTGTGCACTATATAAATTAGAGATGAGCGGGTTCGGATTTACTCGGTTCTTTACGCCAGAATTATCGCCATTTCTTATTTTCTGGATTTTTCTTATTGGTTAACCAATACACGTGACGTCCGATAGCCAATAAGGAGATTCGGGTAAATCCGAGTAAATCCGAGTAAAACCGAACCCGCTCATCTCTAATAAAAATAAATGGTCAAAATGACATTACTAATACCTAGTATTTCTTAAAGTAACTGGTTCAGTGCTCTATTCCAGAATGCAGGGGTAGAGCTATGCCAAATACAAGCCTGTTGGTTCTTTATATTTATGGTGAAGCATTTTTTGGAAACTTCCTCCACCTCCATCTGCAGATATGTTTGTGTCTGTTTTCATGAAATATTACCCCTATCAGGACTGTGAAAGCATCTTAGATTTTTCGCAGGAGGTATTACACAGACTGCAAAACTGGAGTTATAGTGTCTTGAAATCTACACAGATTCGGAAGCCTCCTGGCCTGCTCTTTTGTAGAACTAGTAGTACAGGTGTGACCCACTCACTACATTCTACCAGAGATACAACTAGGTTATTTTACTAACTTACATAATTATTCCTTCACCCCTGGCTGGATGACATATGGGGGGGTCATTCCGACCCGATCGCTCGCTGCAGTTTATCCCAGCGCAGCGATCGGGTCGGATCTGCGCATGCGCCGATGCCGCAGTACACAGCACATTCTGGGTGGCCGAAGGCCGTTGTATTGTAGCGATCGCCTCTGCCTGACTGACGGCAGGAGGGCGTGTTCCAGCCAACACAGGGCTGGCCGGACAGTTGGGGAGGCGGGCCGCGGTGGCTGCGTGACGCCACGCGCAGCCACTGCGACCCGGGCAGCGAGGAGGTTCTCCCGGCCAGCTACAGGAGTTGCGCTGGCCGGGAGTTACTCCTGAAATGCAAAAGCATCGCCGCTGTGCGATGCTTTTGCATTTCTGCGGGGGGAGGGGGGGGGGGCACTGACATGCGGGGCAGACTAGCCCTGTGCTGGGCGTCCCCCCGCATGTCTAAGTGCCTAATCGTAGCTGTGCTAAATTTAGCACAGCTACGATCAGCTCGGAATGACCCCCATGGAACTGAGCATGAGTTGCAGAATTTTGGTGTAGCATTAGGTTCCAGGTCAATGCATGTTTTGACACCTTTTAGAATGCCTAAGCTCTTATAAAAGAAGTTTGGATGCTTTGTACAAATTTTAAAAAACATTTTGAATGACGCCAAGACTGTAGTTTGGCAGCCAACCATTTTTGTTTACACACTTCACTGCAGAGGATGAGTGGGGTTCGTACTTCGTGTATACAGCAAGTCTGTGGAGGGCAAAAAAACTCCAAAGTCTATCTTACATGGGCCTAACAATTCTAACAACTGATGGGAACCTCTGGCAGCCACTGGGGTGCATCAGGAAGTGATGTTGGTGCACACATGTATGCCGTCACATTTGTAAATAAAAAAGCTGTATGAGTGGTGAGGGAGCAAATGTAAGTTTGTCTAACTGCCCAACACCACTTATACCCCTTTTGCACTTACTCTAAAACCCGGGTTATTGCCGTGTCAATCTGGGTCGTTGCTAAGTGGAAACAGCTCACAAAAAAACCCTCTGGGATGAGTGACCCGGCAATCCCTCCCATGGAGCTGTCAGGGTTCAAAACGGGAACAACATAGAAATGCTGCAGTGGAAACAGGGCTGACCCGGTTTATTTGACCCAGGTCACCACAAAAACCGCGATTGGAGCTTCCTGGGGCACTCGGACATGATGTCATCTGCCAGAGCCCCGCAGAGCACAAACAGCAACAGCAGCAGCATGGCTATTTGGTCAGAAGGGAGTAATCAGAGAGCTTCTCAACCTCAGGGCGAGGAGATCAGTTGCCAAATGACTGGAATAGTAAAAGATCCTGGCATCCAAATTCTTTGTTCTGTCGCAGTGCTCAGTCTCAGTATGGTAAACAGGGTGGATGAAATCAGGGCTCTCTTCCTGCACAAAAATGTACATTAAGTCTTAGCCCTCTCTGCCAAAAATTGCACCCTCCTCCTGAAATAACCACGTAGCACAGTATCAGAAGCTGCATGAAACTTTCAGTAGCTGAATCAATAGGTTTTGCAGGGCTGACCCAGGTTCAGTGAAGTGAAGCCAACCTGGGTGTGACCCATCTTGGAGCTGGGTCCAAAAAGCCAGGTTGTACCTGGGATTTTGGTGGAAAAAGGGTATAATAAAGAAGGAGCTACACTCATTTGAAAGAGGGGAGTTACCTCTTTCAAGTGGTGTGCTCAAACTCTACAGTACAGACAAAAATTATGTAGTCAAGGCATGGGGAATCTTCCCCAACCTGGCTACAAATAAGGGGCAACCAAGGGGGGAGGTTTGGGTTAGGCTGTGGTAAAGGAGAGTTAGGGTTCGGGGGGGAAGGGGGATAGAATACTTACCTCACCCCTGTCAGGATCGTGACCATAAGGATGCCAGCATTGGTACTGTGATCACCGGCATCCTATCCACCAGGATCGCGTACTGATCCCATTCAAACAATATTCCCCCTCATAAATAATTGTCCAAATCTCCCCATCTTGTGCCAAAAAGGGGTCCCTCATGTAATGCGGGAGGTTATCTAGCTTTTCTCTTACGTTCTAGAGGATGCTGGAGTCCACATTAGTACCATGGGGTATAGACGGGTCCCTTGGGAGCCATGGGCACTTTAAGAGTATAATAGTGTGGGCTGGCTCCTCCCTCTATGCCCCTCCTACCAGAGACTCAGTTTAGAAAATGTGCCCGGAGGAGCCGGTCACAGCTAGGGGAGCTCCATAGGAGTTTTTCTGGTTTTATTATTTTTTATTTGAGTTAGGCACAGGGAGGCTGTTGGCAACAGCCTCCCTGCTTCGTGGGACTTAGGGGAGGCAGTAGTGTCCAACCCTCTGAGGTTAATGGCTACTATTTCCGCTGACAGGACACTGAGCTCCTGAGGGTGATGATCGCAAGCCCCCGAGGCGGCCGCTCACTCCTGCAGCATGCCGCCACCCCCTAACAGGACCAGAAGACGTCAGTGGTGAATAGGTTGCCGGCGACCCAACAAGCAGGGAACCGGTGAGTATGGCGGCATCAGGGTAGGAGCACAGCAGTGAAGCTGAGCTATGGAGGGCTCAGAGGTACTGCTTTGCGGCACTGCGAGGGGCATCCTGGGCCAGCGCAATACCCTTACAACTGGTCATCTGGGCTATCATGGAAGCGTTTCTACTGCTAGCAATGTTTTTACCTCAGGCCAGTATAATCCTAAAGTGCGGGAAGACGCGCCATGACAGGAGGCGGAGCTTCTCCTCAGAGCGGATCCAGCAGCTCATCAGCACCATTTTCTCCCTACAGATCCTACACAGAGACGCTGACAGGGAGCGCTGACCCTCCACATAACACCAGCTATCCTGTGCAGTACCAGGGGGTTATAAAAGGGGGGGAGAAAGTGTTAGTCACTATTTTCACTGTGTTGTCTATTAAGGTTGCACAGTCCACGCCAGGCTTTTATTATATAACTGCCTACTGGGGCGCTGTGTGGGTGCTGGCTCCATAAACTCTGTGTCTCTCTGAAATTACCTGGGGGGAAACTGTGTCTGACATTTTCCTGTGTGTGTGTACATATTTCTCACATTACCATGGGGGTCATTCCGAGTTGATCGCAGCAAGCAACTTTTTGCTGCTGGTGCGATCAACTAATCTCCGCCTATGGGGGAGTGTATTTTAGCTTAGTAGGGTTGCTTTTCCTTGTGCAGCCCTGCTTAGCTAAAAAAGTTTTGTGCAGTGAAAGAGTAACCCTGGAGCTACTTACCCTGTGCGACAGATCCAGCAATGTTCCTCAAGGCTTTGACGTCAGACATCCGCCCTCCATTTGCCTGGACACGCCTGTGTTCGGACGACCACTCCTCGAAAACGGCATCAAATGGTGAGTTGCGATTGGCGCTACATCTTCTTTTTTCGCTGTGCATATCGTTACCCGGCGATACACGTCGCTGGGCAATGCCACGCATGCGCAATGCTCACGCCGCGCATGCGCAGTTCCAACCCGTTCGTACCGCTGCGAAGAACCGATACGTGCGAATGGGTCGGAATGACCCCCCATGTCCAGGAACTCTGTGTCTTGTGCTGCAGAGTATGAATCTTCTCCAGAAGAATCCATTCCATGTACTCAGGAATGTAATGTCATGTCTCAGCCTTCTGAAACTGAACCATTGTGGGTGGCTTCAATTAAGGGAATGATATCCCAGATTTCATCTAGGATAGCTCATAATGAGACTGAAATTCAGGTTTTGAAAAAATCTGTAGAGGTTTTGTCTGTTTCTGTTCCCACAACCTTCTCAAACTCCCCTGGTATATGCCCTAAGAAGCGTGCTCTTGCCCAAATTATGCAAGTCGTCATGGATACCGACTCTGATATGGGAGACGGTGATGGGGATTTGCGAGGGGATGAGGCATCCCTTGCAAAAGGGGTGCAGCTCATGATTGAGGCAATTAGGGATGTGTTACACATTACTAACAAAGTACCTGAGCAGGTAGAGGAGGCTTACTTTACAGAAAATAAGAAAGCCTCCCTGACCTTTCCTGCGTCTAAGGAATTAAATGCATTATTTGAAAAATCCTGGGAAAACCCGGAGAAAAATTTCCAGATCCCAAATAGGGTTATTGTGGCTTTTCCCTTTCCTGAGGAGGATAGGAAAATGTGGGAACACCCCTACAGTAGACGCTTCTGTATCTAGACTAGTCTAGACTAGTTTAAAAAGGTGGTTTTATCGGTCCCTGGGTCTACGGTGTTGAAAGAACCAGCAGACCGCAAAATTTGAGACTACGCTCAAATCCATATACACTGCTTCAGGCGTGGCGTTAAGGCCCACTATTGCCTGTGCATGGATTACTAAAGCCATAGGAAAGTGGTCAGGCACATTACTAGAGGAATTAGATTCTATGGATAGAGGTGACATTAAAATGTTTTTACGTCACATACAGGATTCTGCAGGTTTCATGGTGGAGGCCATGAAGGACCTGGGTCATCTGAATGCAAGGACATCTTCCATGGCTGTCTCGGTACGCAGGGGACTCTGGCTGTGCCAATGGTCCGCAGACGCGGAATCCAAGAGAAGTGTGGAGAACCTACCATTCACAGGTCAGGCTCTATTTGGGGAAGCTTTGGATGCGTGGATCTCCACGGCAACCGCGGGTAAGCCAACCTTTCTACCCTCAGCCACTCAGACACTGAAGAAATCTGTCTCTGCATCTACTATGCAGTCCTTTTGGACCGCAAAGGTTAAGAAGTCCAAAGCCCCTATCACTTTCTTCAGAGGTGGTCGGGGAAAATCCAGAAAACCTGCAACTGCAGGTTCCCAGGAACAGAAGCCTGGCTCTGTTTCCTCAAAATCCTCAGCATGAAGGTGGACCTCCCAGCCTGGAGAGCGGGCAGGCGGGAGCGAGACTCAGACTTTCAGTCACGTCTGGGCATCATCCGGCCTGGATCCCTTGGTACAGGATATTGGGTCCCAGGGGTACAGACTGGAATTTCAAGAGCTCCCACCTCACAGATTCTTGAAATCAGGCTTACCAGTTTTGCTGACAGAAAGAGCTATCCTACAGGAAGCCTTTCAAAAATTGGAAAGGTCAAATGTCATTGTTACAGTTCCACCTCACCTGGAGAACAAGGATTACTATTTAAACATATTTGTGGTACCGAAACCAGATGGTTCGGTCAGACCAATTTTGAACCTGCAGTCATTAAACCCTTATTTGAGGGAATTCAAGTTCAAAATGGAGTCTCTGAGAGCGGTAATCTCAGGCCTGGAGGAGGGGGATTCCTGGTATCCCTGGATATCAAGGATGCGTACCTTCACATTCCAATCTGTCCACCTCACTAGGCTTACCTAAGATTTGCACTGCTGGACTGTTATTATCAGTTCCAGGCACTGCCATTCGGCCTCTCCACGGCACCGAGGGTGTTCACCAAGGTGATGGCAGAGATGATGGTACTGCTAAGCAGACAGGGAGTGAACATAATTCCTTATCTGGACGATCTGCTGATAAAGGCGTCATCCAGGGAGAGATTGTTTCAGTACATTGCTCTCACGAGTCGACTGCTCAGGGATCATGGATGTATCCTGAATCTTACAAAGTCGAATTTGGAGCCGACAAGGAGATTGTCTTTCCTGGGGATGATCCTCAACACGGAAGTGCAGAGGGTGTTTCTACCGGTGGAAAAGACGTTGGTGATACAGACAATGGTCCGGGATGTCTTGAAGCCTGCCCGGGTATCAGTGCATTCACCTTCTGGGAAAGATGGTTGCCTCCTACTAGGCTCTACAGTACAGAAGATTTCATGCACGAACTTTCCAACTGGATCTCTTGGACACGGGATCTCACCTGCACATGCACCAGAGAATATGGCTATCGCCGAAAGCCAGGATTTCGCTCCTATGGTGGCTACAGATGCCTCACCAGGTTCGGGATTCAGAACTGGATCCTTCTAACCATGGATGCAAGTCTCAGAGGTTGGGGCGCTGTCACCCAAGGGGAAACCTTCCAAGGAAGGTGGTCAAGTCTGAAATCCATCCTTCCAATAAATATTCTGGAACTAAGCCATGTACAACGGTCTTCTACAAGCAGCACATCTTCTGAAAGATCAGGCCATTCAGGTTCAGTCGGACAATGTAACGACGGTGGCATACTTAAACCGACAGGGTGGAACGAAGAGCAGGGCTGCAATGTCGGAGGTAACAAAGATCCTCATTTGGGCAGAAAAGCACATAGAGGCGTTGTCAGCAATCTTCATTCCGGGAGTGGACAACTGGGAAGCGGACTTCCTCAGCAGACACGATCTCCATCCGGGAGAGTGGGGCCTCCATCCGGAGGTGTTCACGGGGGTAACAAATCTTTGGGGTGTATCTCAAATAGACATGATGGCCTCCCGCCTCAACAAGAAGCTTCGGAGGTACTGTTGCAGGTTGCGGGATCCGCACGCAGTGGCGGTGGACACCCTGGTAACTCTGTGGGTGTTCAAGTCAGTGTACGTGTTCCCTCCACTTCCAGTCATCCCAAGAATTCTAAAGCTCATAAAGAAAGCAAGAGTTCAGGCGATCCTCATTGCTCCAGACTGGCCAAGAAGAGCTTGGTATGCGGATGTTCTGGAGTTACTGCTGGAAGACCCGAGGCCTCTTCCTCTTCGAGAGGACCTTCTGCAACAAAGGCCGTTCGCTTATCAAGACTTACCGCGGCTATGTTTGACGGCATGGAGGTTGAATGCCAGATCTTAGCTTGGAAGGGCATTCCGAACAAGGTTATTCCTACCCTGATACAGGCTAGGAAGGGAGTAACTTCGAAACATTACCATCGCATTTGGAAAAAGTATGTGTCTTGGTGTGAATCCAAGAAATTTCCTACGGTGGAGTTTCAACTTGGACGGTTTCTACTCTTTCTGCAAGCAGGTGTGGATGTGGGCCTGCGTTTGGGATCCATAAAGGTCCAAGTTTTGGCCTTATCCATTTTCTTCCAGAAACAATTGGCTGCCCTCCCTGAGGTTCAGACTTTCTTGAAAGGGGTTTTGCAAGTCCAGCCCCCCTTTGTGCCTCCTACGGCACCTTGGGATCTTAACGTGGTGTTGCAGTTCTTGCAATCGGATTGGTTCAAGCCTCTGTAGGAGGTTGAGGTCAAGTGTCTCACTTGGAAGGTGGTCACACTGTTGGCATTAGCTTCGGCTAGGCGTGTGTCTAGAGATGTGCGGCTGGCACTTTTCGTGTTTTGTGTTTTGGTTTTGGTTCTAATTCCACTTTTGTGTTTTGGTTTTGGCTTGGTTTTGCCAAAACCACCCTTTCGTGTTTTGGTTTTGGATCTGGATGATTTTTGAAAAAAACATAAAAACAGCTAAAATCACAGAATTTGGGGGTAATTTTGCTCCTACGGTATTATTAACCTCAATAACAATAATTACTACTCATTTCCAGTTTATTCTGAAAACCTCACACCTCACAATATTATTTTAAGGCCAAAAGGTTGCACCGAGGTTGCTGGATGACTAAGCTAAGCGTCACAGGTGGACAACACAAACACCTGTCCCATCTAGCAGTGGTACTGCAGTGTCAGACAGAAGGGCAGATATAAAAAAAAGGACCCAAACAGCACATCATGCAAAAAAGAAAAAGAATTGCAATGAGGTAGTTGTATGATTAAGCCAAGCGACACAAACAATTGGCCCATCTAGGCGTGGCACTGCAGTAGCAGACAAGAGGGCAGATATAAAAAAAGGCCCCTAACAGCACATGATGCAAAGAAGAAAAAAAGGTGCACCAAGGTTGCTGTATGACTAAGCTAAGCGACACAACCACCTGGCCCATCTAGTAGTGTCACGCAGTGGCTGAATGTCGAGAGTGGGCCGCAATTGTTCAGTCCACTGACAGCATCTCCACCACGCTCCAGTCACTTTTTTAAAAATCTGCAATTGGTGGATTTATACGGTAGTACCTCAGGACTAATACAGCAGTACCCCTGGACTCATACGGCAGTGTCGCACAGGATGGCACTTTTCAAAAACTAGGCCCCAAACAGCACCTCATGCAAAGATGTTGAAGAGGTGCAATGAGGTAGCTGTATGACTAAGCCAAGCGACACAAACAATTCCCACTGGAATTATACGTCCAAATCACTGGAATTATACCTCCAAATCACTGGAATTAATTGCCAAGATCACTGTAATTAATAATGAAACGTCCAAATCACCGGAATTAATTGGCAAGATCACTGTAATTAATAATTATACGTCCAAATCACTGGAATTATATGTCCAAATCACTGGAATTAATTGGCAAGATCACTGGAATTATACGTCCAAATCACTGGAATTATACGTCCAAATCACTGGAATTAATTGGCAAGATCACTGTAATTATACGTGCAAATCACTGGAATTAATTGGCAAGATCACTGTAATTAATAATTATACGTCCAAATCACTGGAATTATACGTCCAAATCACTGTAATTAATAATTATACGTCCAAATCACTGGAATTAAATGGAAAATCTCGCTATCGCCTGCCTAGTGAAGTGGAATCTAGATGGGATTTGGTTCCGGGGACACAATACCTCCATCAGTTGTCTAAATCCAACTGCACTAATGGCGGATACCGGACGCACGTCTAACACCAACATAAGTGTCAAGGCCTCAGTTATGAGGGCTTCCATCGTCAAGTGAAGCTGAACCACTAGTTGCCACTCTGTGTCGTAAATGGCATATTGTCAAGTTTACGTTTCTCCTCAGACCATTTAAATTTCTTTTTTTGGGTCTTTTTACTGAACTTTGGCTTTTTGGATTTTACATGCCCTCTACTATCACATTCGGCATCGGCATTGGCAGACGATGTTGATGGCATTTCATCATCTATGTCATGGCTAGTGGCAGTAGCTTCAGCACTAGGAGGAAGTGGTACTTGGTCTTTCCCTATTTTATCCTCCAAATTTTTGTTCTCAATTATGTGTCTGGAGTTATATAACACAATATGCGGCACAGGAATTACTGATGGCTGATGGCCAGGACACTACCACTGGTCTGATGCAGCACAACACAGCAACACTGTGAGGGACTTGTTGTTGTTGTTGTTGTTATTATTATACGTCAGCAGTGGACATACAGCAGCAGCGTATAACACTGTGACTGCCTGGTCACTGGAATGACTGATGGCCAGGACACTACCACTGGTCTGATGCAGCCCAACACAGCAACACTGTGAGGGACTTGTGGCTGTTATTATTATTATTATTATTATTACTATTATAATACTGTAGCAGTGGACATATAGCAGCAGCGTATACCACTTTGACTGCCTGGTCACTGGAATGACTGATGGCCAGGACACTACCACTGGTCTGATGCAGCCCAACACAGCAACACTGTGAGGGACTTGTGGCTGTTATTATTATTATTATTACTATTATAATACTGTAGCAGTGGACATATAGCAGCAGCGTATACCACTTTGACTGCCTGGTCACTGGAATGACTGATGGCCAGGACACTACCACTGGTCTGATGCAGCACACCACAACAACACTGTAAGGGACTTATTATACAGCAGCACTGGACATATGGCAGCAGAGGACACCACCACTGTGAATGGTCACTGGACTGATTGATGCACAGGACACTAGCACTGGTCTGATGCAGGACAACACAGATAATTATACAGCAGCACTGGGCATATGGCAGCAGATGACACCAGCACTGTTGAATGGTCACTGGACTGACTGATGCCCAGGACACTACCACTGGTCTGATGCAGGACAACACAGCAACACTGTAAGGGACTTATTAAACAGCAGCACTGGACATATGGCAGCAGAGGACACCACCACTGTGAGTGGACTGATGCAGCACAATACCCCACCCTGAACTGATGCAGCACAACAGAGCACCCTATACAGCAGCACTGGACATATGGCAGCAGAGGACACAAGCACTGTGACTGGACAGATTCAGCACAAGCCAAGGACACTGAGGACACTGAGAGAACGGAGACACGTCCTCTCTGTACACTCTCCAATGCCAGAATGAAAATGGCGGTGACGCGCGGCTCCTTATATGGAATCCAAATCCCACGAGAATCCAACAGCGGGATGATGACGTTTTGCCTCGTTCGGGTTTCCGAGTCAGCCGGGAAATCCCGAGCTGGGCTCGGAACTGGGTTCAGAGCTTGAAGTTCGATACGGTTCGGTTCTCTGAGAACCGAACCCGCTCATCCCTAGTCTGAATTGGGGGCATTGTCCTGCAAGAGCCCCTACTTGATTTTCCATGAAGATAGAGCTGAGCTCAGGACTCGTCAGCAATTTCTTCCTAAGGTGGTGTCTGCGTTTCACATCAACCAACCCATTGTGCTTCCGGTTGTTACCGACACCTCAGTTACCTCAAAGTCCTTGGATGTTGTGAGGGCTTTGAGGATTTATGTGAAGAGGATTTCACGTCACAGAAAGTCGGACTCTCTGTTTGTCCTTTATGATCCCAACAAGATTAGGTGTCCTGCTTCTAAGCAGACGATTTCTCGCTGGATCAGGTTCACTATCCAGCATGCTCATTCTACGGCAGGATTGCTGTGTCCAAAATCTGTTAAGGCCCACTCTACTCGCAAGGTGGGTTCTTCCTGGGTCGCTGACCGGGGTGTCTCGGCTTTACAGCTTTGCCGAGCAGCTACTTGGTCGGGGTTGAACACGTTTGCTAAGTTCTACAAGTTCAATACTTTGGCCTTTGAGGACCTAAAGTTTGGTCAATCAGTTCTGCTGGAGCCTCCGCACTCTCCCTCCCATACTGGGAGCTTTAGTACATCCCCATGGTACTACTGTGGACCCCAGCATCCTCTAGGATGTTAGAGAAAATAGGATTTCAATTACCGACCAGTAAATCCTTTTCTCGTAGTCCGTAGAGGATGCTGGGCACCTGCCCAGCACTTTGGTTTCCTGTAGTTGTTACTTGGTCCAGTACTGCCTTGTTACTTGGTTAAGTACTGTGTTGGTACTTGGTTAAGTACTGTTATTCAGCTGTTGCTGAGGTTGTTCAGGCTGGTTGACCTGGTTTGCCTTGTTATGTGTGAGCTGGTGTGAATCTCACCACTATCTGTGTATTTCCTTCTCTCGAAGTATGTCCGTCTCCTCGGGCACAGTTTCTAGACTGGGTCTGGTAGGAGGGGCATAGAAGGAGGAGCCAGCTCACACTATTAAACTCTTAAAGTGACCCGTCTATACACCATGGTACTAATGTGGACCCCAGCATCCTCTACGGACTACGAGAAAAGGATTTACCGGTAGGTAATTAAAATCCTATATTAAAAGGGAAGCCTTGTTGGCCTCCCACATTCTTCCTACATGTACAAAGTGTTCAAAACTAAAAATATACAGCAAAACCTAGTAAAAAAAATGCATTTTCATTTTCAGTGCAGAGATTTTGAGTTATTGTCACCATAAGAACCACAAAATATTTCTTTGTGGTGCTTGATAGTTGAAAAAAAAAAAAGAATAAGTAAAAAGACTTATGGTACTTTACAGAAAATACAGTCATTCAGAAATAAATAAGTTATAATTTGTATGGCCTCTTCCTTGCCAGACTTGAATTGTGATGCATGTGCAGTGAAAGTAAGGCGCCTGTGCAGTGGCAAAAAATTGATCCGAGGCATCTGAAGATGGCTGTGCACCCACCTCTAATCAGGACCAAAGACAGTGGTTCCCAAACTTTTTTGAATCACGGCTCCCTAGAGTATCAGAAATTTTTTCACGGCACCCCTAGGCCAAACGTTTTTTTTATTGAGAGATTTAGAATAATTATTAAATGAAGTAAATTGTGTTTATGTGTCATCCTTAGGTCAATTGTGTGATGTGGGATAGGAATTGCTTCTGTTTGTCCGCATATTTTATGATTGGCAGCCACCAGCACTAGTTTTGCCTATTATATTAATCATAAATAATTTAAATTGGTCCTGGACCACCAATCCAAGGCACCCCTGCAAGTGTCCTGAGGCACACAGTTTTCTGAACCACTGCAAAGGCATAATACCTAGAACCAAGTGTATCATAATTAATGACTCCAAATCTCCATTTCCAACCCCAACCAGTTCTTATTGTAAATTACAATATAATCCAAGTATGCCACAGTATAATTCTGATGTGGATGGAGTACTTGGTCCATAAAGCACTATTTGTTGCATGGTCATTAAATATTTATTATATATTTGTGTAGGTGTACATACGCTTTTCATATTATATTTACATTATTATAAACGTATTATACTACTGTTCATTTAGAATAAATTATCTAAAAATGCCTAAAATGGAAGTTTCTCATATTTATTGGTAATCACAGGTGCATATAAGGGAGGGGTTTATCTAATCAATACACATATTCCCCCAGCTCTCTGCAAAGGGCCAGTAAACACGATATGCATCATACATAATAATAAATACAGGGGACTCAGTTACACACATTTGCAAATACATAACAAGTCATCCTTTTCATCAAGGCTCAGGTGGTTCTACACTACATAAAAATAGCCCACTTTGGGTCATATATTCATGTCTTTCTGAACTGAGAGCCAACTCAGCTGGAGGCACCCCAGAATCCTCCAATAGGCATTTCTTTCAGCTACTGTTCCCATGGTACATGCCTCTCATATCACACAATATCATTTTTACACAATATGTAAAAATACCCCCTCACACATTAACAAATATAGGGCTTTGACCTTGATCTCGAGCCTACTTTTGAAAACTAGAATCAGGGAGATTACAGGACGATGTGCTGTGCGAAGCACGTCGCACCACTGACGATATGTGTCATACTCTGCCCAAAAGGCGTGTCTAGTTTCACAAATGGGCGTGTCTATGCAGGGGTGTTTTAAGAGAGGAGGGGATCCGCATGCAGCCTCCAGGACCCCTCCTCTCCGGCAGCAAGTAGAATTTGGCATAATGCATGCGCAGGTCTCTGGGAACATGGCGCCCGCACCTTGGTCCCGGGGACATCTCCAGTGCGCATGCGCAAATCACTCGGAAATGGCGTGGCGGCCATTTTCTTAGTGTTTTATGCCCGCACTGGAGGGCCACCGCCGCGGGACTCCGGAGTGGTAAGTATAATATATGGGTGCAGTTTGTGCGGTATGGGCCGACCCTGGACCCAGAGGCCCATGTTTACCGCACATACTGCACCCATTATAGAAACGCCTATGTGTCTATGCTTAAATATATGTTGTTGAGAGATATTTCTATATAACATTAGGAATTTCACTGTGATATTTCTTTTCTTCTCATTTAGCACAATATACATGATAAATGTGATGTCTGTGCAATAAATTCCAAATGCAAGTTGACCTTGTGTGAATTCATTCCTAAACATATAAAAAAAATTATGATTTTAGTGTATTAGATGTTATTTTATTGTAGACACTGGACTGTGTCTTGTAGGCACTTCCTATGTTTATTGGATGTGCTGTTTTCCATTTCTGTACAGCATTAGCCAAATCATTACAGACACCAGATACTCTAATTAAACAAATTTGTCACACTAAAGAAAGATTACTAACAAAAATGTTTACAGCAACAATAGCAGCATGCTATGGATGAGTGCACACCAGCACAGAAGGGAGAACCCTGCTGTGTAAGGGCATTGCTACCATAGGTGCAGACAGTGCAGCTGCTATGGGGCCCACCTTCCCTTTCAAAGTTATGTCACAGTTGTGACCTATACATTTGACACCATCGGAGACACATAGTGGCACTTACAAATGTTTGCATTGAGGCATACAAATATCTACTTTTGGCCCCTGGACCTTCTCTTTGTAATGTGGTTTAAAATAAACTGGAGAGCACTATATTGTGGCATAATATTAACTGGGGATACTGTAAAATTGTGAATTGGAGATACTGTATGTCATAATGTGAATTGGGGATACTGTGTGGCATAATGTGTACTGGCAGCACTACAATGTGACATAATGTGAATTAGGGCACTACTATGGTTCAAAATCTGAACTAGGGCATTACTATTGGGCATTAAATTAACACCTGCTGTGGAGAGGTGTCTCTCTAGAAGCACTGGGACAGGGGCCCCTTCAAAATGTTGTTATGGGGCCCTGCTGCTGTGTGTGTGATTATGTGCTGCTCTCTCCTGACAGGGGTCCGCACAATGGCCCTCATTCCGAGTTGTTCGCTCGCAAGGCGATTTTAGCAGAGTTGCTCACGCTAAGCCGCCGCCTACTGGGAGTGAATCTTAGCATCTTAAAATTGCGAACGAAGTAATCGCAATATTGCGAATACACACCTCGTAGCAGTTTCTGAGTAGCTTCAGACTTACTCGCCATCTGCGATCAGTTCAGTGCTTGTCGTTCCTGGTTTGACGTCACAAACACACCCAGCGTTCGCCCAGACACTCCTCCGTTTCTCCGGCCACTCCTGCGTTTTTTCCGGAAACTGTAGCGTTTTTTCCCACACGCCCATAAAACGGCCTGTTTCCGCCCAGTAACACCCATTTCCTGTCAATCACATTACGATCGCCAGAACGATGAAAAAGCCGTGAGTAAAATTACTAAGTGCATAGCAAATTTACTTGGCGCAGTCGCAGTGCGAACATTGCGCATGCGCATTAAGCGGAAAATCGCTGCGATGCGAAGATTTTTACCGGGCGAACAACTCGGAATGAGGGCCAATGAGTGATAATGAGAGTCCTCAGTAGTGACTCCCGAGCAGCTACAGCAAATCACTTACAAAGAAACTCCTTAGTGTCACCCCTGGCAGAATCTGAAGTATCCGGGAGATGTGACCTACAAAGCAAGACAGCAGGAGACTATGGTTGAAACAGGAGCCTCCTGGAGGATCCTGGAGAGTAGGCAACTATGGCCTTCCTAGTGCACAACTGCAGGGGTACTGAAAAGGCACCATGGTTATACAGCACTGAGGTGTACGCTTTAGGTTCAGGGCCCTATCATATGTTTGGGTTCCTCTTATAGGAGCCGGACCAATAATGAGTATACCATATTGTTAGGAGGTGTAATGTGAGGGATAAAACTAAAAACTAGTGATGTGCACCGGACATTTTTCGGGTTTTGTGTTTTGGTTTTGGATTCGGTTCTGCGGCCGTGTTTTGGATTCGGACGCGTTTTGGCAAAACCTCCCTGAAATTTTTTTGACGGATTCGGGTGTGTTTTGGATTTGGGTGTTTTTTTACAAAAACCCCTCAAAAACAGCTTAAATCATAGAATTTGGGGGTCATTTTGATCCCATAGTATTATTAACCTCAATAACCATAATTTCCACTCATTTCCAGTCTATTCTGAACACCTCACAATAATATTTTTAGTCCTAAAATTTGCACCGAGGTCGCTGGATGACTAAGCTAAGCGACCCAAGTGGCCGACACAAACACCTGGCCCATCTAGGAGTGGCACTGCAGTGTCAGACAGGATGGCACTTCAAAAAAATAGTCCCCAAACAGCACATGATGCAAAGAAAAAAAGAGGCGCAATGAGGTAGCTGTGTGACTAAGCTAAGCGACCCACGTGGCCGACACAAACACCTGGCCCATCTAGGAGTGGCACTGCAGTGTCAGACAGGATGGCACTTCAATAAAATAGTCCCCAAAGAGCACATAATGCAAAGAAAAAAAGAGGCGCAATGAGATAGCTGTCTGACTAAGCTAAGCGACCCAAGTGGCCGACACAAACACCTGGCCCATCTAAGAGTGGCACTGCAGTGTCAGACAGGATGACACTTCAAAAAAATAGTCCCCAAACAGCACATGATGCAAAGAAAAAAAGAGGTGCACCAAGGTCGCTGGATGGCTAAGCTAAGCGACACAAGTGGCCGACACAAACACCTGGCCCATCTAAGAGTGGCACTGCAGTGTCAGGCAGGATGGCACTTCAAAAAAATAGTCCCCAAACAGCACATGATGCAAAGAAAAATGAAAGAAAAAAGAGGTGAAAGATGGAATTGTCCTTGGGCCCTCCCACCCACCCTTATGTTGTATAAACAGGACATGCACACTTTAACAAACCCATCATTTCAGCGACAGGGTCTGCCACACAACTGTGACTGAAATGACTGGTTGGTTTGGGCCCCCACCAAAAAAGAAGCAATCAATCTCTCCTTGCACAAACTGGCTCTACAGAGGCAAGATGTCCACCTCCTCCTCATTGTCCGATTCCTCATACCTTTCACTGTGTACATCCCCCTCCTCACAGATTATTAATTCGTCCCCACTGGAATCCACCATCTCAGGTCCCTGTGTACTTTCTGAAGGCAATTGCTGGTGAATGTCTCCACGGAGGAATTGATTATAATTCATTTTGATGAACATCATCTTCTCCACATTTTCTGGAAGTAACCTCGTACGCCTATTGCTGACAAGGTGAGCGGCTGCACTAAACACTCTTTCGGAGTACACACTGGAGGGTGGGCAACTTAGGTAAAATAAAGCCAGTTTCTGCAAGGGCCTCCAAATTGCCTCTTTTTCCTGCCAGTATACGTACGGACTGTCTGACGTGCCTACTTGGATGCTGTCACTCGTATAATCCTCCACCATTCTTTCAATGGTGAGAGAATCATATGCAGTAACAGTAGACGACATGTCAGTAATCATTGGCAGGTCCTTCAGTCTGGACCAGATGTCAGCACTCGCTCCATACAGCCCTGCATCACCGCCAGCGGGTGGGCTCGGAATTCTTAGCCTTTTCCTCGCACCCCCAGTTGCGGGAGAATGTGAAGGAGGAGCTGTTGACGGGTCACGTTCCGCTTGACTTGACAATTTTCTCACCAGCAGGTCTTTGAACCTCTGCAGACTTGTGTCTGCCGGAAAGAGAGATACAACGTAGGTTTTAAATCTAGGATCGAGCACGGTGGTCAAAATGTAGTGCTCTGATTTCAACAGATTGACCACCCGTGAATCCTGGTTAAGCGAATCAAAGGGCTCCATCCACAAGTCCCACATGCCTAGCGGAATTGCTCTGTTTTAGCTCCTCCTTCAATGTCTCCAGCTTCTTTTGCAAAAGCCTGATGAGGGGAATGACCTGACTCAGGCTGGCAGTGTCTGAACTGACTTCACGTGTGGCAAGTTCAAAGGGTTGCAGAACCTTGCACAACGTTGAAATCATTCTCCACTGCACTTGAGTCAGGTGCATTCCCCCTCCTTTGCCTATATCGTAGTCAGATGTATAGGCTTGAATGGCCTTTTGCTGCTCCTCCATCCTCTGAAGCATATAGAGGGTTGAATTCCACCTCGTTACCACCTCTTGCTTCAGATGATGGCAGGGCAGGTTCAGGACTGTTTGCTGGTGCTCCAGTCTTCGGCACGCGGTGGCTGAATGCCGAAAGTGGCCCGCAATTCTTCGGGCCACCGACAGCATCTCTTGCACGCCCCTGTCATTTTTTAAATAATTCTGCACCACCAATTTCAATGTATGTGCAAAACATGGGACGTGCTGGAATTTGCCCAGATGTAATGCACGCACAATATTGCTGGCATTGTCCGATGTCACAAATCCCCAGGAGAGTCCATTTGGGGTAAGCCATTCTGCAATGATGTTCCTCAGTTTCCATAAGAGGTTGTCAGCTGTGTGCCTCTTCTGGAAAGCGGTGATACAAAACGTAGCCTGCCTAGGAACGAGTTGGCGCTTGCGAGATGCTGCTACTGGTGCCGCCGCTGCTGTTCTTGCTGCGGGAGGCAATACATCTACCCAGTGGGCTGTCACAGTCATATAGTCCTGAGTCTGCCCTGCTCCACTTGTCCGTGGTTAAGTGGACATTGGGTACAACTGCATTTTTTAGGACACTGGTGACTCTTTTTCTGAGGTCTGTGTACATTTTCGGTATCGCCTGCATAGAGAAATGGAACCTAGATGGTATTTGGTACCGGGGACACAGTACCTCAATCAAGTCTGTAGTTGCCTGTGAATTAACGGTGGATAACGGAAACACGTTTCTCACCGCCCAGGCTGCCAAGGCCTGAGTTATCCGCTTTGCAGCAGGATGACTGCTGTGATATTTCATCTTCCTCGCAAAGGACTGTTGGACAGTCAATTGCTTACTGGAAGTAGTACAAGTGGTCTTCCGACTTCCCCTCTGGGATGATGATCGACTCCCAGCAGCAACAACAGCAGAGCCAGGAGCAGTAGGCGTTACACTCAAGGATCCATCGGAGGAATCCCAGTCAGGAGAGGACTCGTCAGACTTTCCAGTGACATGTCCTGCAGGACTATTGGCGTTCCTGTCTAAGGAGGAAATTGACACTGAGGGAGTTGGTGGTGTGGTTTGCAGGAGCTTGGTTACAAGAGGAAGGGATTTAGTGGTCAGTGGACTGCTTCCGCTGTCATCCAAAGTTTTTGAACTTGTCACTGACTTATGATGAATGCGCTGCAGGTGACGTATAAGGGAGGATGTTCCGAGGTGGTTAACGTCCTTACCCCTACTTATTACAGCTTGACAAAGGCAACACACGGCTTGAAACCTGTTGTCTGCATTTGTGTTAAAATAATTCCACACCGAAGAGGTAATTTTTTTTGTAATTTGACCAGGCATGTCAATGGCCATATTCGTCCCACGGACAACAGGTGTTTCCCCGGGTGCCTGACTTAAACAAACCACCTCACCATCAGAATCCTCCTTGTCAATTTCCTCCTCAGAGCCAGCAACACCCATATCCTCATCCTGGTGTACTTCAACAGTGACATCTTCAATTTGATTATCAGGAACTGGACTGCGGGTGCTCCTTCCAGCACTTGCAGGGGGCGTGCAAATGGTGGAAGGCGCCACCTCTTCTCGTCCAGTGTTGGGAAGTTTAGGCATCGCAGCCGACACAATTGGACTCTCCTTGGGGATTTGTGATTTAGAAGAACGCACAGTTCTTTGCTGTGCTTTTGCCAGCTTAAGTCTTTTCATTTTTCTAGCGAGAGGATGAGTGCTTCCATCCTCATGTGAAGCTGAACCACTAGCCATGAACATAAGCCAGGGCCTCAGCCGTTCCTTGCCACTCCGTGTCGTAAATGGCATATTGGCAGGTTTACGCTTCTCCTCAGATGCTTTTAATTTTGATTTTTGGGTCATTTTACTGAACTTTTGTGTTTTGGATTTTACATGCTCTCTACTATGACATTGGGCATCGGCCTTGGCAGACGACGTTGATGGCATTTCATCGTCTCGGCCATGACTAGTGCAGCAGCTTCAGCACGAGGTGGAAGTGGATCTTGATCTTTCCCTATTTTACCCTCCACATTTTTGTTCTCCATTTTTTAATGTGTGAAATTATATGCCAGTATCAATAGCAATGGCCTACTACTATATATACTGCGCACAACTGAAATACACCACAGGTATGGATGGATAGTATACTTGACGACACAGAGGTAGGTAGAGCAGTGGCCTACTGTACCGTACTGCTATATATTATATACTGGTGGTCAGCAAACTGTGCAAAACTGAAATGCACCACAGGTATGGATGGATAGTATACTTGACGACACAGAGGAAGGTAGAGCAGTGGCCTTCTGTACCGTACTGCTATATATTATATACTGGTGGTCAGCAAACTGTGCAAAACTGAAATGCACCACAGGTATGGATGGATAGCATACTTGATGACACAGAGGTAGGTAGAGCAGTGGCCTACTGTACCGTACTGTTATATATTATATACTGGTGGTCAGCAAACTGTGCAAAACTGAAATGCACCACAGGTATGGATGGATAGTATACTTGACGACACAGAGGTAGGTAGAGCAGTGGCCTACTGTACCGTACTGCTATATATTATATACTGGTGGTCAGCAAACTGTGCAAAACTGAAATGCACCACAGGTATGGATGGATAGTATACTTGACGACACAGAGGTAGGTAGAGCAGTGGCCTTCTGTACCGTACTGCTATATATTATATACTGGTGGTCAGCAAACTGTGCAAAACTGAAATGCACCACAGGTATGGATGGATAGTATACTTGACGACACAGAGGTAGGTAGAGCAGTGGCTTTCTGTACCATACTGCTATATATTATATACTGGTGGTCAGCAAACTGTGCAAAACTGAAATGCACCACAGGTATGGATGGATAGTATACTTGACGACACAGAGGTAGGTAGAGCAGTGGCCTTCTGTACCGTACTGCTATATATTATATACTGGTGGTCAGCAAACTGTGCAAAACTGAAATGCACCACAGGTATGGATGGATAGCATACTTGATGACACAGAGGTAGGTAGAGCAGTGGCCTACTGTACCGTACTGCTATATATTATATACTGGTGGTCAGCAAACTGTGCAAAACTGAAATGCACCACAGGTATGGATGGATAGTATACTTGACGACACAGAGGTAGGTAGAGCAGTGGCCTACTGTACCGTACTGCTATATATTATATACTGGTGGTCAGCAAACTGTGCAAAACTGAAATGCACCACAGGTATGGATGGATAGTATACTTGACGACACAGAGGTAGGTAGAGCAGTGGCCTACTGTACCGTACTGCTATATATTATATACTGGTGGTCAGCAAACTGTGCAAAACTGAAATGCACCACAGGTATGGATGGATAGTATACTTGACGACACAGAGGTAGGTAGAGCAGTGGCCTTCTGTACCGTACTGCTATATATTATATACTGGTGGTCAGCAAACTGTGCAAAACTGAAATGCACCACAGGTATGGATGGATAGCATACTTGATGACACAGAGGTAGGTAGAGCAGTGGCCTACTGTACCGTACTGCTATATATTATATACTGGTGGTCAGCAAACTGTGCAAAACTGAAATGCACCACAGGTATGGATGGATAGTATACTTGACGACACAGAGGTAGGTAGAGCAGTGGCCTACTGTACCGTACTGCTATATATTATATACTGGTGGTCAGCAAACTGTGCAAAACTGAAATGCACCACAGGTATGGATGGATAGTATACTTGATGACACAGAGGTAGGTAGAGCAGTGGCCTACTGTACCGTACTGCTATATATTATATACTGGTGGTCAGCAAACTGTGCAAAACTGAAATGCACCACAGGTATGGATGGATAGTATACTTGACGACACAGAGGTAGGTAGAGCAGTGGCCTACTGTACCGTACTGCTATATATTATATACTAGTGGTCAGCAAACTGTGCAAAACTGAAATGCACCACAGGTATGGATGGATAGTATACTTGATGACACAGAGGTAGGTAGAGCAGTGGCCTACTGTACCGTAATGCTATATATTATATACTGGTGGTCAGCAAACTGTGCAAAACTGAAATGCACCACAGGTATGGATGGATAGTATACTTGACGACACAGAGGTAGGTAGAGCAGTGGCCTTCTGTACCGTACTCCTATATATTATATACTGGTGGTCAGCAAAATTATGCACTGTACTCCTACTATATACTACAATGCAGCACAGATATTGAGCGTTTTTCAGGCAGAGAACGTATAATACTGGTGGTCACTGGTCAGCAAAACTCTGCACTGTACTCCTCCTATATAATACTGCTGGTCCCCAGTCCCCACAATAAAGCAGTGTGAGCACAGATATATGCAGCACACTGAGCACAGATATGGAGCGTTTTTCAGGCAGAGAACCTGTAATACTGGTGGTCACTGGTCAGCAAAACTCTGCACTGTACTCCTCCTATATAACACTGCTGGTCCCCAGTCCCCACAATAAAGCAGTGTGAACACAGATATATGCAGCACACTGAGCACAGATATGGAGCGTTTTTCAGGCAGAGAACGTATAATACTGGTGGTCACTGGTCAGCAAAACTCTGCACTGTACTCCTCCTATATAATACTGCTGGTCCCCAGTCCCCACAATAAAGCAGTGTGAGCACAGATATATGCAGCACACTGAGCACAGATATGGAGCGTTTTTCAGGCAGAGAACGTATAATACTGGTGGTCACTGGTCAGCAAAACTCTGCACTGTACTCCTCCTATAATACTGCCGGTCCCCAGAATAAAGATATTTGCAGCCCCCTGAAAGTTCTGAAACAAAGTGAGAGGACGCCAGCCACGTCCTCTCACTATCATTTCCAATGCACGAGTGAAAAATGGCGGCGACGCACGGCTCCTTATATAGAATCCGAATCTCGCGAGAATCCGACAGCGGGATGATGACGTTTGGGCACGCTCGGGTTAACCGAGCAATACTGGAGTATCCGAGTATGCCTCGGACCCGTGTAAAATGGGTGAAGTTCGGGGGGGTTCGGATTCCGAGGAACCGAACTTGCTCATCACTACTAAAAACTCACAAATAATACCACCCTCCTGTATTAAACCCACTTCCCAGTGAAATGGGTGGCATTGGGGACACAATGCTGGAATTCTCAGAGAATTGTGTCATTTTGGCCTAGCCCTCACTTCACAGCATTGTCTTGTTAGCGACAGCGCCTAATGCAGTTTGGATATGAAGACTGCAAGTAGTAAATGCCCCCCTTTGTCACAATATTAACAGAAATGCCTACAATGTGATTAGTCAGAGGATGAACAGAAAGGTCAAATAACATTCTAAGTGATCAAGGCCAAAATAATAGTTTGAAACAATGGAGCTCCATTATAGGCACACACTGAGGCGAGTGGGCAGGAGGAAAAACTGACAGTAACATTTTAAATACAGAAAAGAAAACAAGCATAGAAAATTACCAACAACAGTTTAGCATTAATGTGTGACAAAAGTTACACTAACTAACCATTTATAGGCAGGCTAGATACATATAACAACATCAAGCATTATGTTCTAGCAAAAATACATGAAATATTTTTTTAAAATATTTTTTGACCATTTTTTTAAATATCTCCAGGCTAGTTAGCCAGACATGTATTTCAAAGGATATAAAAAAATTAGCAACAAAGAAGCAATGCATTATTATGCCAGCACTTATACGCCAGCACATTTACGCCAGCACTTACACGCCAGCACTTATATGCCAGAACTTAACTGCAAATTACTGATATTTTGTGTACAGATACAGGGCAGGTTCTAAACCTTGTGATGCCCAGGGCGAATGCTTCCTTTGGCGCCCCCACCCCCAACAGGCAAAACAGGGTTAGTGCGCGCCAAAGGCGCGCTTAAAAAAATAGGTGCATGGCTTCATATGAAAAGGGCGTGACCACAGAATAGTACCGATTCACATTACACAGCACAGCGGTGTCCATGAGTCACATTACACCGCACATTAGTGTCTGTCAGTCACTTTATGCCACACAGTAGTGTCCGTCAGTCAGATTACACCACCAGGTGTGCCCTCAGTAGTTGTGCCCCCAATAGAATTGCACCCAGTAGATGTGCCCCCTGTAGATTTGCCCCAAGTAGATGTGCCCCCTGTAGATGTGCTCCCTGTAGATTTTCCCCTAGTACATTTGCCCCCAGTAGATGTGCCCCCTGTAGATGTGCCCCCCAGTAGATTTTCCCCAGTAGACATGCCCCCAGTAGACATGCCCCCAGTAGATTTGCCCCCAGTAGATTTGCCCCCAGAAGATTTGCCCCCAGTAGATGTGATGTGTGAGCTTTGGTTCTAATTAAATATTAAATATACAGTACAGTTCAAAGTAGAAAAACTTTTGGGAAGGACCATAGGTCCACAGATTTTTGGGGTGCATATAGGCCCTTATTCTATCACCAGGCTTGCCATAATATCCCTTTAATCCGGGACACCTATGATTTAAGATAGGTACACGCTATACAATTATCTGGGAGATTATCTGCCAGATCTAGCTGGTTGGAATGAAAATATGATAATGGATGAGAGCAAATTTCAATCTACCATTTGCTCCCAAACACTGGAAAATGAACAAAACCTGTTGTTTATACAAATTGGTTAAACACAATTTTAACCAATTTGGATGAACGACTGTTTTTCTGCGTTTTGCAGTGTTTGGGAGCAAATGGTCAATTGTCATTTGCTCTCATCCATTATCAGATTTTCATTCCAACCAGCTAGATCTGGCAGATTATCTGCCAGATAATTGTATAGTGTGAACCTAGCGTAACACAGGTTTGTGGCTGATTAATACCAGGTGAAATGTAGGCTTGAATTTAGTCAACCACAGACCTGTGTAAATCATAGGTGTCCATGATTAAAGGAATATTATAACAAGCCTATCCATCACAGTATTTATAAGAGTAAAACGTTTGTTATGGGTCCTGAGGGTTCAGTCAAACACTTTATAGCAACTGTTTATTATCATATCCATAAGTCTAATGCATACTTATGTATTTTTATATTCCCCTTCTGGAGATCTGGGATGGGGATTCTAGGGTGAAGGCATTGGGGAATGGTGACACAATTCTTTTCATCATGGTCCCATCTGGCATTATGCAGCAGGGGCGGGTCTATATTGGTACAATTTACTCAAGCACAAAATACTATCAAATAATTATGTACAGTAGTAGGATTGTCTACTGCAATCGTGACTTGGAAGTAATCAGGACCCATGCAAGATTTCTTACTGCCCTAAGCAAATCTTCAGCTTATGCCCCTCCTTCCACTTCCTAGGTCCTTCACGCTTGAGATTTGGAAAAGAAAAATAATAACTAAACTAAAAGTACACTGCACTTATTTGTGCTCATTTGGGGTTAAAAATAGAACGGATCAATAAGACGAGTGCTTTCAAGTGTTGTATTCTGTGTACCTGATTAGGAACTGTTGTCAACCTGAAATTGTATCCATTATGAGGATACAAAGTATCATTGTATTGATATAATAAAGTAATGTTTACATGAAAGTTCTTGTTAGAGTTAATGGGGAGCCGGTACTCTGATGTTATGCGCTACGCTGTAGCCCTGTCCTGTCCCTACCTTACTTTCCCTTGTGGCAGGGTCTCTGTGCTGTATATTGTCAGTGCAGCAGAGAGAAAGAAATCAGGGGTGAGAGAGAGAGATACAGGGGTCAGAGAGAGAGAGAGAGACATCAAGGGACAGAGGAAGCGAGAGATCAGGAGACAGAGAGAGAGAGAGAGAGAGAGAGAGAGAGAGAGAGAGAGAGAGAGAGGGGTTCCTCCTGCAGCTGAGGTGGCATGAGGATGCAGATCAGGAGACACTGGGGGTGATTCTGACCTGATCATATAGGTGCTAAATTTAGCACATCTACGATCAGCTTCTCTGACATGCAGGGGGATGCCCAGCACAGGGCTAGTCCGCCCCGCATGTCAGGCCCTACCCCGCCGCACAAGTACAAAAGCATCGCACAGGGCGATGCTTTTGTACTTGAAGAGTAGTTCCCAGCCAGCGCAGCTCCTGCACGCTGGCAGGGAGCTACTCGTCGCCGCTGGCTTGCCCTCTCCCACCCAGCGACTGCCTCTGCCTGTCAATAACGCAGAGGCGATCGCAGGGCTAAGACAGCCGTCGGCTGTCTGGCATGTGCCGGTGCACTGCGGCGCCGGCGCATGCATAGTTCAGACCTGATCACTGCGAAAACGCACAGCAGTGATCAGGACTGAATTAGCCCCCCTCCCACTCCCAGTAGTGTTTTGCACAAAAGCCTGGCTCACAGGCAGGAAAAATGGGGCAAAGCCAGTAAATGGAGAGGAGGATCAGGGGGAAGGCCAGCTCTGATTAGCAGGAAGTCAGGACTCATGAGAGCTCTCTCCTACCTCTGCACTGTGCTGCTGGCTCAGTCCTGGCTGTCTCTATGTCTCACACCCCATTCACCTCTCACAAATAACCCTGTATATTGTTGGGTCGACCCGGTTGGAGGTGCGATGTGAAAGGGCCAGGTTGAAATATCCTTGGTTGAGCAACCTGGCATTTCAACCCGGTAAAAAAAAGGGTTTTACATGGGTTATTACCATGTCAGATGCAGTATGAACAGGTTACCTGGGTCATTGCAATCCAGACCCATTCACACTATGGAGGAAGATTTGTGGATATGATCTCATCTCCAAGCGCCACCTCCGCACCCACCCCTGATGATGTCAGTGCCGCCCCCGATGGCAACCTGACCTGGCATATTGCTGGGTCAAGTTGCCAGTCTGAAAGGGGTCTCATGGTGGGTCGCACCCGGGTAGGACTCCTGTACAATTCCTGGGTGCGACTCGCCTTAGCTATGTGAAATGGGTATAGCGCTTATCCAGCGATGACTCACTCTGCTAGCCTGTGGGAGGGACTATTGCAGATCTCCGACACTCACACTGTATACACAGTAGTATGTGGAAGGGAGCTGTATTTTAGGGGGGATGAATGCCCTGATTTCCCTCCCCTAAATCCCCTAAATCCACCAATGATTTTCAATGCATTCTGGGCACGATATCAGTACCCAGGATTGCATTGCAGAATGCGATCATATTGGCTAAATTTATCATCTGGCACAGGCAGGGATAGGGGCATTGAATGGAGCTTTTTCCTGCGATGTGCAGGGACTGCACATATTCAGCAGACATTTCTGGTGAGGATTACAGGGGAACCCTTTACCAGCTACAAATGTCAAGTGTAGCCCATAGGCTACAGTGGGCTACCACCATCTTCAGATGACAGTAGTTGCAGGGGCCAATATCAGGAATACTTAGTGTAGGTGGGAGCCCAACGGCCGGGAAGCGGGAGGACATAAACCTAGCACCGTTTTGGAGGATGCTGGCTCCTTGCTCCTTGACGCCGAAATGGATTACCCTGAATCCACAAGGATTCTAAATCATCCAGTCAGATTGTGGCATTCAAAAACTAACGCCAGTCATGAGCCAATCATGGCTCATAAGCTGATGGCGAATCAGGAGCGTCTGCAGTGAGCCAATCAGGGCTCAATGCGTCAGAGCTCTGCCCCCTCCCAGCATCTTATATTAGACGCTGCGGAACAAGAGAGTTCAGTAGGGCACCTGAGAGGGAGCAAGGAAGAGCTTCTTAAGAAAGAAGAGCCAGTGGCTGAAGAAGAGGAACAGCAGTGGCGGAATCCTCAGTAGCGGCGGCATAAGACCCAGAGAAGCTTGGAAGATGGTGGTCGATGGCGGGTGCTCGGAAAGAAGCAGAAGAATGGCGGAGAGAGCTGCAGCGTGTGCAAACAGTGTGTGCAGTGGTGCAAATAGAAAGAAATTCTTAGTGGTACTGTGTGTGCACGCCTTCAGAGCGTGGGCCAAAATATGGGTGTGACCACATGCTACATAGGGTGTGGCCAATGAATATAGGGGTGTGATACACATATGGGGGGCCAGATACAAATATGACCCTAATAGCGCAGTGCCACATACACATATGTCCCCAATAGTGGCTTCCAATTGTGGAGTGCCAGATACAAAATATGCCCCCATAGTGCCAGATACACATATGCCCCCCAGTGCAAGTTACACAAATGCCCCCAGTGCCACATATGCCCCCATAGTGCCAGATATGTCTCCACAGTGCCAGATACACATATGACCCCCCAGTGCAAGGAACACATATGCCCCAGTGCCACATATGCCCCCCATAGTGCCAGATATGTCCCCACAGTGCCAGATACACATATGCCCCCCAGTGCAAGTACACACATGCCCCCCGTGCCACATATGCCCCCATAGTGCCAGATATGTTCCCAGTGCAAGGAACACATATGTCCCAGTGCCACATATGCACCCACAGTGCCAGATACACTCCCCCTGCTCCCCTCACCACTCACTTCTACTGTGTGAGGAGAGGAGAGAGCGCATCCCATACTTCTCATTCCCCTCAGTGCTCATTTTGTCTCCGGCAGCGGCGTGTCTCTCAAATGAGGCAAATGAGGCGCCAGTTTGTGAGCCAATCACAGCTCATGGACCGGCAGCCAATCAGGAGCCACAGCTGCCAGTCCTCAAGATCTGATTGGATCACAAACCGGAGCCTCACTTGGAAGATACGCAATCACCACCAGAGACCAGATGAGCACTGAGGGACACAGGAGAGGTGCACGCTGGCCACTCTCCTTCCCTCACACACAACACAGCAGTGGCTGTAAGAACGGCGGTTGGGCCGGCGGTACTGCATACCAGCTGGCAATTTCTTACCAGTACGCAGTACCGCCCCGTACCACCATAATTGCAGCACTGGTGGGATGTGAAAGAGCTGATGAAGCAAACCGCTGCAGCTTCTCCCATGGGTAGGTGGCCTTGGGCCCTCACCTCCTACATTTAATCCTCACTAGACCATCAGGCCACCAGGCATTAGGCCTGAGGGCACATTTAGGCAGTAGGCCTGAGCAGTAGTTAGGAGAGTGGTGGCCACAGTTTTGTGTGGTCTTGACCCTAGGCCACTTTTAGCTAGGAATTGTGCTCCCAAAGTGTGGGGAATAATCTGCCCCTCCCAATGTCACCAGCTTGAAGGTACGAGCCAGTGATTGCTTAGGGCATGGAGGAGCAGTCCAGTTTCACATGCTCATGCAATCCCAGGAGCGAACGGCTGTTTGCTCTAGGTACCCTGGTTCGCCAGCACCGAGATATTTGAACCACGTGTCAGTTCAGTCTGTAGGCAGGGCCGGCTAGCCCTATTCTCAGGGGAGGAAAACTTACAGTAAACTCACACAACCAGTTGTCATCCTTGTAGTCTCTATGCTTGTGTTATGTTTATGAATATTCTTATTGCTTTGTGTTATATTATGGACAGTAACATTCTTATTGCATTGTGTTATGCTAGAGACAGTAATTAGAAGAGATTAGTCATTCTGTTAAGTTCATGGTATTGTTTGTTTAACCTCACTAGGCTATAGTTTAGACCGCAGTTTAGTTTAGAGTCTTAGACCATGCAGTGTTAGAGTAGCCTGAGGTTAGAACAGATAGCCTGTTTTGTCCTTTCCTTTCCTAAAGGAGCCGAAGATCATCACAGCAAGGCGACAAGAACTGTAGTGTGAGTATTCCTCCGTGTTTGTCTGTTCCCTGAGCGCCGGTTCACTGGACCTTGTTCAGCCGTGCAAAGTCCAGTTACACCTCAGCCCGCAAGTGCTGTATAGGTGAGAATTGGGTGGCTGAGGCTTTATGACGATGATGATCATTCACCCAACTGGTGAAGATTGCAGCCACCCCTGATGGGCCTTTGGGCCTGCTGTTTGAAGTGTGGACAGGTGCAAATCTTTGTGTTTGTTCTTCTGTCCTAGCACTTACTCCTCTGTAGTCATTTGAATAATTCTTCCTGGGATTGGAACATGGGCCCTCATTCCGAGTTGTTCGCTCGCTAGCTGCTTTAAGCAGCAATGCAAACGCTAGCCGCCGCCCTCTGGGAGTGTATCTTAGCTTAGCAGAAGTGCGAACGAAAGATTAGCAGAATTGTTCGAAAATCTTTTCCTGCAGTTTCTGAGTAGCTCCCGACCTACTCCTAAATTGCGATCACTGCAGACTGTTTAGTTCCTGGTTTGACGTCACAAACACGCCCTGCATTCCCCCATTTCCCCAGCCACTCCTGCATTTTAGCCTGACACGCCTGCGTTTTCTAGCACACTCCCAGAAAACGGTCAGTTTCCGCCCAGAAACACCCACTTCCTGTCAGTCACCGATCAGCAGAGCGACTGAAAAGCGTCGCTCGCCCCTGTGTAAAATTGCTTAGTCTTGTGTGAAATTACTTGGCGCGTGCGCCCTGCAGCCCATACGCATGTGCAGAATAGCTGATTTTTAACCTGATCGCTATGCTGTGAAAAAGGTCAGCGAGCGATCAACTCGGAATGACCCCCATGGTCTGAAGACTGTCACATAGCCCGGAAATGGTGAGTACCGCCTAATGACCGCTCTTTACGCCTCTCACATTAGCATTCCAGATATTGATACATCTGGCAGCATTACACCCCCCATAGAAACCTATGGGGGATGTGGCTGCTGGCGGGAATGGGGGGATCACAGCAGGTATTGGAGATATCTGCTGCAGTCCCTCCTACATGCATTGCAGGGATACCTAATATTTGCTGCTAACTCCCGAAAACTTGTATTTTCGGGGAAATAGCCACAAATAATGTTTTATAAATGGGCCCTAATGAGAGCTGGAGACCCAGAAGTCAGCAGCGCTTACATGGAGGAGGGAAAGATGTCACCAGCAGAAGCCGGAGGGCAGAAGTAGGAAATGCATTCACAGACAAGGAGGAGCCCCTGGACACTGCTGCAGGGACAATGAGGGTCATTCCGAGTTGTTTGCTCGTTATTTTTTTCCCGCAACGGAGCATTTAGTCGCTAATGCGCATGCGCAAAGTCCGCAGTGCGACTGCGCCAAGTAAATTTGCTATGCAGTTAGGAATTTTACTCACGGCATTACGAGTTTTTTTCTTCGTTCTGGTGATCGTAATGTGATTGACAGGAAGTGGGTGTTTCTGGGCGGAAACTGGCCGTTTTATGGGTGTGTGTGAAAAAACGCTACCGTTTCTGGGAAAAACGCGTGAGTGGCTGGAGAAACGGAGGAGTGTCTGGCTGAACGCTGGGTGTGTTTGTGACGTCAAACCAGGAACGACAAGCACTGAACTGATCGCACTGGCAGAGTAAGTTTCGAGCTACTCAGAAACTGCACAGAGATGTCTTTTCGCAATATTGCGAATCTTTCGTTCGCAATTTTGCTAAGCTAAGATTCACTCCCAGTGGGGGTCATTCCGAGTTGTTCGCTCGCAAGCTGCTTTTAGCAGCTTTGCACACGCTAAGCCGCCGCCTACTGGGAGTAAATCTTAGCATATTAAAATTGCGAACGAAAGATTAGCAGAATTGCGAATAGACACTTCTTAGCAGTTTCTGAGTAGCTCCAGACTTACTCGGCATCTGCGATCAGTTCAGTGCTTGTCGTTCCTGGTTTGACGTCACAAACACACCCAGCGTTCGCCCAGACACTCCTCCGTTTCTCCAGCCACTCCCGCGTTTTTCCCAGAAACGGTAGCGTTTTTTCACACACTCCCATAAAACGGCCAGTTTCCGCCCAGAAACACCCACTTCCTGTCAATCACATTACGATCACCAGAACGAAGAAAAAACCTCGTAATGCCGTGAGTAAAATTCCTAACTGCATAGCAAATTTACTTGGCGCAGTCGCACTGCGGACATTGCGCATGCGCATTAGCGACTATTCGCTCCATTACGACAAAAAAATAACGAGCGAACAACTCGGAATGACCCCCGGTAGGCGGCGGCTTAGCGTGTGCAAAGCTGCTAAAAGTAGCTTGCGAGCGATCAACTCGGAATGACCACCAATATACAGCATGGAGACTCTGACGCATGGGAAAGTAAAATAGGAACAGGGCTAGAGAATCACAGACTCTTACCTGAAGTAGCGCATAACATCACGGAGTCAGGGTTCTCCACTCACTCTAAAAATAGCTTGAAACATTGGGAATAATTCAGACTTGATCGCTGCAGCAAATTTGTTAGCAAATGGGCAAAACCATGAGGGTAATTCCAAGTTGATCGCAGCAGGAATTTTGTTAGCAGTTGGGCAAAACCATGGGGGTAATTCCAAGTTGATCGCAGCAGGAATTTTGTTAGCAGTTGGGCAAAACCATGGGGGTCATTCCGAGTTGTTCGCTCGTTGCCGATTTTCGCTATACTGCGATTAGTCGCTTACTGCGCATGCGCAAGGTTCGCAGAGCGCATGCTCTTAGTTATTTTACACAAAAGTTAGGTATTTTACTCACGGCATAACGAGGATTTTTCATCGTTCTGGTGATCGTAGTGTGATTGACAGGAAGTGGGTGTTTCTGGGCGGAAACTGGACGTTTTCTGGGAGTGTACGAAAAAACGCTGGCGTTTCTGGGAAAAACGCGGGAGTGTCTGAAGAAACGGGGGAGTGTCTGGGCGAACGCTGGGTGTGTTTGTGACGTCAAAACAGGAACGAAACTGACTGAACTGATCGCAATGTAGGAGTAAGTATCGAGCTACTCAGAAACTGCTACGAAATTTCTATTCGCAATTCTGCTAATCTTTCGTTCACAATTCTGCTAAACTAAGTTACACTCCCAGAGGGCGGCGGCTTAGCGTGTGCAATGCTGCTAAAAGCAGCTAGCAAGCGAACAACTCGGAATGAGGGCCCATGTGCACTGCAGGGGAGGCAGATTTAACATGTGCAGAGAGAGTTAGAGTTGGGTGTGGTGTGTTCAATCTGCAATCTAATTTGCAGTGTAAAAATAAAGCAGCCAGTATTTACCCTGCACAGAAATAAACTAACCCACCCAAATCTAACTCTTTCTGCACATGTTATATCTGCCTCCCCTGCAGTGCACATGGGCCCTCGTTCCGAGTTGTTCGCTCGCTAGCTGCTTTTAGCAGCTTTGCACACGCTAAGCCGCCGCCCACTGGGAGTGAATCTTAGCTTAGCAGAATTGCGAACGAAAGATTTGCATAATTGCGAATAGAAATTTCTTTGCAGTTTCTGAGTAGCTCGGGACTTACTCTGCCACTGCGATCAGTTCAGTCAGATTCGTTCCTGGTTTGACGTCACAAACACAAAGATTAGCAGATTTGCGAATAGAAATTTCATAGCAGTTTCTGAGTAGCTCCAGACTTACTCAGCCATTGCGATCAGTTCAGTCAGTTTCGTTCCTGGTTTGACGTCGCAAACACACCCAGCGTTCGCCCAGACACTCCCCCGTTTCTCCAGCCACTCCCGTGTTTTTCCCAGAAACGGCAGCGTTTTTCAGCACACACCAGTTTCCGCACAGAAACACCCACTTCCTGTCAATCACACTCCGATCACCAGAACGATGAAAATTCCTCGTTATGCCGTGAGTAAAATACCTAACTTTTGAGTAAAATAACTAAGCGCATGCGCTCTGCAAACATTGCGCATGCGCAGTTTGCGACAAATCGCTCCGTTGCGAAAACCACTAACGAGCGAACAACTCGGAATGAGGGCCATGGTATTGCCCAACTGCTAACAAAATTCCTGCTGCGATCAACTTGGAATTATCCCCCTTGTGCAGTGCAGGGGAAGGGGGGTGGGGGGGGAGATCTAACATGTGCAGAGAGAGTTAGATGTAGGTGGGTTATATTGTTTCTGTTCAGGGTAAATACTGGCTGCTTTATTTTTACACTGTAATTTAGATTTCAGTTTGAAACCCCCCCCCCCCCCCCCCCCCCAAATCTAACTCTCTCTGCACATGTTATATCTGCCATTCCGGCAATGCACATGGGGGTCATCCTGACCTGAACGCTCACTGCAGTTCTTTGCAGCGCAGCATTCAGGTCAGAACTGCGCATGCGCCGGTGCTGCAGCGCGCTGGCACATGGCTGACAGCTGATGGCTGTTGTTGCCTAGCAATCGCCTCTGCCAGAGGCGGTCGCTGGGTGGGAGGGGGCGGCACGGCGGCATTTGCCCGGCATTTTGTGGGCATGGTCCGGTCAACGCAGGCGTGGCTGGACCGTGCAGGGGGTGCACTGCAGCGGCTGTGTGACGTCACGCACAGCCGCTGCGAGTTGGGCAATGACGATTAGCTCCTGGCCAGCGCGCAACCTCACTGCTCACCCCATACCTCACATGCCTCATCACACCTACCTGCTCAGCCTGCAGCTTACACTGCTCCCATCAAACCACACTGCTCAACCCACAACTCACAGTGTACCCATCACACACCAGTGTATTCACCCTACAGCTCCCATTGCTCCCACAACACCTCCCTGTTCTCCCCACAGCTCATACTGCTTCATCACACCTCACTGCTCAACCTACAGTCACACTGCCCCATAACACCTCACTGATGATGATATAGATCACTACACCCCCACAGCTCACACTGCTTCATCACAACCCTTTGCTTACCATGCAGCTCACTCCCCACCACACTTATCCTAATTCGGGTGGTCTTCAGTTTGCCGACCGCCGGGCTCCTGATGACCAGCATACCGACGCCAGAATCCCGACCCCCTAGAGGGAGAATAGATAACGTGGCGCGTGTAGTGCGCCACCGTGCCTGCAGCGTGGCGAGTGCAAGCGAGCCCGCAAATGGCTCACTTGCACTCGCCCAGCTGTCGGTATGCCAGCGGTCGGGATTCCGGTGTCGGTATGCTGGCCGCCGGGAGCCCGACCGCCGGCATAACATACTACACCCTCCTAATTCAGTGTGAATGAGTATTGCTTATTTGGAAGCAGCAGCGATGCTTATATATGGTAATGTGGGTTGGGGCTGCGTGAATAGCTGCTGGGACCCTGGCGGTCAGCATACCGACCCCAGGATCCTGGCAGCAGAATGCCGGTGTGTGTGTGTGTGTGTGTGTGTGTGGGGGGGGAGCGCAACTAAGCACATTGCGCTGTGCTCGCCACAGGTTCTAGTCCCACGAGTGGGAATAAAGCCTGTTGGTCGGCATTCCGTGCGCTGGCATTTCTAGCGTTCGGGATCCAGGCATCGGCATGCTGACTGCCAGGATCCCAAGCACCAGTCAGCTAACCGCATCCCGGGACTGCAGCAGGAGGTGCTTGGTATAAATACTGTAGATGCCTCCTGTATGCATGTGTGATCCAGTACTGCATCCCAGGATGCAGCATCAGATAACTTGAGACACCTTCGGCCAGCTGATCGATCCACGATATCACACAGAGTGGTCATCGCATTTTAATCTAAGCGGCCAGGAAATCTCTGTTGGAAGACACAGAGGTAGCACAAATGGTGGAAGGTGGCTTATCTGTGAATACAGTATCAGAAAAATCAGGTTCATACATAGCACTCAAGGACACACTTAGACTCTCCTCATTTGTAACATTTCTGTTTCTGAATGCACAGTTTGTTCTCCTGCCTTAGTTGTTTTCAGTTTTTTTACACCTCTTCTAGTCTTGTATCGTCATAAGAGGCAGAAGAAGATGACTCACTGACAGTTGCAGAACCTCTACTCAGAAATAAAGACCAAGGCCTCAGCCTTTCCTTGCCATTGCGTGTGGTAAATGGCATGTTGGCAATTTTATGTTTTTCTGCACCAAACCTTACCCTTCATAAGAGGTGTTTTTTCTTTAACATTGTATACTGGGTGTTTGATTTTAGATTCCCTGACTTAGACCCGCTATGCTCTTGAGCATCGGCTCTAGTAGATAACGTTGCTTGACTAGTATCATCCTCATGACTGGTGACAGCAGCTCCTGCACTAGTATTTGGTTGCTCATCTCTAAACTGATAGTTATCTATTTGTCAAGTTGCAGATCACTGCGTGGATCACAGGGCTTATAGATGCACGTGAACAAAATGCACTTGAGAAAGGGCACCAACCAACTAGTACAAAATAATAGATATTTTTTTTTTCTGTTTTTAAACCTGCAGCTCGGTTCCAACTGTTTGGATCACAGGGCTTATAGATGCACCAACCAACCAGTACAAATACAATAGAAATAATATATTGTAACGGGTCCTGAAATAACGACTCGCAGGCATGTATTCCAGTTACATCACAGCCTCTTTACTGGTATCAGACACTGTGCAGAGTATAATAAGGCTTGGGCCTAGTTACACAGGTACAAACCAAACAATAAAAACACAAACATAAAAATCTTAGCACTTCTTGTGCTCCATCATCAGTCCTCTGTATTGGCTTGCAGTCACACACATACCATGCTCTATGGTACGGCCAATGTCCATAGTTCCTGCCACTGCAAACTGATCCCTGTTCACCAGACCCTAATAGGCATCTGCGCAATGTGGGTGTTTGGGATTTTTAAACCCCTCTCCTGCACCTGACTTCCTGCTGTCTCTGGGTGAGCTGGAAAACCCAGATCTCTGTTTCTCCAGTTGCAGCTGTGCAGAACGTGCAATTGTGGTGAGACACAAGCCCTCTATCACAATATATATTTTCTTTTTCTATTTTTAAACCTGCAGCTCGGTTCTAAGTGTGTGGATCACAGGGCTTATAAGCGCACTAACCAAACAGTACAAAAACAATAGATATGTTATATATATTTTATTTTTATATTTTTAAACCTGCAGCTCGGTTCCAACTGCATGGATCACAGGGCTTTTAAGCGCACCAACCAACCAGTACAAAAACTATAGCTAGATATATTTTATTTTTCTATGTATATATATATCCGACATAGATTAACATGCAGTTCGAAGTTTGTAATTTATCAACTACTCTGCCCATGTGGTCTATCCTATGTGGGGAAAAACCGAGCGGATGTTTAAGGAATGAATGGTGGCCCATAGATCTGCAATTAGAGCAGCTATTAACAGTGGTGATAGCGACGAACCAGTTGCCCGTCATTTTTGTCAACTTAAGCATCCATTGGTATCCCTATGGTATAGGATGATAGATCACATTCCTATGTCTATACAGGGTGGTAATCATCGGGGCTCAACTATTACAACTTGAAATAAAGTGGATCTTTAGATTGGGTATGTTAACATCTAAGGGATTGAATAATCATTTAGGGCTCCATAATTTTTTATGATGGGACCCATACTATTTCTTCCAGTCCTACGTTTATACCAGATAATTGTTCTTTAATATTATATAGTATGTCTAGCTAAGTAATAGTAATCTAGTTATGGAATATTCCATCTAAGAAAGAATATATGGATTTTGATAGATACTTATCTGATAGCTTGGGTTGGATTGACCGCTATATATGCAGACGTGTGTATTTTTATACATATATATGTATGTGTATTATGTGATTGTTTCTGTTAACTTTTTAATTCACTTAGGGTTGCTGTAGCACCTAACTGGTGCTATATACGTAATATCTCTGTCTCTGTTCTATTATTCTATGTATCTTCCTGGTTTTATTCAGTGTTACATGTTACCATGGTGAAGTGGAGCACGTGGACTGGATGTCCTGTGATGACGTCATCCACTGGGCGCCGACCGGCCGGGAGTGCGGTCCCGCAACCGGAAGACGAGTGTTTGCACACATTGTGAATAAAGGTAAGCTCTTTGTAATGTTTCTTTTTGACCTGACGAAAGTGCCGGGAATAAAGGGCACTGAAACGTTGCCGTTATCCATGCCTGCTGTAGTGTGAGTTATTCTAGACGCCAGGAGCGCCGCACCCTGCTTTTCTATACACACACACATATATATATATATATATATAGAGTATAGTCGGCGGCACTCCGGTACAAAGAAGCACAAAGGCAGGTTGGTTTTCATCCAACCTGCCTTTGTGCTTCTTTGTACCGGAGTGCCGCCGACTATACTCTACGTATCACCCGCTGCCATACGGGTCTAGGAGGGCACCGGACCGATATACTTTGAGACTGGGAGTGCTGCCAAAGCAATTGTATATATATATATATATATATATATATATAAATATATATAATATTTATATATATATATATATATACACTTCTCTTTTTAAACCTGCAGCTCGGTTCCAAATGCATGGATCACAGGTCTTATTATTAGTGCACCAACCAAACAGTACAAAAACTGTAAGTCGCCCATGACTTTATTGTGACACACTTGCACATATATATACTTAAACTAGCTTAGCACTAAGAAATAACGACATGGACACCAACTGCTAGATTTAAAAGGTCAACAGGTATTTATTGTTTGATGACCTAATTTAAACTATGTATTGGAGGATGGCAAAGAAAGGCGCTACCAACTCACCAGCACCAGTCAACTATGATAATACCAAACAACCTAGAAGGGGACTTACCACCACCTCCTAAAGGATAACCCGCATTCTGTAGGACTCACCACCCTTTTACTCTAGCAGAGCAATGGACGAAACCGCACGGGAACGTTGGTAGTCCACCAAGGGGAGGACACACTCGCCGTCTTACCAAAAGGGGGTGCCCCACAATGACCGTTTATGCAAGCTTTTGACCGCTGGCAGGTATTAACTTTCCACCCATCTGGCTGTCAAAGCCAACTACCATAATGAAATAGAATCCAAAAGAGGCAAACCAAAATCAAAGTGAAAAAATTGCAGGGTGGGTGGGAGAGGCTTCCAAATGGCAAAGAGAAAGATGGTCCCCAGGACCTGCCTATAAGTACTGTATTATACACCTCTCCTACAGTCTCTCTAATAGGCAGACCAAAACACCTGACCACAAATGACATCACTAAGCTAGCACTGCTCTGTCTTTAACCCATTAGTCACAAAAAATCAGGGCGCTTATGTGGCTTCAGGCTTAGGCAGCCTTCAGCTTGCCTAAGTCACCTATGACTTTATTGTGACACACTTGAACATATATATACTTAAACTAGCTTATCACTAAGAAATAACGACATGGACACCAACTGCTAGATTTAAAAAGTCAACAGGTATTTCTTGTTTGATGACCTAATTTAAACTATGTATTGGAGAATGGCAAAGAAAGGCGCTACCAACTCACCAGCACCAGTCAACTACAATAATACCAAGCAACCTAGGAGGGGACTTACCACTGCATCCTAAAGCATAACCCGCATTGTGTAGGACTCACCACCCTTTACTCTAGCAGAGCAATGGACGAAACTGCACAGGGACGTCTGTAGTCCACCCGCAAGGGGAGGACACACTCATCGTCTTACCAAAAGGGGGTACCCCACAATGACCACTTATGCAAGCTTTTGACTGCTGGCTGGTAGCGACTTTCCGCCACAACAAGGTTTTCCTAATCTGCAAACCGCCATCCAACAAAAAGAAACCAAAATCCTAAAATAACCATTCAAAAGTTAAAAACGCCCACCAAAAAACACACGTACGCCCGCTAGGGAAAGTGGAAGGTCAAGAGGCTCGGAAGCACCAAAGCCGTCTCGACACTCAGGTTGAGGACGATGCCCTTAACTCGACCCATGTCACACCCGCTAGGGTGAATGACGAACTAGTCGAGCCGGCCTCACCTTCGCTCGCGATGGAAAAGAAGCCTAAGAAAAATGACCCAACGCAAACCTATCACACCTGACCTATGGACTACCCTGTCACCTAAAAAGCAGCCGTTCGTCCTGTCATAGGATGCTTCACAGCCCAAAAAGCATGAATGTCGACTAGCCAAATCTGTTCCGAAGTAACCAATGAAGCTGAAAATAAAAACCACCAACGTCTTACACCTATCCAACGGACTATCCTGTCACCTAAAAAGTCAGCCATTTGTCCTGCCATAGGATGCCTCTCCGCCCACAAAATGTATGAATGGCCAACTAGCCAATCTGTTCCAAAGTATCAAAGTACCGTGAAGCTGAAAAAGAAAAACCCTAACCGCAGCAACAATTCAAACTTAAACATGACAACAACCACAGACAAGAACCCAAGTGAAGGAGAAAACTCAAAAAAACTCCCGTGGACCGTAAGAGTGCCAATTGTAAATCGGCCCCCTCGAAGGAAAATTTAAAAATTCACTTTACACCCTCAATTTCTGAATGCTAGCCATTCAAAAACTGACGGGTAAACTAAATTTTTGGATTAGCGCAACAGGCGCCACAAACATAATCAACGTATAGAAAACATCCCAGCTGAGTATTTCCAGCGGCCAGGCCCCTGTATAGCCGCCGCTGGATTACCCCATATGCAGCCAGAGCAGCTGCCCCCACCCACTCTCTGCCACACTGCAACAAAATTAATAATACAACCCCAAACTTCGAGGCCCAGCTTAATAGACAGCCGGCGCCCTCAGCTGTACTCCGGCGATCCAGGCAGACCGAGCCGCCTGAGGTCGCCCGAGTACGTACAAGTCCAGAGCATCCTGCAATAATGAAATGAAAAAGCAAATCCAAATTAAGACTCTTGGGCCGTAGACTTCCAACGGCCAATCCCCCGTATAGCCGCCGGTGAAAGACCCCCAGTCGCAGTCTGTGTAGCTGCCCCAATCCGAAAGGAATGGGTCCCATCATCAGCAGCATCTAAACCTAACGCCAATAGGCAGCGTGGAAGCACAGCCGCAAATTGAAGCTTGGTAATTGGCACCGCATCCGCATGCAACAATAACGGATCCCCAACTGAAGGGCGCAACAATAGCTACTCCCTAGCCAAGTGTACTGGGCAAGTAGCTTTCTCCGCCTGCACCCTAAGAGGAACCCAGCAGCCACAGCCAGCCACATCCGTCCTAGGGTGCGCAATTTTACATAAAACAGCATCCCTTAGAAGAACATTTTTGAACATCAAAACCGGTAATGGCTGACGTCTTGTTGTTCGCAACCAACTCGAACTCCAAAAGCGCCAAAAAATGCGAAAGCCAAAGGTCGCCTAAAAGCAAAAATTCCAGGACAGAGACCGCCAAACTAGGTAACACAACCAATTAAGCCGCGCAATGGTGATAAGCCTTTGACCTACCACTCACATAATGGTTCCACACCAAAGCAAACAAACAGTGCTCCAAAGACTTACTCAGTGGACCATTTATGACCCTAACCTTAGACACCACCTAATCTTACCATGTTGCGTCACAAACACGAAGTGTGGGAGGAGCCAAGGACTTGCCAGACAACCCCGCTAAACCGACCTGATGGTCAGCCGGATTAAGGCGGGGGCAGTGGAAACAACTGACGACGCTACGCACGGAACAAGAAACGCCCAAAATTTTGCAAATTCAAAACGTGAAAGGTAGCCCGCTATATAAAAAAAAGAAAACCGCCCCATGGAGGGAACCAGCGACGATGGACCTGTGTAAGCCTAACCTTATGTGCAATCAAGCACTCTTGAATAAGACCAAGTAACTTCTGAATCATGGTAGCCGGCAGGGAGTGCGGGGACCAAAATTTTCCCGCAGACCGAACCATCACTTGGGCCTATGAAGAGAAAAAACATTTCAGAATGGAAAAAGTCCTGTGTGACCGGAGGCTGCATGAATGCACAAATGCAAAAAGAGTGGAATTTCTAAAGTGGGCACAGGACACGCCCCCCCCCCCCCTGAGAAACTTGTACACATGTGGAAACCCAGCCTAAACGAAACCCAAGAAAACGCAGGAACTAGGGTGCTAGGAAGGCCCTTGTCCCCAACAAAGGCAGTGTCTCGTGAAAAGGTCGGTACCAAACATACCACCTCCTACGAAACAGAAACAGTGACCAGGCCCACATGTGGGTGAGACAATGCTGGATGAGAGCACTTACCCGGGGCCATCCTGGGGGCCACCCCTAAAGGGGGGACACACCATACGGCCAAAGGTGGGGGGGTTGGGGTGGAGGCCGATATGTGATGCAACCACCTCATCAACCATCCGCTCAACCACATGGGGGAAATCAAGGCCGACCTACAATTACCCCTAACAACCATGCAAACTGGAAACAGAGATGGTAACGGAAAACTAAAATGAAAAAAACATGTTTTGTACAACACTGGGCTAGAACCCGGGTCTCTCTACACTCTTGCCCCTGCAGTAGCGTGCTGAGCCACGGCAGCCTATCCTTGAAACTACCAACTAAAACTGACCCGCAACCCTATCAGGATAAAAGTACACCAACATGAACAATTCACAAACTGTAACAAGGAGAAAAAACCCTTCCGGACACCCCAGATCATGCGAATGTCACAGGGGGTCTAGCACCAGCAATAGATATACCATCTGCGGCCTGGTGCCCGGCCCTGCAGACTTCCCTCCGTCGCTTTGGACCCTTAGTAACGGACGTGTAGCACAAAGAACTAAATACGTGTAAAAAGGAGCAACGAGAGGTATGAAAGCTCCCCACCCTTACAATCCAAGCCCGTAAAAGCGATGCGCTATGAACCTTGCCATTTTACGCGCACTCCCGAGAGAATCCGAATGACCACTTAACAGAAAATAAATAGAAGAAGCACTGGCATAAGAGGAATAAGTAACAATATGCTCACCATTTCCAGGAGGGCCTGCTACGTCTTCGTCCCCGACCGCAGCTCCCGATAAATCCTCTTCAGGGAACCCAAATCCCCCAGACACGGCAGCCCCAGGAAACCCGGCCCACGGCATCGACGAACGCACCCGCGTGTCACTGGAAACAAGATCAGCTGCAAGCTCGGAAAAAACAACAGTGGTGAAACACTAACAATGCCACCGACGCCCGAGGGGGTGGAAAAAAAGGTGGGGTGCGGCAGAACCGCGGGCCCAGGGAAATGCCTGGGGAACCGAAGGGTTCTGCGCGGGCGCAAAGGGTGACTGAAAGAACTGTGGATGAGGGGCCGCGGTAGCAGGCAAATTCCCAAGATATGACCTAGGAAAGGAATGGGGGGGGGACATGAGGACCGCTGAAGGACCCTGTGGGCTGGACCCCCGACAACGAGGCCGCAACATAGGGGTGGAAATGAAGGGGAAGGGGAGCAGCGCAACGGCCAGACCCTGGTGCCACGAAACGGAGGTCACGGGGAACAGCTTATAGACAGCAGTAGGCTGCCCCCTTTGCCAACCAGCCAGAAATTGACCCCCAGGATACCCACCCGGGGCCGGCAGCATGGAAGGAGGAACCGGCAACGGAAAAGAGGCAGGAGGGGGAATGCGCGGATAGTGCATGCTGTCGAAGTCAAAAATATTACATAAAGAGAACATACAAACTACACACATTTAAGTCGCTATACTTGCAAATATGCGCAGCGAGCACAGCAATATATGGTAACACACGCATTTACACGGACATGCCACAGAGATGGATTCGACACTAATTTCATACAGTACATAATTATAATAATATCAAGCGCCAGACATCATGATGATTTAAAATTATCGAATGAATTAATGTCATGAATGTGTATTATTTGAATGAAACAAGATAGACCTGTCATGTTTACTATTGAAACGACCAGATTAATGTGTGGATTCATTTGATACTTGTTATTAAGTTGTAGGACATTGCAACACGGAATTATGATTAAATGTATAAAAGCTAAAATCACTTTTATTAGAACAATAGATATTCCAAACAGGTGGTGGACAGGAAACTCAGGCCAGCCCCTTTGGACGTCCCCAAGGCTGAACCTGTTCAGCATATACAAAGAAACTAGTGACTCATCATGAACGAGAGAGAGACCCCTCCCCCAGAAACTAGTTAACACATTTTGCTGATCACACAGGAAGGTAGTTCCTGTTTTGGTCTCAGAGTTGCTGTAAGGTCTCAGAGGAAGATGGAGTCCCAGCATTACATTACAGAGAGAGAGAGAGTGATATGGAAAGACAAATTTATATAACTTAAGGATAATGGTATTGTATCGCTGGCATGTAATTGTATGTAACTGTATGTAACTGTAAGTTAAATCTGCTTACTGTGTGAGTTGTAATCATGTAACTATAGGTATACTGTACTTTGTAATATATATTGAATCCATATCCTTTTTAATAACAAATATATACATCAATGAGCTTTGGAACTCAGATAATGTGTGGGTGTATTGTTTTCTCTTATGGGATGCAGTGTTTTGCGATGTATAGCGCACATTCATGGGATATGGTAATAAGAGGTGCAGGCGTTTATAATATATATTAGAGCGGGCATTTTAAATATTTGTGAGAAATCAATTTGGCATTCTTAGATGGGGGCTAGTCCGCGATATCACGTTCTTAATGATGCACTGTACATTATAAACGCGACGCAGTGGTCGATCAGCTTGTGATGGACGCATCATAAAAGCTGAGAAAATCATCATATCCGTGTGTATTGTTGTATTATTAGTAAGACGCTGATATGAAATTCAAGGGACAATGAGTTTCTCACAATATTTAAGATGCAAAAATGTATTTTTATTGTTGCAAAACAAGGTTCAAATAAGTCATATTGTGTTTGATTCAGATTGGATTGTTTATCTGTTTAGGTTTAAAAGTATATTTAAAAGTTGCTGCATAGCCTTGATATAGTTATTTTTTTTAACTCAGGCCTAAAATAACTTCTGGTGCTTGTATGATGTGTGATTTCTTTGTGACAAAGGAAGCCGCATGGTCTGTCCTCCATTTTGGACTAACCACATGGCCTGTCCACCATTTTGTGTAACCCTCATGGATGTGGAAGGGGGAGGAGCAGCGGCCATTTTGGGAAGGTCATTTTCTAAATGGCTGATTTTCACTGCTCAGAATAATCAGCTTTCCTTGGTCACATCAAACACCATTTATGAGTTACCAATGCATTTATTTAACCCATGCCATAATCAATTACAAATAGTTTTAGCTGGGCCTAGTGAGAGTAAAGAGATGAATACTTGATGTAAGAATTACACACAGATATTAAAAAAAGAAGTTTTTTTTTTCTTTTACCTCTAGGATTTAGTTAAAATCTGCTTGCTAGTTTAGGACAGCCATTGAAATGTTAATTAACCTGTCCCACTACCCTCTTGAACAGGCATATGAACCTCTGTTGATATGCAAATTAGAGACTTTGAAGGAAATACATTCATTCAGTAGGTGTGTACTGTGTGGGGGTTCTATGAGAGTCAAGTGGTATATATATTATATAAATATATATTATATATAATATTATTAGAATTGTGTGTATATTTATATCAGTGTATGTTCTGCAAGATAGCCATCCAATCTGAATCATATCATTTAAATTATTGATTATTGCTAGAGTCATTATAGATCTGTGTGAAACCAGATACATTTGTTGCAATATAGTTAAAATTAAAATAAATGTTTAAGGAAGTAAGCGTAAAGACACAAACGCAGGTCTGCATAAAAGTTTATACAGAACAAGTTGTGTCTAGTGGGCAATAGTAGTTAGTATTGCTCACATTTATAGAAGCTGTGTGATTTGCTTTATTGCGGACGCAGGGTTTTGTACACGTGTCTCGGGCAAAGTAAAGGACTGCGCACGCAGTGTAAGAGACACGCACGGTCGCGTGTTTGCACAAAGTGCGTAAGAATGCGGGTGCTAAGTACAAATTATACAATACTGTCGTTTAGTTCAAAGGTGGGATAGTAGACATTTAATACAATAGCACATAACTATCAGATTTCAAAAGCAGGTTACTCTAAATTTAGTTTAAAAACTGTATTGCCTCTGGGGTAAAGCTGCCTATCTGAATGAATCCAAATTTTCTGTACAGAAAAGACAAAGTGTACTTGAGCGAGCGAACGTAGGAGTGAGTGGAACTGAACCCCGGAAGTCGGGTCCCGTGGTACATCAAGTAAGAGGAGGCTTGGTGGCGTGAAGTGGCTGACTCATGTTAATATAGATAGAAATATGCAAATCATGAGGTGATTTGCAGAGGAGCGTGATAGTGCATAGTATTGTGATTGAAGCGAAAAGGTTTTTGTATTACGCTCCGAACTGAGGGTCGCAGTTTGTACATCGACCCGTGGTTGTACGGCAGATAGGTAACAAGTACCTATATGCTGTGCGATTGGACCGCGCATTTGTGGGTGCGATATATATAGCGCAACTGAATACCCCTTTACGAGCTTTTGCGTAAAATCGCGGTATCATTAGCGCTGTATAGAGCATACGCAAGTGTGATTTGTGTATAAGTGTATAGGGAGTTTTCGCTGGTCTTTCTCAGGAAAATCTCCAGCGGTGTATATTCACTGGAATAGGTAAGTCACTCCTAAACACTTCCAGTGAATAGAAACCAGATAGGGGCCTCACTGGGTTCGCGGTGGTCACTATTGGAGTGAGTCGTGGTACTCAGCGGAGAAGGAGTGGATGAAAGCGCTCTGAGAACTTTCACCGTCTATCTGCGGTGTGCATTGGGGATTGCGTAAAAAAGGAAAAAGTCCGCGATGGGATCCAATTGCACAAGCAGTGGGCATTTGATAACTAGGGTTCAGGTTGAGGTGCCGCGGCCCAAGGGGTCAGCGAGGTTTGTTATGTGTGGTAAATATGGATCACACACTGAAGACTTTTTGTCTGAATGGGTATGTATGACTGACAAAGATAGGGTGCCATTCCCTAAGGTGAGCAGCTTTGAACCAGAGGTATTGCAGAACTTAAGGATAAGAATATGCCTGATAAAATCCCGAAAACAAAAGGTCAGACATACAAAGTGTTTAAACCTGTGACAGCAAGAGGGGTTGGTGAGTTTGATCCTAAGGTATTGCAGGTGGTATGTTTAACCAAAGTCATATAAGACAAGAATGGAAATATAAGAACTGTTTGAACTTGTAGCAACAATAAATAAGTAGGAAGAAAAAAAAAGAGAATGCAAGTACACCGCCATATGTAGATGTGGAAGCAGTTACGGCCAGCATACAAACTATAGAAAATAATAAAAATATGAAAAATATGACTGTAACCTATATATGTACTAATGAATGTTGAAGTTTTATTTAGGAGGAGAAGGTGACCTGATCGTTTTCAGCCATTTCTCATGCACCCAGAGGAGTATCCAACCGGTAAAAGAAGAGCAGTAGCCTGTGGGGGAAGTGGCTGAGACCAGTGGAACAGGTAAGTATGGTATCATTCGTGTACATATATAGTAAAATAAATAAATAAATAAATAAATAAATAACACTAAAAAAATCAAGAAAGTAACGTCAGAAATGGAGAAAAAAACCTGTCCACACATTAGTATTTGCCAGTAGGAAAGCAGACAGAGACAAGGTAACCCCAGGGTATTTCTTTCAGTTACCATATAAGAAGTATTCATTCCTAGTAATGCCCCTAGTAAAGATGAGCTTGGAAATGTTTGTTGGACCACGTACAGACCCTTAATACGGGATGAGAAGGATTGAATTAAATACTTTGCATGACCTAGAAGCTTGTTAAACTTTTTTTTTGTTTTTGTCTCTTGCAGTAATAGAAAACTCTCCATCTGGATAAGACCACTGGTAAACACTAATTCGGCAAATGGGAGGTAGCTGTCTCTGTGCAAATGGACGGGCTCAATAAGGCATTGAGAGTCAGGGTGCAGACTTCTTTGCAAAATTGGAAAGGTCACAGTAGCTAATCTTAGATAGTGTGCTATTGAACATCACAAGAATAGTGCTAGGCACAAAGAACAACAGGTGGAGAGGTTGAGGATGGTAAGTATACTGGCACATACAGGAAAGACCCATCAGTCCAAACCCCAGATCCCTAATGGTCAATAATATGTTACACTTGTAGGAAGGAAGGGCATTTTGCCAGAGATTGTAGGAGTAGTAGGACACATAGTCAATATAGATCCCCTAGACAGAAAACACGAGCCACATTATTAAACACATAGACGGGACCAAGGGACATATAGTAAGGAATCATAAGCCATATAGAAAACACAGATTCGGTTAATGGGAAGAACAAAATTAATGCAACTTACTAATGTTACATTTCACTGTTCTAGATGCATGTCCATCACAGGTAGAGGAAATGATCTCACAGATACCAGGTTCCCTATGTACTTAGGATGGACAGGACACTGGATTGATGGCTGGGATAGTCCCAGTAGAGATAAGACACACAGAATTTTTTTTTTAAGGGGAGTAGACCAAGTAGAGAATCACTTCCCCATAGTGCCCAATCCAGTTGTCAAATTTTTATAAAATCTTCTTCACCTCTACAAACTCATCTCACCAACCTCTATTCTGTTTCTCTACAGTTTCCTCTTCATCTTTTGCGTTCACACAGGGTGGTACAATACATGGACCCAAGTACAGTATAAACTCCACATGCCTAGGTTCTTCAGAGTTCTGCCCGAACCCAGTATATCTCAACAGCACGATGACACCAGTATTACTGCAGTGTGCCTTGTCATGCACAAAGGGTGGAGAATGGGAATACTGGTGAAGGGAAATTTTGTGTAGACACTGATATGCCTGTTGGTGAATGGCAAACCTGACATTTTCTTTTTCATTTTCTTCTTCTTTCTCTCCTCTAGAGATGTTTCTTTTTTTTTTTTTGAGTTATGCTCATGGTACTCTACATTGCAAACACACGATAGTTAAATTAAGATACAAAAATTTGTGTTCCCTGCAGGAAGAGGCAGTCTGGAGGACAAAGGGGTATGGCCAGGAGTCCTCAGGACTGTGGGCAGGTGGACACGGTAAGCCAGTAGCACCCAGAGCATACCTTCCAAGTCTAGCTGAGGTGGCACGCGGTCTGACTCATCTAGGCAAAGAGGGTAGGTGCAGGCTGATGAGAGCCTACTGGTGTGCACCAGGATTCTATTCTCATGCAGGTAAGAGAGCAATGACCTGTCTTGCTTGCTTGAGGAAGAATATTGGTAAAGCAATACCAACAGAGCCATCCCATATCCCTCCTGCAGATGGATCTTTTCAGGAAATACAAATCGACTTCGTACAGTTAACACCCTTTAGGAATTATTGTTATGTATTGGTGTGCACTGATGTTTTCTCAAACTGGGTAGAGGCATTTCCTACCGCCACGGATGCTGCTGTGTTTACCGCAAAGAAAAATTGTGCAGAAATTTGTGTGTAGATAATGGTACCCCTAGAAGTAGGAGCAAAGCTTGAAATTGTACTATTGTGATCATAGATACTGCTACTAGTATTATGTAGCTTCGGAACCACTCCCAGATCTTCACTCAATGAATCACCTTCTTCGAAATTTGTTTTTGTTTTGGTATTTGTGTTTTTTTTTGGGTTGTTTTTGGAAGACAACCTCATGTCATGATTGATCCGCACAATGATCAGAAATACACCAATGAGGTGACAGTACAGTACCTTGTTGAGATGAGCCAGCATTTGAGAACTTGACAAAGAACTTGAAACTGTTGATTGCTGGAATGCCAAATGCTAACTGTCTTGATTGTGAACCAAGAGACTGTGTGATTGTTCTTACGCTCAGGTTGCCTAATAGACAGGTGGGAAGGACCATACCAAGATTTGTTGACAGCACTAAAGGTCGCCGAAAGAGAGACTTGGGTCCACTCATCCCAATGCAAGAAGGTCGCTGACCCGGAGAGAACTCGTGACAAAGTAGTTTATTGCTCACATTCATCGAGTTGTGAACTGTGTGTTCGAAGTGAACTGTGTGTTCCAAGTGAAATGTGTGTTCAAAGAGCAAGGTGGAGAGCAAAGTGAACTGTGTGTTCTAAGTGAACTGTGTGTCCAAAGAGCAAGGCAAAGAGAACCTGGTATCACCAGAGACTCTGTTCCGTGAAGACTGAGAGGCGGCACTGTTGTACACTACCTGAGCGTACTAAAGGATTGCAGAAAGACCAGTCATTGTAATTGATTTGTTATGAACAAGAGTTGTTTTGTTCTATTTCTCTTTTCTCTCTTTCCCGCTAACAAGCATTTTCTTTCAGGATATTCTATTTTTGCAAGGTTTTTTTTTTTATGAGGAGTCGAGTGTGGGACTGGAACTGGTTCTGTAGGAAGGAGTGATCTCCTTATAGGATCCCAGGATTAGCCGATCAGTTTGTTAGTCACAGAAAAATCAAAGTTCTAGTAGTTATGGAGTTCAGAGGTAATCAGGAACAATCAGACAATGGCTATTCACACATTGCAGATAAAGAGCTCATTAATATATGTGGAAGAAAGGTTTATGAGTGGCTCTCACCGAACTCCGAAGGTTTACGTTATTTAGGAAGGACACTACTTATAACCCTTGTTCAATGATTAAACAGACCTAGCATACGTTCCAGAAATGGAAACAATGTTCAGAAAATGATAGGAATATGTAGATCATGAAAATTTTATATGTCACTGTCATGATTTGTTTGTGTCTTTTTCATCTACCCAGAACCTCAATTGAATACAAACATCAGTGTACAAAGACGTAGGTACATGTATGTGTGAAATGATCGTCGCAAATCAGACATTATAGGCCAAAGCACTGTCCCAGCATACTCTATAGGTTGAATGTTGTCCCACACCCAACCAGTGGTCCTGTGACTGCCGAGTGCATATAGAGGATGTCTCGTCCTCCTCCCTGTCTTCCCCAAATATAGTCAAGTGTCTGATTTGCGAAATGCATACATACTTTTTTTCTTATGTTAATAATTGATGGCAATTATTGTTTACTGCCAAAGGGTGGACTGTCGAAGGCAAAATATTACATAAAGAGAACATACAAACTACACACATTTAAGTCGCTATACTTGCAAATATGCGCAGCGAGCACAGCAATATATGGTAACACACGCATTTACACGGACATGCCACAGAGATGGATTCGACACTTATTTCATACAGTACATAATTATAATAATATCAAGCGCCAGACATCATGATGATTTAAAATTATCTAATGAATTAATGTCATGAATGTGTATTATTTGAATGAAACAAGATAGACCTGTCATGTTTACTATTGAAACGACCAGATTAATGTGTGGATTCATTTGATACTTGTTATTAAGTTGTAGGACATTGCAACACGGAATTATGATTAAATGTATAAAAGCTAAAATCACTTTTATTAGAACAATAGATATTCCAAACAGGTGGTGGACAGGAAACTCAGGCCAGCCCCTTTGGACGTCACCAAGGCTGAACCTGTTTAGCATATACAAAGAAACTAGTGACTCATCATGAACGAGAGAGAGACCCCTCCCCCAGAAACTAGTTAACACATTTTGCTGATCACACAGGAAGGTAGTTCCTGTTTTGGTCTAAGAGTTGCTGTAAGGTCTCAGTGGAAGATGGAGTCCCAGCAATACATTACAGAGAGAGTGATATGGACAGACGAATTTATATAACTTAAGGATAATGGTATTGTATTGCTGGCATGTAACTGTATGTAACTATGTAACTGTATGTAACTGTAAGTTAAATCTGCTTACTGTGTGAGTTGTAATCATGTAACTATAGGTATACTGTACTTTGTAATATATATTGAATCCATATCCTTTTTAATAACAAATATATACATCAGTAAGCTTTGGAACTCAGATAATGTGTGGGTGTATTGTTTTCTCTTATGGGATGCAGTGTTTTGCGATGTATAGCGCACATACATGGGATATGGTAATAAGAGGTGCAGGCGTTTGCAATATATATTAGAGCAGGCATTTTAAATATTTGTGAGAAATCAATTTGGCATTCTTAATGCTTACGCACAAACAAACATAATTACCTAGGGCTGAGAGGAGGACACTGGTGGCTCCGGCATTTCAGATTGTGAGGACGAAGGAGCAGCTGTTGGATGAGCATGCGCAGCAACTCCCCAGCTTTCCTGTCCATGACATTCTGTTCTGCTGGTTCACTATCGTGGTTTATTTTGAGATGGAGGCACAGCTGTCTCTGGAAAAAAGAATCTGATCCATCAGGGGGGTTTGTGGGTACTCAGAAACCCCGCCTGCTTGCGCCACTGATATACGTGCTTGTGTTGTCCTATGGATACAGTATGTGTGTGTGTATAATGTATGTGGTGTGCTATGTATACTCGTGTGTGTATGTGTGCGTGCAATGTGTGTGTGTGTGTGTGTGTGTGTGTGTGGTGTGCCATATAATGTATATGTGTGTGTGTGTGCTATGTATGTGTATGTATGTATGTATGCAATGTGTATGATGAGCTACAGTATGTATGTGTGGTGTGCTATGTATACAGTATGTGTACAGTATGTGTGTGGTGTGCTACAGTATGTATGTGTATGCAATGCAAATGTGTGTGTGTGTGGTGTGGTGTGCTAAGTATATATGTGCAATACGGAAACCCCCCTCAGTAAATCCTGCATTTACCCCTGCACCACTAGTCCCACCTTTGGTTGCTGCATTGTGTTAGCCTGCCTGTCATACAGCTTGACAGGTGCTGCAGCGCAGCAACAGTGGATAGTAGTGGAGTGTGCTGGGAAGAGCGATTTTCCAACCCGGCGCCACCTTTAATGCTTTCCCCACTTACTGCATCACCCCGGCCATGATTGCAGGGATATTTACATAAGTCATGTGCAAACTGCTGTTTCTGCATGACTTTCCTGGGGAAAAGACATTAATACCACATACAAAACAAAAAGGACAGGGTAGTCCTACAAGGCAAACTAGTCTGCACAAGTGCTTGTTTCAGCAGCACATATACTAAAATTGGAAAGATACAGAGTAGATTGGCATGGCCCCTGCACAAGAATGACACACAAGTTAATGGGCAGCATGGATGGTGTACTGGTTAGCATTACTGCCTCACAGCCCTGAGGTCATGTGTTCAATTCCAACAATGGCCCTAACTGTGTGGAGTTTGTACATTCTCCTGTGGCTTGCGTGGATTTACTCCAGTTTCCTCACACGCTTGAAAAATATACTGGTAGGTTAATTGGTTCCCAACAAAATTAATCCTAGTGTGTAAGTCTGTGCATGTACACGTAGTAGGGAATGTAGGTGGTAATTCCGAGTTGATCGCAGCCAGCAACTTTTAGCTGCTGCTGCGATCAATAGTCCACGCCTATGGGGGAGTGTATTTTAGCTTAGCAGGGCTGTGATCGCTTGTGCAGCCCTGCTAAGCTAAAGAAAGATTCAAGCAAAACTAGACTAAGGCTGGACATACTTACCCTGTGCAATGGATCCAGCGATGATGGGCCCGGCATTGATGTCACTCTTCCGCCCTCCGTTCTGCTGGACACGCCTCCGTTACACTCACCACTCCCCGAAAACGGCTCCAAACAGTCTGGATCCGCCCAGCCACGACTCCGTCCTGTCAATCTTCTTTGCGGTCCGTCCTGCGACAGCTTTCTTCTTTAGATGCGACGTAACCCAGCGACCTCTGTCGCCGGGAAATGTCGCGCACGCGCACAGTGGCTGCCACGCATGCGCATTCTGCACCCGCTCGCACCGCAGGGAAAATACGCTGCGTGCAAACTGGTCAGAGTGACCCCCATAGATTGTAAGCTCAACTGGGGCAGGGACTGATTTGAATGGCCAAAATATTCTCTGTAAAGCGCTGCAGAATAAGGGGGTTATTCAGAGTTGTTAGCAATTGGGCAAAAACACATTTCACTGCAGGTGGGGCAGATGTAACATGTGCAGAGAGATTTGGATGGGTTATGTTGTTTCTGTGCATGGTAAAAAATACTGGTAGCCTTATTTTTACACTGCAATTTAGATTTAGATTTTCACCCAAATCTAACTCTCTCTGCACATGTTACATCTGCCCCACCTGTAGTGCAACATGGTTTGCCCATTAGTGTGCTTTTTGGTTTGCAAACCACTCTGAATAACCCCCTATGTGTGTGCTATATAAATAACTGCTAATAATATTAAAAAACCTTGTAGGACAATCCTGTCCTTTTAGTTTAGTATGTGGTATAAATTTAATTGATCGTCATAGGTAGCACCCCTGATGTCTCAGTGAATTAAACAGAGATTACAAATTCAGGGTACTGTAGGGGTTCCGTATGATTTACCAGCGGTAATATACCAACAACGGCATTCCCGCCGCCAGTATGCCGGCAGCGGGGCAAGTGCAAAGAGTCCTCTTGCGGGCTCGCTGCACTTCCAAGTTGTGGACTCGGTGTCTCACTGTGTTCACCACAGGTTCTATTCCCACTCTATGGGGGTCATGGACACCCACGAGTGGGAATAGTCCTCTTGAAAGGGTATTCCGGCTGCCGGCGTTGCCAGCTATCAGGATTACAGCGTTGGTATCCTGAACGCCAGGATCACTACAACCGGAAAATTCAACGTATACCTGGTGTAGTTATTGATTCAATTTCAGACTAGTGCTGAAGTCCCCTCTTTTTCTTTCTGTGGGAAAAGACAATAAATAGGGCCTTTGAATTTATAATTATCTTTCAAGAAGGTTAAGTTTTTACAGTACTTTATAATTAAAAATAATGACTAGAATATTTCCTTGTTCGAGCGTTTCTGAGCACTTCAAAATCTCCAGGAGATTTTTGGACATTTGGTAAAAGACAAATTTTCAGTGATTGCAAACTGTGAATTTTGGCATTGGAATGATAGGTCACAAGTCAGTGTTTGTTGAATACCTTAAGAGTGCAGTCCAGGCAGGAATGAGAGAGCAGTATGAGAAAGTTATAAATTCAGTGCATGAATTTGTCACCACTGATTATATTAAGTACATAACTGATTTTTGATGTACATTTGAATCACACTGTGTGTAAAATATTAACGTTCATATTTAAGCAAATCTATGACATTATGTACCCTATTCAGCAAGGATCTCAAAATTGAGAAAACGGTTGGAAGGGGCGGCCTAATTTAGGCAGAGTACAGTAAGGGTATGTGTTCATAGTAGCAAACATATGCAGACAAGAACAGACTTATATATGCCCATCTAAGCTTTATCATTTACAGGTGCGAGAGGGCTGGTGCAAATACACAGTAACAATGATGGTTATAGGGGGTCATTCTGACCTGATCACATGCTGCCGTTCATCACAGCGATCAGGTCAGGCTGTCATTGCCTAGCGATCGCCTCTGCCTGATTGACAGGCAGAGGCGGTCGCTGGGTGGGAGGGGGCTGCATGGCGCCGTTTGGCCGCCGTTTTGTGTGGGAGGTCCAGCCAACGCAGTCATGGCCAGACCGTGTGTGGGGTGTGGGCAACAGCGGCTGCGTGACGTCACACATAGCCGCTGTGACCCGGGCAGCGATGAGTAGCTCCCAGCCAGCACGCAAAACTGCACTGGCCGGAAGCTACTCCTGAAGTGTAAAAGCATCACCGCTGCGCGATGCTTTTGTTCTTCTGTGGGGGAGGGGGGTGGCGGGCCTGACATGCGGGGCGGACTAGCCCTGTGCTGGGTCAACCCCATATTGTCGACAGGCATAAGGTCAACAGGGTCAATGGGTCGACAGGGTCAAAAGGTCAACATGGAAAAGGTAGGCAGTAGAAGAGATCAATAGGTACAAAAGGTCGAAATGGAAATGTTGGAAACAAAAAAAGAAAGGCACAAGTTTTTTGGGTGTAATTTTGTATGTTTCGTTATATGTGATCAAAAGTATAGCCTTGCAGTGTTGCTTCACTCCCCTTTAGCACTGCCTACCTTTTACCTATTGACCTTTGAGCCTGTTGACCTTTTGATCATGTCAACCTAATGCATGTTGACCATATGGTGTCGACCAATTAACTGTCTATTTATACATTGGAACGCTGAAGCTGATAAATGCTTACTTCATTGAACTGGAGAGCTGAACTAGGGTGCAGCGCCATAAGAGCTTTATGACAACCTGTGCTGGCCACACACCCTGAGTGCATGATGTCATGTTGTCATGCTGAGGGGCGGGGCCACCGGGAAGAAAACACTGCTTATAGTATTCCCATGATGCTTGGGCAGCACTGCAGCAGCAAAACTGGCTGCAGGGTATCATTCCAGCAGTGGCAGTGACACCCACAGAGCCTTGTACTCTTTGCGATGGCACTTCTCACACACCCTTAGTTATGACCTGCTAAGGAGGTTTTTAAGATCTTATGAAATCTTATATCTTAAATCTTTTCAACTCCACTTTGTACATGGATCTCAAGCCTGTATACGCATGATTCAGAGATCTATGCATCTCCACTAGCAGCTGATGGGGTGCAACTGTGCGACAACTATGGGTTATCATGGACATGATGCCTACTTGTTCTGAAGGTACGTCATTGGCATGTAGATGGAATTTTAGGTTGTTTGTCTGATTTCAGGCTTTCAGGTGAACAAGCCCACGTGGTGAAACTTGTTCTGAGCAGCTGACCGGCTCCTCTCTGCAGGGGGAAGCCATACTAGGAGGCGATTAGGCAGAGACTCCAGTCACCTACTATCTACAATAAGGTATCTTCCTTCAAGTGTATTTGCCTACCTCCCTGCAACACAATCATTATTTGTCTTACATAGGGGTCTTCATCTTACATGATGCCCACCATACAGTGTCATATGATAATCTATGCCAGTGCCACAGAATATAAAGCACTATATACATCTTTGTTAGCATATACTTGTGGAACGTTTAGTATAGAGGGATGCAAAATTAATCATTATTGACACATGTTGGTGAAATGATAAGATTCAATTCCATGATTGGAGCGATCAGAGCAAGCTAACATCTGTGCAGGGTCATTTTAAAAGAGGAGGAGACACGTGTTCAGCCTCCTCCATCAGGGCCCCCTCCACGCTGCTGTCAGTGCTGTAGAGACAGCGCAATAAAGGGTGCAGACTGTAATACGCATGTGCAGATTGCCGCACATGCCAGGAGGGCCGATGGGCTGGTGGGCCAGTGCGGTCACACAGAAATTCGGGAACACCGAGCGCAGCACAGCTTCTGACTCTCGGTTTGTGCCACCCCACCGCCTGTAGTGCTGGTTGCACGTGCATGTACGCTTTTCGGCCCTGGTCCATCCCCATGTAGGACTCTTTCAGTCTACAAAATCTAAGAGTGATTACTTTACTTCATACAGGTCTGGTATCCGTTATCCGGATACTTAAAAACTGAATTATTCTGAAAACCGGCATACTTCAGCTCTGTAGTCACGTCCTGACGTGGCCAGATTTATGATGTCACTGGAGTCCGCGGCCAATCACAGAAGGGTGGGGGAGTGACTTTGCAGCCATTACCAAACTGTCACTACTGCTGGGACCCGCTGTGGACACACTGGACCCCTTCTTGCATACCTCCCAACATGACCCTCTCCAGGAGGGACAGAATGCTCTGCTCCTGGACTTCCCTCTTAATGTATGATTGCCATCACCTGTGCTGAAACACCTTTCTTATCCAGTAACCTGTTCAAAACAGGTGCCAGCAATAATATTAGGAGAAAAGTGCAAAAGCAGAGCATTGTGTCCCTCCTGGATAGGGTCATATTGGGATGTATGCTTTTGTGATATTTTTGCATAAGATATATTGCATGCGATTGATGAAGCCGCTATACATCGCATACCTCCCAACATGACCCTCTCCAGGAGGGACAGAATGCTCTGTTTCTGGACTTCCCTCTTAATTAATTATTGCTGTCACCTGTGGCAAGACACCTTTCTTATCAAATAACTAGTTCAACACAGGTGATGGCAATCATACATTAAGTGGGAAGTCCAGGAACAGAGCATTCTGTCCCTCCTGGAGAGGGCAATGTTGGGAGGTATGTTCTTGCCCTGTGCTGGGCGGCCCCCAGCATGTGAGTAAAAGGACACAAATCTGGCTTTGGATTTCAGGTGGACCTCTTGCAGAAAGAACATCCTGATCCTCATATAACTACTGTACAAGCATCTGCATAGTGTGTAGTTCTCCACTCTAAAGTGATAGGGAATAAACACATAAAAAGCATAAAAAAATGTTTATTGAAAATAGTATAATTTTCTTCTGTTCTATAGCCAATCATAAGCAATCCAAGGGCAACAATGCATACTTGCCTACTTGACCCTCTCCATGAGGGAGAAAATGCTCTGTTCCTGGACTTTCCTGGTGAAACACCTTTCTTATCAATTAACTAGCTCACCACAGATGATGGCAATCATACATTACCAGGTAAGTGCAGGAACAGAGCATTTTCTCCCTCATGGAGAGGGTCAGTTAGGCAAGTATGCAACAATGTAAAAAAAAATCTGTTGAACAGCACATGGGGGGTAATTCCAAGTTGATCGCAGCAGGAATTTTGTTAGCAGTTGGGCAAAACCATGTGTACTGCAGGGGAGGCAGATATAACATGTGCAGAAAGAGTTAGATTTGGGTGGGTTATTTTATTTCTGTGCAGGGTAAATACTGGCTGCTTTCTTTTTACACTGCAAATTAGATTGCAGATTGAACACACCACACCCAAATCTAACTCTCTCTGCACATGTTAAATCTGCCCCCCCTGCAGTGCACATGGTTTTGCCCAACTGCTAACAAAATTCCTGCTGCGATCAACTTGGAATTACCCCCATGGTCTAGTGGAGATAAAATGTGAATGAAAGTAGCCAACCAGAGTGACTTGTATGTAACTGGTTGGATCATGATAAAATAGTTTTGATTGATTACTAGCATATTACAGCATATTTGCTATGAATTAGTTTAATCATTGCCCATGAGAGGTCTATACATAAGTATCCAATTCTGGGAACAACAGGAATTAAGTTGTTGTTTTATACATTAATACATTTATCAGTATGACATTAACTACTGTTAGTAGTCGGTGCCAGTGGCTGATAGGGCAGTACGGATGGTGTAATGGTTAGCATTACTGCCTCACAGCACTGAGATCATGGGTTCGATTCCCACCATGGCACTGTGGAGTTTGTATTTTCTCCCCGTGCTTGCGTGGGTTTCCTCCCACAACCCAAAAATATACTGGTAGGTTAATTGGCTCCCAACAAAATTAACCCTAGCGTGAAAGTGTGTGCATGTACATGTGATAGGGAATATAGATTGTAAGCTCCACTGGGGCAGGGACTGATGTGAATGGGCAAAATATTCTTTGTAAAGCGCTGTGGAATATGTGTGCGCTATATAAATAACTGGTAATAAATATTGAGGTTACTCCAAAAAGCCCAGAGCAGAGGAGGCCCAAGGCCCTGATCTCATAACCCTATAAATGAGAAAAAATGCAGTGTAACTGTAATAGTAATATTGCAGTACTAATACATTATTATAAGTAGTGATGTGCACCGGACATTTTTCGGGTTTTGTGTTTTGGTTTTGGATTCGGTTCCGCGGCCATGTTTTGGATTCGGACGCGTTTTGGCAAAAACTCCCTGAAATTTTTTTTGTCGGTTTCGGGTGTGTTTTGGATTCAGTTTTTTTTTTTACAAAAACCCCTCAAAAACAGCTTAAATCATAGAATTTGGGGGTCATTTTGATCCCATTGTATTATTAACCTCAATAACCATAATTTCCACTCATTTCCAGTCTATTCTGAACACCTCACAATATTATTTTTAGTCCTAAAATTTGCTCCGAGGTCGCTGGATGACTAAGCTAAGCGACCCAAGTGGCCAACACAAACACCTGGCTCATCTAGGAGTGGCACTGCAGTGTCAGACAGGATGGCCGATTTAAAAAATAGTACCCAAACAGCACATGATGCAAAGAAAAAAAGAGGTGCACCAAGGTCGCTGGATGGCTAAGCTAAGCGACCCAAGTGGCCGACACAAACACCTGGCCCATCTAGGAGTGGCACTGCAGTGTCAGACAGGATGGCACTTCAAAAAATTGTCCCCAAACAGCACATGATGCAAAGAAAAAAAGAGGTGCACCAAGGTTGCTGGATGACTAAGCTAAGCGACCCAAGTGGCCGACACAAACACCTGGCCCATCTAGGAGTGGCACTGCAGTGTCAGACAGGATGGCCAGTTTAAAAAATAGTCCCCAAACAGCACATGATGCAAAGAAAAAAAGAGGTGCACCAAGGTCGCTGGATGGCTAAGCTAAGCGACCCAAGTGGCCGACACAAACACCTGGCCCACCTAGGAGTGGCACTACAGTTTTCTAGCGAGAGGATGAGTGCTTCCATCCTCATGTGAATCTAAACCACTAGCCATGAACATAGGCCAGGGCCTCAGCCGTTCCTTGCCACTCCATGTCGTAAACGGCATATTGGCAAGTTTACGCTTCTCATCAGATGCTTTTAATTTTGATTTTTGGGTAATTTTACTGTACTTTTGTAGTATACTTGATGACACAGAGGAAGAGCAATGGACTACTGTACCGTACTGCTATATATATATACTGGTGGTCAGCAAAATTCTGCACTGTCCTCCTACTATAGAGTATACTGCGCACAACTAAAATGCAGCACAGGTATGGATGCATAGTAGACTTGACGACACAGAGTTAGAGCAGTGGACTACTGTACCGTACTGCTATATATATACTGGTGGTCAGCAAAAGTCTGCACTGTCCTCCTACTATATAGTATACTGCGCACAACTAAAATGCAGCACAGGTATGGATGCATAGTATACTTGATGACACAGAGGTAGAGCAGTGGACTACTGTACCATACTGCTATATATATACTGGTGGTCAGCAAAATTCTGCACTGTCCTCCTACTATATAGTATACTGCACACAACTAAAATGCAGCACAGGTATGGATGCATAGTATACTTGACGACACAGAGGTAGATAGAGCAGTGGACTACTGTACCGTACTGCTATATATATATACTGGTGGTCAGCAAAATTCTGCACTGTCCTCCTACTATATATACTGCGCACAACTAAAATGCAGCACAGGTATGGATGGATAGTATACTTGACGACACAGATGTAGGTAGAGCAGTGGACTACTGTACCGTACTGCTATATATATACTGGTGGTCAGAAAAATTCTGCACTGTCCTCCTACTATATATACTGCGCACAACTAAAATGCAGCACAGGTATGATGGATAGTATACTTGACGACACAGAGGTAGGTAGAGCAGTAGACTACTGTACCGTACTGCTATATATATACTGGTGGTCAGCAAAATTCTGCACTGTCCTCCTACTATATAGTATACTGCGCACAACTAAAATGCAGCACAGGTATGGATGCATAGTAGACTTGACGACACAGAGGAAGAGCAGTGGACTACTGTACCGTATTGCTATATATAAACTGGTGGTCAGCAAAATTCTGCACTGTCCTCCTACTATATAGTATACTGCGCACAACTAAAATGCAGCACAGGTAAAGATGGATAGTATACTTGATGACACAGAGGTAGGTAGAGTAGTGGACTACTGTACCGTACTGCTATATATGTACTAGTGGTCAGCAAAATTCTGCACTGTCCTCCTACTATATGTACTGTGCACAACTAAAATGCAGCACAGGTATGGATGGAAAGTATACGTGACGACACAGAGGTAGGTAGAGTAGTGGACTACTGTACCGTACTGCTATATATATACTGGTGGTCAGCAAAATTCTGCACTGTCCTCCTACTATATATACTGCGCACAACTAAAATGCAGCACAGGTATGGATGGATAGTATACTTGATGACACAGAGGTAGGTAGAGCAGTGGACTACTGTACCGTACTGCTATATAATACTGGTGGTCAGCAAAATTCTGCACTGTCCTCCTACTATATACTACAATGCAGCACAGATATGGAGTGTTTTTCAGGCAGAGAACGTAGATATTTTCAGCACACTGAGCACAGATATTTGCAAGCACACTGAGCACAGATATTTGCAGCACAGTGAGCACAGATATTTGCAGCACACTGAGCACAGATATTTGCAGCACACTGAACACAGAAACTGAGAGAACGCTTTACGTCCTCTCCCTATCATCTCCAATGCATGAGTGAATATGGCGGCGTCGTGTGGCTCCTTATATAGAATACGAATCACGCGAGAATCCGACAGCGGGATGATGACGTTCGGGCGCGCTCGAGTTAACTGAGCAAGGCGGGAAGATCCGAGTCTGCCTCGGAACCATGTAAAATGGGTGAAGTCCGGAGGGGTTCGGATCTCGAGGAACCGAACCCGCTCATCACTAATTATAAGGAGGAAATATAGCTATTTTTTATTTCCACAGATTATGCAAAGCAGCTTCTGTTTTAGTATAAACTCACATGCCCATTATTTTCTTCATGCAGCAGTGAAGAGCAATGAGTTTTCAAATGAAATGAGTTATCATAACATTGCAGTAATATTTCTAGTGATTGCTCTTGTAGATGAGTAATCCAGATGTGTAAATTAGCTACAATTTTCACAATCTTGTGAATGCACCAATTCTATTTTCCTGAAGCTCTGCACATTCCATTTGTCTTGTTTAGTCTGTCCTAATACTCATTTTAAAACAATTTCTTGCTTGGTACATAGAAAAGACAGTGACCAAGGGTGAAAAAAGTTAACACTGATGGAAATGGTTTTCTGAATAGATTCCCTTTCTGCCTTCATAGGACAGTGCAGGTTTGTACATGTGCCATATTTGGTTTGATGCGTATGGAAGGAATTTCTTGCTTTCTTGAGCCACAGTTGGCTAATCTGGGAGAGGTTTAACTTAATGGAATTTTAAAAACTTACGTGAACACGCCCATCTGTATAAAATGTGCCTATACTAAATAGAGATGAGCGGGTTCGGTTTCTCTGAATCCGAACCCGCCAGAACTTCATGTTTTTTTTCACGGGTCCGAGCGACTCGGATCTTCCCGCCTTGCTCGGTTAACCCGAGCGCGCCCGAACGTCATCATGACGCTGTCGGATTCTCGCGAGGCTCGGATTCTATCGCGAGACTCGGATTCTATATAAGGAGCCGCGCGTCGCCGCCATTTTCACACGTGCATTGAGATTGATAGGGAGAGGACGTGGCTGGCGTCCTCTCCGTTTAGAATAGATTAGAGAGACACTTGATTTACTAATTTTGGGGAGCATTAGGAGTACTCAGTACAGTGCAGAGTTTTGCTGATAGTGACCACCAGTTTTATTTATAATCCGTTCTCTGCCTGAAAAAAGCGATACACAGCACACAGTGACTCAGTCACATACCATATCTGTGTGCACTGCTCAGGCTCAGGCCAGTGTGCTGCATCATCTATTATCTATATATAATATTATATATATCTGTCTGACTGCTCAGCTCACACAGCTTATAATTGTGGGGGAGACTGGGGAGCACTACTGCAGTGCCAGTTATAGGTTATAGCAGGAGCCAGGAGTACATAATATTATATTAAAACAGTGCACACTTTTGCTGCAGGAGTGCCACTGCCAGTGTGACTAGTGACCAGTGACCTGACCACCAGTATATATAATATTAGTAGTATACTATCTCTTTATCAACCAGTCTATATTAGCAGCAGACACAGTACAGTGCGGTAGTTCACGGCTGTGGCTACCTCTGTGTCGGCACTCGGCAGCCCGCCCATAATTGTATATACCACCTAACCGTGGTTTTTTTTTCTTTCTTTATACATACATACTAGTTACGAGTATACTATCTCTTTATCAACCAGTCTATATATTAGCAGCAGACACAGTACAGTGCGGTAGTTCACGGCTGTGGCTACCTCTGTGTCGGCACTCGGCAGCCCGTCCATAATTGTATATACCACCTAACCGTGGTTTTTTTTTCTTTCTTTATACATACATACTAGTTACGAGTATACTATCTCTTTATCAACCAGTCTATATATTAGCAGCAGACACAGTACAGTGCGGTAGTTCACGGCTGTGGCTACCTCTGTGTCGGCACTCGGCAGCCCGTCCATAATTGTATATACCACCTAACCGTGGTTTTTTTTTCTTTCTTTATACATACATACTAGTTACGAGTATACTATCTCTTTATCAACCAGTCTATATATTAGCAGCAGACACAGTACAGTGCGGTAGTTCACGGCTGTGGCTACCTCTGTGTCGGCACTCGGCAGCCCGTCCATAATTGTATATACCACCTAACTGTGGTTTTTTTTTCTTTCTTTATACATACATACTAGTTACGAGTATACTATCTCTTTATCAACCAGTCTATATATTAGCAGCAGACACAGTACAGTGCGGTAGTTCACGGCTGTGGCTACCTCTGTGTCGGCACTCGGCAGCCCGTCCATAATTGTATATACCACCTAACCGTGGTTTTTTTTTCTTTCTTTATACATACATACTAGTTACGAGTATACTATCTCTTTATCAACCAGTCTATATATTAGCAGCAGACACAGTACAGTGCGGTAGTTCACGGCTGTGGCTACCTCTGTGTCGGCACTCGGCAGCCCGTCCATAATTGTATATACCACCTAACCGTGGTTTTTTTTTCTTTCTTTATACATACATACTAGTTACGAGTATACTATCTCTTTATCAACCAGTCTATATATTAGCAGCAGACACAGTACAGTGCGGTAGTTCACGGCTGTGGCTACCTCTGTGTCGGCACTCGGCAGCCCGTCCATAATTGTATATACCACCTAACCGTGGTTTTTTTTTCTTTCTTTATACATACATACTAGTTACGAGTATACTATCTCTTTATCAACCAGTCTATATATTAGCAGCAGACACAGTACAGTGCGGTAGTTCACGGCTGTGGCTACCTCTGTGTCGGCACTCGGCAGCCCGTCCATAATTGTATATACCACCTAACCGTGGTTTTTTTTTCTTTCTTTATACATACATACTAGTTACGAGTATACTATCTCTTTATCAACCAGTCTATATATTAGCAGCAGACACAGTACAGTGCGGTAGTTCACGGCTGTGGCTACCTCTGTGTCGGCACTCGGCAGCCCGTCCATAATTGTATATACCACCTAACCGTGGTTTTTTTTTTCTTTCTTTATACATACATACTAGTTACGAGTATACTATCTCTTTATCAACCAGTCTATATATTAGCAGCAGACACAGTACAGTGCGGTAGTTCACGGCTGTGGCTACCTCTGTGTCGGCACTCGGCAGCCCGTCCATAATTGTATATACCACCTAACCGTGGTTTTTTTTTCTTTCTTTATACATACATACTAGTTACGAGTATACTATCTCTTTATCAACCAGTCTATATATTAGCAACAGACACAGTACAGTGCGGTAGTTCACGGCTGTGGCTACCTCTGTGTCGGCACTCGGCAGCCCGTCCATAATTGTATATACCACCTAACCGTGGTTTTTTTTTCTTTCTTTATACATACATACTAGTTACGAGTATACTATCTCTTTATCAACCAGTCTATATATTAGCAGCAGACACAGTACAGTGCGGTAGTTCACGGCTGTGGCTACCTCTGTGTCGGCACTCGGCAGCCCGTCCATAATTGTATATACCACCTAACCGTGGTTTTTTTTTCTTTCTTTATACATACATACTAGTTACGAGTATACTATCTCTTTATCAACCAGTCTATATATTAGCAGCAGACACAGTACAGTGCGGTAGTTCACGGCTGTGGCTACCTCTGTGTCGGCACTCGGCAGCCCGTCCATAATTGTATATACCACCTAACCGTGGTTTTTTTTTCTTTCTTTATACATACATACTAGTTACGAGTATACTATCTCTTTATCAACCAGTCTATATATTAGCAGCAGACACAGTACAGTGCGGTAGTTCACGGCTGTGGCTACCTCTGTGTCGGCACTCGGCAGCCCGTCCATAATTGTATATACCACCTAACCGTGGTTTTTTTTTCTTTCTTTATACATACATACTAGTTACGAGTATACTATCTCTTTATCAACCAGTCTATATATTAGCAGCAGACACAGTACAGTGCGGTAGTTCACGGCTGTGGCTACCTCTGTGTCGGCACTCGGCAGCCCGTCCATAATTGTATATACCACCTAACCGTGGTTTTTTTTTCTTTCTTTATACATACATACTAGTTACGAGTATACTATCTCTTTATCAACCAGTCTATATATTAGCAGCAGACACAGTACAGTGCGGTAGTTCACGGCTGTGGCTACCTCTGTGTCGGCACTCGGCAGCCCGTCCATAATTGTATACTAGTATCCAATCCATCCATCTCCATTGTTTACCTGAGGTGCCTTTTAGTTGTGCCTATTAAAATATGGAGAACAAAAATGTTGAGGTTCCAAAATTAGGGAAAGATCAAGATCCACTTCCACCTCGTGCTGAAGCTGCTGCCACTAGTCATGGCCGAGACGATGAAATGCCAGCAACGTCGTCTGCCAAGGCCGATGCCCAATGGCATAGTACAGAGCATGTCAAAACCAAAACACCAAATATCAGTAAAAAAAGGACTCCAAAACCTAAAATAAAATTGTCGGAGGAGAAGCGTAAACTTGCCAATATGCCATTTACCACACGGAGTGGCAAGGAACGGCTGAGGCCCTGGCCTATGTTCATGGCTAGTGGTTCAGCTTCACATGAGGATGGAAGCACTCAGCCTCTCGCTAGAAAACTGAAAAGACTCAAGCTGGCAAAAGCACCGCAAAGAACTGTGCGTTCTTTGAAATCCCAAATCCACAAGGAGAGTCCAATTGTGTCGGTTGCGATGCCTGACCTTCCCAACACTGGACGTGAAGAGCATGCGCCTTCCACCATTTGCACGCCCCCTGCAAGTGCTGGAAGGAGCACCCGCAGTCCAGTTCCTGATAGTCAGATTGAAGATGTCAGTGTTGAAGTACACCAGGATGAGGAGGATATGGGTGTTGCTGGTGCTGGGGAGGAAATTGACCAGGAGGATTCTGATGGTGAGGTGGTTTGTTTAAGTCAGGCACCCGGGGAGACACCTGTTGTCCGTGGGAGGAATATGGCCGTTGACATGCCAGGTGAAAATACCAAAAAAATCAGCTCTTCGGTGTGGAGGTATTTCACCAGAAATGCGGACAACAGGTGTCAAGCCGTGTGTTCCCTTTGTCAAGCTGTAATAAGTAGGGGTAAGGACGTTAACCACCTCGGAACATCCTCCCTTATACGTCACCTGCAGCGCATTCATAATAAGTCAGTGACAAGTTCAAAAACTTTGGGTGACAGCGGAAGCAGTCCACTGACCAGTAAATCCCTTCCTCTTGTAACCAAGCTCACGCAAACCACCCCACCAACTCCCTCAGTGTCAATTTCCTCCTTCCCCAGGAATGCCAATAGTCCTGCAGGCCATGTCACTGGCAATTCTGACGAGTCCTCTCCTGCCTGGGATTCCTCCGATGCATCCTTGCGTGTAACGCCTACTGCTGCTGGCGCTGCTGTTGTTGCCGCTGGGAGTCGATGGTCATCCCAGAGGGGAAGTCGTAAGCCCACTTGTACTACTTCCAGTAAGCAATTGACTGTTCAACAGTCCTTTGCGAGGAAGATGAAATATCACAGCAGTCATCCTACTGCAAAGCGGATAACTGAGTCCTTGACAACTATGTTGGTGTTAGACGTGCGTCCGGTATCCGCCGTTAGTTCACAGGGAACTAGACAATTTATTGAGGCAGTGTGCCCCCGTTACCAAATACCATCTAGGTTCCACTTCTCTAGGCAGGCGATACCGAGAATGTACACGGACGTCAGAAAAAGACTCACCAGTGTCCTAAAAAATGCAGTTGTACCCAATGTCCACTTAACCACGGACATGTGGACAAGTGGAGCAGGGCAGGGTCAGGACTATATGACTGTGACAGCCCACTGGGTAGATGTATGGACTCCCGCCGCAAGAACAGCAGCGGCGGCACCAGTAGCAGCATCTCGCAAACGCCAACTCTTTCCTAGGCAGGCTACGCTTTGTATCACCGCTTTCCAGAATACGCACACAGCTGAAAACCTCTTACGGCAACTGAGGAAGATCATCGCGGAATGGCTTACCCCAATTGGACTCTCCTGTGGATTTGTGGCATCGGACAACGCCAGCAATATTGTGTGTGCATTAAATATGGGCAAATTCCAGCACGTCCCATGTTTTGCACATACCTTGAATTTGGTGGTGCAGAATTTTTTAAAAAACGACAGGGGCGTGCAAGAGATGCTGTCGGTGGCCAGAAGAATTGCGGGACACTTTCGGCGTACAGGCACCACGTACAGAAGACTGGAGCACCACCAAAAACTACTGAACCTGCCCTGCCATCATCTGAAGCAAGAAGTGGTAACGAGGTGGAATTCAACCCTCTATATGCTTCAGAGGTTGGAGGAGCAGCAAAAGGCCATTCAAGCCTATACAATTGAGCACGATATAGTAGGTGGAATGCACCTGTCTCAAGTGCAGTGGAGAATGATTTCAACGTTGTGCAAGGTTCTGATGCCCTTTGAACTTGCCACACGTGAAGTCAGTTCAGACACTGCCAGCCTGAGTCAGGTCATTCCCCTCATCAGGCTTTTGCAGAAGAAGCTGGAGGCATTGAAGAAGGAGCTAAAAGGGAGCGATTCCGCTAGGCATGTGGGACTTGTGGATGCAGCCCTTAATTCGCTTAACAAGGATTCACGGGTGGTCAATCTGTTGAAATCAGAGCACTACATTTTGGCCACCGTGCTCGATCCTAGATTTAAAGCCTACCTTGGATCTCTCTTTCCGGCAGACACAGGTCTGCTGGGGTTGAAAGACCTGCTGGTGACAAAATTGTCAAGTCAAGCGGAACGCGACCTGTCAACATCTCCTCCTTCACATTCTCCCGCAACTGGGGGTGCGAGGAAAAGGCTCAGAATTCCGAGCCCACCCGCTGGCGGTGATGCAGGGCAGTCTGGAGCGACTGCTGATGCTGACATCTGGTCCGGACTGAAGGACCTGACAACGATTACGGACATGTCGTCTACTGTCACTGCATATGATTCTCTCAACATTGATAGAATGGTGGAGGATTATATGAGTGACCGCATCCAAGTAGGCACGTCACACAGTCCGTACTTATACTGGCAGGAAAAAGAGGCAATTTGGAGGCCCTTGCACAAACTGGCTTTATTCTACCTAAGTTGCCCTCCCACAAGTGTGTACTCCGAAAGAGTGTTTAGTGCCGCCGCTCACCTTGTCAGCAATCGGCGTACGAGGTTACATCCAGAAAATGTGGAGAAGATGATGTTCATTAAAATGAATTATAATCAATTCCTCCGCGGAGACATTGACCAGCAGCAATTGCCTCCACAAAGTACACAGGGAGCTGAGATGGTGGATTCCAGTGGGGACGAATTGATAATCTGTGAGGAGGGGGATGTACACGGTGATATATCGGAGGGTGAAGATGAGGTGGACATCTTGCCTCTGTAGAGCCAGTTTGTGCAAGGAGAGATTAATTGCTTCTTTTTTGGGGGGGGTCCAAACCAACCCGTCATATCAGTCACAGTCGTGTGGCAGACCCTGTCACTGAAATGATGGGTTGGTTAAAGTGTGCATGTCCTGTTTTGTTTATACAACATAAGGGTGGGTGGGAGGGCCCAAGGACAATTCCATCTTGCACCTCTTTTTTCTTTTCTTTTTCTTTGCATCATGTGCTGATTGGGGAGGGTTTTTTGGAAGGGACATCCTGCGTGACACTGCAGTGCCACTCCTAGATGGGCCCGGTGTTTGTGTCGGCCACTAGGGTCGCTAATCTTACTCACACAGTCAGCTACCTCATTGCGCCTCTTTTTTTCTTTGCGTCATGTGCTGTTTGGGGAGGGTTTTTTGGAAGGGACATCCTGCGTGACACTGCAGTGCCACTCCTAGATGGGCCCGGTGTTTGTGTCGGCCACTAGGGTCGCTAATCTTACTCACACAGCTACCTCATTGCGCCTCTTTTTTTCTTTGCGTCATGTGCTGTTTGGGGAGGGTTTTTTGGAAGGGACATCCTGCGTGACACTGCAGTGCCACTCCTAGATGGGCCCGGTGTTTGTGTCGGCCACTAGGGTCGCTAATCTTACTCACACAGCTACCTCATTGCGCCTCTTTTTTTCTTTGCGTCATGTGCTGTTTGGGGAGGGTTTTTTGGAAGGGACATCCTGCGTGACACTGCAGTGCCACTCCTAGATGGGCCCGGTGTTTGTGTCGGCCACTAGGGTCGCTTATCTTACTCACACAGCGACCTCGGTGCAAATTTTAGGACTAAAAATAATATTGTGAGGTGTGAGGTATTCAGAATAGACTGAAAATGAGTGTAAATTATGGTTTTTGAGGTTAATAATACTTTGGGATCAAAATGACCCCCAAATTCTATGATTTAAGCTGTTTTTTAGTGTTTTTTGAAAAAAACACCCGAATCCAAAACACACCCGAATCCGACAAAAAAAATTCGGTGAGGTTTTGCCAAAACGCGTTCGAACCCAAAACACGGCCGCGGAACCGAACCCAAAACCAAAACACAAAACCCGAAAAATTTCAGGCGCTCATCTCTAAACTAAACCTGTTCTCTAGCAATTGCCTTCCCTTTATTTTGTTAACAATTTATACTAAACTTCATTGGTGCTTGCATGTAGCTTTCATGTTGGTTTAGACAGATTTTGTGGCAAGCGTATAAAATGCTCTCAAGAAAAGGCTCACATTGTGCTGGTTGCAGACTCTCAACATATGTCCATCTCTTCAAGGTCAGCATAAGCATACAACAGTAGGATGCATCAGGTTGACATCAGTAAAACCCATTAGCATACTGTATTTGTCTGGATTACTGTATGCTAGTGGTAGTAGTGAATGCCAAAGTTCAGGGGCGGATTTAGAGAGGAGGGCACACGCACCTAGGCACAACAGTAACAGATGCCCCCGCCTGCATAATTTTATTATTTTTGCTGATTGGTTATAAGCCCTCTTTGATGATAGCCAATTAAATAGAATAATAAAAAGCCACAATTACTTTTTTTATATTTATACATATTTACTAAATGGATCAGCTTACAGGGGCGGTATGTGCATGTCCTACCTATTTACAAACCATTCAAGATGATATGTGGAACAGTACAGTGGAATTATTTTGCCGTTACTGCTGGTAGTGTTGGATTGGCCCGGGATACGGTCGTTAGGTCGACACAGCTTAGGTCGACCGTCATTAGGTTGACCACTGAAGGTCGACAGGCATTAGGTTGACATGGTCAATAGGTCGACATGGTCATTAGGTCTACATGTACTAGGTCAACAGGTCAAGAGGTCGACATGAGTTTTTCCCATTTTTTGGATTTCTCCATACTTGACGATCCACGTGGACTACGATTGGAATGGAAACCTGTGCCGAGCGATGTGAGGCTGCGAGGGGACACAGTGCACTAATTGGGCTTCCCCGTCACTTTATGAAGGAAACTACACCAAAAAAGTCCAAAAACTCATCACGGCCTCTTCACCTGTCAACCTAGTACATGTCGGCCTAATGTCCATGTCGACCTTCAGTGGTCGACCTAATGATTGTCGACCTAAGTTGAGTCGACCCAATGACCCATACCCAACTGGCCCATAGGGATACAGGGGAAACCCCCTGTGGGCTCCGCTGCCTGGAGAGTGCCCCCCCCACCTTCTACTCTAGGTACATTATGCTGGTACATTATCATGATGCACTAGCAGTATTTACTATGTTTATTTAGCAAGAGGCCCAGACTATGTGCTCTCTATTGGTTAGCTGAGCCTCTGTTCAGCTGCCCACACCCCCTCTGGAGAATGGCCACACTCCTACACATGGACCCCTATCATTGCATTGGGTGTGGTATAGCGGTCCTATTGTTATTTTACTGACATTCATTAGTCCGACAGTGCTTGTCAGACACTGGAGGTTTCCCGTCAAATAATAGTTAGACATTAATCATACTTTGACATAGATAAGTTAGACAATGTAATTAATCAGACATATAAAAGATCGACAGCATATACACAGACAAAAAAATGTTCGACATTTATGCATCAGATACGTATTATATAGACACTGTTGAAGACCGACAATGAATACATAGACACCTGAAATTCCGACAGGGCATTTATGAGACAACAAGTAGACCGACACAAACATAACACCGACAATGAATACATAGACATTTAAGAGATAGACAGTGCATACGTAGACAGTTAATAGACAGACGGCGAATCCATAGAGAAATAAAGAGACAGAAATATCCTCATTCAGACGTCAATTAGGCCGACACACTAAAAGTCCGACAGGACATATGTCAGACATTAATAAGACCGACACACAAAAGACAGACAACTCATATAGAGACAGTTAAAAGTCAGACAGGACATATGTCAGATATTAATAAGACTGACACACATTCATTGCCAAAATATAGTATTACACATAACAGACAGTTATTAGGCAGGTATTCTTACTCAGAAACATGGCCATATCTTCAGTCCTGAGACTTGTAGTTCTCCTACACCACCCCTGTACACTCAGTCACGGCGTCGCAGCCATACGCCTCCATCCAGATGGCCAGTCAGGCCCTGGATGGAGGCGTCCAGAACAGGGCGCCCAGAAATAGCGGGGGGGACGGGATATGGGTGACTGAGGGGATGGGGTGCGCAGCAGGGACTGGGGGAGGTGTGTGTGTGTGTGTGTGGGGGGGGGGGGTGAGCATGACTTTAGCCTGTATGAGTTGGGCTTGCTAGTAGGACCGCTGACAAGTCTGGCTGGGACCTGTAGTTCCACGGATGAGAGTATCGCAGGGGGTTGCTGGGGTGATGATGAGCTATGGTGGTAGCTCATGCCAGCGGTAGAGGGCCATACAGGACTGGACGCTAGGACTCCCGTCCACCCGCAATATCTATTTGGAGCTAAGGGTGCAGGTGTGTATGCGGCAACATGTCTGTATGTAGGAGGGTAGTGTTGGGGAAATGAAAATCTCAGAAGTCTATGAAATCGATATATGGGCCCCTGTCCTAATAATCTGTCGGTCTTTGCATGCCGGTATTATTTGTTATATGTATTGTTGGTCATTTAGCTGTCTAGGTATGGGCTGTCGGTCTTTTACGTGTCGGTATTATTGGGGTCTGTTTTATGAACTGTCGGTCATTTAGCTGTCTATGTATGGGCTGTCGGTCTTTTACGCGTCGGTCTTATTGGGGTCTGAGTTATGTATTGTCGGTCATTTAGCTGTCTATGTATACGCTGTCGGACTTTTACGTGTCGGTCTTATTGGAGTCTGTTATATGTATTGTCGGTCATTTAGCGGTCTATGTATGTGCTGTCTGCATTCTGGGATTGTCTATTTAATTGATGTCTGGTAAATTACATTTCGGTCTCTTTTACTGTCTATGTATGCGCTGTCGGCCTTTTGCGTGTCAGTCTAATGATCATCTGATGTGTGTTCTGTCGGTCTTTTATAGTGATGAGCGGGTTCGGTTCCTCGGAAACCGAACCCCCCCGAACTTCACCCATTTTACACGGGTCCGAGGCATACTCGGATTCTCCCGTATGGCTCGGTTAACCCGAGCGCGCCCGAACGTCATCATCCCGCTGTCGGATTCTCGCGAGATTCGGATTCTATATAAGGAGCCGCCCGTCGCCGCCATTTTCACTCGTGCATTGGAAATGTTAGGGAGAGGACGTGGCTGGCGTCCTCTCCGTTTATTAATGTTGCTGCAAATATTTGTGCTTATTGCTTAATTGTGGGGACTGGGGAGCAGCTGTATTATATAGGAGGAGTACAGTGCAGAGTTTTGCTGATCAGTGACCACCAGTTTTATCCGTTCTCTGCCTGAAAAACGCTCCATATCTGTGCTCAGTGTGCTGCATATATCTGTGCTCACACTGCTTTATTGTGGGGACTGGGGACCAGCAGTATTATATAGGAGGAGTACAGTGCAGAGTTTTGCTGACCAGTGACCACCAGTATTATACGTTGTCTGCCTGAAAAACGCTCCATATCTGTGCTCAGTGTGCTTCATACTTGCCTACCCTCCCGGAATGGCCGGGAGGCTCCCGAAAAATGGGTGAACCTCCCGGCCCCCCGGAAGAGCAGGCAAGTCTCCCGATATCCGCGGGTCACCCCCTGCCCGCCGCCCACTTAACGAGTAAAGTGGGCGGTCCGGGCAGGCGATGACGTGATTATTGTTGAATCGCGTCATCGTAACCACGCCTCCTGCTGTATAATGCCGGTAATCGCGGCATTACACAGCGGGGGGCGTGGCTTAAGTGATGCGGTCCAGAAGCCACGCCCCGTTCCGCCTCTGGTCCACCTCCGTTCCGCTTCTGGCCCGCCCCCTGTTACGTCACCTCACTGCCCACCCCCCCTGCTGAGCCGACGGGCTGCTCTCTCCCGGAGAGAGCAGCCCAGAAGTTGGCAACTATGGTGTGCTGCATATATCTGTGCTCACATTGCTTTATTGTGGGGACTGGGGACCAGCAGTATTATATAGAAGGAGTACAGTGCACAGTTTAGCTGACCAGTGACCACCAGTATTATACGTTGTCTGCCTGAAAAACACTCCATATCTGTGCTCAGTGTGCTGCATATATCTATGCTCACACTGCTTTATTGTGGGGACTGGGGACCAGCAGTGTTATATAGGAGGAGTACAGTGCAGAGTTTTGCTGACAGTGACCACCAGTATATATAGCAGTACGGTACGGAAGGCCACTGCTCTACCTACCTCTGTGTCGTCAAGTATACTATCCATCTAGATTATATACCTGTGGTGCATTTTAGTTTTGCAGTTTGCTGACAGTGACCACCAGTATATATAGCAGTACGGTACGGAAGGCCACTGCTCTACCTACCTCTGTGTCGTCAAGTATACTATCCATCTAGATTCTATACCTGTGGTGTATTTTAGTTTTGCAGTTTGCTGACAGTGACCACCAGTATATATAGCAGTACGATACGGAAGGCCACTGCTCTACCTACCTCTGTGTCGTCAAGTATACTATCCATCTAGATTCTATACCTGTGGTGCATTTTAGTTTTGCAGTTTGTTGACAGTGACCACCAGTATATATAGCAGTACGGTACGGAAGGCCACTGCTCTACCTACCTCTGTGTCGTCAAGTATACTATCCATCTAGATTCTATACCTGTGGTGCATTTTAGTTTTGCAGTTTGCTGACAGTGACCACCAGTATGTATAGCAGTACGGTACGGAAGGCCACTGCTCTACCTACCTCTGTGTCGTCAAGTATACTATCCATCTAGATTCTATACCTGTGGTGCATTTTAGTTTTGCAGTTTGCTGACAGTGACCACCAGTATATATAGCAGTACGATACAGAAGGCCACTGCTCTACCTACCTCTGTGTCGTCAAGTATACTATCCATCTACATTCTATACCTGTGGTGTATTTTAGTTTTGCAGTTTGCTGACAGTGACCACCAGTATATATAGCAGTACGATACGGAAGACCACTGCTCTACCTACCTCTGTGTCGTCAAGTATACTATCCATCTAGATTCTATACCTGTGGTGCATTTTAGTTTTGCAGTTTGCTGACAGTGACCACCAGTATATATAGCAGTACGGTACGGAAGGCCACTGCTCTACCTACCTCTGTGCCGTCAAGTATTCTATCCATCTAGATTCTATACCTGTGGTGCATTTTAGTTTTGCAGTTTGCTGACAGTGACCACCAGTATATATAGCAGTACGGTACGGAAGGCCACTGCACTACCTACCTCTGTGTCGTCAAGTATACTATCCATCCATACCTGTGGTGCATTTCAGTTGTGCGCAGTATGTATAGTAGTAGGCCATTGCTATTGATACTGGCATATAATTCCACACATTTAAAAAATGGAGAACAAAAATGTGGAGGTTAAAATAGGGAAAGATCAAGATCCACTTCCACCTCATGCTGAAGCTGCTGCCACTAGTCATGGCCGAGACGATGAAATGCCATCAACGTCGTCTGCCAAGGCCGATGCCCAATGTCATAGTAGAGAGCATGTAAAATCCAAAAAAAAAAAGTTCAGTTAAATGACCCAAAAATCTAAATTAAAAGCATCTGATGAGAAGCGTAAACTTGCCAATATGCCATTTACGACACGGAGTGGCAAGGAACGGCTGAGGCCTTGGCCTATGTTCATGGCTAGTGGTTCAGATTCACATGAGGATGGAAGCACTGATCCTCTCACTAGAAAACTGCAGTGCCACTACTAGATGGGCCAGGTGTTTGTGTCGGCCACTTGGGTCGCTTAGCTTAGTCACACAGCTACCTCATTGCACCTCTTTTTTTCTTTACATCATGTGCTGTTTGGGGACTATTTTTTAAATCTGCCATCCTGTCTGACACTGCAGTGCCACTCCTAGATGGGCCAGGTGTTTGTGTCGGCCACTTGTGTCGCTTAGCTTAGTCACACAGCGACCTTGGTGCGTCTCTTTTTTTCTTTGCATCATGTGCTGTTTGGGGACTATTTTTTTGAAGTGCCATCCTGTCTGACACTGCAGTGCCACTCCTAGATGGGCCAGGTGTTTGTGTCAGCCACTTGTGTCGCTTAGCTTAGTCACACAGCGACCTTGGTGCACCTCTTTTTTTCTTTGCATCATGTGCTGTTTGGGGACAATTTTTTTGAAGTGCCATCCTGTCTGACACTGCAGTGCCACTCCTAGATGCGTTAGGTGTTTGCGTCGGCCACTTGTGTCGCTTAGCTTAGTCACACAGCGACCTTGGTGCACCTCTTTTTTTCTTTGCATCATGTGCTGTTTGGGGACAATTTTTTTGAAGTGCCATCCTGTCTGACACTGCAGTGCCACTCCTAGATGCGTTAGGTGTTTGTGTCGGCCACTTGTGTCGCTTAGCTTAGTCACACAGCGACCTTGGTGCACCTCTTTTTTTCTTTGGATCATGTGCTGTTTGGGGACTATTTTTTTGAAGTGCCATCCTGTCTGACACTGCAGTGCCACTCCTAGATGGGTTAGGTGTTTGTGTCGGCCACTTGTGTCGCTTAGCTTAGTCACACAGCGACCTTGGTGCACCTCTTTTTTTTCTTTGCATCATGTGCTGTTTGGGGACTATTTTTTTGAAGTGCCATCCTGCCTGACACTGCAGTGCCACTCCTAGATAGGCCAGGTGTTTGTGTCGGCCACTTGTGTCACTTAGCTTAGCCATCCAGCGACCTCGGTGCAAATTTTAGGACTAAAAATAATATTGTGAGGTGTGAGGTGTTCAGAATAGACTGAAAATGAGTGCAAATTATGGTTATTGAGGTTAATAATACAATGGGATCAAAATGACCCCCAAATTCTAGGATTTAAGCTGTTTTTGAGGGTTTTTTTGTAAAAAAAACACCCGAATCCAAAACACACCTGAATCCAACAAAAAATTTCAGGGAGGTTTTGGCAAAATGCGTCCGAATCCAAAACACGGCCACGGAAAGGAATCCAAAACCAAAACACAAAACCCGAAAAATTTCCGGTGCACATCTCTAGTCTTTTATGTGTCTGTGTATATGCTGTCGGTCTGTTGTGGTTCGGTATCATTGTTGTCTGATGGATGACGTGTCGGTCTGTTTTGTTGTCGATGTATGCGCTGTCGGTTTTGGGGTTGTCGATGTGAATGTTGTCTGACTTATGAACTGTCTGTCTTTGTTCTGTAGAGCTGTTGGCCTTGTCGGTGTTTCCATTGTCTGTATTTTACCTTTGTCTGAGTTTTATCTGTCGATGTTTCACCACTGTCTGACTGGTGTCTGTCTGTCTTCTGTTGTCTGTCTTTTTTGCATTCCCCCGGTGGTCCACTTCATGTCCCAGTCCAACACTGGTTATTGGCACTTTTTGGGCCGACGTTACCAAACGCACATCCAAGTGCCACCCCCAAAAAAGTGCCTTCCATAGGCACGTGCCGAATGGGAAATTCACCACTGCCAAAGTTACAATCCACAACGTAAATAATATATAGTACAGTACTTGGGACCCTTTTCGAAAAAGAGAGATGGCCATCTAATGTTACAAGCCTGAAAAATACTGTTATCTTGTAAGCACATTACTTAAGGTGGGTTAACTTAATATACCCCTGAGAAGCCATTTAGTATTACTTTTTGTTTTGTTTTAGTAGATACAATATGTTATGTATCTTTTCTAGAGCATTTCATGTACCCAACTGCATTTCAAGATAAGTTCTTAAGGCTGAGTACAGGCTGAGTCTCCCATATCTAAAATTCCAAAATACGGAAATTAATTTTTTTCACAATGGTTGAGATAGTGACACCTTTGCTTTCTGATAGGTAAGTGTACACAAACTCTGTTTAACACACTAAGGGCCTAATTCAGACCTGATAAATATCGCTGGGCTGCTTTTTCGTATAGCCTTCGATCAGGTCTAAACTGCGCATGCGTATGCACTGCAATGCGCAGACGCGTTGCTTGGGTACAAAGCGGATCACCGCTCAGCGATCGCTTTGTACGAAGAATGCATTCGCATGGCGTTCGCAAGGTGATTGACAGGAAGCAAGGGCATTAGTGAGTGGCAACTAACTGCTTTCAAGGAGTGGTTGGAAAAACGCAGACATGTTCAAGCGTATGCAGGGAGGGTTCCTGACATCAGTTACGGTCCCGGACAGGCTGAAGTGATCGCAGTGGCTGAGTAAGTCCTGGGCTGTGCAGAGACTAGTGATGAGCGGGTTCGGTTCCTCGGAAACCGAACCCCCCCGAACTTCACCCATTTTACACGGGTCCGAGGCATACTCGGATTCTCCTGTATGGCTCGGTTAACCCGAGCGCGCCCAAACGTCATCATCCCGCTGTCGGATTCTCGCGAGATTCGGATTCTATATAAGCAGCCGCGCGTCGCCGCCATTTTCACTTGTGCATTGGAAATGTTAGGGAGAGGACGTGGCTGGCGTCCTCTCCGTTTATTAATCTTGAGATCTTGATGCACAAATATTTGTGGTTATTGCTTAATTGTGGGGACTGGGGAGCAGCTGTATTATATAGGAGGAGTACAGTGCAGAGTTTTGCTGACAGTGACCACCAGTATACGTTGTCTGCCTGAAAAACACTCCATATATGTGCTCAGTGTGCTGCATATATCTGTGCTCACACTGCTTAATTGTGGGGACTAGGGAGCAGCTGTATTATATAGGAGGAGTACAGTGCAGAGTTTTGCTGACAGTGACCACCAGTATACGTTGTCTGCCTGAAAAACACTCCATATCTGTGCTCAGTGTGCTGCATATATCTGTGCTCACACTGCTTTATTGTGGGGACTGGGGACCACCAGTATATTATATAGGAGGCGTACAGTGCAGAGTTTTGCTGACAGTGACCACCAGTATACGTTGTCTGCCTGAAAAACACTCCATATCTGTGCTCAGTGTGCTGCATATATCTGTGCTCACACTGCTTAATTGTGGGGACTGGGGAGCAGCTGTATTATATAGGAGGAGTACAGTGCAGAGTTTTGCTGACAGTGACCACCAGTATACGTTGTCTGCCCGAAAAACACTCCATATCTGTGCTCAGTGTGCTGCATATATCTGTGCTCACACTGCTTAATTGTGGGGACTGGGGAGCAGCTGTATTATATAGGAGGAGTACAGTGCAGAGTTTTGCTGACAGTGACCACCAGTATACGTTGTCTGCCTGAAAAACACTCCATATCTGTGCTCAGTGTGCTACATATATCTGTCCTCACACTGCTTTATTGTGGGGACTGGGGACCACCAGTATATTATATAGGAGGAGTACAGTGCAGAGTTTTGCTGACAGTGACCACCAGTATACGTTGTCTGCCTGAAAAACACTCCAAATCTGTGCTCAGTGTGCTGCATATATCTGTGCTCACACTGCTTTATTGTGGGGACTGGGGACCAGCAGTATTATATAGGAGGAGTACAGTGCAGAGTTTTGCTGACCAGTGACCACCAGTATACGTTGTCTGCCTGAAAAACACTCCATATCTGTGCTCAGTGTGCTGCATATATCTGTGTTCACACTGCTTTATTGTGGGGACTGGGGACCAGCAGTATTATATAGGAGGAGTACAGTGCAGAGTTTTGCTGACAGTGACCACCAGTATATATAGCAGTACGGTACGGAAGGCCACTGCTCTACCTACCTCTGTGTCGTCAAGTATACTATCCATCTAGATTCTATACCTGTGGTGCATTTTAGTTTTGCAGTTTGCTGACAGTGACCACCAGTATATATAGCAGTACGGTACGGAAGGCCACTGCTCTACCTACCTCTGTGTCGTCAAGTATACTATCCATCTAGATTCTATACCTGTGGTGCATTTTAGTTTTGCAGTTTGCTGACAGTGACCACCAGTATATATAGCAGTACGGTACGGAAGGCCACTGCTCTACCTACCTCTGTGTCATCAAGTATACTATCCATCTAGATTCTATACCTGTGGTGCATTTTAGTTTTGAAGTTTGCTGACAGTGACCACCAGTATATATAGCAGTACGGTACGGAAGGCCACTGCTCTACCTACCTCTGTGTCGTCAAGTATACTATCCATTCATACCTGTGGTGCATTTCAGTTGTGCGCAGTATATATAGTAGTAGTCCATTGCTATTGATACTGGCATATAATTCCACACATTAAAAAATGGAGAACAAAAATGTGGAGGTTAAAATAGGGAAAGATCAAGATCCACTTCCACCTGATGCTGAAGCTGCTGCCACTAGTCATGGCCGAGACGATTAAATGCCTTCAACGTTGTCTGCCAAGGCCGATGCCCAATGTCATAGTAGAGAGCATGTAAAATCCAAAAAACAAAAGTTCAGTAAAATGACCCAAAAATCAAAATTGAAAGCGTCTGATGAGAAGCGTAAACTTGCCAATATGCCATTTACGACACGGAGTGGCAAGGAACGGCTGAGGCCCTGGCCTATGTTCATGGCTAGTGGTTCAGATTCACATGAGTGTAAGCACTCATCCTCTCGCTAGAAAAATGAAAAGACTTAAGCTGGCAAAAGCCAGGCAAAGAACTGTGCGTTCTTCTAAATCACAAATCCCCAAGGAGAGTCCAATTGTGTCGGTTGCGATGCCTGACCTTCCCAACACTGGACGGGAAGAGCTTGCGCCTTCCACCATTTGCACGCCCCCTGCAAATGCTGGAAGGAGCACCCTCAGCCCAGTTCCTGATAGTCAAATTGAAGATGTCACTGTTGAAGTACACCAGGATGAGGATATGGGTGTTGCTGGCGCTGGGGAGGAAATTGACAAGGAGGATTCTGATGGTGAGGTGGTTTGTTTAAGTCAGGCACCCGGGGAGACACCTGTTGTCCGTGGGACGAATATGGCCATTGACATGCCTGGTCAAAATACAAAAAAAATCACCTCTTCGGTGTGGAATTATTTCAACACAAATGCGGACAACAGGTGTCAAGCCGTGTGTTGCCTTTGTCAAGCTGTAATAAGTAGGGGTAAGGACGTTAACCACCTCGGAACATCCTCCCTTATATGTCACCTGGTCCGCATTCATCAGAAGTCAGTGACAAGTTCAAAAACTTTGGATGACAGCGGAAGCAGTCCATTGACCACTAAATCCCTTCCTCTTGTAACCAAGCTCCTGCAAACCACACCACCAAATCCCTCAGTGTCAATTTCCACCTTACACAGGAAAGCCAATAGTCCTGCAGGCCATGTCACTGGCAAGTCTGACGAGTCCTCTCCTGCCTGGGATTCCTCCGATGCATCCTTGAGTGTAACGCCTACTGCTACTGACGCTGCTGTTGTTGCTGCTGGGAGTCGATCGGCATCCCAGAGGGGAAGTCGGAAGACCACTTGTACTACTTCCAGTAAGCAATTGACTGTCCAACAGTCCTTTGCGAGGAAGATGAAATATCACAGCAGTCATCCTGCTGCAAAGCGGATAACTCAGGTCTTGTCAGCCTGGGTGGTGAGAAACGTGGTTTCGGTTTCCACCGTTAATTCACAGGCAAATAGAGACTTTTTTGAGGTACTGTGTCCCCGGTAACAAATACCATCTAGGTTCCATTTCTCTAGGCAAGCGATACCGAAAATGTACACAGACGTCAGAAAAAGAGTCACCAGTGTTCTAAAAAATGCAGTTGTACCCAATGTCCACTTAACCACGGACATGTGGACAAATGGAGCAGGGCAGACTCAGGACTATATGACTGTGACAGCCCACTGGGTAGATGTATTGCCTCCCGCAGCAAGAACAGCAGCGGCAGCACCAGTAGCAGCATCTCGCAAACGCCAACTCGTTCCTAGGCAGGCTACGCTTTGTATCACCGCTTTCCATAAGAGGCACACAGCTGACAACCTCTTACGGAAACTGAAGAAGATCATCGCAGAATGGCTTACCCCAATTGGACTCTCCTGGGGATTTGTGACATCAGACAACGCCACCAATATTGTGCGTGCATTACATCTGGGCAAATTCCAGCACGTCCCATGTTTTGCACATACATTGAATTTGGTGGTGCAGAATTATTTAAAAAACGACAGGGGCGTGCAAGAGATGCTGTCGGTGGCCCGAAGAATTGCGGGCCACTTTCGGCATTCAGCCACCGTGTGCCGAAGACTGGAGCACCAGCAAACAGTCCTGAACCTGCCCTGCCATCATCTGAAGCAAGAGGTGGGAACGAGGTGGAATTCAACCCTCTATATGCTTCAGAGGATGGAGGAACAGCAAAAGGCCATTCAAGCCTATACATCTGCCCACGATATAGGCAAAGGAGGGGGAATGCACCTGACTCAAGCGCAGTGGAGAATGATTTCAACGTTGTGCAAGGTTCTGCAACCCTTTGAACTTGCCACACGTGAAGTCAGTTCAGACACTGCCAGCCTGAGTCAGGTCATTCCCCTCATCAGGCTTTTGCAGAAGAAGCTGGAGACATTGAAGGAGGAGCTAAAACAGAGCGATTCCGCAAGGCATGTGGGACTTGTGGATGGAGCCCTTAATTCGCTTAACCAGGATTCACGGGTGGTCAATCTGTTGAAATCAGAGCACTACATTTTGGCCACCGTGCTCGATCCTAGATTTAAAACCTACGTTGTATCTCTCTTTCCGGCAGACACAAGTCTGCAGAGGTTCAAAGACCTGCTGGTGAGAAAATTGTCAAGTCAAGCAGAACGTGACCCGTCAACAGCTCCTCCTTCACATTCTCCCGCAACTGGGGGTGTGAGGAAAAGGCTAAGAATTCCGAGCCCACCCGCTGGCGGTGATGCAGGGCAGTCTGGAGCGAGTGCTGACATCTGGTCCGGACTGAAGGACCTGCCAACGATTACTGACATGTCGTCTACTGTCACTGCATATGATTCTGTCACCATTGAAAGAATGGTGGAGGATTATATGAGTGACCGCATCTAAGTAGGCACGTCAGACAGTCCGTACGTATACTGGCAGGAAAAAGAGGCAATTTGGAGGCCCTTGCACAAACTGGCTTTATCCTACCTATGTTGCCCTCCCTCCAGTGTGTACTCCGAAAGAGTGTTAAGTGCAGCCGCTCACCTTGTCAGCAATCGGCGTACGAGGTTACGTCCAGAAAATGTGGAGAAGATGATGTTCATCAAAATGAATTATAATCAATTCCTCCGTGGAGACATTCACCAGCAATTGCCTCCAGAAACTACACAGGGACCTGAGATGGTGGATTCCAGTGGGGACGAATTAATAATCTGTGAGGAGGGGGATGTACACAGTGAAAGGGGTGAGGAATCGGAGGATGATGATGAGGTGGACATCTTGCCTCTGTAGAGCCAGTTTGTGCAAGGAGAGATTGATTGCTTCTTTTTTGGTGGGGGCCCAAACCAACCAGTCATTTCAGTCACAGTCGTGTGGCAGACCCTGTCGCTGAAATGATGGGTTCGTTAAAGTGTGCATGTCCTGTTTATACAACATAAGGGTGGGTCGGAGGGCCCAAGGACAATTCCATCTTGCACCTCTTTTTTCTTTCATTTTTCTTTGCATCATGTGCTGTTTGGGGACAATTTTTTTGAAGTGCCATCCTGCCTGACACTGCAGTGCCACTCCTAGATTGGCCAGGTGTTTGTGTCGGCCACTTCTGTCACTTAGCTTAGCCATCCAGTGACCTCGGTGCAAATTTTAGGACTAAAAATAATAGTGTGAGGTGTGAGGTGTTCAGAATAGACTGAAAATGAGTGGAAATTATGGTTATTGAGGTTAATAATACTATGGGATCAAAATGACCCCCAAATTCTATGATTTAAGCTGTTTTTGAGGGTTTTTTGTTAAAAACACCCGAATCCAAAACACACCCGAATCCGACAAAAAATTTTCAGGGAGGTTTTGCCAAAATGCGTCCGAATCCAAAACACGGCCGCGGAACCGAATCCAAAACCAAGACACAAAACCCAAAAAATGTCCGGTGCACATCACTAGCAGAGACTGCACAAGATCTGTTTGTACAGCTCTGCTACACATGCGTTCGCACACTTGCTCAGCTATAATACACTCCCCCTGTAGGTGGTGACTATCTGATCGCAGTAGTGAAAAAATCGCCTGCCAGCGATCAGATCTGAATTAGTCCCTAAATTGTTAAAAATATTGTATAAAATTATCTTCAGGCTGTGTGTATCAGGTGTATATGACACATAAATTAATTTTTTATATAAATATAAACCTTGTTTCATGCACAAAAAGTGTGTATTGTCTTGAACTGTAAGTGCTGCTTTGCTCATTTGTTTATGTACCGTACTCTGTAATTGGTGGTGCAGATCCCTTGTGGCATCATATACTGTAAATAAAGGATAATAATAATAATAATAATAATAATAATAATAATAATCAATATTTATAATAATAATAATAATAATAATAATAATAATAATAATCATATGCAAATATTCAAAAATATGGACAAGTCCGATATCCAAAAAACTCCATGCAGAGTCAGACTCAGTGATGGCAGTAGCAGTAGACGTCAATAGACAAGCTCCAAACAGTACTAGGGGATGTAAGTAACATAAGGGGGTCTGGTATGTCATCTAATGGGAGACTTTTGGCTTACATCTGAGGGTATGAGGATTCTGGACTGCACTTAATAGGAGGGACTCTGGGCTGGCACTGAGTGGGGTGGACTCTGGGCTGGCACTTAATGGGGTGGACAATGAGCTAGCATATAGAGGGGGGATTCTGGGCAGGCACATAAGGGGTGGGACTCAGAGCTGGCACACAAGGGGGTCACTCTGGGCTGGCACAAATAGGGCTCTAGGCTGGCACATACTCAAGAGGGGGCTCTGGTTTGGTAAATATTCAAGTGTGGGCTCTGGACTGGCATACAACATGAGCTGGCATATGAAGACATAAGTAGGTGCTCTGAGCTGGTATATAAGGACATAAGGGGGCTCTGAGAACTGAGGCATATAGATTGGAATGATTGAGGTGGCCAGTCTGAGAATTTGTTTCGATCAATTTGGAAATTTTATCTTTTTAAAATATAAATCTCCACTCATAGAGTACTGTGCAGTGCTTTCTCCAAACACGCCTGACAAGTAATTTTTGTGTGTGCATTTGTTGCAGGATTGTGGCGGGTTTAGAATCTGCTGCTTAGTAATTCTGGGGTTTGTATAGTTTTACTGAACCTCATTCTACATTTAGATGCTCAGATTTCAAGTTTAGATAAGTCATTCCACATCTATTTCCAAATTAATTACCCTACACAGCTTAGTATCATCTGCAAAGATTGACACTGTGCTTTCCAGCCCTATTTCTATGTCATTGATAAAAATATTTAACAGTAGTGGCCCAAGTACAGACCCTTGTGGTATTCCTCTGACTACTGGTGCCCAGCTGGAGGACATCCCATTGACCACTACTAGCTGTACCCTGTTGTCTAGCCAGTTACTTATCCATGTACAAATAGTTTTTCCTAGGCCAAGCTCCATTAATTTGAAGATCAGTCTCCTGTGAGGCACTGTATTGAAGGCTTTTGCAAAATCTAAGTAGACCACATCCACTGATTTTCCCTGGTCGAGATTGTTGCTCACTTCCTCATAGAAGCTAACTAAGTTAGTTTGACATGATCTGTCTCTCACAAACCCATGCTGGTTCTTGCTAATAATCTTAGCGGTATGCAGATTCTCCTGTATGCTATCCCTTAAAATTCCTTCCAATATTTTCCCCACTATAGATGTCAAACTAACTGGCCTGTAGTTACCCGGATGATTTTTAGATCCCTTTTTAAATAATGGCACTACCTCAGCTATATGCCAATCCATCAGTACCATGCCTGATCTTATTGAACTATTGAAAATCAAGTATAGAGGTCTTGCTAGTTGTGACTTAAGCTCCATAAGTACCCTCGGGTGAAATCCATCTGGGCCAGGTGATTTATTAATCTTAATTTTGCTTAGTCTCTCCACTTAAACAAGTATCTAGCAATGAATCATTGCTGTCACTATCGTTATGCACTACTCCCACCGTCGGTTCTTCTCTGGTGAACACTGATGAAAAACATTTGCTCAGTATTTCCGCTTTTGTTTTGTCATCATTTATCAATACTCCAAATTCATCTTTTATTGGACCTATGTTCTCCTTTTTTAAGCTTTTACTGTTTATGTATTTAAAAAACTTTTTAGTATTGGTTTTACTCTCCATAGCGATTTGCTTTTCGTTATCAATTTTAGCTGTTCGTATTGCTTTTTTGCATCTTTTATTGCATTCCTTGTAATACTGGAATGACTCCTCCTTCCATTAGATTTTAAATGCTTTAAAAGCATGCTTCTTTTTATCCATTTCTTTCTTGACCTTCTTATTAAGCCACATCAGTTTGAGTTTGGTATTCATGCGTTTGCTGCCCATGGGAATGAATTTGTGAGTATTGCTATCTAGCAACTCTTTTAAAGCATCCCACATTTCCGTAGTGTTCTTGCCATGAAACAAAACTTCCCAGTCAATGTAATTTAGTGCACTTCTCAGCATACTGAAGTTAGCCTTTCTAAAGTTAAGTGTTTTGGTTGATCCCTTATAGCTATGGGGGTAATTCCAAGTTGATCGCAGCAGGATTTTTTTTTAGCAATTGGGCAAAACCATGTGCACTGCAGGGGAGGCAGCTATAACGTGCAGAAAGAGTTAGATTTGGGTGAGTTATGTTGTTTCTGTGCAGGGTAAATACTGGCTGCTTTCTTTTTACACTGCAAATTAGATTGCAGATTGAACACACCCCACCCAAATCTAACTCTCTCTGCACATGTTATATCTGCCTCCCCTGCAGTGCACATGGTTTTGCCCAATTGCTAACAAAAATCCTGCTGCGATCAACTTGGAATTACCCCCTTAGTTTCTTGAAACTGATGTCGAATGTGATCATATAGTGATCACTGTTACCCAAAGTCTCCCCAACTTTAGTGTTTGATATAATGTCAACATTTTTAGTAATTACTAGATCCAGAGTAGTTTTACCTCTAGTTGGGTCCTCGACTAGTTGAGATAAGTAGTGATCCTTTAACGTATTTAAGAAGCTGTTGCCCCTAGCCTTAACACATAAATCGTTACTCCAGGTTATATCAGGATAATTAAAATCCCCAATCACTAGGATGTCCCCCAATCCCGCAGCCTTTTCAATTTGCTGCAAGAGTTGTTCTTCCTCATGTATGCTAATATCCGGCTGTTTGTAGCACATGCCTATGACTAGTTTTTGTCCATCAATACCACAACTTGAGATTTCTACCCATATTGACTCCACATTGTCTCCAGTCCCCTCGTAAATAACCTCCTTTAAGTATAGTTTAAGAGATGGCTTAACATAAAGACATACACCTCCTTTTTTGTTAGCCCTGTCTCTCCTGAAAAGAGAATACCCCTTCAAGTTTGCAACCCAGTCGTGAGAGTCGTCCCACCATGTTTCTGTAATACCTATAATATCATACTGAGCCTTTGATGCTATCAATTCCAAATCCCCCATTTTACCTGCTAGGCTTCTTGCATTCGCAAGCATAGATTTTAGTTTAGTGTTTCCCTTGTCCGTTTGTTTTTTTAAAGGATATCCTATCATTGTTTACAAGTGCCTCCCTAGAGTTACTCTTACTGACAGTTCTTCTCCTCCCTCCCTCTCCACCCCTATCATACTTACTATTCTCCTCGATCAACTCATTTAGTCCTTCTAAATTCTCTGCCCCGACATAAGTATTTTCCCTTGTGCTACTTTGTACATCATTTTCTATTTGCTGTAATGAAGACCCACAATTGTTATTTAATGTTTGGCAATACCTTTGGAAGGTACCCTCCCCCCAGGGTCCTAGTTTAAAAGCTCCTCCAACCTTCTAACCATCCTTCCCCCCAGCACCACAGCTCCCTCCTCATTCGGGTGCAATCTATCGTGACAAAAAAGATGGCGCCTGACTGAGAAGTCCGCCCAGTGTTCCAGGAACACAAACCCCTGCTTCCTATCCAGTCGTTAAGCCACACATTTACTTCCCTGATCTCCCTCTGCCTCCCTGGGCTAGCGCATGGCACAGGTAGTATTTCGTAGAATATTACCTTAGATGTCCTTTCCTTAAGTTTCTGGCCTAAGTCCTTATAATCTTTCTTAAGGACATCCCACCTACCACTAACTTTGTCATTAGTGCCAACGTGCACCAAGACCGACGGGTCATTCCCAGCCCTCCCAACAATCTATCTACTTGGTCTGTGAAGTGCAGTACCCAAGCACCCGGGAGACAACAGATCGTGCAGCAATCACGATCCCAGTAGCGGATTGCTCTATCTGTCTTCCGGATTATAGAGTCCCCTACCACCACAACCTGCCTGGACACCTCTCTCACTTTCATCCCATCTGTGCCGGAGAGACCACTCCTCCGGTTGCTAGAGGGAACAGTCTCCTCCACCTCCGTCATTTCCTCACTATCATCCACCGAATCTTCATCCAATCGGGCGAATTTGTTCGAGTTTGATAGTTCAGAGATGTCGTGCCCCCCCTTTTTTTCTTCCTTCTAACAGTGACCCAGCTGGCTACCTGATTATCCTCGTCTACCGGTTTCTCCCCCTGCAACTCCTCCACCATTCTATCCAAACTTTGCTTGAGATTATGAATACCCCTCAGGCGCGTAACGGTTTGCTCTATATCAGTTTCCTTGGATTCCAGGGCAACCGTTCGCACACATCTCATGCAGATGTATTCACACTGGGTTGGATGCTCCAGTTGTGCATACATCTTGCATGACACACACTGAGTGAGATTCTCAATCAGGGCTCCCCCCATTGCTTGACAACTCAACTCCCTATTACCTTTCGAAGAACAATGCAAAACAATACAAATTATGCAATACGCTATTGACTATGACCTAGCTGTGAACTGAATCAATATTCACAACACAACAGAAATATTTAATTCAACCACATACACAATGAAGTAGGTAATCAATACTTATCAGGGTGGGCTCTCTCCTGCGTCACCACTACTCCTCCTTGTAGTTGCTCCAGCTCTCTGCATCTCCTTTTCACTTGCTGCCATGCACCCGGCTTCTGGCACCTATTTTGTCCACAGTTCGCAGTCCCTTCTCACGCAGGCTGTGGCTGCTGCTGCAGCAGCAGCAGCAGCACACTCTCACTCACCCAGCAGTAGCAGCCCTCACACACTTTCTCTCCCCCAGCAGTGCATACACACTCAGCCAGCAGCAGCAGCCCATACACCCTTTCTCTCCCCCAGCACACTCTCTCTCACCCAGCAGCAGCAGCAGCCCTCACACACTTACTTGTTTCACACACGCGGAAACATGGCCCTCTTTCACACACAGTAATGGCCCTCACACACTTACACACTCACTCCACTTGCTGCGGCAGCATCAGCAGTGGCCCAGCAGTGGTAGGGACCTTCATGCTCACCCTCTCTCACTCCTACACACCGGTAGGAGCAGCAGTGATCCTCTTGCTGCACACTCCGCTGCACTCAGCCCGATACCAGCCCCGACTTTCGCTCAGTGCTCGGCCCGGCACCAGCTTCACTTCTGATTTGCTCTCCTGGCTGTCACTGTGTTGTACAGGGTGCAGGGGCACTGTCCTCCTGTATGCTGTAAAATATAGGGGTGCTGCTGGCCCTGTATGTTGTAAAAATTCATGGGTGCAGTTGTTAAAAATTAAAAGCACACTGCTCCTGCATGCTGTAAAATATTGGGGTGCTGCTGTTCAAATAACATTACACTGGCCCAGTATGCTATAAAAATTCAGGGGTGAACTTGTTAAAAATTAAAAGCACACTGCTCCTGTATGTTGTAAAATATAGGGGTGCTGCTGGCCCTGTATGTTGTAAAAATGCAGGGGTGTAGTTATTAAAAATTAAAAGCACACTGCTCCTGTATGCTGTAAAATATAGGGGTGTTGCTGTTCAAATAACATTACACTGGCCTTGTATGTTGTAAAAATTCAGGGATGCAGTTGTTAAAAAGTAAAAGCACACTGCTCCTGTATGCTGTAAAATATAGAGGTGCTGCTGTTCAAATAACATTACACTGGCCCTGTATGTTGTAAAAATTCAAAGGTGTAGTTGTTAAAAATTAAAAGCACAGTCCTCCCTTATACGTCACTTGCAGCGCATGCATCAACAGTCATTGCAGAATTCAGAAAATTTGGGTAAGAGCGTAAGCAGTCCACTGACACTTAAATCTCTTCTTCCTGTTGTACCCAAGCTCCTGCAAGCCACACCACCAACTTCCTCAACGTCAATTTCCTCCTCAGTCAGGAACGGAGGTAGTCCTGCAGGCCATGTCACTGGTATGACTGACGAGTCCTCTCCTAACCGGGATTCCTCTGGAGGATCCTTGAGTGGTACGGCTACTGCTGTTCTGCCGCTGCTGTTGCTGCTGCTGGGAGTCGATCGTCATCCCAGAGGGGAAGTCGGAAGACCACTTGCACTACTTCAACTAAGCAATTGACTGTCCAACAGTCCTTTGCGAGGAAAATGAAATATGACAGCAGTCACCCTGTTGCAAAGTGGATTACTGAGGCCATAACAACTATGCTGGTGTTAGACGTGCGTCCGGAATCTGCCATTAGTGCAGTGGGATTTAGACAGTTGATGGATGTACTGTGTTCCCGGTACCAAATCCCGTCTAGATTTTAATTCACTAGGAAAGCGATTCCCGGACTGTACATGGACATTAAGAAAAGTGTCCTCAGTGCCCTGAAAAATGTGATTGTACCTAACCACTTAACCACGGACATGTGGACAAATCGAGCAGGGCAAACTAAGGACTACATGACTGTGACAGCCCACTGGGTAGATTTATTGCCTCCCACAGCAACAACAGCAGTGGCACCAGTAGCAGCATCTCACAAATGCCAACTCGTTCCTATGCAGGCTACGCTGTGTATCACCATTTTCCATAAGAGGCACACCACTGACAACCTCTTATGGAAACTGAGGGACATCATCGCACAATGGCTTACCCTACTTAGACTCTCCTGAGGATTTGTGATATTGGATAACACCACCAATATTGTGCGTGCATTACATCTGGGCAAATTACAGCACATCCCATGTTTAGCTCATGCAATTAATTTGGTGGTTCATAATTTTTTTTAAAATGACAGGGGCGTGCAGGAGATGCTGTCAGTGACCTGAAAAAAATGCAGCACACTTTCGACATTCAGCCACTGCGTGACGAAGACTGGAGCGCCAGCAAACACTCCTGAACCTGCCCTGCCATCAGCTGAAGCAAGAGATGGTAATGAGGAGGAATTCAACACTCTATATGCTACAGAGGATGGAGGAGCAGCAAAAGGCCATTCAAGCCTTATACATCCACCTATGATATAGGTGAAGGAAGGGGAATGCACCTGACTCAAGCACAGTGGAGAATGATTTCCGTGTTGTGCAAGGTTCTCCAACCCTTTGAACTTGCCACACGTGAAGTCAGTGCAGACACTGAGTCAGGTCATTCACCTCATCAGGCTTTTGCAGAAGCACCTGTAGAAATTGAAGGAGGAGCTAAGACGGAGCGATTCCGCAAAGTATGTGGGAATTGTGGATGGAGCCCTTCATTCGCTTTGCCAGGATTCAAGGGTGGTTAATCTGTTGAAATCAGAGCACTACATTTTGGCCACCGTGCTCGATCCTAGGTTTAAAGCCTCTGTTGTATCTCTCTTTCCAGCAGACACAAGTCTGCAGAGTTTCAAAGACCTGCTGGTGAGAAAAATGATCAAAGCACTAAGCACTCCAGTCAGTTAGATGGGAAGGAAACAGATCCTGACTCTGATATCTCAACATCCATAATCTTTGATGGGGACTTAGCCCAATTTCTGGCGCTTTACAAACACTATTACATTATTATGTTGTCTAGACCATTTCTGGGCATCACTTCAGAGAACCTTGTGCTTTATCTGATTTATTCTTTTAGAGGAGAGCCTTTTGAGTGGGCGATCAGCCTAATGAAAGCTGAAGATCCCATTCTTCAGGATCCCCTAGCATTCAGTGATGCAATTATTAAAAGATATGGTTCCAAAGAAATTGGTTCAGGTTCCTCTAAGTCACCCGTCTTGTCTGCTGAGAGTCCACGAAATACTGTAAACTCGGCACAAGAGTCCCAGCCCGTTGTTTTGACTGCAGGATGTGCTTTTCTGGCTTCTTCTTCTTCTAATAATAGTACTTTGCCAGAAAGTTCAGCTCCCAAGGGTAAGAAACCTGTCTCTGATTTGAACGCAGCCTTGCTGGGTGGTACCATCAGTTCAGACAATGTTTGGGGAATTACCTTGGTCAGACCTAAAGAGCTTTGTAAAAAGAAGAAGAAGAAAAAGAAATTATTTTTGACTCTTGCCTTGATATAAAAAAAAAAAAAAGATTTTTTTTCCTTATCTTGTGTCCAGTGGCCACTGTCAGGGGGAGGGCACTGTTACAAGCTGTGGTTGCAGCTTGTTTCTGTTTTCGTGTCTGTTAGACCAGTGTGTCAGGTTTTTTTTTGTATCCCTTGTTTTGGATAGTCTGTATTTTGGGGTCCTTTGACCCCTCCTCAAGGGGGGGCTACTGTTATGAGCCACGGCTGTGGCTCATTCCTGTTTTGCATGTCAGTTAGGTATTTTATGTTATTCTTCTGTTCATGTTCCCCGTGGGTGTCATGGGGTGCTCGGAACTCACCCTTAAGGAGGGGATACTGTTATGAACCACAGGTAGTGGTTCATTCCTATTTTATGTTTATAAGTTGTTTCGCAGGCCAGGATTTCCTGTTGCTCTGTTTAAGAGTACTCTTGGTTGCTGCCGCTGGTGAGTCTGTGTAATTGCAGCTTGTTCCCATGTGTTCAGCCTCACCTGGCTGCTAATTGCATCTTGTCAGTTTGGAGTCATGCAACAGGGCAGCTGCATGAGATTATTAATTAGGCCTCTCTGTTATATGCTGGCCCAGTGCTATTCACAGACGCTGGTGATATTTCTTGGTTTCCAGTCTGCTTGAGTTCTGAGCTTGTTCCTGCCTATTCCTGAGCTCCTGTGTAGCAGTGTCTGTCGAACTGCTTCCTGTGTCGATTCCTGTGTCAGTCCCTGTGTCGATTCCTGTGTCTGATCCCGTGTCCTGCCGTGAAGTGTTCCTGTACAGAAGTCCAGTGGCTTTGCCTATGCCTGGTCGAGTTTCTGGCTTCTTGGTGTCCACCGGTCTGTCGTTTGGGATTCTGCCTGTCCTCCAGTTCTGAGAGTCTGTGTCGGCAGCATTGGGGGTTCCTGTCCATTTGCCAGTATTCGTACCGGTTCCGTGAGTAGCGGCTCTGCCGCGTCCGTCGGCCTAGGCCGCTGTATTCCGTTATTATTTCTGTCACTGGTGTTTTGCAGAGGGTTCTGCTTATGCTGTCACCGCCGGTACACAAAAGTATTGTGTCAGCGTGTGGTCAGCATTTCCTTTGTTGTTCTTTTCCTTTGGCGGCAAGCCGCACATACTTTGGTTTTAGGTTTGTTAGTAGCCCCTGGCCTTGTTGTTTAGTCAGAGGGCCCCTTGTTATCACCCTGTCTCGGTTCACTCTTTGTCTCTCATTAAGACCTGAGGGGGCATCGAAGTTGGGCAGACGTAATCCGCCCTTCAAACGCGGCTGCCATGGGCTCAAGCAACCATAGTCTCGCAAGCGTGTACTGACAGCATGGGCGAGACAACGGAGATAGGGCGCCAGGGGCTATTCCCTTTCCATTCCCCTTTCCCAGCATTACGTCCTGGTGCTCTGGACTCGTTTCATAACATCTCCCTTGTTCTGAGCACCAGGAACCTAACAGGAGGACAGGGGAGACAAACAATACAGTACGAACACACTGAACTGAAACACACAACGCAGTAACACAAACAACATGTTAGTAGAACCAACTCGCTTATGCAACAATGGGCCGAATGTAACGCTTATAAGCCGCCGATTTCCAGCGGCCCAAAGCCTTAATTTCGTCCACAACGCGCCCTGCAGATGCTGCGGAAGTGGCGGCCCCAATTCTGAAGGAATGGGACCCAAAGTTCCTAGGCGAGAGGCCCAAACTGGACAGGCAGCGCCGCATCATCCATGTAAATTGGTACTTCGTCAAAGGCGACCCGTCGTAATGCAGGAGCCAAGACCCTTCAGACGAGGGCCTGACCTCCGCATACCGACCAGCCAATGCCACCGGACAACAGTCCCCACCACCCGAAGGTGTCAAAGTGAGCCAATGCCCTCTACCCATCTGATCAGTTTTGGAGCGGCGCAGCCTGCACAGCACGGACCCCCCAGCCACAATAACATCCGCGCGCCGCATAAAGGCCTCGGTTTTCTTAGAAGCCGCAACCAGCTCAGAAACCCTGAATGCACCATGGAACGCCATGGAAAAGGACAGCTGAAACAGGAGCGTTTCAAAACGTGAGTCCGCCACCCCCGCCCCTAAGAGGGAAGAAAGCAGGGACGCATCAATAGGGCGTCGGCCATCGGGAGGCACCGGAGCCGAACGCGCCCAACCTCTAAGCGCCCTTGCCAGTAGAAATCCCTTCGTAAAATCCGGCATACCCTTCAATTTAGAATAAAAGGATATCCCGGCAAGGTACAGAGAAACCACGGTCCTCGATCTCCCCGTTACGAAGAGTTGCAAATGAAGTCTAGAAACAAGCTCTGACCCTCCTTACCTCTAGGCCCTTGGTCACGGGAAAAGTCTTCCCACTCCTTCCAGGCCCGGCGGTATCCAGCGAGAGTGGACGGAGCCAAAGACAGCTCCGCTAGCCCTTCCAATCTGCCATGATGACCTGCCAAACATAAGAAGGGCAGGGCAAACCTACCGAATCAGCCTCCGGGGCCAACAAACGGAACCTATCCCACTGCCCCCTGGACAATGCGTCGGCGATCCCATTATCTACCCCGGGGACGTGTTGCGCCCGAAACAGAATATTGCAGTGCAAACGAGCCGTGACAACACTCGGAGGACTCGCAGGACCTTAGCCCTTTGGTTGTTAACCGCGTGCACGACCCCCAAGTTATCGCAGCGGAAGAGAATACTGCGATCGCGCAGAAGCTCCCCCCAAACCTCCAAGGCCACCATGATGGGAAAGAGCTCCAGCAACAACAGGTCGCTGGTCAGCCCCTCCCTCGACCAAGACTCCGGCCAAGAGGCCACGCACCAAGCTCCGTACAGGTAACAACCGAACCCCGAGGAGCCCGCCGCATCTGTAAACAACTGCAAATCGAAACTATCAACAAGCGGGGCCATCCAGATCCGTAAACCATTGAAATCCGCCAGGAACGAAACCCACATAGCGAGGTCCCGCCTAATCTCTGCCGAGAAACGGACAAAATGGTGCGGCCTGGACACCCCGGCCGTGGACCGCTCCAACTTCCGGCAAAAAACCCTGCCCATGGGAATCACCCGACAGGCAATGTTCAAGCGACCTAAGAGGGATTGCGCCTCCCGCAAAGTAACCTTACTTCGACCCGAGCACTGTACAATGGACTCCCGAAGCTGCACGACCTTGTCCTGAGGCAGCCGGCACGTCCCCGCGACCGTATCGATCTCGATACCTAAAAAGGACAAGCAGGAGAGGGGCCCCTCCATCTTATCCTCGGCCACCGGGACTCCAAAATGCCCCAGCAACGCCCGCAGCGAGAACAGCAGGAAACCACAGCAAGGAGAATGCGCGGGCCCCATGCACAAAAAATCATCCAGGTAATGGGCAATCCCGCTACCTCCGCAAGAAAACTCCACGCACCAATGCAAAAAGGTGCTGAACTTTTCAAAAAAGGCACTCGAAACGGAACACCCCATAGGCAGACACTTGTCAATGAAGTATTCCTTCCCGACGCGGAAACCCATGAATCGAAACGACTCCGGGTGCAAAGGGAGCAAGCGAAAAGCCGATTCAACATCCAGCTTAGCCATGAGGGCCCCCGGGCCACACTCCCGGACCAAGCCCAGAGCATTCTCAAAGGACTGATACACCACCGAACAATCTTCCGGCGAAATCGCATCGTTCACCGAGGACCCCGATGGACAAGACAAATGCTGAATGAGCCTAAACTTACCCGGGGAAATAATCAAATCCTCGATAGGTGGCTGCGCAAAGGGGCCCGCCATTCTCCCTAGTCGAACCTCCTGTTCCACTTTACCTCGAAGCATGTCAGGGAAATCCCGGGCAGACTGCAGGTTCCTGGCGGCCCGTACTAAAACATCCCCCACCACAGGCAAACGAAAACCCGACGCAAAACCCTCCCGCAGAAATCTTGCGCCGTCTGTGTTTGGGTACCATCCCAACCATTTTAGCATGGCCCCCAAACGAACCGGGGACGGCGCCCTAACTAGCGGCAAGCCCGCCCGTTGCTCTTCCGGCAGGGCCAGCGGCCGCCTTGACACCAGGACGCCCCCCGCGGAAGCAATTGGAAGCAGGGTGGGATCCGTTACATCGCAAGCAAAGGTGTCGAAAACGACACCGTTGCCCAAGGGGGCACGTGGCATTGTTGAACGCAAAACATTTCCCCTTCGCCGGCGTCTGCTGCGGAGAACGAGCCGCGTTCCAAGGGCGGCGCGGCAGACCCTCCACCGCCAGCCAAAACTGACTCGCCGTTGCGGCCTGCGCCACCGGCGTCCCCTTAGCCACCACCTTCACATCTTGCGCTCGCGTGACCCGCAGCCATACCTCCACGTCCTTGCAACCAAAGTCAATGACGTGTAGGCAATCGTGTTTCTGACGGAACTGCTTGTCGTACTGCAGCCACGAATCGTCCGTAGACTGACGCTGCATGTCATGCACGAGGTGAATATACCTGATGACGTTCATGTGTTCATCAGGGCGATCCTCCAAGTAGCACGCCGCGAAGACACAGAAACCCGCCAACCAGTTTTCATACGAGCGGAAGGCCTCCGTCCCAATACCGCCCTTCGCGAGCACTTCCTTACCTTCCCTCTTGGTGTCCTCTAATCTTCCTCCTGCAACTCTCCCGCAATCCCCGCAAGACTGCCGTGTACTCGCAGCGAACCACGCCCGGCAAATTACGCCTCCTCCTTTCCCGGCGAGAACTGCTACTACTCTTCCGAGACCGCTTATCCCGGTGCTGCGCCTCACGCCGCGCGTACTTGATAGCCCTCTTCCTAGCCTTAGCGGTGCTACTAACCGCAGACTGCCTGAAGAAGAAGAAGAGGAAGATCTACTCGACGTACTGCCGTACGAGGAAGAAGAGGACCCCTGCGATAAAGCAACTGTATCGGTGTCCCACTCACCGGTCGGCCCGCTTCCTGGAGGTGACACATCCGCCACGACCGGCTCCTCCTCCCGATCGTCCCCCGTATCCGAACCTTCAAAAGAAGGGAAAACCGCCGCGGGTGCCGAAGCCCCCCGGCAGGGATGAAAGCAGACGCCCCCGCGGCTGACGGGGCAGCGCCACCCAGCAGCGAAGCGGCCGAGCCCATAGCGCGACACACTTGCAGGAACTGCGCCATAGCGGGGCCAGAAACACTAGGGGAAACGGCCGCGTCGACCGCGGCAGGAGTCACGGACACGCCACCCAAAAACGGCGCGAATGTCACCGCCATTGCCGACACTGCCGCCGTACGGCAGAGGGATCCGGAGCCGCAGCCCCAACGGACCCCCCGCTCCCCGGGTCTGCAGCAGGGATGGCCCTCGCGCCGCACCGACCCGGGCGGCCCCAACTGGGCCCAGCGCCAGACGGCCGCCGTGCCCCCGCATTATTGCGTGAATCACCAGCCGCCCCCACATTTCCACGGCCCCCACCGCCCCCGCCCACCGGGAGAACCGGATGGCCACCGCTCCCAGACCCCTCCCCTCCACTCCTGTCCCCCACAGCAACGGAAGCAGAAACCGGGGAGCCCCCCCCCCGTTGGAGTGCGGAGGGCCCCCAGGAGGCACCAGCGCCACAAGTGCACGCGGGCGCGCCCGCGAATCAGCAGCTGCCTGGCAGGGGCGGCCAGTGGACAAGCCACGGGCCGCAGCCCTGAAACCAACCCCCTGAAGCAGTGGTGATCCTCCATCCCCCACATCCCTTCTTGTCTGCATGACTCTCAGCGGTGGAGGGCGCGGGGACCGCGCGCGCGTCCCCGAGCCGCCGCAGCCGGAGAGGGATTACCGCCAGCGGGCACCACCGCTGGCTCCCCCTACGGCCGCCCGACCGCGTCCTCCGCCGCCTGGCACCTCGTCCCCCTGTACCCGCCGCTGCGCCGGGAGAATCCCCCGGCGCCCGCAGCACCGCCAGCACAGGAGCAAACGCCTGTGCCGCTGCGCGCGCCCGTGGACGGGCACCCGCGGCAGCGTCCAGGGACAGAGCCTCGGGCGTGAGCGCAGCGCCACGGCCCGGGGCACGGGATGAAGAGGGGGCAGGAGAAGCATACCGCATAGGGGGACCAGAGGAGCGGCGGGGACGGGACATGGCGGCCAAATCGATAAAAATTATGGGCACAGAGAGGGGGTGGGGGCACCAGATGCAATGTGGCACAATATAAAAGCTGGCAGTGCCTTAACACAGCAACAATGCAAGCAGCACAAAAAACACAGGAGCACTCACCCCTACCACGACAAAAGCAGAAGAGGCTGACTCAGCCCCTTTCTCAGGCTTAAGAACCCATTCCACTTAGAGATGAGCGGGTTCGGTTCCTCGGAATTCGAACCCGCCCGAACTTCATGATTTTTTACACGGATCCGAGCGACTCGGATCTTCCCGCCTTGCTCGGTTAACCCGAGCGCGCCCGAACGTCATCATGACGCTGTCGGATTCTCGCGAGACTCGGATTCTATATAAGGAGCCGCGCGTCGCCGCCATTTTCACACGTGCATTGAGATTGATAGGGAGAGGACGTGGCTGGCGTCCTCTCCATTTAGATTAGGGTTGAGAGAGAGAGAGAGAGATTGACCTGAGGCTGTGATACTGTAGAAGAGAGTGCAGAGTTTAGTGACTGACGACCACAGTGACCACCAGACAGTGCAGTTGTTTGTTTTATTTAATATATCCGTTCTCTGCCTGAAAAAAACGATACACACAGTGACTCAGTCACATACCATATCTGTGTGCACTGCTCAGCCCAGTGTGCTGCATCAATGTATATATATATCTGACTGTGCTCAGCTCACACAGCTTATAATTGTGGGGGAGACTGGGGAGCACTGCAGTGCCAGTTATAGGTTATAGCAGGAGCCAGGAGTACATAATATTATATTAAAATTAAACAGTGCACACTTTTGCTGCAGGAGTGCCACTGCCAGTGTGACTAGTGACCAGTGACCTGACCACCAGTATATATAATATTAGTAGTATACTATCTCTTTATCAACCAGTCTATATTAGCAGCAGACACAGTACAGTGCGGTAGTTCACGGCTGTGGCTACCTCTGTGTCGGCACTCGGCAGCCCGTCCATAATTGTATATACCACCTAACCGTGGTTTTTTTTTCTTTCTTTATAGTCATACTAGTTACGAGTATACTATCTCTTTATCAACCAGTCTATATTAGCAGCAGACACAGTACAGTGCGGTAGTTCACGGCTGTGGCTACCTCTGTGTCGGCACTCGGCAGCCCGTCCATAATTGTATATACCACCTAACCGTGGTTTTTTTTTCTTTCTTTATACATACATACTAGTTACGAGTATACTATCTCTTTATCAACCAGTCTATATATTAGCAGCAGACACAGTACAGTGCGGTAGTTCACGGCTGTGGCTACCTCTGTGTCGGCACTCGGCAGCCCGTCCATAATTGTATATACCACCTAACCGTGGTTTTTTTTTCTTTCTTTATACATACATACTAGTTACGAGTATACTATCTCTTTATCAACCAGTCTATATATTAGCAGCAGACACAGTACAGTGCGGTAGTTCACGGCTGTGGCTACCTCTGTGTCGGCACTCGGCAGCCCGTCCATAATTGTATATACCACCTAACCGTGTTTTTTTTTTCTTTCTTTATACATACATACTAGTTACGAGTATACTATCTCTTTATCAACCAGTCTATATTAGCAGCAGACACAGTACAGTGCGGTAGTTCACGGCTGTGGCTACCTCTGTGTCGGCACTCGGCAGCCCGTCCATTATTGTATATACCACCTAACCGTGGTTTTTTTTCTTTCTTTATACATACATACTAGTTACGAGTATACTATCTCTTTATCAACCAGTCTATATATTAGCAGCAGACACAGTACAGTGCGGTAGTTCACGGCTGTGGCTACCTCTGTGTCGGCACTCGGCAGCCCGTCCATAATTGTATATACCACCTAACCGTGGTTTTTTTTTCTTTCTTTATAGTCATACTAGTTACGAGTATACTATCTCTTTATCAACCAGTCTATATTAGCAGCAGACACAGTACAGTGCGGTAGTTCACGGCTGTGGCTACCTCTGTGTCGGCACTCGGCAGCCCGTCCATAATTGTATATACCACCTAACCGTGGTTTTTTTTTCTTTCTTTATACATACATACTAGTTACGAGTATACTATCTCTTTATCAACCAGTCTATATTAGCAGCAGACACAGTACAGTGCGGTAGTTCACGGCTGTGGCTACCTCTGTGTCGGCACTCGGCAGCCCGTCCATAATTGTATATACCACCTAACCGTGGTTTTTTTTTCTTTCTTTATACATACATACATACTAGTTACGAGTATACTATCTCTTTATCAACCAGTCTATATATTAGCAGCAGACACAGTACAGTGCGGTAGTTCACGGCTGTGGCTACCTCTGTGTCGGCACTCGGCAGCCCGTCCATAATTGTATATACCACCTAACCGTGGTTTTTTTTTCTTTCTTTATACATACATACTACTACGACATCTCTTTATCAACCAGTCTATATTAGCAGCAGACACAGTACAGTACGGTAGTTCACGGCTGTGGCTACCTCTGTGTCTGCACTCGGCAGGCAGTCCGTCCATAATTGTATACCACCTAACCGTGGTTTTTTTTTCTTTCTTCTTTATACATACATAGTTACATAGACATCTCTTTATCAACCAGTCTATATTAGCAGCAGACACAGTACAGTACGGTAGTTCACGGCTGTGGCTACCTCTGTGTCTGCACTCGGCAGGCAGTCCATAATTGTATACTAGTATCCATCTCCATTGTTTACCTGAGGTGCCTTTTAGTTGTGCCTATTAAAATATGGAGAACAAAAATGTTGAGGTTCCAAAATTAGGGAAAGATCAAGATCCACTTCCACCTCGTGCTGAAGCTGCTGCCACTAGTCATGGCCGAGACGATGAAATGCCAGCAACGTCGTCTGCCAAGGCCGATGCCCAATGTCATAGTACAGAGCATGTCAAATCCAAAACACCAAATATCAGAAAAAAAAGGACTCCAAAACCTAAAATAAAATTGTCGGAGGAGAAGCGTAAACTTGCCAATATGCCATTTACGACACGGAGTGGCAAGGAACGGCTGAGGCCCTGGCCTATGTTCATGGCTAGTGGTTCAGCTTCACATGAGGATGGAAGCACTCAGCCTCTCGCTAGAAAAATGAAAAGACTCAAGCTGGCAAAAGCAGCACAGCAAAGAACTGTGCATTCTTCGAAATCCCAAATCCACAAGGAGAGTCCAATTGTGTCGGTTGCGATGCCTGACCTTCCCAACACTGGACGTGAAGAGCATGCGCCTTCCACCATTTGCACGCCCCCTGCAAGTGCTGGAAGGAGCACCCGCAGTCCAGTTCCTGATAGTCAGATTGAAGATGTCAGTGTTGAAGTACACCAGGATGAGGAGGATATGGGTGTTGCTGGCGCTGGGGAGGAAATTGACCAGGAGGATTCTGATGGTGAGGTGGTTTGTTTAAGTCAGGCACCCGGGGAGACACCTGTTGTCCGTGGGAGGAATATGGCCGTTGACATGCCAGGTGAAAATACCAAAAAAATCAGCTCTTCGGTGTGGAGGTATTTCACCAGAAATGCGGACAACAGGTGTCAAGCCGTGTGTTCCCTTTGTCAAGCTGTAATAAGTAGGGGTAAGGACGTTAACCACCTCGGAACATCCTCCCTTATACGTCACCTGCAGCGCATTCATAATAAGTCAGTGACAAGTTCAAAAACTTTGGGTGACAGCGGAAGCAGTCCACTGACCAGTAAATCCCTTCCTCTTGTAACCAAGCTCACGCAAACCACCCCACCAACTCCCTCAGTGTCAATTTCCTCCTTCCCCAGGAATGCCAATAGTCCTGCAGGCCATGTCACTGGCAATTCTGACGATTCCTCTCCTGCCTGGGATTCCTCCGATGCATCCTTGCGTGTAACGCCTACTGCTGCTGGCGCTGCTGTTGTTGCTGCTGGGAGTCGATGGTCATCCCAGAGGGGAAGTCGTAAGCCCACTTGTACTACTTCCAGTAAGCAATTGACTGTTCAACAGTCCTTTGCGAGGAAGATGAAATATCACAGCAGTCATCCTGCTGCAAAGCGGATAACTGAGGCCTTGACAACTATGTTGGTGTTAGACGTGCGTCCGGTATCCGCCGTTAGTTCACAGGGAACTAGACAATTTATTGAGGCAGTGTGCCCCCGTTACCAAATACCATCTAGGTTCCACTTCTCTAGGCAGGCGATACCGAGAATGTACACGGACGTCAGAAAAAGACTCACCAGTGTCCTAAAAAATGCAGTTGTACCCAATGTCCACTTAACCACGGACATGTGGACAAGTGGAGCAGGGCAGGGTCAGGACTATATGACTGTGACAGCCCACTGGGTAGATGTATGGACTCCCGCCGCAAGAACAGCAGCGGCGGCACCAGTAGCAGCATCTCGCAAACGCCAACTCTTTCCTAGGCAGGCTACGCTTTGTATCACCGCTTTCCAGAATACGCACACAGCTGAAAACCTCTTACGGCAACTGAGGAAGATCATCGCGGAATGGCTTACCCCAATTGGACTCTCCTGTGGATTTGTGGCATCGGACAACGCCAGCAATATTGTGTGTGCATTAAATATGGGCAAATTCCAGCACGTCCCATGTTTTGCACATACCTTGAATTTGGTGGTGCAGAATTTTTTAAAAAACGACAGGGGCGTGCAAGAGATGCTGTCGGTGGCCAGAAGAATTGCGGGACACTTTCGGCGTACAGGCACCACGTACAGAAGACTGGAGCACCACCAAAAACTACTGAACCTGCCCTGCCATCATCTGAAGCAAGAAGTGGTAACGAGGTGGAATTCAACCCTCTATATGCTTCAGAGGTTGGAGGAGCAGCAAAAGGCCATTCAAGCCTATACAATTGAGCACGATATAGTAGGTGGAATGCACCTGTCTCAGGCGCAGTGGAGAATGATTTCAACGTTGTGCAAGGTTCTGATGCCCTTTGAACTTGCCACACGTGAAGTCAGTTCAGACACTGCCAGCCTGAGTCAGGTCATTCCCCTCATCAGGCTTTTGCAGAAGAAGCTGGAGACATTGAAGGAGGAGCTAACACGGAGCGATTCCGCTAGGCATGTGGGACTTGTGGATGGAGCCCTTAATTCGCTTAACAAGGATTCACGGGTGGTCAATCTGTTGAAATCAGAGCACTACATTTTGGCCACCGTGCTCGATCCTAGATTTAAAGCCTACCTTGGATCTCTCTTTCCGGCAGACACAAGTCTGCTGGGGTTGAAAGACCTGCTGGTGACAAAATTGTCAAGTCAAGCGGAACGCGACCTGTCAACATCTCCTCCTTCACATTCTCCCGCAACTGGGGGTGCGAGGAAAAGGCTCAGAATTCCGAGCCCACCCGCTGGCGGTGATGCAGGGCAGTCTGGAGCGACTGCTGATGCTGACATCTGGTCCGGACTGAAGGACCTGACAACGATTACGGACATGTCGTCTACTGTCACTGCATATGATTCTCTCAACATTGATAGAATGGTGGAGGATTATATGAGTGACCGCATCCAAGTAGGCACGTCACACAGTCCGTACTTATACTGGCAGGAAAAAGAGGCAATTTGGAGGCCCTTGCACAAACTGGCTTTATTCTACCTAAGTTGCCCTCCCACAAGTGTGTACTCCGAAAGAGTGTTTAGTGCCGCCGCTCACCTTGTCAGCAATCGGCGTACGAGGTTACATCCAGAAAATGTGGAGAAGATGATGTTCATTAAAATGAATTATAATCAATTCCTCCGCCGAGACATTGACCAGCAGCAATTGCCTCCACAAAGTACACAGGGAGCTGAGATGGTGGATTCCAGTGGGGACGAATTGATAATCTGTGAGGAGGGGGATGTACACGGTGATATATCGGAGGGTGATGATGAGGTGGACATCTTGCCTCTGTAGAGCCAGTTTGTGCAAGGAGAGATTAATTGCTTCTTTTTTGGGGGGGGGTCCAAACCAACCCGTCATATCAGTCACAGTCGTGTGGCAGACCCTGTCACTGAAATGATGGGTTGGTTAAAGTGTGCATGTCCTGTTTTGTTTATACAACATAAGGGTGGGTGGGAGGGCCCAAGGACAATTCCATCTTGCACCTCTTTTTTCTTTTCTTTTTCTTTGCATCATGTGCTGATTGGGGAGGGTTTTTTGGAAGGGACATCCTGCGTGACACTGCAGTGCCACTCCTAAATGGGCCCGGTGTTTGTGTCGGCCACTAGGGTCGCTAATCTTACTCACACAGTCAGCTACCTCATTGCGCCTCTTTTTTTCTTTGCGTCATGTGCTGTTTGGGGAGGGTTTTTTGGAAGGGACATCCTGCGTGACACTGCAGTGCCACTCCTAGATGGGCCCGGTGTTTGTGTCGGCCACTAGGGTCGCTAATCTTACTCACACAGCTACCTCATTGCGCCTCTTTTTTTCTTTGCGTCATGTGCTGTTTGGGGAGGGTTTTTTGGAAGGGACATCCTGCGTGACACTGCAGTGCCACTCCTAGATGGGCCCGGTGTTTGTGTCGGCCACTAGGGTCGCTAATCTTACTCACACAGCTACCTCATTGCGCCTCTTTTTTTCTTTGCGTCATGTGCTGTTTGGGGAGGGTTTTTTGGAAGGGCCATCCTGCGTGACACTGCAGTGCCACTCCTAGATGGGCCCGGTGTTTGTGTCGGCCACTAGGGTCGCTAATCTTACTCACACAGCTACCTCATTGCGCCTCTTTTTTTCTTTGCGTCATGTGCTGTTTGGGGAGGGTTTTTTGGAAGGGACATCCTGCGTGACACTGCAGTGCCACTCCTAGATGGGCCCGGTGTTTGTGTCGGCCACTAGGGTCGCTTATCTTACTCACACAGCGACCTCGGTGCAAATTTTAGGACTAAAAATAATATTGTGAGGTGTGAGGTATTCAGAATAGACTGAAAATGAGTGTAAATTATGGTTTTTGAGGTTAATAATACTTTGGGATCAAAATGACCCCCAAATTCTATGATTTAAGCTGTTTTTTAGTGTTTTTTGAAAAAAACACCCGAATCCAAAACACACCCGAATCCGACAAAAAAAATTCGGTGAGGTTTTGCCAAAACGCGTTCGAACCCAAAACACGGCCGCGGAACCGAACCCAAAACCAAAACACAAAACCCGAAAAATTTCAGGCGCTCATCTCTAATTCCACTTACCCCCAACATTCATTCCTATTGGCTAACAATAATACTCCCATAATGCCTTACCGTCCTGCCCCCAGACTAGCTGAGTTTTAACCCACTTCTCTCCTATTCTGTCAATTCGTTCTCCTAAACCAACTATTAACTTGGTTGCATACATCACCCTGGGCAAAATTCCAGCCTACTGTTCCTGCTCCCCCAGTTTTAACTTCTTAACCATACACAGACTTTTGTAAAATAAATGTAATGCTTACCTCCTCCTAGATGGCTGGCAGGGCTGCAGCCCAGATGGTTGACACAGATGAAGTGTATAGTCAACACTTTCTGGGCTCCACTTCTGCATGTGGGCAAGTAACTGTAATAACAGTAATAAGTTATTTAAAATTGGTTGCTACTGTAATGTAATATTGCATATAATTGAAGCTATTGTTGCTTTTTTAATACATATGGGGCAGGATGCGAGACGGCCAGAGCTCCAAAAGTCCAGCCGAACTCGTACGATGTTTTTAAAGCTGCAAGCATCCACAAGGCAAAACCACAGCTGTGTTGTGCTGGGTTGGGGAGAGAAGCTGCAGTCAAGAAGGGGGGCGGGGCGACAAACCTAAGTACCTGTTGGGCCCCTCTAACAAATCAGGGTCTGAGCCTGCTCCCCCCTCCTCTTGGAGCCCCTACACACACACACACACACACACACACACACACACACACACACACACACACACACACACACACACTCACAATCAGACATGCGTAACTTATGCATGCACTTACATGGGAGTCAATGTTTTAAAATCAGTGAAAGTGCTCACATTTCATCCACCACATAACTCAAAAATGCTATACATAAACATGACTGTGGGCATACCAAATATTGGGGGTGCTCCAGTAGCCACAGCACCCACAAACCTGGCTCCTATGTGCACACATGTATACACATATACACATAATTACTCAGAGATATGAAGTGTTTAATCAAATGGGATATATTCAATATTCCAATGCGTAAGAGCACAACAATAGTTTACACAATGGATAAAAATATAAAGAAGAAGGTGCTATTGTACTAATCAGTTTATTGATGTATTAATGCCTTGGGTAATCTGGCACTGTAACCCGAAGGTGGGTGCCCCAGCACTCATGCTCTGGGAAGTTTGTTAGATATCAGTCCCCCTGATTCTGTGATCATGATGCCTTCCAATTCTTTAGGACATCCAGATGCTCAGAAAGAGATTATATAAGATTTGACTCTGTGTGTACCATATATGCAAGGATGGAATGTTGATACTAATATTGTACTCACCTTGAGCGTCATGGATGTAAAGTTTGGACATCTATGTAGACAATAACATTATAAAACTGTATAAATAAATGGATCTGGTTTAGCAGGAATACTCCATAAAAGACGTTATGCCATATGTGAAAGGACAAAAGCTATTTATTGTAACAGATGGTTATAATCTGTCCCTGCATGCACTCTTGTTCCAGAATCCAGAATCTTGTGAGTCCAGTTATTTTTATGCTTAACATAAGATACCCTCAATGTTCATAAGAAAGATGAATCTCTTTTTCCTGAAATCCAAATTCATCATAAAGTAGTGTAGACAGTAATTATTTTTCATGCCCTGTAGTCTTACATGGATTTTTCAGCACCATTGTGTAGAAAATCAATAGTATTGATCATATTATCCAAGTAACACTTGCTCTTTATGCTTTCAAATTTATGACAGTATTTATCATTATCCACAAATTTGGCTGTAAGAGAACTCTCATGTGTAAAACAGTAAAAACAAAGGGGGTAATTCAGAGTTGATCGCAGCAGCAAATTTGTTAGCAGTTGGCCAAAACCATGGGGGTAATTCAGACCTGATTCCACGATAGCGTTTTTTGCAGCGCTGCGATCAGGTCAGAACTGCGCATGCGTTGCACGAGTACAAAGCAGATCGTTGTTGTTCGATAGGTTTTACGAAGAATCCATTCGCACAGCTGATCGCAAGGAGATTGACAGGAAGAAGGTATTTGTGGGTGGCAACTGACCGTTTTCAGGGAGTGGTTGGAAAAACGCAGGCATGTCCAAGCGTTTGCAGGGCGGGTGTCTGATGTCAATTTCGGCCCCGGACAGGCTGAAGTGATCGCAGCGGGTGAGTAAGTCCTGGGCAACTCAGAAACGGCACAATGTTTTTTTGTACTGCTCGGCTGCACTTGCACAGCTAAAATACACTCCCCGGTGGGCGGTGACTATGCGAACGCAGGACTGCAAAAAACAGCTAGCGAGCGAACAGGTCTGAATTAGGCCCCATGTGCACTGCAAGTGTGGCAGATATAACATTTGCAGAGAGAGTTAGACTTGGGTGGGTTATTTTGTTTCTGTGCAGGGTAAATACCGTCTGCTTTATTTTTACACTGCAATTTAGATTTCAGTTAGAACACACCCCACCCAAATCTAACTCTCTCTGCACGTTATATCTCCCCCCCCCCGCCCGCAGTGCACATGCGGGGTCATTCCGAGTTGATCGCATGCTGCCGATTTTCGCTGCGCTGTGATCAGGTCTCTACTGCGCATGCGTATGCACCGCAATGTGCACACGCATCGTACGGCTACAATGCGGATCGTATCTGAGCGTTGGATTTTACGAATAATCCATACGCACAGCCGATCGCAAAGAGATTGACAGGAAGAGGGCGTTTATGGGTTTCAACTAACCGTTTTCTGGGAGTGGTAGGGAAAATGCAGAAGTGTCTGGGCGTTTGGAGGGCAGGTGTGTGACGTCAATTCCGGCACCAAAAAGACTGAAGTGATTGCAAGGGCTGAGTAAGTTCAGACCTACTCTGAAACTGCACAAAATGTAGAGCCAGGCTGCACAAGCGTTCGCACACTTGCAAAGCGAAAATACACTCCCCCGTGGGCGGCTACTATGCGTTTGCACCAGGGACGTGCAGTCAGGGGAGGCAGGGGAGGCAGTGCCTCCCCTGATATTAATGATTAAAATAATACAAAGAAGATACTTATGACACATGTTCTGTGTCATAAGTATCTTCTTTAGCCTTCAAATTATTTTAATTTGTTTTACCCTGTAAAAAAGCAGTTTTAACAGTGTGCTGTCAGTGATAAAGGGCCAGAAGCTGGGGGGCTAGGCCTAGCACCGGTCACCATGATTAGAGGTGGAAAGGCTTCCATGAGTTAGAATCCACAGTGGGAATTGTTTGTCTTCATTATAAAGCGGTGGGTTATGTAATTGTCCTCTTTAAGATGCAAAGCTGGGCTGATAGTAGATCCGTGGTTGGTCCAGATGCTCAAATTTGGTCACAGGAACTGAAAGGTGATGAGCGGGGGGGGGGGGGGGGTCTCCTGACGCGTTTCGCTGCGCACCAGAAATTGCAGCTTTATCAAAGGATACCTTACAGTGTGTAGATAGGGTTTATATACCCTTGTTAATGTGGAGAATTACTAACACCTGTAACAGGAAGTTAATCCAATCACTTCAGATACTATATAAAACAAATGTCGAATAGCTTGGAGACCTATTATATACCCTTAATGTATGTACTTATAAATAAATTGGTTTTCAGAATTATTCAATCGATAAAACCTTTTATTTTTGTATTATGTATCTTGGAGACAGAAATAGATGGATCGATTTTCCACCAATAAATGCTACTGTTTACATTTCATCTCCATGGTGACTGCATTCTATGCAGTCTCATAGGTGGCTCAAACAGATGAACTGGGGTTACAGCCTATCAGGCGCTAGCTATTAGCTAGCCATTCACGGTCACGTGATTGCTAGCATCACGTGACGGCCAGTCATTCATCCCGGCTCTATTTTTACTTCCAGGTCACGCGACCCGCGCAGGTCACGTGGCCGGGTCATGGGTTCCGGCGCCGACACGTGACCTGGAAGTATGTGTATAATTCACAAAGCGGTAAAGATAAAGTAAAGATCCACAGTTTTAACTCTATAGCCGGGTTGTTTAGTATCACAACATCTGTTTGTTAAAAAAGCAGTATACATTTCTATATAGAGCACTCACAGTCAATAGGGAAATTCTATCAAGGCAATAATATGTCACATGATTCGAAATAGTCTGGTCATGTGATACTAGGTAAAAGATATCATACCATTGGTCCACCTTATCATGTGTCTGTAAATAATCATTTCTACAGCTTCTTTCTATTATCTCTATGAATAGAGAAGATGTTTATGCTTAGGACAATTAATATATGACATGAATTATAATAAATTTGGTTACAGAGCAAAAAATCTTAAAATAACAAAATGAACAACTCTAATAAAAATAAAAATTTGTATGTAAAGCAATTGGTTGTTATTGTGATTACTTTCTATTGTTCATCAGAACATGAACAACATTATTGTTATTAATCTATTTTTCATATATTTATAATCTGGTAAAATATGATTTAATAGAAAGCAGATAAAATGTAGATATGGTTAGTAAGATGAATAGCTGAGTGCTATAATAATACATTCAGTTCTACTGCTTCGTTCAAATCTTCGGGATAAATGGAACCTACTTTATGCATCCAGTATATTTCTTGTTTACAGAGTTTTTTGAAGCGATCCCCTCCCCTGCTGGTGGTTGGTATGTATTCTACCCAGTGGCGTCACAAGGCGGGTGCGGGGGGTGCGGCCCGCACCCGGGTGTGACGCCTGGAGGAAGGTGACACCAAATGTCAGCTCCTCCGCACTGACAGGAACCAGGTGCTGCAGTGAGAAAGTCTCCTACAGCACCCGGCTCCTGTCACAGAAGAGGAGCCGATAGCGGACGGAGACTGGCTTTGGGGGAAGCCCAGCATCTCCGGATATGCTGGGCACGCCCCCAGAGTGACGATTCTGGGATCCCCGAGAAGCCACGCCCCCTAAGTATAAGGCCACGCCCCCTTTTTGCCGCGATCGCAGCAGGAGATCAGGGGCACGCACCGGGTGTCACCACCCCCCGTGACGCCTCTGATTCTACCCCCACCACTTTGAGGCTACTTGGATCACCATTGTGATGTTCAAAAAAATGCTTGGATACACTGTGTGTCATAATATGGTTTAGGATATTTCTCCGATGTTCTAGAAATCTGACACGTAGTTTTCTAGTTGTTCGCCCTACGTATTTTAGATTACAACTGCAGGTAAGTATATAGATAATGTAGGCACTGTTGCAATTAATAAAGCTCTTGATATCTAGAGAATTTTGATAACTAATGCTAAGCTTAGACTTAGTTTCTTGTGCATAATTACATGTAATGCATTTGGTGCCTTTACATTTATAGTAACCTTTAGGTTTTGGTGGGAGCCAGGAAAGATTATCTCCAAGTTGTGTGATTCTGTCCCCACTTTTTGAAAAGCTTGGAGCTAGTAAGTTCTTTAGAGATACATTTTTTTTTTTAAATGAAACACGGTTCTGAGGGTATATTTTCTATTAATAAGTGGTCCTGTTTTAAAATGTTATAATTCTCTTTTATAATCCGTTTAATATCTGAGCAGTTGCCATTATAAGTAGAAATGAAAGCTACCTGTTTATCTATCCATTGTGAAGGTTTTGCTTTTTGGATTAGTAGTTCTTCCCTAGCTAATGTCAATACCTCTTTAAAGGCGGACTGCAGAGTAGTTGTTGGGTAACCCCTCTGTTCAAAGGAGTTCATCATCAACTCTGCTTGTTTAACGAAATCTTTTTTCTCTGTGCAGTTCCTCCTTAAATGGATTCATTGTCCTTTCGGAATGTTTTGTTTCCAAGGTGGATAGTGGGCACTTTTAAAGTGCAGATATGCATTTGTGCCCACTTCTTTTATATAGTTTGTAGTAATAATTGTATTGTCTTGAATTGTTAAAGTCAGGACCAAAAAGTTTGTCTGAGAGGAGTGAAAGAAGTGGGTGAACTGTAGATTGTAGGAATAATGGTTAAGGTGATCTACAAAGGAAAGTGCTGAGTGAAGGTACCCATCCCAAATAATAAATAAATCATCAATATATCGCCCATAGAGGACCAGGTTCATGTCAAAGTTGCCCCTCCCCACACGAGGGTGTCTTTGACCTCCCTCATGTAGAGGTTGGCGTAGCTTGGCGCAAACCTGGTTCCCATGGCTGTGCCCATGATCTGTAGGTAATATGTGTCTAGAAACAAAAAATAATTGTGGCAAAGTATGAAAGCTATTGAATCCAATATAAATTTATGGTGATCCTCTGTCAGGTCATCATCAAGGCACAATCGATTTGCAATACTTTGTATACCAAGATCATGTGGTATATTTGAATAGAGACTCTGGACATCTAGAGTCAGGAAATTATAAGAATCTTTCCATTTTAACCCATTAATTAATTTCAAAAAGTGGGTGGTGTCTTTGATGTGTGATCTGAGGGTGGGTATTCGTGGCTGTAAAAATGAATCAACATAAAAAGAAAGATTGGATGTGAGGGACCCTATGCCAGAGATTATGGGACAACCCGGGGGTGAAGTGAGGGAATTGTGTATTTTGGGTAGGTGATAGTAGCTAGGTACCACAGGAAGTTCAGTGTAAAGAAAATGAAATTCCTCTTTGGAGATGACTCCTTTCATTTTTGCTACATCCAGGAGTTCAAGTAGTTTTACTTTAAATCCCTGAGTGGGGTCCCCTGCAAGTTTTTTGGAAAAAGAGGGGTTATTTAATTGGCGTCTGGCTTCTAGAATGTAGTCTGATCTATCCTGTATAACTAGACCCCCCCCTTTGTCCGCCTCTTTGATTACAATGGAGGAGTTACTAGTAAGATCTCGGAGGGCTCTTTTCACTCGTCTAGTTAAATTGGTATGTTTAGCCTTTTCTGTTTGGGAATCTGATTTTGAGCACATATTTTTGAAATCGCTCAAGGTAGTTTTATAAAAACTTTCGATATTGGATCCTTTTGATTTAACAGGATAGAAGTCAGACTTGGTTTTAAACTGACCTCTTGAGATATCAAACAATTTTTCAGTTTTTAAAGTAAAATTGGTATTATTTTCTTCCCATAATTAATTAAGGGTATCTATAGTTGGTAGATCATTTATGTCCAATAGTGAGGGTGATGCTTCATCTCTCTTTTTGGTTAGATTTTGTTTTTCAAAAAAACGTTTTCGACATAAGGTCCAGACAAATCTATTAATTTCTACAAATAATGAAAACATGTTTGGAGTAGATGTTGGGGCAAATTTTAGACCTCGACTTAGTAGGGAAGTTTCTGCTTCAGTAAGCTGTTTTTGATGATAGATTAAAGATATTACTAATTTTGGTTCTGCCCTTTATGAGTCTATCTCTCCTTAGTCTTTCTCTCTTTCCTGCTCTCCTCCCTCTGAACTTCTGCTTCTTCATCTTTTTGGTGTGAGATAAGTCCTCTCTCTGTTTATGTTTGACTCCCTGAATGGTTTCTTGGAACGTTGATACAAAAAATGGGATTCCTCATTAGATGCTCTCTCTAATTTTGATCCTCTATCTTTTGGTCTAGCTCCCATTTCGTTGGGGGTAGCATGTGGGTATTCCGTCCACCGACCTTTCCTAGTCTCTCTCTTTCTGGGGGAAAGGGGATCTAGATGGTGTTCTGATCTCTCTCTATTTCCCCTGTTTGGGGGATGGGTGTGCTCCTTGAAGTGGTTCTGTTTCCCTTCATAACTCTTCCCCTGTTTGTTCGAATGGAAATTGATATTTTGTTCTCTAGTGGTATGCGTTTGTCGTTGGTCTCCCTGATACGATCTGATGTTATCTCTACTTCTATTTTCCTCTTTGTCTCTGTAGGTCCTAACTTGTCCTTCTTTATAGTCCTCTAAGTATCGTTTGAATTTCTTACACTTGGTTTCAAGTAGGGTTTGTTCAAATTTATCAGCCTTTTCCATGATGGTGTGATCTCTTTCTTTATACTCTCTGGTGTAACTGTGAGATTCTAAACTTTTTTTTAGTTGTTCAATCTGTTTCTATTAATTTCGTTTTTTCTTTTCTATATTTAATGACCACCTCCATTAGAGAGAGGGAGCATCGGTCAAGTATACTCTCCCACTCCTTTTGGAAGTGGTCATCATTTTGAAACACTGAGGGTTTGAAAAGTCTGAGGCCTCTTGGAATAATTTTTTTATCCAAATACTTTTTTAAATTCACACTGTCTAACCAGTGTTTCATTTCAGACTTTAACAAATCCTCCAGTTTAAAAAAATCCTCTTTAAATTCACAGCTAGGTTTCTCTATATCATCCCCTTGTATAGATTCCCATTGGGAAAGGTAGGTCTGCCTCCTTTTGGTTCTATTGTCAAAATTGGTGAAGCAACTCATAATAGCAGCCTAAAATGACTACGTGAAAATGCAAAAAAACCTTCTAAACAAGAAGAAACAGGCGCTTTTTGTATAGTCGCTGCACCAAGCAGCTGCTGAAATGATAGGAGGGTCACCCCTGGGAAATACAAGAAATATGTAAATTAGCAGCGCTATAATGAAGTGATTGGATAGTTATGATGATAATAATAATAATATATCAATTTATTATGCATGCAGCCCAGCTCCGTCCCCCTCTATTGTCATGGCTGGCTCCCTGCTGCTGCTGCTCCCTGCTTCTGATGCTGTGCTGTAAAGAAGAGCACAGCTGCCGCCACGCGGACACCGAGATCCCCCTCCATCCTGACACCCACCAGCACCAGATCGGGAGGCGGACACCCTGCGCCGACGAGGGACAACACAGTCTAGCAGCTGCAGGCCAGAGGTAACTGCAGTCTCTCTGGATTCCCCCTGACAGGCCAGTCACCACCATGAGGACGCCGGTGTTATAGCGGCCCAGACGCCGAGCAAGTCATGCCTTTGGGAGGATGCCGCACCCATAAGGTGAGTATTCACAGTGAGTCCAGGCCCATGAGTTTACCAGTAGCTGCATTCAGTGGCAGCTTCACAGACTCTCCCCCTGCATAAAACTGGCCTGCCCTGTTACATTAACATTACACACTGAGGCTGAGTGGGGCCAGGAGAATGAGGGGATTGGAGTGGGTGACTGGTCTGCTGGCTTACAGCTGAGGGTGGCAGTGGCTGACTGACTGGACTGGCAGGAGGAAAACTTTAGCTTGAGGAAGAAGAGGGGGAGGATGGTGGCTTAAGGGGAGTGGGTGAGGGGTGAGGCTGATATGAGGGGCGCATAAAAGGAGGAATCAGGCTGGCATGAAGGAAGAGGATACTGGTGGCATGAGGGGAATAGTAGAGGAGACTGAATGCTGAGGAATGAGGGGAGTGGGTGAGTAGGCTCAGGCTTTCTTAAGGGGAGTGAGTGAGGAGAATGATATGAGGGGTGGGGGAGATGGAGGATGGAATCAGATAAATAGGAGAGAAGGCTGACAAGGAGTGAGATTTGGATGCTGCTGGTTTAAGGGGAGTGATTAGGTGAGGAGGCTGATATGGGGGGCATGAAGGGAGAGGAGATTGACATGAGTATGCTGAATGCTGCTGGCATCAGGCGTATGAGAGGAGGCTGGCATAAGGGCAGAATAGGCGACTTGCTGTTAGAATTGGGGAGTGGGTGAAGAGAAGAGATGATGGTGTGGCTGAAAAACGTGGAGGAGAGATGATGATGTGGCTGAGAGACACAGGACAGGAGGTAACACAAGTCTGGTTGAACCTCTTGTATGATGATGAGCTTAGTTACATCCCTACACTAACATTAGTTAGTTACATTCCTACACTAACATTAGTTAGTTACATCCCTACACTAATAGGCATCTTCCGTACCATGTGATATCTACATGAATAGTGATTACCGACTGAAGACGCCGTCTTCCCAGGGAGAATTAATATCTTCGGAGGTTCTCTGTGGTGAGAAACCACCTTATAGGTAAGGTGCATATGGAATAGAATGGAATACCAACTGTCATCAGCTTGTGGCAGCAGGCATCAGCTTAGCGGCGGTAGGGGCAGGGGCGTTTTAAGAAAGGAGTGGACCCACGTGCAGCCTCCGTCGCGGGCCCCCTCCTCTCCGGCATCAGTAGACTCTAGCATAATGCCAGGGTTTACTGCACATGCGCAGGTCTCCAGGAACATGGTGGCTGCGCTTTGTTCCCGGAGACACCTTCAGTCCACATGTGCAAATTACTCAGATATGGCCACGGAGGTGATTTGTGCCCGCACAGCGGTGCCACTGTCACGGGACTCCGGAGAGGTTAGTATAATGTATTGGTGCAGTGTGTGCGGTGTGGGCCCCCCTGGACCCATTATAGAAACCGCACACACTGCACCCATTATAGAAACACCAATGGGTAGGGGTCATCAGCAGGACTCAGCGAACATTATGGCTGCAGTGCCTCACCAGCCACTGACCACACCGCATGCCACTGGTTTGCATGGCTGCTAAAAACAGCTAGTGAGCTATCAACTCAGAATGAGGGTCCTGGTTTTGCCCAACCGCTAACAAATTTGCTGATGCAATCAACTCTGAATTAGGGCCAAACATATTTATCAAACGTCATACAATACAATACAGAAACAGTTTTCTCTGAGTCTCAGTTGTGGTTTCTTACTGTTGAAGAGTTAATCAGTAACAGTTCCCGGTTATAGTAAACAGTTTCTTCATCACTGTAAGTGAACACTTCTAAGAGGATTCAGTAGCTAGCTTTAAAATCACTCAGTTCCACTTCCTGTACAGTACATGTTAAAATCCTATCATACAAATTACAAACAAATCTTTTGGCAGATCTAGTGCAGTATTTAAGGAAGTGCATAAGGTGCAGAACTAGTCTGGTTCAAACGTACAACAAATATATAATTGTTGAAAGTCTCACACACACAAGAAAATTACTAATCACATTGGGACGTTTTAAGGAAGACTATAAAAGTATTAAAGAATTTAAATGCCATTTTTTTAACATGCTTTTAAAGGTCCCAATATATGATTAGTTACAGTAGATGTAATATTTAGTAATACCTGCCCATTCTCTATTCAATTTTCTGAGCCACCAAAGAACAAATATTCCATTCTTTATGTTACAGATTTTTTTAATACTGTGGCTTCAGTCACGCCAAATAGCCGCTCTCAGCTCACCAGGTAACGTGTGACTTAGCCATGCCTAATGTCTTTAGCTCAAAATATGTGTCTTACTGTATTTGCACATATAAAACACATGGGTGTGAAAAAACTGTATTGCTAACATACATTGACCACTGAGGTTTGTGACATTTGTACATCTGTGTGCAACCGAGTCTGACTCTATGTAGAAAGGGGTGTGGTATGTTAGGTAGATAAGACTTAGGTCGACAGTGTCTAGGTCGACCACTATTGGTTGACAGTAAGTAGGTCGACATGGTTTCTAGGTCGACAGGGACTCTAGGTCGACATGTAGTAGCTCGGCATGAGAAAAGGTCGACATGAGTTTATTTACTTTTTTGGTGTCGTTTTCTCCGTACAGGGAACATGAAACCCATTTAGTGCACCGTGTCCCCTCGCATAGCTCACTTTGCTCGCCATGCTTCGGGCAAGGTGCTTCGCTTCACTATTGCAGCGCTCGGCACAGGTTACTGTTCCCATTTGTAGTCCATGTGGATTGTAAAGTATGAAAAAGTTCTAAAAATGAATTTTTTTTGAAAAACTCATGTCGACCTTATGTCATGTTGACCTAGAGTCCCTGTCGACCTAGAAACCATGTCGATCTACTTACTGTCGACCAATAGTGGTCGACCTAGACAGTGTCGACCTACTTACTGTTGACCTAAAGACCGGATCCCATAGAAAGGACTCTCCAAGTTCCATTGTGCTTCATCTGCAACTTTATATCTGTGCAAAACCAAATCCTGCGCAGTTCATATCACAGCCTAGCATCTCAGTCGTGCACGGTGTCATGTGCCATATGACATAAAGGTACAAAGTGCATGAGGTCACATCTGTACTATCATTGTGGGTGTGTTGCTGAAGTCTTTGTGTACACAGACACTTAATCGCTCTCATTGTAGGCCATACTCAGACAGAGAATCTGCACCTAGCGTATAGCTGATGCAAGTTTCGAAGGAGTGACTGACGATGGTGTCTAAAGATGCACCAACCACGATTGCAGCATCTAAAAATGCTCAATGTGGCTAGCTCAAATCTTGTACATTCTAGTGCATTAATGTACACTAGGGATGGGCATTTATCAGTATTAGCATAACGCAGATGTGAGATCTTAATGTCACTGCACTGGACTTAGAATGAATCCCTAAATATCCTCTTCTGAGTCATTTTTGTCAAACCTTAAAGCAGTGGTTCCCAAACTTTTTTGAATCACGGTGTCCTAGAGTATCAGAATTATTATCATGGCATTCCTAGGCCAAGGTTTCTTATTGAGACATTTAGAAAGAAATATTAAAATAAATAATTTGTGTTTATGTTTCCTTAGGTTCAGTTGTGTGGTGAGGGGCAGGATTTGCTTCTGTTTGTCCACATATTTTATTATTGGCAGCCACAAGCACTGGTTTTGCTTACTACATTGAGCATAAAAAATTTGAATTGGTCCTGGACCACCAATCAAAGGCACCCCTGCAAGTGCCTTGAGGCACCCCATTTGAGAACCACTGCCTTAAAGCCACTGAATAGGCCATAATGATGTGAATAAATAAGTGATTCAGTGATGTTGTCTTGTGGGTGTTATCATATCTGTTCAATAAACATGCTGCAACTTACCTCTTGCTGTATGTATGTATATATATATATATATATATATATATATATATATATTGCATTTTCCAGTTATGAAGTTATCAATAAGTTGGATGTAACTGTCAACATATTAAAAATAATTAGTAGCTTAGTAGCTTTTCCAACACACCCATGAGGTAGCTGCCCAACCCTCCAGTACTATGTGTCTTCTGGGATGCAATGATACTACTCTGTGAAGTTTTCTTCCACATCCATCCAGCGGAAGGTTCGGGAAAAGGCTCCCTGGGTCAAAGTTCCATCTAGCACATTCCACCATGAGTTCCGACTGGGATCCCAAACCCCCTAAAACCTGCCAGGATCAAACTGGACCACTTAAAGTTGGTTTCATCGCTCAAGTGAAGGGGTGTCCTAATGCATGACTGGACAGACAAACAAACAAACAAACAAACAAACAAACAAACAAACAAACAAACCAATGAATTTTATATATAAGATATAAAAAGTCAGTATATATACTGACACTATTTTCATGTAATTGTCTTACTTTTTCTGCATATCTGTTTTTTATTTATATTTTGCGAACTTTGATATGGCTATTGATACATCAATATGTGACTAAGAAAAATAAAAATAAAAGTTATAATAATAAAAAATGAAATAACTTTAATAACAAGTGGGAACTGGGGCAGATTGAGAACTAGAAATTACCTCACATGTGCAACATCAGAGGTATAGTGTGCTGTGTAGCCATGGTAGCAGCACCTCCCACCCCCCAAAATTTGCCAGAGTGTCCAGACTCAAGGAGAAAGACACATATGTCCATCGGGATTCATCCTGATGAGCCCTATGGCCAATCTGCCTCTGTATGTTAATACCAATAAAGTTGATTAAATATAATATATGCTCTCTATTACCAATATTGATATTGGGCTTGGATATACATTTTTTTAATAGTATTAATAATATGTAGTCCAAGGTAATAGTGCATTCACAATAGGAGTGTGTCTGTTTGTCTCCATGTACTATGCAGTTTTCTTTACTGACTCCAAGAGTAGCACCAGATTCCATTTCTGAGAATAGGAAATTTATCAATTTAGAATAGGCATTATTTTATAAGAAGTACCCTAACATATTATATGATATACCGTAGGTATCTAATGTGGGCAAAAATTTCCAGAATTCAATGTACTGTATGTCACTTAATTGGCACATATTTAGAAATATTACTTTGATGTTAATGGTTCTTTGGGCCTACTTCAGCATGGATCGCTATTGCTACTAAAAGTGCAATTTTTTGCAAACTTAATCGCACAGGTAGTTGCCACCCAGAAATGGAAAAAATGGCCACTGTAGTTTTGCGTATGCATCGCAATCCATACACAAAATAGAGAACCTTGAAGGGATAAATTCAATTTGCGCCATGCCAGAGCATCAACAAATCTGCACAAGCTGTTGCATGCAAGTGTTCACATATGATGTCAGAGACCTGCCCACCAAACGGCCATGACACGCCTGCATTTTTGCCACCACTCCCACAAAATTCTTTGTTACCACCTTTAAACGCTCTCTTCTTTACAATCAATGTGCGATGCAGATCTGATGCATGCACATTGCATACGCAGTGCAGCCTTTTGATAATTGGTCAAATTGCATAATCTCTAAATTGCGATCTGGTATCCGTTTGGCTGGTCGACCATGTTAAGGTCGACAGTCATTAGGTCGACCAGTATTGGTCGACATTGACATGGTCGACATGGAGAAATGGTTGACACATGAAAAATGTAAATGTCGACATGACTTTTTAAAAAACCAAAACAGATTTTTAACTTTTTCATACTTTGCCATCCACGTTGACTACGATTGGGAACAGTAACCTGTGCCGAGCGCAGCAGTAGCGGAGCAAGGCACCTTGCCCGCAGTTCGCTCGCCATGCAAGAGGGCGCGGTACACTAATTGGGGTTCCCGGTCATGTTACGGAAAAAATGACACCACAAACAGTTAAAAAATCCAGGTCGACATTTACTTGTGTCGATCTGCCCCGTGTGGACCATTTTTTATGTGTCGACTATTGTCTATGTTCACCATGTCTATGTCGACCAATAGTGGTTGACATAATGAATGTTGACCTTAACATGTCGACCATTAATACCAGAACCTTGCGATCCATGCTGATTTAGGCCCTTTAAGTGGCTTTTCCTGACAGTACCTAAATTGAAATCTGAAGCATAAATTCTAAACATTGCGACACAAAATATATGAATGCAAAACATAATCTACTTCTTATCAATGTCACATTGCAAGTTTAACCTTCAAGTGATTTTCTGTTTATTTCATATATTTAACATGGTCCATTTTACAGGGTGTAGTATGGTATGCCGGTGGCCGGGCTCCCGACAGCTTGGCAAGCGCAAATGAGCCCCTTGCGGGCACGGTGGCGCACGCCATCTATTCTCCCTCCATGGGGTTCGAGGACCCCAAGAGAGAGAAAAGGGGTCGTATTCCGGGTGTTGGGATTCCGGCGCCGGTATACTGTGCGCTGGAATCCCAACAGTCGGCCAACTGAGGACCACCCAGTTTACATGGTACAAACTGCTCTGCCCCAAAATGATTCATTAATTCAGAACAGGTAATTGCAATAGTAGATTAAATACTGAAGTTCAGGAACAGAGGGTTTTGTACTGGGTGGACAGATTGATTTTGGAGGGTCTGATGTTTTCAAATAGATGTTCAATCTAAGGGGGAATTCAATGAGCTGCTGGAAAGTTGATCTGCGCACAGTACCAATTATTAGGCTAATCACTTTTTGCTTTTCTCCTCTTACCTCAAAGGGGTGTCAGTGTACATTGCAGAAGGGATAAAGTGATAATGTATCCTTGGACAAACCTGCCTCTACAGAAATGTAACAGTGGCTCCCTGATGGTTTTGCAGGTTGCAAAATCCTGTTCCAAGCACCATGCAATCCAAATACAGGTACCAAGGGGGCAACAACAGTGCAATCCCCTTGACCTTGCTCATTAGGCAGTGGCACTGCTGGTACATCCCTAGTGACAGCCCTGATCTGGAGGCACATGGCAACATAGCTGATCACAGGGGCTAGATCTGAGCTCAGCCTTACTGCCGGCAGACAGAGAAGGCTATAGAGGAGCAGGGAAACCATTGGGAAACCTAGCTAATGCTATCTCAAGATAACGTTATTATCACAGGGATACCACCGGTATTTTTTATGATTTTTTTTTTTTTAGTAAATTCGGGTAGATCACATTTTCCATAAATATATGGGAAATGTGATCTGATTACCACAAAACCAACCTGGGAATTGCCCATTAGTACGGGATTGTGTCAGGATCACGGTGCTTGGGATGCCTGTGGTTAGAAGACCAGCAGCAGCATTCTGATGCACAGAATCCCCAGAAGGAGAGGAGCTGTGAGCCAGTTCTATATTCACCATTATGTTATTTTCTACGTACTGTCTGATGTGTTCTCATTGTATACTTAGTTTTCCAACTTATACACAGTTGCTGTGTAAATCAGGCCAGCAAAACACACACACACACACACACACACACACACACACACACACACACACACACACACACATACACACACACACACACACACACACACACACACACACACACACACACACACACACACACACACACACACATATTTCTATGCTCCAGGCAGACAGCTTTCATTAAAACACCTGGATAGACCATAAAATTCCATCTTGCACATTCCACAAAACCTCTGTTAGTGACTGCATGCCTGGATGATGATAAATGGGAATATGTTTCCCTGTTGATTCATACAGAAAAAGATGGACATATTGTAGATGTTGAAGAAATATTATATACAGTAGTCTGTGGTACATTAATTAGAGAGGCATGAATGATCTTACACAGTTCATTGTAATTTCAAAACAAAGAGATTCTTTTTTTATTGCAGACCTGTGAAGAAAAAAATAATTTCACCCTGTGTACCTCTCTTATCATTCCCTGTAAATCTGACAAATCTGAGTAAGTATTGAAGTTGTGCCGGTATTTCAGAGACGGAGCTTTTCACATGTACAGTAAGATGATAGAAATGGAAATTAATAGACACGCGTTTTATGTTTTTGTAAGATGAGTTTACTGTAAATAGTGATGATTCTTCCATAATGACAGAGGGGCAATCTAGTATACAATGGGGATTGTCATACAGTATCTTCCAACTGTTGAATACAGATTCCATACATTTGTGGCCAGGCATAAGAAAGTGTCCTGTGTAGTATTTTCCACAGCAATATTTTGCCAGCAAAACCTGTGACTAGACAATTCTGACTGCAGTGTTATACTGTAAATGACAGAAGACTTGCAGTATAGAATTAATGCTTTTGAAACTCAACAGACTATGTTAAAGAGCACAACATGCTACTACTTGTCTCCAGTAGTGATGGGCACTTTGCAGAATTTAGAGGGATGATAGAACACAAGAAGAACTTTGAAGCATTAAATGCAAGACTTGGCTTGTGCTTGTAAAACTGGCCTCCATTTACCTTAGTGTTTAGAGAAACGTCTATAGCTGCAGATAAATGCTGGCAATACTGTACTGTGAATTAAATGACTTATACTTGGAATGCACTTCCATCTCTAAAAGAAAACAAAAACTAAATGTAGCAGCATGTCTGTCAAGCATACAGTCAAAAGCAAAGCCCCTGAGACCGGTTTCTGAAGTTATCTGTTGAATTTAATAATCACTGCAACAAATTGTTTCTGTGAATGTTTTCCAAGCAATGTTATAGCTATGTTTAAACTGAAGCTGTGCAGATCTCTCTGAGGCATCGCTTTTGGCTTTGCCACTTAATAATTAGGAACAATTGTAGAGAAAAGAAAATTGGCTAGGAGAACATGTACACAAATAGAAAAGCCTTCCCAAATTGGCTGTTATAATTTTATATAAATAAATAAACACTCGTGAGAGGTGTTTTATAGCAGCCCATAACAGCAGGTTATAATAAAATGATTAACCACATTAATGTAGAAGTTGAAAAGGCTTATATTAAGTGGACTAATGTTATACAGATGTAACAATCATTATTGGCTTGACAAGCTTATTAACCAGGAATTATTCATTTTGATCTTGGGAAAATTGAATCCGAATGAAAACTAGTCAGATGGAGCACATCAGAGATGTTTGCAAATTGAACTAGTGTGAGATGTCATGGCCAGGTCAGTGGAATACATAAACATTAAATCAATGGGTTTATTTCTGGCCAATGCTGGCTGAACTATACATTTTAGGAAAGTCATTTGTTGTAACATCATTAAACACACAAGTGTTTGGAGGATAGAAATGGCCTTTTCCAAGATAATAGCCCTTTTTATGATCACCATGTACAGTATATTTTATGGAGAGTTCATTACAGGCTGAAAAATAACTTTAATGTACAGTAAGTACAATATGGAATTTTATATTCCTTATAAGACAGGATGGGGTTTCCCAAATGGATGAAATTCTTTACAATGTTGGACTTCTGTATTATCCCATAAGTTAAATTCAGGAAGTAACCGGCAGCCAGTACACTGAGTAAACCCTGGTGGTCAGCTCCAGTGGCAGAGCTAAGATATAAACCAATGGCACCTATGCAGGGTGGTTTACGTCTTCCACGGCTGGTTCTACAGTGCACTGCCTTGGGCAGGCTTGAAAGAAACATCTCCTTGTCTTCCATTGTTTTTCTTAGGGGGGTAAAGGCTGCAGATTCCAGACATTGTACTGCTCTTCCTAGTAGCTAGCCACTCCGTGGAGACTTAACTCAGCATCACTTCCAAGGTGCAGACAGTGGAGTCCCCAGGGCATTCTACAGGTAAGTGTGTGTGTAAAGGTTGATTATTAACATCATTTGTGCAGGAGTCTATTGTCTGTGATTCATTTACCGAGCTCCTTAAACCCCACTACTGTATGTTCCTCATTTAAAAAAAAATTTTTTTTTTACTTGAAGCCCGAGGTGCGTGGCTTCATCACCCAGTGTCTGTGACCAAACGTGCTGGGGGCGTAGGTTCTTGGACCCTCTCTGAAAGGAGAAAGGCCCCGTTACTCCCCTACCCCTCAGAGCCAAAAGGCCTACTGAGGGGAAAAAGGGACTGTGGGTCCCCCCTTGCCGAAGCGCAGAGGAACCCTCGTGTATCCCCAAAGTTGGCCGAAGCTTCCCCCTGGGGATCGGAAACAGCCTCTGGCCCTCCCCAAAAGGAGAGGGCCTCGGCAACTAGGGGAGAGGGTGGCCCATAAGGGTCTCACCTAAACCCCGAACAAAAAAAACGTGACATGACACACTACAAAACATAAAAAAGTGCTAGTGTTGTGCAAAAGTGCAAAACACGTGCGTGAATAAATAAATAAGTAAGCCCCATCTCCCCAACCCAGATCTGTAAAGATATGTCCTGATACAGCTAGTATCCATACCTAATACAGTCTGACTGAGCCACTTAAGGAGGGTTAGGTTGCCGTCTTTTTATTTACATTTTACGTCTTATTTGTAGTGCATACGCAGCAAAACATCCAAGTGTACTAGAAATGCTGGGCTGCGACTTTAGCCACATAGGAATAGTTTTTAACATGAACAAAGTTGCAGATGAAGCACAACGGAACTTGGAATGACAAAAAGGCACGGCCACTGCATCATAGCACTATACAGATTCGGACTCAGTTGCACACAGATATCCAAATTTTATCCCTCAAATCAGTGCATACTAGCAATGTAGTTTTGTCACTCACAGTTGTTTAATTTATGCAAATTAGATGCACAATTTGCGCAAAACAGATGTTCTGTGTGGCCGAGTCGCCGGGGAAATGACAAGGGGTATTTGCTGCAACTAGAACCACATTGTATGAGGACACATTTGTATGTTATTTAATATCCTGCCCATCAGCCTACTTCCATCCCTCTATGCCGTGATGTCCCCACCATTCCAAACTTCCCCATCTGTATGTTTCTTAAATGGCTCCCTTTCCCCCTTACAACATTTTGTATTGTGCTCCTAGCTCTCCCCAGTACTTTATTTACCAAGGACTCCTTCTTTCCTTCTAACTTCTGCTGACTCCTCTGCCAGACAAAGTCGTGTCATCATGATATCATGTGTGCAACAGTGCCGGGAGATCAGAGCCGGCCAGATGCAGCAGCAGCAGCACCACCACCACCACCACAGAGAGTTCTGCTGTAAATGAGGAATGCTAATTGGAACCCCAATAGGAAATGGTGCACTGGACATTGGCACCCTTAGCATATGGAAGTACAGTATGATAGCTGCCGCGGTCACACGGAAAGGTGGCTGCAGATGCGTGTGATTAAGGCTCATAGTACATTACAGTATTCTTGCTTATTGCGGATCTCGCCCATAAAACTAGAAGGGGAGAGTCTTACAAATACGCTGTTAGATAATTACTTATAAATAAATTAAAATAAAAAGAAACAGTAATTTACTGTGGCTTCCTGCATACATAGTACAAAATAAATACAGAGTGATAGGCCTGTAATAAATTTCCTGCCTAAGTGGCAATTATACACATCCTTATTGTTAATTGAAATGTGTTTGACTGCCCCCTTGCCTCCTAATAGCACCTGTGCCAAGTTCTGCAAGTTCTGCAACTTTATAGGTTTATACCTGTAAATGTGAATTGAATGTGTATACTGATGGATATCACCACACAAACCCTCCTAAGGTAGCTGGTGTAGTACTCAAAATGAATGCAGGGTTTGCAAATTCCCACCGCAGACTGGAGATACCACCCAGTGCATTGCTAAACTTTACCCACCGCCAGCTGTGATGATTCAGAAAGCTTCAATAAACATCTCTTTCTGCCCAATTGTTTTCTCACTGTCCCTCTCAGCCCCTCTAAGTGGAATAGGGCCACAGAGTAATTGGCCATCCAAAACAAAAGTTGGCGGCTGGGACAATCACATTTCATCAATCCATACATTACTTAAAGTATTATAGATGTTGTCTCTTTCTCATTGTCCATTGGAGTAAGATTGGGATGTTTCACACTGTAGGCACAATACGTTAAACCAAACAACCAAATTGACAAGGCTTTATTTGTTGCAGTGTTCTAAATATTTAGAAAACTAAATAGCTTGTTTACCCCAAGGTAAAGTCAAACAGTCAGAAAGTTCAAGTGTTGAAATGCTAATGATTCTCGCAGTGAATGCAGAATCTTTATTGGACCTCTTTATGACCTTCACTGGTTTGCAGCAATTCAAGTAAATTCAGTTTTATATGAATTCCTCTCAGTAGTGTTTTGTAAAGCAGTTAGCCATGGACCTGGTGAATGTATTATTATTTATCAATATTTTTATTTTAACACACATTTTCAGACATATATCTCTGCTAAGCAGGTTACAATTTAAAGGCGATGTCACACAGGGCTACAAAATGCTAATAACTTTTAATCTCTGACCTTTCCTTTCCAATTTTGTAAATATAAAGCTGCAAAATTCTTATGTGAGGCTGTGTCACTTGTGGAAAAGAAACAGAGTTTATACAGATCAGAATTGGGGAATGGTGAATTGGCGTTTTCTTGTGCAGCTGTGTTTAATACATCCCTCATTTTGTTTTCAAAGCAAATAAAATAAGCTCAAAACCATTCAAACCATTGCAAAGACATCTCAGAACAGAGCATAATGGGGGTAATTCCGAGTTGATCGCAGCAGGAACTTTGTTAGCAGTTGGGCAAAACCATGTGCACTGCAGGGGAGGCAGATATAACATGTGCAGAAAGAGATACAGTAGATTTGGGTGTGGTGAGTTAAATCTACAATCTAAATTGCAGTGTAAAAGTAAAGCAGCCAGTATTTACCCTGCACAGAAACAAAATAACCCACCCAAATCTAACTCTCTCTGCAAATGTTATATCTGCCCCCCTGCAGTGCACATGGTTTTGCCCAACTGCTAAAAATTTTCCTGCTGCGATCAACTTGGAATTACCCCCAATGTTCCCATGTTTGAGTGATAGATACTCTAAGGGGTGGAGGGCTCGTCAACTTCTAGGTAAATTCCTTTCCCCATTTCAACTTCTGCAGTTTTAAAGACGAGTCCCACTCATCCTTAGCAATGAAGTGGTTAAAAAGACTAATAAACGGCAATTAACTCATTTTGCATTGGGGAGCTCTAATAAGCAGTTCATTGTATCTCATTGGGTTTTTTTTAACCTCCCAAAATATTACATCACGTCAGGACAGAAGATGAGAGGTCAGTAAAAGTACTATATCCCTACACCACAGAAAATATAGAGGCATTTGGAGAAGCAAAAAATAATATTTGAAATTTAAAAGGCAGCAATACATATCTTTACAACATACATTTTATGTATATATATATATATATATATATATATATATATATATACACAGCAATGTCAGCCCGACACTCTGTTCTATGATCCAAACGCTGCCCTGGTGCCTTCAGTGTGAATTTCAATATCGTTCAAAAAAGGCTGCGGCACTCAAGGTCTTTTAGAAAAGTCAAGTGTATTCAAATGGTCAAAAACAGATGGAATGTTTTTGACCATTTGAATACACTTGACTTTTCTAAAAGACCTTGAGTGCCGCAGCCTTTTTTGAACGATATATATATATATATATATATATATATATATATATAAAATGTATTTGGAAGCATTAGTTATTTAGAAGAATATAAAGGACACATTAATTATTTCTAAGAATACTATTGAATATTAGTTATTTATTATAACAAAGGGGCCATATTAGTTATTTATTATAAAGGGGTTATACTAGTTTTTATTACAATAAAGGGAGCACATTAGTTATTTTTTACATTGAAAGAGTATTTTTTTTCTTATATTTGTTAATAAACAGACCCACATTTTTAGTATACAGTAGAAGGACGTTAGTTCCTTGACCCCTGTGATGGAGGTTTCCTGTTAGCCACCAGCAATTTGGCCACTTGTATAGCCACCAGATTCAGAATCACCTTTCAACCCAGTATATAACAGTAAATCCAGCAGATTGGGACTCAAAACAACCAATTACGTGTTTAAGTTTCAAGCCACAGCTAAACACAAGCTTTAGTAAATTATTCAGATTTAAATCACCTGGAATACAACTAGCCTTCCAGTAAAGAAGACAAACTATATTCTTATCTATCTTTAATATATTACAGAATCATGTAATAATCCTTTATAACACTCAAACCTCTCACTGAAAACAAGGTACTTTACAGAAATAGATTTTTGGTCTTTATTTATTAGTGTTCCTATTCGCCCTCATAGGCATTTTTTATTTGTATTTACATATGTATGAAAAGCCAAATATTCTCTGTAAAGTGCTGCAGAATATAGACCCTAGATCGCTAATCTTGCTAAAAAGCATTTGCTACAATCAAATAGCTGCCGCCCAGAAATTGAGGAAAAAGGCCCACTGCAGAAATTGCGAACACTTCGCAATGGCCGGTGTGATCTCAAAATCATACGCAAAAACTGGAACATTGAAAAGTTTTTCCATCTGCGCGATGCAAGGTTGTCCTAATTCAACATACACAAGAGGCTGGAAGTGGTCATCGCTGATGTCAGAGACCCACCCGAAAAACGCCTTGCCACGACTGCATTTTTTCAAACACACCCACAAAATACTATGTTTCCTCTTCTAAACGCTGGCTTCCTGTCAATCAAAATGCGATTGCGTTGATGCACAAAGCATTTGCATAAATAATTGCTATTAGCGGCTGTGCATGCACAATGCAAATGCTGCACATGCGCAGTCATTTGATAATCGGACAGATTGCAGTTTGCAACTTTTGCGGTCCAACCTGAATAAGGCCCTACAGTATGTGTTCTCTTTATTAATAACTGGTAGTAGTAGTAATAATAATAATAATAATAATAATAATAATAATGAGAATAATATAAGGAACAACAATATAGCTTAACCAGATTGCAGCTGGTCTCTTTTCCCAACAATTCTAAAAAAAACATGGATTACATATCGGGGGTTCTGGAGTGCATACAGAATGAGGATGATTTGCTTCTTGCTTTTCCTTTTTTTTAAGGCAAAAATAAAAAGTTTTTTAATATTTAATTATGAAGCTTGTTTTAAAAAACCATAGAACATCTAAAGAGACATTGTAATTATATTTGTTTAACCACTTAACTGACGTTATTTTTAGTTTTTTAAAAACGCTCCAAAATGGTTGGCATTTTTATGAGTGAATTACAGGTAGGTAAAGAACATGTATTTAACCTTATCCAAAATTATTTTAGTTAAAAAAAAAAAAAAAGTTTTTTTATATTTGTAAAAAACGAAATTGTTTTTTTCACAAACACTGGAACATCGATCAGTACCATTGGAACATCGAAAACATCGTGACCATCACAACTTTAATTTTAACAGCCGCATCAGCATCGCAAGCTGTATACACACGGTGGGATATGTACTATGTTTTCTACCGATATGGACTACAGATGGAGCCTCCGTTATCTGTTCTTCTTCTGTGACTAGGTGCATCCACCTGGGCGCACCTAGTCACTGTGAGCTTCTCCGTCTGGATGGGCGTGCACGCCCGGAAGGAGACGTGCCCCATTCACTTGAATGGAGAGTGTCTCCGTCCGCACACCCGGACAGGGACGCTCTGAATGGGTCACTGTGCACTCCTGGTGTGACTAGGTGGACGGATCGCCTAGTCACGCCAGGAGTGCACGCCTGCGACTAGGCAGGCAAAGATGACGGAGGCCCCATCTATATATAGTCCATATCGGTAGTTCAGATCGCACCATGTGTATGCACCTTAAGGTAGAGAATAGAGCTCTACATGGTTGAAGATTATGTAGAAAAGAAGACAGGAACTATGTGAGATGGAGAACCAGGGCCGGTTCCGGGGCTTCTGGCGCCCCGGGCGGCATTAGGGGACGTGGCTTCGTACAGGGGGCGTGGTCATTTACGCCCCCTGTACAGACTGAAATGATGTGCGGTGCGCGATGACGTCATCGCGCACCGCACAGTAAAGGACCTCTCCACGAAGGGAAACTAGACGCGTACGCGTCTAGTTTCACTTCCCAGCGGCAGCAGGGGGGCAGCGGGCAGCGGGGGGCACACAGCAGCAGCGGATCTTGCCCTGGTGCGGCGCCCTCCGGAGGGCGGCGCCCCGGGCAAAAGTCCTGCTTGCCCGTGACAAGGTCCGCTACTGTGGAGAACATAAGGATTAAATGAACGTTTTCTTTAAAACTGGTCAAAATATTGTTGTCTCTTAGGTATGTTTATTATCATAAATGTCTGACTTTCTCCAGTTCTGATTTCAGCTGGTTACACACTAGACAATAAGTTGGATGATTTGTCATTTTGAGCCAAATTGGAATGATAAATCATCCACCCACATTGTCCAGTGTGTACACACTATCGTGTGCTCCTTGCATCGTTTCTCACATCTTCTTATTTGACCTTTCAGAAGATATTTTGAATGACAGCATGCTTTTGGATATGGGGGGTAATTCAGAGTTGATCGTAGAGGTGCTAAATTTAGATCTACGATCATTTACTCTGACATGCGGGGGGGATGCCCAGCACAGGGCTAGTCCGCCCCGCATGTCAGGCCCTACCCCCCCCCCCCCCCCACCACCACCACCCTCCTGCACATGTGCAAAACCATTGCACGGTGGTGATGCTTTTGTACCCCTGGTGAGTAGCTCCCTACCTGCGCAGCTCCTGCACACTGGCAGGGACGTCACGCAGCCGCACCGCCCCCCCCCCCCCCCCCAACGATCCGGACATGCCTCTGTTGTCCGGGCCACGCCCTGCCAACGGCGTTCTAACGCCGTTGGCACGCCCCCTCCCGCCCCACGACCGCCTTTAGCTGTCAATCAGGCAGAGGCGATCGCAGCCAGTGAGATTCTGATAGCATCTCACTGGGATCCTGGGCATGTGCACACGCAGTGTGGCCGCTGTGCGGGCGTACTCCACAAAGTAATTCAGACTGCAATCACTGCAGCGATCCAGTCTGAATTACCCCCATGACCACTGAATGTATATTGCACGCTCATGCTCTGTATCATTCAGTGTGTACAGGGCGAGCAATGTATCATTACATCGGTCAATAGCCACATCCTCTAGTGTGTACCCAGCCTCATAATAGATTAGTTCTGTTTAGAATAGGTAAAGGAAGAATATTCCCTTCTGGTATTGTGCATTGGTATATTTATTTATAGCAATGTATAAAATAATTATGTTTGGTTCATTGTGGGATACTAGTGTGAACCAACCTTTGATTCTGTGAATGTATTTGTTGTTCTTTCTTATGGATTGCTGCAAAGCTATAAAATGTGTATTTTCTATAATCATTACTTGGATTTTCCATGGTCTTAATGTTTTAAAGTTAATTTTAGCTTTTACATTTTTATGCTTATAATGTAATGTTTCCTATGTTCTTTCCCAAATATATAATTGTATACTACTTGACAATTGTAGGGTTCCTTTTTCAGACTATAAAACTTGTATTTTTAAACTTACAGTACATACTTACTATACATACTGATCTATGCCTTCTTTATTATAATAAACAGAAACATTTAAATTACAGATAGGAACAATGAAAGAAAAATACATTAATCAGTGTTAAAGAGGACTTGTCACCTAGCATGGTGGAACTATCTATTCTGGTAGTTAAAAAAGTAAGATGCTACTGTTATTATAAAGGCACTGCCTGTCTAATATTTACAATGGTTGATTCATATCTGTGCATTGCTGTTGAATACAGAATAATTAGGCTACATTCATATGAATACTAATTAGTTCATTCCACTGATGATGTTACCACTATGTGTAGACAAAGAGTCTACATTAATCTGGCATTTCAAGGCAGTTCTATTATTAAGTAAAATAACTAGTACTCCCTACTACCAGGGCCGGGTCTAGCCCTTGTGGCAACCCGGGCGAAATTAGGGGCGTGGCTTCATACAGGGGCGTGGTCAGTTATGCGCCCTGTAGAGTTGTGCCCCCATTTGTGCCCCCTGTACAGTAGCGCCGCTTACAAAAAAAATAAAAAAATGAATACTTACTATCCCCGCTCCTGATTCCCGACCGCTGCAGACCTCTGCCGGCGCCGCTCCTCTCCTCGGATCTATGGGAGAGACGTCATGATGTCTCTCCCATAGCACAGCATAGATAGACACTAGAGGTCAACTATGACCCCTAGCGTCTGTGCCAGTCCCACAATGCTGTGCAGTGTGCAATGACGTCATTGCACACCACACAGCAAAGGTCCTCTCCATGAAGGGAAACTAGACAGGTAGCGTCTAGTTCCTATCACAGCGGGGGACACAGCGGAACACAGCGGGGGGCACTGGCAAAAAGTAGCAGATCTTGCCATAGTGCGGCACCCTGCAGATGACGCCGGCACCCTCCGGAAGGCGGCGCTCTGGGCAAAAGTCCTGCTTGCCCGTGGCAAGATCCGCTACTGCCTACTACATTATAGAAAGCAGAAGCTCCTCCCACATCATGAAATCTGTATCCTTGTGGGATCTGATACAGGTTTAAAAGGAGACACTGCTGTAATTTGTGCAACAGTGAAGTCACTGGTCCTGTCCCTTTGTAGGAATCTGCCAGTCTTCACAGCACAAATTAGCAGAACAAGTCTGCCTCTTTCGTTGGAAAACTATGGTATCGTGGGTACCAAAATTCTTCCATTGGAGCACAATCACTGACCTATGACATGCATTTATTTGTAATCCACAATAGGTAATAGAAATAAGTTTAGCATCTAATGCTGTTCTCTCCCAATAGCTTTGGTTTTCCAGGCACAATAAACACAGTTACACTTGCAATATACTGTATCACAATTATCTTCATAGTATCAATAACACAGTCACAAAGTCCTCTTTCATTAGATTGTCACATAAAATAGCTGCAGCACTTTACCCTGGTAAATTGCGTGGGCATACAGAGGCTAAAAGCTGAATTTGCAATCCTAACTGAATTAGGCCCATGGTCTGAAAAAATAAGCTGTTCTGCTTAATATTTGCCATATTCTTAAAATGTGTATAGAATTTCTCCAAAACAATTTCACCTTAAGTGCGCTACATGGAATGCCCCAAACAGTGTATATGCTGATAGGAAAATATATGTACTACAAACATTGTATCCTAACCCTATCAAAGGGTGCCAAGGCAATAATTTATTTGAAAAAAAAACCCAAACAATATTATTTGTAAATTTAAAGCCAATGGTGGCAATATTGAGAGATGTGTGGGATCCTTCTACAAAAAGAGCTGCTACCACCATAGGCTTGGCTGGGGACACCACAGCAGGAGGACACACAGTGGGGTATATTTACTAAGGTCCCGATTTTGACCGAGATGCCGTTTTTTCTTCAAAGTGTCATCTCGGTCATTTACTAAACTCAAATCTCAGCAGTGATGAGGGCATTCGTATTTTTTTTGAAGTCCAACAAAAAAAATACGAATGAATACACCATCGGTCAAAACGCGGCTGTTTAAGTATGAATCTTGGTCATTTACTAAGAAGTGCAAAGCAAAAAAAAAAAAAACACTGCCGTGAAAAAATACAACTCGTAAAAAAGTGCTAAAAAAAAACAGACCTGCTTTTTTGAGCCGTGATTGGATAGGCATGCACGGATCCATGAGATCCGTGCATGTATATCAGTGGGAAGGGATGGGAAAGTGTTATTTTTTTGGAAAAAAATAGCGTGGGGTCCCCCCTCCTAAGCATAACCAGCCTCGGGCTCTTTGAGCCGATCCTGGTTGCAGAAATATGAGAAAGAAAATGACAGAGGTTCCCCCATATTTAAGCAACCAGCATCGGGCTCTGCGCCTGGTCCTGGTTCCAAAAATACGGGGGACAAAAAGCGTAGGGGTCCCCCGTATTTTTAAAACCAGCACCGGGCTCCACTAGCTGGACAGATAATGCCACAGCCGGGGGTCACTTTTATACAGTGCCCTGCGGCCGTGGCATCAAATATCCAACTAGTCACCCCTGACCGGGGTACCCTGGGGGAGTGGGGACCCCTTCAATCAAGGGGTCCCCCCCCCAGCCACCCAAGGGCCAGGGGTGAAGCCCGAGGCTGTCCCCCCCATCCAATAGGCTGCGGATGGGAGGCTGATAGCCTTTGTGAAAAGTGATTGATATTGTTTTTAGTAGCAGTACTACAAGGCCCAGCAAGCCTCCCCCGCATGCTGGTACTTGGAGAACCACAAGTACCAGCATGCGGCGGAAAAACGGGCCCGCTGGTACCTGTAGTACTACTACTAAAAAAATACCCAAAAAAAGACAATACACACACCTTGAAAGTAAAGTTTTATTACATCCATCCACACAAACATACATACATACTTACCTTATGTTCACACGCAGGTCGGTCCTCTTGTCCAGTAGAATCCATGGGGTACCTGTTGAATAAATTATACTCACCAGATCCAGGGTACCAGGCTCCTCGGATAATCCTTTTGTAATCCACGTACTTGATTAAAAAAATAAAACGGAGACCCGAGCCACGCACTGAAAGGGGACCCATGTTTTCACTAGTGATGAGCACCGGAAATTTTTCGGGTTTTGTGTTTTGGTTTTGGGTTCGGTTCCGCGGCCGTGTTTTGGGTTCGAACGCGTTTTGGCAAAACCTCACCGAATTTTTTTTGTCGGATTCGGGTGTGTTTTGGATTCGGGTGTTTTTTTCAAAAAACCCTAAAAAACAGCTTAAATCATAGAATTTTTGGGTTAATTTGATCCCAAAGTATTATTAACCTCAATAACCATAATTTCCACTCATTTTCAGTCTATTCTGAACACCTCACACCTCACAATATTATTTTTAGTCCTAAAATTTGCACCGAGGTCGCTGGATGGCTAAGCTAAGCGACCCAAGTGGCCGACACAAACACCTGGCCCATCTAGGAGTGGCACTGCAGTGTCACGCAGGATGGCCCTTCCAAAAAACACTCCCCAAACAGCACATGACGCAAAGAAAAAAAGAGGCGCAATGAGGTAGCTGTGTGAGTAAGCTAAGCGACCCTAGTGGCCGACACAAACACCTGACCCATCTAGGAGTGGCACTGCAGTGTCACGCAGGATGGCCCTTCCAAAAAACACTCCCCAAACAGCACATGACGCAAAGAAAAAAAGAGGCGCAATGAGGTAGCTGTGTGAGTAAGCTAAGCGACCCTAGTGGCCGACACAAACACCTGGCCCATCTAAGAGTGGCACTGCAGTGTCACGCAGGATGGCCCTTCCAAAAAACACTCCCCAAACAGCACATAACGCAAAGAAAAAAAGAGGCGCAATGAGGTAGCTGTGTGAGTAAGCTAAGCGACCCTAGTGGCCGACACAAACACCTGGCCCATCTAGGAGTGGCACTGCAGTGTCACGCAGGATGGCCCTTCCAAAAAACACCCCCCAAACAGCACATGACGCAAAGAAAAATGAAAGAAAAAAGAGGTGCAAGATGGAATTGTCCTTGGGCCCTCCCACCCACCCTTATGTTGTATAAACAGGACATGCACACTTTAACCAACCCATCATTTCAGTGACAGGGTCTGCCACACGACTGTGACTGAAATGACGGGTTGGTTAGGACCCCCACCAAAAAAGAAGCAATTAATCTCTCCTTGCACAAACTGGCTCTACAGAGGCAAGATGTACACCTCATCATCATCCTCCGATATATCACCGTGTACATCCCCTTCCTCACAGATTATTAATTCGTCCCCACTGGAATCCACCATCTCAGCTCCCTGTGTACTTTGTGGAGGCAATTGCTGCTGGTCAATGTCTCCACGGAGGAATTGATTATAATTCATTTTAATGAACATCATCTTCTCCACATTTTCTGGATGTAACCTCGTACGCCGATTGCTGACAAGGTGAGCGGCGGCACTAAACACTCTTTCGGAGTACACACTTGTGGGAGGGCAACTTAGGTAGAATAAAGCCAGTTTGTGCAAGGGCCTCCAAATTGCCTCTTTTTCCTGCCAGTATAAGTACGGACTGTCTGACGTGCCTACTTGGATGCGGTCACTCATATAATCCTCCACCATTCTTTCAATGGGGAGAGAATCATATGCAGTGACAGTAGACGACATGTCCGTAATCGTTGTCAGGTCCTTCAGTCCGGACCAGATGTCAGCATCAGCAGTCGCTCCAGACTGCCCTGCATCACCGCCAGCGGGTGGGCTCGGAATTCTGAGCCTTTTCCTCGCACCCCCAGTTGCGGGAGAATGTGAAGGAGGAGATGTTGACAGGTCGCGTTCCGCTTGACTTGACAATTTTGTCACCAGCAGTTCTTTGAACCCCAGCAGACTTGTGTCTGCCGGAAAGAGAGATCCAAGGTAGGTTTTAAATCTAGGATCGAGCACGGTGGCCAAAATGTAGTGCTCTGATTTCAACAGATTGACCACCCGTGAATCCTTGTTAAGCGAATTAAGGGCTCCATCCACAAGTCCCACATGCCTAGCGGAATCGCTCTGTGTTAGCTCCTCCTTCAATGTCTCCAGCTTCTTCTGCAAAAGCCTGATGAGGGGAATGACCTGACTCAGGCTGGCAGTGTCTGAACTGACTTCACGTGTGGCAAGTTCAAAAGGTTGCAGAACCTTGCACAACGTTGAAATCATTCTCCACTGCGCTTGAGACAGGTGCATTCCACCTCCTATATCGTGCTCAGTTGTTTAGGCTTGAATGGCCTTTTGCTGCTCCTCCAACCTCTGAAGCATATAGAGGGTTGAATTCCACCTCGTTACCACTTCTTGCTTCAGATGATGGCAGGGCAGGTTCAGGCGTTTTTGGTGGTGCTCCAGTCTTCTGTACGTGGTGCCTGTACGCCGAAAGTGTCCCGCAATTCTTCTGGCCACCGACAGCATCTCTTGCACGCCCCTCTCGTTTTTTAAATAATTCTGCACCACCAAATTCAAGGTATGTGCAAAACATGGGACGTGCTGGAATTTGCCCAGATTTAATGCACACACAATATTGCTGGCGTTGTCCGATGCCACAAATCCACAGGAGAGTCCAAGTTGCCGTAAGAGGTTTTTAGCTGTGTGCGTATTCTGGAAAGCGGTGATACAAAGCGTAGCCTGCCTAGGAAAGAGTTGGCGTTTGCAAGATGCTGCTACTGGTGCCGCCGCTGCTGTTCTTGCGGAGGGAGTCCATACATCTACCCAGTGGGCTGTCACAGTCATATAGTCCTGAGCCTGCCCTGCTCCACTTGTCCACATGTCCGTGGTTAAGTGGACATTGGGTACAACTGCATTTTTTAGGACACTGGTGAGTCTTTTTCTGAGGTCTGTGTACATTTTCGGTATCGCCTGCCTAGAGAAATGGAACCTAGATGGTATTTGGTACCGGGGACACAGTACCTCCAACAAGTCTCTAGTTGGCTCTGCAGTAATGATGGATACCGGAACCACGTTTCTCACCGCCCAGGATGCCAAGGCCTCAGTTATCCGCTTTGCAGCAGGATGACTGCTGTGATATTTCATCTTCCTCGCAAAGGACTGTTGGACAGTCAATTGCTTGGTGGAAGTAGTAAAAGTGGTCTTACGAGTACGACTTCCCCTCTGGGATGACCATCGACTCCCAGCAGCGCCAGCAGCAGTAGGCGTTACACGCAAGGATGCATCGGAGGAATCCCAGGCAGGAGAGGACTCGTCAGTATTGCCAGTGACATGGCCTGCAGGACTATTGGCATTCCTGGGGAAGGAGGAAATTGACACTGAGGGAGTTGGTGGGGTGGTTTGCGTGAGCTTGGTTACAAGAGGAAGGGATTTACTGGTCAGTGGACTGCTTCCGCTGTCGCCCAAAGTTTTTGAACTTGTCACTGACTTATGATGAATGCGCTGCAGGTGACGTATAAGGGAGGATGTTCCGAGGTGGTTAACGTCCTTACCCCTACTTATTACAGCTTGACAAAGGCAACACACGGCTTGACAAATGTTGTCCGCATTTCTGTTGAAATACTTCCACACCGAAGAGCTGATTTTTTTGGTATTTTCACCAGGCATGTCAATGGCCCTATTCCTCCCACGGACAACAGGTGTCTCCCCGGGTGCCTGACTTAAACAAACCACCTCACCTCCTCCTGGTCAATTTCCTCCCCAGCGCCAGCAACACCCATATCCTCCTCATCCTGGTGTACTTCAACACTGACATCTTCAATCTGACTATCAGGAACTGGACTGCGGGTGCTCCTTCCAGCACTTGCAGGGGGCGTGCAAATGGTGGAAGGCGCATGCTCTTCACGTCCAGTGTTGGGAAGGTCAGGCATCGCAAACGACACAATTGGACTCTCCTTGTGGATTTGTTATTTCGAAGAACGCACAGTTCTTTGCTGTGCTTTTGCCAGCTTGAGTCTTTTCATTTTTCTAGCGAGAGGCTGAGTGCTTCCATCCTCATGTGAAGCTGAACCACTAGCCATGAACATAGGCCAGGGCCTCAGCCGTTCCTTGCCACTCCGTGTGGTAAATGGCATATTGGCAAGTTTACGCTTCTCCTCTGACAATTTTATTTTAGATTTTTGAGTCCTTTTTTTACTGATATTTGGTGTTTTGGATTTTACATGCTCTGTACTATGACATTGGGCATCGGCCTTGGCCGACGACGTTGCTGGCATTTCATCGTCTCGGCCATGACTAGTGGCAGCAGCTTCAGCACGAGGTGGAAGTCGATCTTGATCTTTCCCTATTTTTGGAACCTCAACATTTTTGTTCTCCATATTTTAATAGGCACAACTAAAAGGCACCTCAGGTAAACAATGGAGATGGATGGATACTAGTATACTTATGGATGGACGAGCGACTGCCGACACAGAGGTAGCTACAGCCGTGGACTACCGTACTGCGTCTGCTGCTAATATAGACTGGATGATAATGATATAAAAAATATATATATATATCACTACTGCAGCCGGACAGGTATATATTATATAATGACGGACCTGCTGGACACTGTCAGCACTGCAGACTCCTAAAGTAAGCTACTAGTATCAAGAAGATAGAAAAAAAACAAAACACCACAGGTAGGTGGTATACAATTATGGATGGACGAGCGACTGCCGACACAGAGGTAGCTACAGCCGTGGACTACCGTACTGTGTCTGCTGCTAATATAGACTGGATGATAATGATATAAAAAATATATATATATATCACTACTGCAGCCGGACAGGTATATATTATATAATGACGGACCTGCTGGACACTGTCAGCTCAGCACTGCAGACTCCTAAAGTAAGCTACTAGTATCAAGAAGATAGAAAAAAAAAAAAACACCACGGGTAGGTGGTATACAATTATGGATGGACGAGCGACTGCAGACACAGAGGTAGCTACAGCCGTGGACTACCGTACTGCGTCTGCTGCTAATATAGACTGGATGATAATGAGATATAAAATATATATATATCACTACTGCAGCCGGACAGGTATATATTATATAATGACGGACCTGCTGGACACTGTCAGCTCAGCACTGCAGACTCCTAAAGTAAGCTACTAGCAGTATCAAGAAGATAGAAAAAAAAAACACCACAGGTAGGTGGTATACAATTATGGATGGACGAGCGACTGCCGACACAGAGGTAGCTACAGCCGTGGACTACCGTACTGCGTCTGCTGCTAATATAGACTGGATGATAATGATATAAAAAATATATATATATCACTACTGCAGCCGGACAGGTATATATTATATAATGATGGACCTGCTGGACACTGTCAGCTCAGCACTGCAGACTCCTAAAGTAAGCTACTAGTATCAAAAAGATAGAAAAAAAAAAAAAACACCACGGGTAGGTGGTATACAATTATGGATGGACGAGCGACTGCCGATACAGAGGTAGCTACAGCCGTGGACTACCGTACTGCGTCTGCTGCTAATATAGACTGGATGATAATGAGATATAAAATATATATATATCACTACTGCAGCCGGACAGGTATATATTATATAATGACGGACCTGCTGGACACTGTCAGCTCAGCACTGCAGACTCCTAAAGTAAGCTACTAGTATCAAGAAGATAGAAAAAAAAAAAAACACCACGGGTAGGTGGTATACAATTATGGATGGACGAGCGACTGCCGACACAGAGGTAGCTACAGCCGTGGACTACCGTACTGCGTCTGCTGCTAATATAGACTGGATGATAATGATATAAAAAATATATATATATCACTACTGCAGCCGGACAGGTATATATTATATAATGACGGACCTGCTGGACACTGTCAGCTCAGCACTGCAGACTCCTAAAGTAAGCTACTAGTATCAAGAAGATAGAAAAAAAAAAACACCACGGGTAGGTGGTATACAATTATGGATGGACGAGCGACTGCCGACACAGAGGTAGCTACAGCCGTGGACTACCGTACTGCGTCTGCTGCAGTGCTAATATAGACTGGATGATAATGATATAAAAAATATATATATATATCACTACTGCAGCCGGACAGGTATATATTATATAATGACGGACCTGCTGGACACTGTCAGCAGAATGCGTTTATAGAATAAAAACACCACACGACGAGTGTTTAACTTTTTCAGGCAGACAATCTCAATATACTTGTGGTCAGTGGTCACTGGTCAGTCACACTGGCAGTGGCACTCTGGCAGCAAAAGTGTGCACTGTTAAAATATGTACTCCTGCTATAACTGCTTCCCAGTCTCCCCCACAATTATGCTGTGTGAGCAGTGAGCACTCAGCACAGTCAGATATACAGTATTACATAGATGATGCAGCACACTGAGGCTGAGCACAGATATGGTATGTGACTGTGTCACACTGTGTATCGTTTTTTTTCAGGCAGAGAACGGATTAATTAAACTGGTGGTCACTGGTCACACTATCAGCAAGTAGTACTCCTAATATGCTCCCCAATATTAGTAAATCAAGTGTCTCTACTACTCTCTAGTCTACTCTAAACGGAGAGGACGCCAGCCACGTCCTCTCCCTATCAATCTCAATGCACGTGTGAAAATGGCGGCGACGCGCGGCTCCTTATATAGAATCAGAGTCTCGCGATAGAATCCGAGCCTCGCGAGAATCCGACAGCGGGATGATGACGTTCGGGCGCGCTCGGGTTAACCGAGCAAGGCGGGAAGATCCGAGTCTGCCTCGGACCCGTGTAAAAAGCGTGAAGTTCGGGGGGGGCCAGCGGTGAGGTTACTTTCGGTCAACCGCTGAGCAGAAAGTTCCCACCATTGGTTACAATGGAGCGCATAGGCGCTACATTGTAACACTGCCGTGTGCCGCCTGTCAGACAGTACAGGAGCACACAGCCGATCAGGAGGGTGCCACAACGTGGCGCTCCCTGATTGGCTGAAGAAACCCACTTAGACAGAAGTCAGAGTGGGTTTCTGGCATTCGGGGAAAGGGGACCCATGTGAAAACATGGGTCCCCTTTCAGTGCGTGGCTCGGGTCTCCGTTTTATTTTTTTAATCAAGTACGTGGATTACAAAAGGATTATCCGAGGAGCCTGGTACCCTGGATCTGGTGAGTATAATTTATTCAACAGGTACCTCATGGATTCTACTGGACAAGAGGACCGACCTGCGTGTGAACATAAGGTAAGTATGTATGTATGTTTGTGTGGATGGATGTAATAAAACTTTACTTTCAAGGTGTGTGTGTATTGTCTTTTTTTGGGTATTTTTTTAGTAGTAGTACTACAGGTACCAGCTGGCCCGTTTTTCCGCCGCATGCTGGTACTTGTGGTTCTCCAAGTACCAGCATGCAGGGGAGGCTTGCTGGGCCTTGTAGTACTGCTACTAAAAACAATATCAATCACTTTTCACAAAGGCTATCAGCCTCCCATCCGCAGCCTATTGGATGGGGGGGACAGCCTCGGGCTTCACCCCTGGCCCTTGGGTGGCTGGGGGGGGGACCCCTTGATTGAAGGGGTCCCCACTCCCCCAGGGTACCCCAGACAGGGGTGACTAGTTGGATATTTGATGCCACGGCCGCAAGGCACTGTATAAAAGTGACCCCCGGCTGTGGCATTATCTGTCCAGCTAGTGGAGCCCGGTGCTGGTTTCAAAAATACGGGGGACCCCTACTCTTTTTGTCCCCCGTATTTTTGGAACCAGGACCAGGCGCAGAGCCCGATGCTGGTTGCTTAAATATGGGGGAACCCCTGTCCATTTTTTTCCCATATTTCTGCAACCAGGATCGGCTCAAAGAGCCCGAGGCTGGTTTGCCTTAGGAGGGGGGACCCCACGCAATTTTTTTTTAACATTTAAACTTTTTTTTTTTTTTTAACAAAGTGCACAATGAAGCCCAGCACGGATCTCTCAGATCCGGCCGAGATTCATTGTATTAAAGTCGGCAGTGTTTTACAAGTCACTCACGTAAAACACTGCCAAAAAAACCGAATGACATCGACATCGGAAAACCCGAAAATGCAGAATACGGCAGCTTAGTAAATTAGTCGTAATAAATTCAAAAAGTTGCAGTTTTACACTTTCGATGTCATTCGTGATTATTCTCCCACCAAATCGGGAGTATTACGAATGTTAGTAAATATACCCCAGTGTATGATCCCCTTGCCATAAGTCCAGCAGTCGCAGATTGTGAAGCATGACGCTGAAATCCTTAGGGCAGTTGGGAGTGCCAAAAAATGATGCTCATTTCAAATGTGTGAAGCAGTAGGTGTTTGGTGATAAAATTGTTCCAAAATAGAAATAAACATTTTCATTGTGAACTACAGGTTCCAGCAAGCCCTGTCATGCCTAAGGTCTATGGCAGCTGAGGCATGCTGGCACTTATTAATGTAGTTCACCTGTAAAAAAAAGTACTTTAAAACAATTCCACACAGTCGAAAACATCTATTGAAATGAAATCTCTCCCATATATTTCCTTGTTTACCCATTTCTTACTTGCTATATTTTCAAACATGACACAAGGGACAGATTCTTAAGGGGGATATCCTATTAGCAGCGGTATTTTTTTTTATCACTGCTAATAGGTTTGTCGAGGGCTATCCTATTAGCCCTGATGCTGGTGTCCTAATCCCCCCGTGCCGGCACTTATCGGGTATTATGCTTCACGTACCTCGGTCTCGCAAAGCTTTACCCTCTGATAAGCAGCCCTTTAACCCACGATAACACATGGGTCTGCGAACGTATTTATGTATTATTATTACCAGTTTTTAAATAGTGCGCACATATTTCACAGCGCTTTACAGACAATATTTTGGCCATTCACATTAGTCCCTCCCCCTGGGAGCTTACAATCTATATTCCCTATCACATGTACACACGCACATTCATGCTAGGGTTAATTTTGTTGGGAACCAATTAACCTACCATTATAATTTTGGATTGTGGGAGGAAATCGTAGTACCTGGAGGAAACCCACGCAAGTACAGGGTGGATATACAAACTCCACGCAGTTGTGGCCATGGTGGGAATTGACCACATGACCTCAGTGCTGTGAAGCAGTAATGCTAACCATTACACTGTCCTTACTGTCCCGGATCCCATGTGTTATGTGGTGATTGTGGCACAATTTTTGGATGAAGAAAACGGGCTGTAATAGGACAGCCCGATACTCCCCACTGGGCTAATATCGCGATATCAGCTCTTTTTTCATCTGAAAAATGATCAGGGACAATAGGATACACCCTAAGGCTATCATTGCTTACAAACAAAGTAGCTTCACTCTGATTAGTCAGTCACTCTGTTTGATTAGAACACACAGCAAAGCCACTTTGTATATGATAGGGCAAGCAGCTGGCATCTCGGCTTCTCACCTCTATATTGTGGCGTTGTAGAGACTCCAGACCCCAATACATTCCACCCATCAAGTGTTATCAAGTTGGACTCCTTTTCCTAGTCTCAAAATGGTTTTTGCAAGTCAGTGCTGATGAAAAATGCAATAATGATAATACAGTATAATAATTAGAGATGTGCAGCGGTCGTGTTTTGTGTTTTGGTTTTGGATTCGGTTCACATAGAATTTGATGGCAGACAAGAACCACTTGGCCCATCTAGTCTGCCCCTTTTTTTTATCCTTTAGGTAATCTCAACCCTTTTTGAACCTTAATTCTTTGTAAGGACATTCATATGCCTATCCCAAGCATGTTTAAATTAGAGATGAGCAGGTTCGGTTCCTCGGGATCCGAACCCCCCCGAACTTCACCCATTTTACACAGGTCCGAGGCAACCTCGGATCTTCCCGCCTTGCTCGGTTAACCAGAACGCGCCCGAACGTCATCATCCCGCTGTCGGATTCTCGAGAGATTCGCATTCTACATAAGGAGCCGCGCATCACCGACATTTTCACTCGTGCATGGGAGATTGAACGGAGAGGACGTGGCAGCGTTCTCTTACTGAAAAGCTCCGTAATCTGTACTCAGTGTGCTGCAAATATCTGTGCTCAGTGTGCTGCAAATAATCTGTGCTCAGTGTGCTGAAAATATCTACGTTCTCTGCCTGAAAACGCTACATGTCTGTGCTCAGTGTGCTGCAAATATCTGATCAGTGTGCTGCATTGTGGGGACTGGGGACCACCAGTATATAATAATTATAGTAGTACAGTACAGTAGGCCATTGCTGTATCTTGCAGCTCTGTGTCACTGCAAGTATCCATTCCATATCTGTGCGGCATTTTTGTGAGCAGTATATATAGTATTACAGTGCAGCATTTTGGTGACCAACAGTATATTAGCACATGAGGGAAGAGGGCCCTGCTCGTGAGAGCTTACAATCTAAAGGGGAGGGGTAGACAGACATGGGTGACACAGATGGGGAACATAGAGAACGTGGAACAGAGGGTTAGGATGAGATTTGGCTGGGTTTGGTGAAGAAGTGGACCCCCAGAAGGCACAAGTCAATACTTAACATTGCAACATTTTACTGGGCTATGCAGGAGAAAATTAAAAATAGGGGAAAATAAAAAAAATAAAAAGAATCGATAACTTCTACCGCTTTCAAAAAGGTCAGTGGAAGCTGAAATAATGAACAACTACCTCATGGAAGCCAGATACAGTATACCAAACAGTACTTAGCAGAGTTAGAAATAAGTGCTTATGAAATACAGTAACATTTTGTCATACTATTTCAGAAACTGCATGGCTGGTCTCTTGCACTCTTTTGCTCTAATACACCACCTGCTTTAGGATTTATATTCAAAAACATTATGTCTCCATAATCCCAAAAACGTCAGTCTTCTTGGAAAGTGGTTTGTTCCTTTGTAAGGGAAAGAGAACAAACGTTCTCAAACAACGGTTTCTCAATTTCTTTTTCCTCTAGGAAGGGATTGTGGATTCACAGGAATTTCTGAGCATTTCTGTAATCAGAAAGCAGCGACTTTCTACAAATGTTTATGAATAATTCCAGTGATTTTGTCATTTTCTTCCAGTGATTTGGACTAATAATACCATTGATTAGAACAAATAATTCCAGTGATTTTGCCATTTTCTTCCAGTGATTTGGACCAATAATACCATTGATTAGAATGAATAATTCCAGTGATTTTGTTATTTTCTTCCAGTGATTTGGACCAATAATACCTCTGATTAGAATGAATAATTTCAGTGATTTTGTCATTTTCTTCCAGTGATTTGGACCAATAATACCATTGATTAGAACAAATAATTCCAGTGATTTTGTCATTTTCTTCCAGTGATTTGGACCAATAATACCATTGATTAGAATGAATAATTCCTGTGATATTGAGGTGTTTGTGTCGCTTAGCTTAGCCGTCCAGTGACCACAGTGCACCTCTTTTCCTATTTTCTTTGCATCATGTGCTGTTTGGGGACAATTTTTTTAAGTGCCATCCTGTCTGACACTGCAGTGCCACTCTTAGATGGGCCAGGTGTTTGTGCCGCCCTCTTGGGTCGCTTTGCTTAGTCATCCAACGACCTCGGTGCAAATTTTAGGACTAAAAATAGTATTGTGAGGTGTGAGGTGTTCAGAATAGACTGGAAATGAGTGGAAATTGGGGTTATTGAGGTTAATAATACTATAGGATTAAAATTACCCCCAAATTCTATGATTTAAGCTGTTTTTGAGGGGGTTTTGAAAAAAAAAACATGCGAATCCAAAACATACCCGAATCCGACAAAAAAAATTTCAGGGAGGTTTTGCCAAAACGCGTCTGAATCCATAACACGGCCGCGGAAACTGAATCCAAAACCAAAACACAAAACCCGAAAAATGTCCGGTGCACATCTCTAGTTTAAATTGCTCTAGTCTTAGCCTCTACCACCTCTGATGGGAGGCTATTCTACTTATCCACTACCCTTTCTGTAAAATAATTTTCCTTAAATTTCCCCTGATGTCATGTTTTGGATTTGGACGCGTTTTGGCAAAACCACCCTTTTGGATTTTTGTCGGATTCGGGTGCGTTTTGGATTTGGGTGTTTAAAAAAAAAACATAAAAAACAACTTAAATCATAGAATTTTGGGGTAATTTTGATCCTATAGTATTATTAACCTCAATAACCATAATTTCCACTCATTTCCAGTCTATTCTGAACACCTCACAATATTATTTTTAGTCCTAAAATTTGCACCGAGGTCGCTGGATGACTAAGCTAAGCGACCCAAGTGAGCAGCACAAACACCTGGCCCATCTAGTAATGGCACTGCAGTGTCAGACAGGATGGCACTTAAAAAAATAGTCCCCAAACAGCACATGATGCAAAGATAAATAAAAAAATATGTGCAAGATAGAATTTTCCTTGGGCCCTCCCACCCACCCTTATGTTGTATAAACAGGACATGCACACTTTAACAAACCCATCATTTCAGCGACAGGGTCTGCCACACGACTGTGGCTGAAATGACTGGTTGGTTTGGGCCTCCACCAAAAAAGAAGCAATCAATCTCTCCTTGCACAAACTAGCTCTACAGAGGCAAGATGTCCACCTCATCCTCATCGTCCGATTCCTCACCCCTTTCACTGTGTACATCCTCCTCCTCCTCACAGAGTATTAATTCGTCCCCACTGGAATCGACCATCACAGGTCCCTGTGTACTTTCTGGAGGCAATTGCTGGTAAATGTCTCCACGGAGGAATTTATAATTCATTTTGATGAACATCAACTTCTCCACATTTTCTGGAAGTAACCTCGTACACCGATCGCTGACAAGATGACCGGCTGCATTAAACACTCTTTCGGAGTACACACTGGAGGGGGGGCAACTTAGGTAAAATAAAGCCAGTTTGTGCAAGGGTCTCTAAATTGCCTCTTTTTCCTGCCAGTATACATACAGACTGTCTGACATGCCTACAGTGATGCTGTCACTCATATAATCCTCCACTATTCTTTCAATGGTAACAGAATCATATGCAGTGACAGTAGACGACATGTCAGTAATCGTTGGCAGGTCCTTCAGTCCAGACCAGATGTCAGCACTTGCTCCTGACTGCCCTGCATCACCGCCAGTGGGTGGTTTTGGAAATTTTATCCTTTTCCTGGCAGCTCCAGCGGTGGTAGAAAATGAAGGAGGAGCTGTTGGCGGGTAACATTCCGCTTGACTTGACAATTGTCTCACCTGCAGGTCTTTGAACATCTGCAGACTTGCGTCTGCTGGAAAGAGATACAACGTAGGCTTTAAACCTAGGATTGAGCATGGTGGCCAAAATGTAGTGCTCTGATTTCAACAGATTGACCACAAGTGAATCCTGGTTAAGCGAATGAAAGGCTCCATCCACAAGTCCCACATGCCTAGCGGAATCGCTCCATTTTAGCTCCTCCTTCAATCTCTCCAGCTGCTTCTGCAAAAGCCTGATGAGGGGAATGACCTGACTTAGGCTGGCAGTGTCTGAACTGACTTCACGTGTGGCAAGTTCAAAGGATTGGAGAACCTTGCACAACATGGAAATCATTCTCCACTGCGCTTGAGTCAGGTGCATTCCCCCTCCTTTGCCTATATCGTAGGCATATGTATAGGCTTGAATGGCCTTTTGCTGCTCCTCCATCCTCTGAAGCATATAGAATGTTGAATTCCACCTCGTTACCACCTCTTTCTTCAGCTGATGGCAGGGCAGGTTCATGAGTGTTTGCTGGCGCTCCAGTCTTTGGCATGCGGTGGCTGAATGCCGAAAGTGGCACTCAATTTTTCGGGCCACCGACAGCATCTCCTGCATGCCCCTGTCGTTTTTAAAAAAATTCTGCACCATCAAATTAATTGTATGTGCAAAACATGGGACGTGTTGGAATTTGCCCACATGTAATGCACGTACAATATTGGTGGCGTTGTCCAATATCACAAATCCCCAGGAGAGTCCAATTGGGGTAAGCCAATCTGCGATGATGTTCCTTAGTTTCTGTAAGAGGTTGTCAGCTGTGTGCCTCTTATGGAAAGCGGTGATACAAAGCGTAGCCTGCCTAAGAACGAGTTGGCATTTGCAAGATGCTGCTACTGGTGCCGCTGCTGCTGTTGTTGCTGCGGGAGGCAATACATCTACCCAGTGGGCTGTCACACTCATATAGTCCTTAGTCTGCCCTGCTCCACTTGTCCACATGTCCGTGGTTAAGTGAACAGTGGGTACAACTGCATTTTTTAGGACACTGAGGACACTTTTTCTGATGTCTGTGTACATTCTCGGTATCGCCTGCCTAGAGAAGTTCTCTAAGTCCCTGTGAACTAACGGTGGATGCCGGACGCACGTCTAACACCAACATAGTTGTCAAGGCCTGAGTTATACGCTTTGCAACAGGATGATTGCTGTGATATTTCATCTTCCTCACAAAGGACTGTTGGACAGTCAATTGCTTACTGGAAGTAGTAAAAGTGGTCTTCCGACTTCCCCTCTGGGATGACGATTGACTCCCAGCAGCAACAACAGCAGCGCCAGCAGCAGTAGGCGTTACACTCAAGGATCCATCGGAGGAATCCCAGTTAGGAGAGGACTCGTCAGACTTGCCAGTGACATGGCCTGCAGGACTATTGGAGTTCCTGTCTAAGGAGGAAATTGACATTGAGGGAGTTGGTGGTGTGGTTTGCAGGAGCTTGGGTACAAGAGGAAGAACGGATTTAGTTGTCATTGGACTGCTTCCGCTGTCACCCAAAGTTTTTGCTTCTGATGAGTGCGCTCCAGGTGACGTATAAGGGAGGATGTTCCTAGGTGGTTAATGTCCACACCCCTACTTATTACAGCTTGACAAAGGCAACACATGGCTTGACACCTGTTGTCCACATTTCTGTTGAAATAATTCCACACCGAAGAGGTGATTTTTTTTGTATTTTGACCAGGCATGTCAATGGCCTTATTCATCCCACAGACAACAGGTGTCTCCCCGGGTGCCTGACTTAAACAAACCACCTCACCATCATAATCCTCCTTGTCAATTTCCTCCTCAGCGCCAGCAACACCCATATCCTCATCCTGGTGTACTTCAACAGTGACATCTTCATTTTGAATATCAGGAACTGGACTGTGGGTGCTCCTTCCAGCACTTGAGGGTGGCGTGCAAATGGTGGAATGAGCCACCTCTTCCCTTCCAGTGTTGGGAAGGTCAGGCATCGCAACCGACACAATTGGACTCTCCTTGGGGATTTGTGATTTAGAAGAATGCACAGTTCTTTGCTGGGCTTTTGCCAACTTAACTATTTTCATTTTTCTAGTGGGAGGATGAGTGCTTCCATCATCATGTGAAGCTGAACCACTAGTCATGAGGAACATAGGGGAGGGCCTTAGCCGTTCCTTGCCACTCTGTGTCGTAAATGGCATATTGGCAAGTTTACGCTTCTCCTCAGATGCTTTTAATTTAGATTTTTGGGTCATTTTACTGAACTTTTGCGTTTTGCATTTTACATGCTCTCTACTATGACATTGAGCATCAGTCTTGGCAGACGATGTTGATGGCATTTCATCGTCTCTGCCATGACTAGTGGCAGCAGCTTCAGCACTAGGTGGAAGTGGATCTTGATCTTTCCCTATTTTACCCTCCACATTTTTGTTCTCCATTTTTTAATGTGTGGAATTATATGCCAGTAATATATCTGGAATTAGACGGCAGTAATGTCTGGAATTAGATACTACTAGATAGATACCAGATACCACTGTGACTGGAATGATGATGACCTATGCACAGTCACAGGACACTACCACAGCAGCCTACAGCAGCAAGATGCAGCACAAGACACTGTACTAGTATTAGTAATGTAGTATTACTGAGCACAAGACACTGAGCACTGATTATACTGAGCACTGATGATACTGAGCACTGATACTGATCACTGATGATACTGAGCACTGATACTGAGCACTGATGGTAATGAGCACTGATGATACTGTGCACTGATTATACTGAGCACTGATTATACCGAGCACAGATGATACTGAGCACTGATACTGAGCACTGATGATAATGAGCACTGATGATACTGAGCACTGATGACATTGAACACTGATTATACTGAGCACTGATGATACTGAGCACTGATACTGAGCACTGATGATACTGAGCACTGATACTGAGCACTGATGATAATGAGCACTGACGATACTGAGCACAGATGATACTGAGCACTGATGATAATGAGCACTGATGATACTGAGCACAGATGATACTGAGCACTGATGATAATGAACACTGATGATACTGAGCACTGATACATAGCACTGATGATAATGAGCACTGATGATACTGAGCACTGATGATACTGAGCACTGATACTGAGCACTGATGATACAGAGCACTGATTATACTGAGCACTGATACTGAGCACTGATGATAATGAGCACTGATGATACTGAGCACTGATTATACTGAGCACTGATGATATTGAGCACTGATGATACTGAGCACGGATACTGAGCACTGATGATAATGAGCACTGATGATACTGAGCACTGATACTGAGCACTGATGATACTGAGCACTGATGATACTGAGCACAGATGATACTGAGCACTGATGATATTGAGCACTGATACTGAGCACTGATGATACTGAGCACTGATGATACTGAGCACTGATGATACTGAGCACAGATGATACTGAGCACTGATGATAATGAACACTGATGATACTGAGCACTGATACATAGCACTGATGATAATAAGCACTGATGATACTGAGCACTGATGATACTGAGCACTGATACTGAGCACTGATGATACAGAGCACTGATTATACTGAGCACTGATACTGAGCACTGATGATAATGAGCACTGATGATACTGAGCACTGATGATACTGAGCACTGATGATACTGAGCACTCATACTGAGCACTGATGATACTGAGCACTGATTATACTGAGCACTGATGATAATGAGCACTGATGATACTGAGCACGGATACTGAGCACTGATGATAATGAGCACTGATGATACTGAGCACTGATGATACTGAGCACTGATTATACTGAGCACTGATGATACTGAGCACTGATGATACTGAGCACTGATACTGAGCACTGATGATACTGAGCACTGATGATAGTGAGCACTGATGATACTACGGAGAACTGACACTGAGCAGCACGATGCAGCACAAGATACTGTACTAGTATTACTGAGCAGCACAAAAGCACTCTGGAATTGTCACCCCCCCAGATACCACTGTGACTGGAATGATGATGAACGATACACAGTCACAGGACACTACTAACACAGAACCCTACAGCAGCAAGATGCAGCACAAGAGAGACACTGTACTAGTAACTATTATACCCCTTTTCCACTAGCTTAAAAAACACGGGTAAATGCACGGGGGCGCGCATTTACCCGTGTTTTTTGCAAGTGGAAAAGGGTAAACCCGGATCAAGTGACCCGTGAATCCTACCCGGCTATTTTACCTGGGTAGGACACGGGACTGATCCGGGTAGGGTTGTAGTGTAAACGGGAGCCGTGTCGATGCGACACGGCTCCCATTTACACTGTATGGAAGGGCGGCGCTGGGAGATCATGTGATCTCCCTGCGCCGCCCCTGCCGCGTCACTAGAAGCGTCACCAACCCGGCATATGCCGGGTTGTGACTGCTGATGGGAAAGGGGCCGAGCACGGGTCGCAGCAGGGGGCAGCTCCCGTGTCAGGCTCCCGGCTGCGACCCGTGCTCGTAAGTGGAAAAGGGGTATGAGCAGCACAAAAGCACTCTGGAATTGTCACCCCCCAGATATCACTGTAACTGGAATGATGATGAACGATACACAGTCACAGGACACTACTAACACAGCACCCTACAGCAGCAAGACGCAGCACAAGAGAGACACACTACTAGTATTACTGAACAGCAATAAGCACTGATACTGAGCACTGAAATTGAGATTTGCCACTGAGAGAACGTAGCCAGGTCCTCTCTGTACCCTCTACAATGCACGAGTGAAAAAGGCGGCGACGCGCGGCTCTTTATATGGAATCTGAATCTTGCGAGAATCCGACAGCGGGATGATGACGTTTTGCCTCGTTCGGATTTTCCGAGTCAGGTGGGAACAACCGAGCCTGCCTCTGGCCCGTGTAAACAACGTGGAGTTCGGGGGGGGGTTCGGTTCTCGGAGAACCGAACCCGCTCATCTCTAATAATAATAAAAGAATAATTATTATAGTAAATTAATAAATTGCAGTAAACATAGACAAACTAAATATTAATAGTGAAAAACGAATAATGAATTATGATTAATTCAATTAATTCACAGTTATAGCAATCTGTGTCCTGTTTCACCACAGGCAGTGACTTTCTCAGTGTATCCTGTGAAACATCCTGTTCAACAGCAAACGTACACAAATGTTGACGCATCTTAGCTCATCTCCAGGTCCACCTCATATTTACCATCGGTGCAATTAATGAAATTATTATTTAGCACACACATTTATGACCAGGTGTAATAAATATATAGAAAAGTAAGTAAAAAGGGACGATTTTTTGAGTGTTTGTTTTTCCAAATGAGGTAAAAAATACATGAAACCTATTCTGAATGTACATTGTTATATCATAAACATGTAAGAAATCAGATATTTTAAAGGAAAGTTTACCTCACTAATACATTGTTAAAATATCAATTACCATTATTTAATGCTGATTGGTACTGAAAACAGATGAGTAGAGGGGGGGTGAGGGGGTGTGGTTCGTTTTATCGACAGTATCTAGGTCGACAATGTTTAGGTCGACAACTATAGGTCGACAGTCACTAGGTCGACATGGATGGAAGGTCGACAGGGTTTCTAGGTCGACATGTGCTAGGTCGACAGGTCTAAAGGTCGACATGAGGATTTTTTTTTGTGTGTGTCGTTTTCTTCGTAGAGTGACCGGGATCCCAAATTAGTGCACCGCGTCCCCTCGCATGGCTCGCTTCGCTCACCGTGCATCGGGCATGGTGCCTTCGCTTTGCTCGGCACACTTTACCGTTCCAATCGTAGTCCACGTGGATCGTTAAGTATGAAAAAAAAAAAAAAATTTAAAAACTTATGTCGACCTTTAGACCTGTCGACCTAGCACATGTCGACCTAGAAACCCTGTCGACCTTCCATCCATGTCGACCTAGTGACTGTCGACCTATAGTGGTCGACCTAAACATTGTCGACCTAGACACTGTCGATCTTCAGACCGGATCCCGGGGTGAGGACAGGGTGGTTTTGATGACTGTTTCTGGTTGAGTCTAGTCTTGCTTGCAAGATTGAGTACCATGGCATTCTTGGGTGAGTCGGTGCACCACCAGAACTTAAAGAACATAACATATGATATTGCCAAAAGTTTATATTTCTCAGGATGCAATGTATCTTAATCAAATAAACAGATGCAACTATATTTTTTTTAAAGGTATAATAGACTGCAAGCACTTTGGAATTTGCATGGGGGCACTAGGGATGGCATAGTTGGCTCCACCTGGGTACAAATAATTTTTTTCAGGCCCTGTGAGCCCTGTGTTTGAGGGATCTACAGTAATGTGCACATTTTTCTGTAATCACAATAATTAGTCCAGATTGGATAAGATGGCATTTCAGAAATAAAGTATGAGGGAGCAGGTAACTTGCACAGGTCCTTTCTTGTTACGAAATAGAAAAAAGAACACATGTATTTGTCAACTCAATACAACAGAGTTTCTGAATCAACATGATGAGAGCATTCCAAATGTTAAGTAATTGGGAAATTTGCTCTCTTCGAAATTAACAAGGAATTAAAAAAAAAACAGATGCCAGCATATATTATTGAGAAATCCATAAACAAATACATAAAATAATAATAATGTATTTATGTAACTGTTATTAAATGCACATGTGAATAAAATGTGTGACATATTTTACATTTTACAGTAAAGCCATCTTATTTCTAACTGTGAATCTAGAAGTTTTTCCGACCAACAAATACAAGTGCTTACAGCTAATATGAGCAGTTAGATTCTCCCATGTCAGTTTTCAAATGAAAATTCCCAGCAACTGAATAGAGAATATTTTGTTCCAATGGTGTCTTCCTGCCTCTGACATTAATTCCAGATGTAGTTTTGTCTAATCCATAGTCTGGAGTAGGCTGAGGAACAGAAGGCTCTGTAACTTTGTATTGCAGCAGTCCTCCCACTGACTGCTATAAAACAGTAAATGGGCTGAGCACATTGGCTGAAATTCACACAGTGCTAATGTTGGAAACATACAATGCTGTCTGGAATGCTATTGATTTACAATAGCAATCATTTAGTCTTACACTGTTGATATTCTGATATATGGTTTATCCCCTGACAGTGGTGTTTTGTGAATGTTAGTTGCTAATACAATCAGTTTACAAAAGATAGAAATAAGCTAAATAGGGGGGTTGTTATGATTTCCCAATACTATATTAGGCAGGATATTGGCTTGGCTAAAATATGTTATGAATATATAGGAACTGTAACATGATATGAAATAAGATATATGGAATATGCTGCAACATTCTACAGTTAAATAGTCTTGTCACTGGTTTGTAAAGTGCCATAGTGAGGAAACAGTAGTACACATAAAATAGGGACAAAATAAGTGAAACCACTTCTATGCTCAAGAAAGTTTATGATCTAGTATGACACACCTGGTCATGTCTCTAATCTGCGCTGGACCAGGTCTGGATCCACACAACCATGCTTTTTATCCAGTGCTGAAGGAAGGAGTCTGGACACCTACTTATGAGTATACTCGGGAGCTGCCTCCTCACAGGAATTTTACCTTTGTCTGTTCCTCTGTCTAGCTGTGATTGGTGCGCTGGGCTATGACATCACGGGCTAGTGCCACATACTCAGCATATCATCTATATTTAGGAGGATTTACTGGCATCATCACAGGATAAAGATGTTAACAACTGTTACCCCTTCATGTCACAGTTAGTGCTCACTGTTGTGGAGCGAGGGGCAACCGCTGCTAATCACCTTCTGATAGTTCTGACCCTGTCCTAATCTATCAACAATGTCTCTGGTTAGCATAAATAAATCCTCTGCTGCCTGATGTAAAGCTTGGGCTATCCTGCAACACATGGGAATGTTAGGTATTACTTTATGGTCAATACATCTAAAAGTAATACTAAATTCTAAAATACTTAAAGCATTCTTAACAAACTGAAAGTGCTATTATGGCAACTTTAAATGTATCATTCTGGTAATTTATGCAGCTAATTTAGGGGGTAATTCATACCTGATTGCTAGGATGTGTTTATTGCAGCCCTGCGACCAGATAGTCGCCACCTACAGGGGGAGGGGGATAGGTCTGTGCAGGTGTGCGATCGCATTTGTAGCAGAGCTGCACAAACATCAGTTTGTGCAGTCTCTGCTCAGCCCAGGATTTACTCTTCCTCTGTGATGTAATCCTGCTGATCGGAGTCGGAGCTGACGTCAGACACCCTCCCTGAAAACGGTTAGACCTGCCTGCGTTTTTCCAGACAACGGTCAGTTGCCACCTACAAATAGCCTCTTCCTGTCAATCATCTTGTGATTGCTTTTTTCGCACAATCCCAACGCTAGGCACCGATGCCCGATACAGTCGTCCGATGCGCTGGTGCATTGCGGTGCATATGCATGCGCAGTTCAGATCTGATCACCCGTTGTGCGAAAATGCACAGCATCAATCAGGTCTGAATTACCTCCATTTGCTGCGGACCATTTTCTCTGCTGTGGCCATCAGCACTTTTCACATTCTAAAATCAATATCAGTGATTGTTTTCTGATGAGTACACACAAAAATAATACCTTGTTATCTTCAGATGACTTTTTACTTATTTTACCACACTTTTTTTTCTTTTTTCCCACAAAATGAAAAAAATTTTTTTTTATTGAAATTTCAAGAAATGGAAAATGAGTGTGATTTTTATTTTCATCTTATAAACATCACATAGAAATACTTTATGGTTTCTGTTTCAGCAATAAACCACCTTTCTAAAATAGTAAACAGCAAGATTATGTGTAGGTTCTGACAAATAAAGCTAGCTTTCTCAGGTTAGGTTGATAATTTGTAGTTCGGAGACAAGTTTGAGAATTTTGTATTGTTATTTAAGAGTGAGCAGGACTACATGTGCCAGGGTTCACTCATCAGAGGTCTAGGATATACTTTCAGTATGAGGGAATGAGGTGGAGTAGGGGAAAGTAGCAGGGCAGTGGATATATATACATATATATATATATATATATATATAAAATATATATATATATATATATATATATATATATATATATATAAATAAAGGGATTTACCCCATGGGGTGCCACTGAAAACATCATTGAGCACCACCTTGTGACACTAGTGTAAAGGGTTTTCATGTGTACTCTGTTCATCTCAGAGATACGAAAACAGAATAATGAACCCATGAATAGACATTTGTATGAAGTGAAACAGAAGTTGACAAGACTAGCCTGGATGAGCTCTCTTCCTAGTCACAGAGCATACTCAGAGCAAAAACAGGTTTTTAGAACAAAGTAGAGGTGCGGGACAGATTCAAAATTCTTTAGATATTGTTTGGATAACAAGAGCATCAACTCTGTCTGCCTTGCGGTGTGGTTGGCATATAATAAGGGGGGAGTCTGGGTGGAGCAAAAACAGGTGTTTGCAGGTCATAAGACCGACACAGACATCCTGATGCTCAGTATTCTGGTAGGGATTGGTAAGTATGCTTACCCTCCCCTCCATCCCCCTAACCCGCCCTTTCCGCAGCCTAACCCTAACACCACCCCTCGCCTAACCCTTCCCGGTGGTGCCTAAACCCAACCCCCGTCCCCCACGGGTAACATCTAGGAGACCCAAGCATACTTACATTTGGAATGTCGGCAGTCGGGATTCTAGCGTCGGCATTTCAAGTGATGCTTGAGTTCTGGCGCTGGGATTTTGGCTTCATGTTGGGATTCTGGCACCAGTTTTTCGAGTGCCGGCATCCTGACCGCTGGCATCCTGACTGCGTCCCGCAAAAATGATTGGCGAAATTACATGCACTACACTTAAACCAGGTTTCACCTGAGAAATTCTGCAGCCAAACGCAGAATTTCATGAACATTACTCTTTGGATAATGTAAACTTTAACTCCAAGTATAATTTATTTAATAATATCAAAACAGTTCTGATACTTCAAGAAAGCACATTCACAAAGTCACCATATTGTCAAATAAGGTATAAATGACCAGGACAATCTCCATATTAAGACCATGTTTACTTTATAGTGATGTAATAATGGCTTAAAAGTATATACTGTATGCGGGAGTGGCAGTTACTGATCCAATTCCGGCCGGCGGCATCTTGACCGCATCCCACTTAGGGATCAGTACTAAATGCCGCCGGTCGGAATCCCGGCGGTCGAAATACCGACGCCGGAATCCCGACCACACAATCCCGACAGGGGTGTTGAGCGGAACGCAGCCCCTTGCGTGCTCGCTTCGCTCGCCACGCTGCGGGCACGGTGCCTCGCTACGCTCGGCACACTATTATATTCTCCCTCTATGGGTGTCGTGGACATCCACGGAGGGAGAATATGTCGGGATTGTGGCGGTCGGGATTCCGGCGTCGGTATTTCGACCGCCGGGATTCCGGCCGGCGGCATCTTGACCGCATCCCACTTAATTATGTCTTTAACTTAGGCCAGTGGTTGTCAACCTTAACTCTCAAGTTTTACCAGCAGCAGGTCATTTGGGTAGGGGGGGCGTCACTGTGGGAGTAGTGTGGCTACTAGAGAAGTAATTCCTATAGGAGAGGTGTAGGCATCAGCTGAGAGTGCACTGCTGAGGGTGGATTAGGTAATAACTGGAACAATCTGGATCCTAGACTGTTATGTATGGCCCGGACCGTTCTGGTTTTTACCCAATCCCAAAACCACACAGGGAGTCTGTTATCTCTCCCTCCCTGTTTTCCTTGTGAAAGTCACAGACAACTGCCCCCCTGGATGGGACACCCTCACACAGGGATGGGCGGGGATGCACTACAAGCTCCACAGTGGCAGAGCTCGCTTCAGGGAGTTGGTCTGGTCTATCATCCTGGGGTCTGGACCATTGCGGTTCTTACCCAATACTTGCTGACAGTGTCAGAGCTGTAAAGGTAGAAGTCTGTATACTGCTGTCCCATTTGTAGCACAAAAGGAGCAAAAAGAGGCAGATATGTATGTGTCTATCCGTATTTTGCTCCCCCTTAGGGAGTAGAGAGGCAGACAATAGTAGTACATAAAGAAGGAATAAAGGCATTTGTGTAGGATGTGTCCTCTATCATAGCTGCATAGCTGAGAGTGGAACTCTAGGTACAAGCCAGGGATGGGCCAGATGGACCTGTATGTGTAAAGTGCAAACTATGTTTTTGTAACTGTTCTCTAATGGGCCCTACACATATGGCGATGTGCCGCAAAGGTGCCCGACAGCCGAAACGGCCGACGGGCGACCCGGCGGCGGGGGGGCAGTGACGGGGGGAGTGAAGTTTCTTCACTCCCCACGTCACCCGGCTCCATAGACGTGCAGGCAAATATGGACGAGATCGTCCATATTGGCCTGCATGCACAGCCGACGGGGGACCAGCGATGAACGAGCGCGGGGCTGCGCATCGTTCATCGCTGGAGCCTCCACACTGAAAGATATGAACGAGTTCTCGTTCATTTATGAACGAGATCCTTCATATCTTTCAAAAAATCGGCATGTGTGTAGGGCCTATATGTCTGTGCTGGTGTAATATAGCTAAATACTTATGCCAATTGACATGCCAAGTGTTTTAGCTGGAGAGAGAGGAGAAGCTTGCTGTAACCATGGTGGTCAATCTGAGTTGATCAGAGCCAGCAACTTTTTTCTGCTGCTGCGATCAACAAGTCCACGCTTATGGGGCAGTGTATTTTAGCTTAGCAGGGCTGCGATCGCTTGTGCAGCCCTGCTAAGCTAAAAAAAATGAAAGCAAAAGAAGACTAGAGCTGGACATACTTACCCTGTGCGACGATCTCTGCGATGCTGGGGCCGGCTTTGACGTCAGACATCCGCCCTCCGTTCTGCTGGACACACCTGCGTTTTCTTCTCCACTCCCCAAAAATGGTCTCCAACGGTCCGGATCCGCCCAGGTACGCCTTCTTTCTGTCAATCTTCTTGTGGTCGGCCTTGCGACCACTTTCTTTGTAGGGCGTGACGTAACCCGGCGACCCCTGTCGCCGAGCAACGGCGCGCACACTCAGTGCGGCCAGCTCGCATGTGCATTCTAGACCCGTTCGCAACGCAGCGACAAACCGATGCATGCGAACGGATCGGAATGACCCCCATATGCATGTCAATGTGCAGGAGGAGTGAAATAAAGTGGTATATTTTCATAAGAGATGGTCTAGTGACCAAATTATTCAACAGGAACTGTTGTTGCACATATCTATACCCAGGGTGGATTGGGAACAAAAAGCGGCCCTGGAAAAATTTGTACTAGTGGCCCCACATGGGCAGCACCAGCAGGGCCGGAACTAGGATTTTCGTCACCCGGGGCAAGGCAATAGTTTGCGCCCCCCCCCCAAAAAAAAAAAACAACCAAACAAACAAACAAACAAACAAAAAAACAACAACAGTCTAACAAACTCTGTCAGATTAAAATATCAGATTACCAGGAAATTTGAAAAAAGGGGATACTTTTGGACAATATTCTCCTATGTGCCTCAAATGCCCTAGAGTATGCGTCACATACCCTGCCGGTGTGTACAACTACATGCTACACTGTGTGTCCCTTATACATTGCACTGTATCATAACACTTCTTTACTGTACTACATTCCCCTATCCACTGCACTACATCAGTATACTACATCCCCTACACACTAAACTACATCACTACACTACATGCCCCTATGCTCTGCACTACACACCCTACATGCTACACTACATCACTACACTACATCACCTTATATGCTACACCACATAAGTGCACTACATGCCCCTATATACTGCAATACATTACTACACTACATACCCTATATGGTACACTACATCACTACACTACATCTCCCTATAAGCTACACCAAATCCCCTCATCTGGGAAGCAAAGCGGAGCTTGATACTGCTAACTGGGAGCACAGTGTGCTTCTATAGCTTGTACAGTGCACCGCACGCTAGTCGCAGCACTGCATAGCAAAGAAGAGAGTTTAAGACAGTAGCCGGCATAGAAGAGATCCCAGGTACTGGAGCTCATCCGCACAGCGTTGGAGCCAGCTGTGGGCAGACAGGTGGGTCAGAGACATTGCCAAGGGTGCTGTCTGCTGCCTCACTGGAGCAGCACAGCACTGCCGGTAAAAAAACCCCTGTTCCTCTGTAACTCCTTGGCGCCCCCTCTAATCCTGCACCCGGGGCGCATGCCCCCTTAGCCCCCCTAGTTACAGCCCTGGCACCAGAGGTGTAAGGTCTAGCCATGGGCAATGGCAGCAGCACCCTCCCCCGAGACTTTTCAGATAGTAGGCATGTCCAGCATCAAGGGGGAAGTTAAAAAGCAATTAAATTAAATATTATGAGCACATTATATGATACACCTTCAGAATTTAGGAAACTATATCATTCTGTAGAAAGATATATTTTCTTGCTTATTACACCAACCGTATCCCAATCACTATTCACTCAATCTTATATGTCAGCCAAGCAGGTAGACAGAGCATACAGTAGATCATCTGTAATCACAGGCTAAGTGGCAAAGTAATTTTCATATATGAAAATTATTTTGCATCTTATTCATTATGTCTATAAAAAGGACCATATGTCCTCAAACAAAACAGGCCCCACAGGTGCGTCGGCCCACCGGGAATCTTCCCTGTAAATGGTCAATCCGCCTCTGCCTATACCTGTATCTACTGTATATGTGTGACTGTTCTAAAATCTTTATGAGCAGGAACCCCTTCTCAGGTATTGCCCATACCCTGGAGAGCTTGCCTGGGGCAATGGGAGGTGTATCACTCCAAATGCACCGTGCATGCACACTGAAGGGTGATACAAGTGTATCCCGGCAACAGTCATTTGGGAAAGAGGTTCAATCTCTTCTTTGACCATTTCTAGTCTATGGGAAAGTTATTGTGTGGCCCGCAGATGCTCCCACGCTGTTTCAGAAAAAGTCCTGGAGAAGAGTTAATGTGTGAAACAATAGGAAGCTCTGTCCACTATCCCCTCCCTTTAATTTTATGACAATTGGACTGGACCTCTATCTGCCCCTTCCGTAATCACAACCACAGGGCTCCAACAATGGCCCTAAGGGTTATTTATATACACCCGCAGAACTCTTCATGGGTACAGGTACAGTAGTGCACTTGACTGGGGCCCAGGGAGAAGGAGGTGTGTGTGTTTGTGTGTGTGTGTGTGTGTGTGTGTGTTGGTGGTGGTGGTGGGGTTGTTTATTATCACGTCCAGGATTATCAGCCCCTGCATTGCTAGATTTTTATGAAAAGCATGTGGTCTTGGCCCATCTTCTCAAAGGCAGGTCCCGCTATCAGGCCCCCATCAGACAAGCTTTCCTGCCTTGCGGTTGTCAGATCTCCTCCTGGTCCCATCCACCCTGATCCCACTTGTCAGGTAAAGGGTGAAATGTACTAAAGAATAAATGTGGTCAAAACTCCCAAAATTAGGTTTGATCACATTTTCAAACAGATGACCGCGCATGCTCAAAAGGACTTCCAGGTCATAAACACAGAGGCCTTATATCGCAAAGGACTGCTCTTAACAGAAGAGCTGTCCTTTGCTATTTTAATAACAATCGACATGCATACTGGCATTATTTACACCGCTATGTATGTGGTAAGTGGTGGGGTGTATCATATTTGCTTAATACATCCCACTCATAGGCCCAGATTTACCAAGCCTCGGAGAGTGATAAATTGCACGGTGATAAAGTACCAACCAACTGGCTCATGATAATAGGCTCAATCACATAATCTTTTTTTATGTAGCATATTTGAGCTATATACACACACACACACACACACACACACACACACACACACACACACACTGCATCAAATATAAAGATACGTGCAATGGAAAGGACATTGCTGAAGGTAGTGCAGATGAAAAGAGAAAATGACAGAGAGCTAGTAAAACACCACATAAATAACAAGTCTCCTGTTTATTCAGCTGGAGAGGAATTTTGGATCGGAGAATGAGACATTTAGTAGTACTGAAACTGAAAGGTTTACTTCCCTTACTCTATTCTTCACTAACAGGGCTATTATTAGTTCTCTTGTGTGCAAAAGAGCAGTGCTCACACCACAGGGTTCACTACAGTGACAAAGACAACTTCAGCATGCAGAGAACTAAACACTTTCTTGGGATCACATTTCTAAATTTGCTTGAATCAAGTCAGTTATTGCCTTAAGTGATTCACACAGAAAGCAACTACTTTCCAGTCACTTTGACAAAAGTATACATTGATAAATGTTGGTTTTTTCACAAGTATTTGACTACAGTCCGAATATACTGTTCGTTAATTTAATGATTAAGGCAATAAGGTTTGGGTGTGGATTATTAGATCTACACTAAAAAGGTCTACAGTCAATAGGTGGACCACTAATGGTAGACATGCATTAGGTTGACAGGGTCAAAAAGTCGACATGGTCAAAAGGTCGACATAGAAAAGGTAGACAGTAGAAAAGGTAGACGTGGAAATGGGTGACACAAAAAAGTAGACTTTTTTTTGGAGGGGGGGGTTGTCACTTTTCTTGCACAAACATGGCATTAGTGTACCACTTCGCTCACCATACTTCGGGCAAGGTGCCTCGCTCTGCTACTGCTGCGCTCGGCACAGGTTATTATTCCCAATCGTAGTCCACATGGATGGTAAAGTATGAAGTTGAAAAAAATAATAATAATATTTTAAACCTTATTGCCTTAATCATTAAAATTAACCATCAGTATATTCGAACTGTAGTCAAAAACTTTTGAACTGTCTACTTTTGACCCTGTCGACCTAATGCATGCCTACCATTAGTGGTCGACCTATTGATTGTAGACCTTTTTAGTGTAGATCTATAGATCAGATACCATAAAGTTTCTACTGTACTTTGTTGAAGGCATTCCATGGCCCAGATGACTTGTCTGTCTAATTCACAGTCCTCTTCATTTTCTTACATATAGCTTGTTGCTAGTTTCAGTCATTTGCTGTTTGTTTTCTTCATTTGTTTTGTACATTTACACTGAACGTTTTAAACATTATACTGTACTAATGATGTACTGTATTGAAATTCATAATAGGTAACAGATATTGAAACTATGGGGGTGATACAGACCTGATCGCTGGGCTGCTAACTTTGGTGTCCTGTGTTCAGATAGTCACCAACCCCAGGGGGAGTATAAATTTGCCGTGCAAGTGTGCGATCCCATGTGTACACCGAGCTGCAAAAATCCACTGTGTGCTGTCTCTGTGCAGCCCAGGACTTACTCCTACAGTGCAATAAGAACAGGCTGATCGGGGCCGGAGCTGACATCAGACACCCTCCCTGAAAACGCTTGGGAACGCCTGCGTTTTTCCGGACACTCCCAATAAATGGTCAGTTACCACCCACAAATGACCTCCTCCTGTCAATCACCTTGCGAACGCCTGAGCAATCGGATTTTTCGCACCGTCCTGTTGCAAACAGGCAATGCCCTTTGTTGTTGTCCGACGTGCGTGCGCATTGCGGTGCATACGCATGTGCAGTTATGACCTGAACGCCCGCTGTTAGAAAACGCACAATAGCTATCAGGTCTGAATCACTCCCTTTGATGTCCTGTGTTCAGATAGTCGCGGCCCCCCCGGGGGGAGTGTAAATTCGCCGTGCAAGTGTGCAAACCCATGTGTACACCGAGCTGCAAAAATCCACTGTGTGCAGTTTCTGCTCAGCCCAGGACTTACTCCTATAGTGTGATGAAAACAGGCTGATCAGGGCCAGAGCTGACGTCAGACACCCTCACTGAAAACGCATGGGAACGCGTGTTTTTCCGGACACTCCCAATAAACGGTCAGTTACCACCAACAAATAGCCTCTTTATGCCAATCACCTTGCGAATGCCCGTGCAAATGAAAAAGTGACAGGGGATGCCCTTAGTTGTTGTCTGGTGTGCGTGGGCATTGCGGTGCATGAGCAGTTATGACCTGATCACCCGCTGTGCGATCAGGTCTGAATCACCCCCTATGTACATTACCCTAAAACCAAATCACAGATATTTAATCTGCCAATACAATAATTTGAGCAATAAGCCCTGTCATTTATACTGCAAACTAAATGCCAGTATCCAGGTCAGACATTCCCAGCTCATTAACATTAATACAAACAACGTATATGAATAGGAGAATGCATGTGTTCTTATTTCCACAGCTTTGAAACTATTAAACTTTTTTTTTTTAACCAAATCTATGTGACAGCCTTTTAATTGCGTACATTGGGGGTAATTCTGAGTTGATCGCAGCAGGAATTTTGTTAGCAGTTGGGCAAAACCATGTGCACTGCAGGGGAAATCTAACCCAAATCTAACTCTCTCTGCACATGTTAAATCTGCCTCCCCTGCAGTGCACATGGTTTTGCCCAACTGCTAACAAAATTTCTGCTGCGATCAACTTGGAATGGCCCCCATTATGCCTTCTTTTGCATCTGACATATAGAGTATATGTATACAGTGTGTAGGTGTAGATAAATAAGTCGACACAATGCCTGCTAGTCTGGCCTGCTCGTCTGTAAATTGTAAATAAATATACCCCAAAGAATCCCTTGCTCTCCTCTTCTGAGTATGTACAGTGCAGGCTTACTTGTGCATGTGCCAATTCCCGCAAATCTTCACAAGAGTAGATCCGGGGCCATCGACCATCAATGGCTAGCATTCATCAATGGTTTGCTTCTGATGGTTAATGATTTGATGGTAGAGATACAATAATTCTCCATCATTGATAGCAGAGAGGAAATAATGTGTTTTTTCCTTTCGCTGGCACAGGAGGCTTGTGATTTAACTCCGCTCTGCCATCGCTACATTCAGCCCCACTACCCTTCCCTGACTGGCCAACCACCCAGTGGCGGATTTAGCGGGGGGCGATTAGGGCGAACGCCCCCCCTACATATACCGGCAGCGGGATGGAGGCCGGGTCCCGCCGCGATATTGGGAACGGGTTGGAGTCTGACGAGCGGTGCAGCGCGGCGGCGGAGGAGGAGAGAGAGGAGCGTCCTGACGTGCGTACAGCGGCCTCTGTTCTGAGCACGCCCCCTCCTCCCTGTACGCGCATCAAGACGCTCTCTCTCTGTCTACGTTCCCTGGCGCACTGCACCGCTCTCCACCCGTTCCCAATACCGCGGCGGGACCCGGCCAGGCCTCTACCTATGAGGAGGTGTGTAGAGGTGTGTGTGTGTGTGTAGAGGTGTGTGTGTGTATAGAGGTGTGTGTGTGTGTGTAGAGGTGTGTGTGTTTCTCTCTTCTTCCTGCATTATTTTGCCTCATTCAGTGTGCATTTTGCATCATTCGTCTCATACATTGTGCTATAACGTTAATTTTGCCTCATACAGTGTGCTATAACGTTAATTTTGCCTCATGCAGTGTACTATAATGTGAATTTTGCCTCAGTCAGTGTGCTACAAGGTGAATTTCGGATCATTCATTGTGCTACAATTTGATTTTTGCCTCATTCAGTGGGTGCTACAGTGTGAGTTTCGGATCATTCAGTGTGCTATAATGTGAATTTTGCCTCATTCCACGTGCTATAATGTGAATTTTGGTTCATTCAGCGTGCTATAATGTGAATTTTGGCTCATTCCGCGTGCTATAATGTGAATTTTGGCTCATTCCGCGTGCTATAATGTGAATTTCGGCTCATTCTGCGTGCTATAAGGTGAATTTCGGATCATTCACTGTGCTACAATGTGAATTTCGGCTCATTCAGCGTGCTATAAGGTGAATTTCGGCTCATTCTGCGTGCTATAAGGTGAATTTCGGATCATTCACTGTGCTACAATGTGAATTTCGGCTCATTCCGCGTGCTATAATGTGAATTTCGGCTCATTCTGCGTGCTATAAGGTGAATTTCGGATCATTCACTGTGCTACAATGTGAATTTCGGCTCATTCAGCGTGCTATAAGGTGAATTTCGGATCATTCAGTGTGCTACAATGTGAATTTCGGCTCATTCAGTGTGCTATAATGTGAATGTCGGCTCATTCAGTGTGCTACAATGTGAATGTCGGCTCATTCAGTGTGCTACAATGTGAATGTCGGCTCATTCAGCGTGCTATAAGGTGAATTTCGGATCATTCAGTGTGCTACAATGTCAATGTCGGCTCATTCAGTGTGCTACAATGTGAATGTCGGCTCATTCAGCGTGCTATAAGGTGAATTTCGGATCATTCAGTGTGCTACAATGTGAATGTCGGCTCATTCAGTGTGCTACAATGTGAGTGTCGGCTCATTCAGTGTGCCACAAGGTGAATTTCAGCTCATTCAGTGTGCTACAATGTGAATTTCGGATCATTCTGTGTGCTACAATGTGAATTTTGGCTCATTCAGTGTGCCACAAGGTGAATTTCAGCTCATTCAGTGTGCTACAATGTGAATTTCGGCTCATTCTGTGTGCTATAATGTGAATTTCGGCTCATTCTGTGTGCTGTAGAAACAGAAGTTGTCGGCAGATAAGAACCACTTGGCCCATCTAGTCTGCCCTTTTTTTTTTTTTTTTTACATTATTTTTATCTCTAACCTTATCTGATCCTTATTTCTTTGTAAGAATATCCTTATGTCTATCCCATGCATGTTTAAATTGCCCTACTGTCTTAGCCTCTACCTTCTCTGATGGAAGGAATGGCGATTCGCCAGTCTGTATCACCAGTGCGCAGGGTTCTCTCCACTAACTGGCAACATTTTATTAGTAATGGCAACAATAGGAAATTTTAGAAGCGAACGGGAAGGGCATTACTAAGTGGGAGGGACTATGATTAGGGGGAGGAGTCATAATTCTTAAACCGCCCCCCCTAAAAGTTAAGTCTAGATCCGCCACTGCAACCACCCACCATATCACTTAGCAGGGATGTCTAATGATGGAAGGGGGAGGGTGTTACCATGAAATATTGCAAGCGCTCAGTGTGTTTTGCTGCTATATCTGTTCAGCTGTGTAGAGAAATAATTTGGTGCAAATGGTGGGTACAACGCTCAAGTGGAGTGTGGCATCTGTAGCACATGTACTAATTCTTCCATCCACATTACGACGCCCACTGCCCACATCTTACAAGTCACAATCATAAGTAGTAGTATTCAAATACCATGTCCACTAGACCAAGGAATGTAGATCTAGTTTTGTAAGGTTATAGGCATGTATATTTTTAAGTCAGTGCTGAAAAGATTCACTGCCATGCACTATGTAGCTGATTCAGAGGTGGACGATGACTGATCAGTTGGGTGATTCGTTTCTACTACCGCCTGTCTCATCACCTACTACTCTTGCTCATTAGCTACACTTTTCACCTCCTCCTTGTGCTTTATGCCCACAAATCCCACCCCTTCTTGCATTGAATATTCCCCCTTGTGACCCCCTGCACCTGTAGCTGGGATGAGAGATCTACTACTATTTGTTAATTGTTTACTGTTATTTGTCTTGAACTATGTTATTATATGATATTTGCTGTTCCCCCTCTGTACGGCACTGCAGACCTCATGTTGTGCCCTATAAAGTTTATTGCTTGAAATAATGTGTGCGATGGTATACGCATTTGCTTACAACATCATTGGTACTTGAGATGGCTTCTGCGATCCATGGGAAGTTCAGGATGGATGCTGGGAGGAGACCTAAATTCTTTGAATAAAAGGAGGTGTCATGGGAGTGTCATGGGGGTGTCATGGGGGTGTATAAGAATGCGGCTACCATCACTTCTGCAGCACAACAGCCAGACAGGGGCTGCACGAGGAGTCAATGTTGCTTGTAACCAATGGTGCATCGATGGTTGAGAGATCGGACCTACCACTGCACTTGATCATTGCTCAGATATGCAAAGTGGGCGTCTCAGGGCTTGTGAAGTCTGTTGCACAGTAGTGCCCAAGGGGAATGCTTACACTCTGATTTGCAGATCTTTGTGCTTGAGAATCTGCAAGAAATCACAACTGCATATTAACTGCTTGCGCCTCTCAATCAGGCCATGTGGTTTCAAATTTCTATTTATTATTAATAATAAAAAAAGTTACATTTTTTATATGCTTTCTATACATTAACATAGAACTGTAAGTGTCCAGCAAGAACCATGCACAGGAAATACAAAATGTTTATTTTTCTGTTAAAGAAAAGCTCTCGAGCTGACTGCTGGCTGGTGATTAGCTCCTACAACTACTTATCCAGGAGAAAATAGAATCTTATTTCTGACAAGCAGAATACCTCATGGATTGCTGGGTAATGAACATCCCACAGGAAAGGTTCCATCTCTGATGTCCTGTATATATTGTTCTTGGAATCCACATTGCATTTTCCAAGAACATAAATGCAGATCTGAAAGTAGAAACATAGTAAAACCGTAAGATTTTTATCCCCCAAGGAGCCATATCCTGCACCTATAGTGTAGAATTAGAAGAAAGTGTAGTGAACCTTTTGAAAGCAAAAAAGCTATTAAGCATATGTATTCATGTATAGTGCGCACCATTTAGTGTACTTAATTGCAAAATACAAATGACACAATGTGTTTTTTCCATCTTGTTATTTGGGTAGGTCAGAGGTGGTACTATGTACATAGGGACCTGAGGAGAATGAGGCCACTGATGGCCATTCATCCTATATGCCATAACCAGTCTAAGGTTTCTGGCTGAGGCTGGTTAGGTGGATATTTCATCTGTAGCTTATAAGCCAACATGGGACCTTATTCAGCTTTAGTTGCAGTTTGCATGCTGGGGGCCGCTCAGCATAGAGCAAGGCTGCCCAGCATGCAAATGCCTGGCAGCGATGTAATTGCAATGCAATTGCGATCTAATCGCTGAATTGTGGATGCCCCCCTGCCTCTGCAACCAGTTTGCGAAGGCAGGCGCAGAGCTGCAATTTTTTTTGGGCCGCAGCTGTCGCATGTGACGTCACATGGCCACCCTTAACCCGTCCCTGTTTCCAACAACACACCCACCCACCACCGCATCGCCGCCCCCGCATCGCCACCGCCACAATGCTGCAGTGCCACCCTGCGATTGCATCTCACTGTGTGCACATGCACCGTGCGGTTGCTGCACATACACTGTGGACATTAATAGTTCAGTATGCAATCGCATATATTGAATAAGGCCCAAAATCTAATTCACAGATTCACATTCACAGATACAAAAACTGATAGATACATAAATGAATCATTTAGAATTGGACATATTTGTGTTTAAAGCTCATATGAAGATGTATTTAAGCACACCATGATGTAGCATACTTGACACACCAGTCACCATTATCAGTAACTTGATGGTGATGAATGGTGTTTTATTGAAAATCTATACTATTGATATATTTGTTTGTATGTTCGCTAGAAACGCGAGAGCTACTACATTGATTTTGATAGAGTTTTCACTGAGATCCTCTGAATAACATACGCTATGAATCATCTTGCTATCATGTTAATTGGTTAATGAGCAAACAAAATCATCAGTCTCTTGTCGTGCCACAGAGCAGGTAATATGGGAGTGAGGGGGATGGAGCCCCTATCCCGCCCCGAGTCTGCCTATTATACTATAAATTTAAACACTTACAATTTCACATTAGGATATATTTTGGAATGACATTAAACAAAGCACAAGGCCAGTCCTTTAATGTCATTGGTGTGGACTTGCCCCCGAAATGCCACCAATATAATTACAGGTTGAGTCTCCCTTATCCAAAATGCTTGGGACCAGAGGTACTTTGGATATGGGATTTTTCCGTATTTTGGAATAATTGCATACCATAGTGAGATATCATGGTGATGGGACCTAAATCTAAGCACAGAATGCATTTATGTTACATATACACCTTATACACACTTGGTCAATATTTTTTATAACTTTGTGCATTAAGCAAAGTGTGTCTACATTCACACAATTCATTTATGTTTCATATACACCTTATACACACAGCCTGAAGGTCATTTAATACAATATTTTTAATAACTTTGTGTATTAAACAAAGTTTGTGTACACTGAGCCATCAAAAAACAAAGGTTTCACTATCTCACTCTCACTCAAAAAAGTCCGTATTTCGGAATATTCCGTATTTCGGAATATATGGATATGGGATACTCAACCTGTATTCTAATAAACTGATGACAGTAATAAGGCACATTATGTGGTTTACAACAAGGTATTTACAGAGTGAAGGAAATGGCAAACAATAAGAAAATTCAAATCAATTTTTACAACAGAAGATAGTAAGACAGACTAGTGAACTAAAATAATGGGGGAAAACGTATAATTTAATAAAATTAATTATCACTGCTAGTAAAAAAATGAATGCTAAAAAAGTGTACCCCATTATTATAAATCTTTTTTACCTCAACACTTTCGGAAGGAGCTCTAGTGCTTTCAATGAGTTGGGTATGAAATCCCAGCAGTCAACACCAGAATCCTGACAAAAAGAATGCTGATAGTTTCTGGGTAAGTATTTGTCCTCTAACCCTAACCTACTCCTCCCGCAGCCTAACCCTAACCTCCTGCACTCCCACAGCCTAACCTTAACCCCGCAGCCTAACCCTAACCCCAACCCTCTCAATATACCTGCTGTCGCGATCCCTGCGTTCAGGAGACCGGAATCCTGACAACCGGTGAAACACCAACACCCGGAATCCCAACAAACACAGGGTATTCAGTTGGTGGGTCCACAACAACAACAACAACCGAGTGGGAATAGAACCTGTGGAGAGCGAAACGAGCCACTAGGACCGATGGACTCACTGCCTCTCTGCCGGGATTCCAGCAGATGGGATTCCGCTGTCAGTATAGATTCCCGAGGTGCATCTCCTCATACTCACCTCGGGAATCTGTCAGCATTCTCAGCAGTGGGATTCCAATGCCTAGATTTTGATCATGGAAATTCCACCCACCAGGATCCTGACCGCATCCCACTTTCAACACATCATTGTTTTATCCTAGGAGACATAAACATTATATTCCCATGCTGAACAGGCTGGGGTTTGTGACTCATTATGACAGGAGTACCCCACACTGCTGGTTTCCTTGTTATATAGTGTGCCTAGAGCAGCCTGTTGTAGTGTGATGCTGAATTGGGGGGGGGGGGAAGTAACCCCATGCTGTGTGTCTCACTCCATAAGTGGTAACATGCCAGGATCTGAGCGCTGGTTCACTCTTGGTGGGGCAGATGTGACGTATTAATTTTAATCTTTTTATACTGCAAAGGTCTGTGCGGATGGTGATGACCTCAGAATGTACATTTACAGTGTACAGATTTACAGCTCCAGGAGTTGAGTAAAACAGAAAGTAGGGACGATTAGAGCTGTAATAAAAATATAAAATGCTAAAAGATAAATTATTAAAACACAGTCATCTTGGAATATGGTGATATGCTGTCAGCATCAGAAAAGAGGATTAAGTTGTCTTCCCTTTATTCTGACATTTCAAAGGAGGGCTATGGGGCAGTGCTATTAAAAACACATGAAAAGCTTATATGCAAACAATGTATCAAATAGTTGAATCATGAAATACTGGCACATGTGGAATGAGCTAAAATAAAAGATACATTTATTAAAACATCAACAATCAAATATACATTCTTTGGCTAGTATAATATTAATGTTGTTTGAGATATATCTCTCATGAAATGAAAAATTAGCTTTTACACTTTTAAGTTGTCATAAAATCCTGTTATCAAACTACAGTACATATCCCAGAGTAACATAACGAGCTGAAACAGGCGAATTCCAGAAAACAATTTACAGTAGCAGTGTTTACCAGGATCTTGCAGTGTGGGAATAATCCAATAGTCAAATCCTTAAAGTAATTTACGCAACAGAATCATACAGGTAGTGATCAAATCATTTGTTGTTAGTTATGCTTTGTGGTTAGTCCTACAGTACTTTAGTGTCTCCAAATGACTATTGGTAGCTAAAGCAGCAACATTAATTAGCAGATAAAGGTAGAAATACCTTGTACAAAGTTAGTGGACTGGGCATCCACTATACCACAGGTTCTCAAACTCGGTCCTCAGGACCCCACACGGTGCATGTTTTGCAGGTCTCCTCACAGAATCGCAAGTGAAATAATTAGTTCCACCTGTGGACCTTTTAAAATGTGTCAGTAACTAATTAATTCACTTGCGCACCTGCTGGGTTACCTGCAAAACATGCACTGTGTGGGGTCCTGAGGACCGAGTTTGAGAACCTATGCACTATACCACAGGTTCTCATACACGGTCCTCAGGACCCCACACAGTGCATGTTTTGCAGGTCCCCTCACAGAATCACAAATGAAATGATTAGCTCCACCTGTGGACCTTTTAAAACGTGTCCGTGAGTAATAAATACACCTGTGCACCTGCTGGGCTACATGGAAAACATTGACTGTTTGGGGTCCTGAGGACCGAGTTTGAGAACCTATGCACTATATAATTATCTGGCAGACCATATGTCCAAACTGGCTAGTTGGAATAAAAATCTGGTAATGTTTGGGAGCAAACGACAATGACCATTTGCTTTCAAACACGGAAAACAGAAAAAAGGCCTTTTAGACAAACTGTTTAAATCTGTGATTTAACCAATTTGTCTGAACAAGTTTTTTTTTAACCTTATCCAGGTTTGTTAGTAAACAAAAAAAAGTTAGCTATTGGGCAAAACCATTTTTCACTGCAGGTGGTCTGCCAGATAATTGTATTGTATGTCCAGCTTTACATGTACAATGTGAGTCTATTCATCAGTCCATTAAGGCGTCTATGAAAACTTTTTCAGTTAATCTTCTGTGATCACTCACGTGCATGGATTCATCTGCTGCTGATAGCGGCTGACTCTTTGACCAGAGGTAGGAGGATATTCTAACTTGCAGGAACATTATCTGGTTATGTCCTCATAATGGGACATTTTCAAAGATATAAAAGTGAAAGTAATATGCAAGTAATATGCAAGTATCCTCATATACTCTTCTTTTTCATCTTCCTATGCTAAATCATATAGAGATGCTGCAATATTAACTCACTTAGGCCCCGATTATGAGTTGGACGCAGCATAGATATTGGATGCCGGGGAGTGATGTTGTCCTTTTGCTCACGCATCAGAGCAATACTGCGTGTGAAATCCGATTCTGTACATAGTTATAGTACAGATTTGGACACCCTGTAGAAGAAATTTGAGGGGCATTACTGGACGTTGACTGGGAGGTAGGTGGTGGCTACAAAGACACATGGAGATGTTGCATCTTATGGGAGTGTTGGAGGCATGTCATAGAAAGTAGTTGCATACAAAGACACTGAACAGCTACATCGGAGGCCGTACTCAAATGGAGAAACTGCACCTCCCATAGGGCTAGTCCAAGTTTTGATGGTGCATCTACAGACACACAAAGCAGTATTCCAGCATCTACGTATGCTTACAGTTGCCATCCCAGTCCTTGCACATTGGGGTGAATGGATCTACACCAGGAAAGGACTTTACAGTTGCATTAGCATAACGATGAAGACGTGACTGTGGCTAAAGAAGAAACCATTGCCACATCTGCATCCGACCCAGAATCAGACTTTCAAACTTTTATTATAAATTGACTTAACTACTGGATTTAAATGCATAACATCTATTTTTCAATTAGATGCATATCCACATGTGTCAATATTCCACCGTTTGACTATTTGATATGGGATAGAACATTCCCAAGAGATACACCTCCTGATTGCTTTATCTTATCCGCTCTCATGCCCTTACTTATTTTGGAGAATTTACCTACGATAGATGATCAAATCGCATGTGTTCTATGACGTTTCTCTCTTCAATTAACAGTAACAAAACCAACTAGCGTTCTGTGTTATATGAACACCCATTATAGGATAGTTTAAAAAGAAAAAGTAACTTTCACTATAAACGCCTGAACTTTACAAACTAGGGGCATCATTTACAGTAGATATAGAATGTGAGACTCACAAATGGGGCATTCTCGGTTGCACACATGTTAAGGTACTCAAAATAATATATTATATACTTCCACATGAAGATATGTTTATAGTGCATTAACATAGACTTTAAAATTGTAATCCTTTCTAACCAACCAAAAACGATAACACATAAAAGGTAAATGTAATATAGCTCTTTCGCCTTAAAATACAATGGAAATTCATTAACATAATATTAATCATAAAGCATTCATAGATAAAAGTAGCAATTTATGATTGCAAGTGCACATGCGCTACCACTTAAATGGTTCTTCATTTATCACAGTAGGATTATATATTGTCAGCCTTCCTATAAACACGCATGTTCTGATGATGTCATGCCAAAATTCTTAGCACATTCACCAAGTGTTTCATTTTTGTTAACATTTCAATCTCATAAGACTTTCAACACATCATTAGCAAAGCAGACATTGTATATGCAATAAAGGAATATATTACTCATAATTTTACACTAGTCATAAATAAACCATTTGTTGTGTTAAAGTTGGGTTTTTGTCTTGTGGACAGCTTCAAGTCTTAGTTCAGATGTACTATATGTCTTGTACAATTCTTAATTTTTTTGTTTATGTTTCCACTCCAGTTTGCTTGATGGTTTGAAAAGTTCCAAGCATTTTTTTGTTTTATGTCTCTTGGCTGTTATTATACTTAGACATGTCGAGCAACATTGCCTTTGTTTTCTTAAACCTCTGAATTCTACCCAGCCTTACAGTTCTAGATGCTCACTTAGAGATTATTTTGTATCATTAACAACTATGGGAATGAAAAAGAGGTGGATGAGCCCTTTGTTTTATATCTGTGCATGCTTTGGAGACGCAACTAACTTGCAACTCAGTAGTGACTACCAAGGGATGCCGGTCCATGCAATTCTGATAGGCATCCCTGGACAGTTACTGGGGTGGCTTTCATCAATGAATATGTTGGTGAGATTTTCAGGTGTGTCCTGGGTCAGGTACTGTGTTGGAAGACAAAGTTCCATTGGCGTTGGTGACCATGTAATGTTGGATATTCTAAGCAACCATATGGTTGCTTTAATGTGCAATGATGCAGCCAATGACTCCTCAATGGTGCGACTATTTTTCTCATTGCAGCGAATTAGAACAAAAGCCGGTGGGCATCTCAGTACGCAGCCCATTGGATGCGACATTCATGGAAACTCACAGTAGCATTCATTCTCAAGCCTTATGTACTGTAATAATGTACAGAGATTAGATCTGAACTGCTGCCTTATTACAGAAGGATATCTGAAGCATATTGTTTGGAGATAACTTCTACAAGTTTCAGTACTTTCTTTGATGTTGTGCAATACATTTCAGCCTGGAATAAAACTCATTTGGTTTATATCTACCAAAAAAGTCAGGCTTTAACTGAGATATATCAAAAAGGCAGCAGATAATGGGCCTGATTCTGGGTATAAAACATTTACATGAATAATGCAGATGTAAATGTGTTCTCAGAAAGACCTGCAAATTTAATAGATCCAAGATATACACTTACTTGTGTGTGGATGCGTAAAGCATAATAATACTGTATATTATCCATATTATCATGCTGCAGACATGCCATTCATCAGGTTGGTTATGGAATCCCGGCAGTGAGAATCCTGACTGTCAGGATGCCAACAATGACATTCCAACAGTCAAAATCCCGGTGGATCCCGGTAGGTATTTAAACCCTACCCCTAACCCAACCCCGCAGCCTATCCATTACCATCCCCCTAGTGCCCCAAAAGGAAAAAGCAATAAAATAGTGTGTACCATTGAAAAACAAATAATGTGGAACAGGTGAAAAGGAGATTGTGCTCAGCTATTCCAGGTAATACAGTAGGTTTGCTTATAGGATTACAGTACTTCAACTTTTTCATCTTGGACCTAAGGAAGCTGATTCAGAGTTACAGGTTGCTGTCATCGCTTTTGCAGTTTTTGCCATAATCGCATCTGTGATTTTATGCTAATGGTAGTAAAAGTTTTTTCCCTGGTGTGCAAGTCTGAATGTGCACCCACTTAGTGAATCTTTAGATGGGACAATTCTTCTTGGTGCATCTTTAGGTGCAACCATCTCTCTTGGTGCATCTGTAGGTGCAGCCATCGAATGCACCATCAAAACTAGCACCTGCTACATGGTAGTTTCAGATTCTCTGTCAGTGCATGGCCTGCAATGTAAGCAATTAAATATCTGAGTTTGTGAACAGTTATGTGACATGCCTGCAACAGACCATAACACGCCTATAAGATAGTGCCTCTCAATGCCAGCTGCCAGTCGCCACCCGAGAATGTCCAAGATATTTCTGAGACCATGCACCTCAGTCACTACTGTGATTCTGTATGTACACACCTTGGGAAACGTGCTGTTGAAAGACATAAACTATCCATGCTAATATTGGCATTGTGTCTGACTCAGAACCAGGCCCAATGTGTGCATCATGGATCAAACTCAAAAAGGACAAGGACACAATATTTAAATTTTACTTTCTTTGAGCTCTATTTATGCTAGAGATGGCCATCAAATTTTACCCATTGATGTCACATCAATTGTGCTATAGGTGCTTAACAATGATGGCATTAAACCATTGACAGGTAGCTGTGTCTGATTTTTGGCACCATGGGTGGCAGGCCAATCAGTAAGCAGGGCTTAGCTGTGTGACAGTGGGCAGTGCTAAGCCTCATGCTCCCTATGTTGGATAATAACCCCACAAAACCATCACTGCTTGGCTGCCATCGATGGCAGATAATTATCGGATGCTATGGCATTATCCCCCTGGCTGGTTCAGCCTGTTGCTGGATTTAGTGATGCATTGGGAACTACACTTATTTTGGGGAATGGGGGAGGGGGCGGCGGTTGGTTAACAGCCAGTGCCTCCCCAGCCACTGACCTCACCACACATCACTGCTGTATATGGCATAAGCAATAGAGAGGTCTATGTACTAAGACTTGGAAAGAGATAAAATGGACGGAGATAAAGTACCAACCAACCATCTCCCAACTGTCACTTTTCAAACACAGCCCACAACACTGTAGTTAAGAGCTGATTGGTTGGTACTTTATCTCTCTCCACTTTATCTCTCTACAAGGCTTAGTACATCTGTCCCATAGTGACAAACAGCAGTAATCTTAGTTTACCATTATTTGTTGACTACTCTCCCCTTTAGTTGAAAGCTAAAGGAGTAATTTCCTGTTCTTAAATGGAGCCCCAATAGTCTATTATATGGGCTAATAATGACAAATAGTAGATCTAGCTTTGATATATTGTTGTAAGTTACCTTCAGTGGTGGCTCCAGAGGTGGGGCTGCAGCATAGTCCAAAACTCAAATAGGGGATCCATACCAACTGCCACTCCAAACAGCAGTAGGTGTGGCTCCCCTATTTGAATTTTGGACTGCACTGAGGTTAATGCATGCCTGTCACATGCCCCGTAATGTGATGTATATGTAAGTAAAGAAATGTAATTGCTTAGACCTCTACAGTATTATAGGTTTTTCTTCATACTGGTTTCAATTATCCTTGAAGCAGTGACATTACAACAGGGGTGCGTGGAGTACGGGCTGCTCCCAGGTGTCACCTGCATAGGGCACCTGGCTTCTGTCACTGTATAGAAGGTGGCACTGTACTTAAATGGGCTCCAGGGGCAGCATGCATCTCTGGGACCCCCGGAGTGACACAACTGGGGTTCGGTCTGCAAGGCCACGCCCTTTAGCCACAAAGCCACACCCCTTCTTTACTGGTATGCACCTTTGGTGCACAGACATTAAATACACCGCACTGGATGTCACCACTATTAGTGACGCCCCTGCCTTGAAGTTGTTTTTAATGACTTTCACTTTGTTTTCTAGCATTGCTGCTTGACAAGTGTCCTATAATAGACTGCAAGCTCTGGTTTCTCTTCGCCTACTCGTTCACACACTGTATACTGTAGTATACTTTGTACTAGCTCTAACTCATTTGGTGGTATTCAAATGATATATCATGCCCAATCTCCTTTCTAAAGTGATCCCCATTATTGCGCATATCATGCCCACAGTAATCAGGTTTAGCTGCACAGAGGGTTGGTCGCCATCGCTACCCTATGGGTAGCGAGCTGTAATGATCATACCACACCCATAAGCAGAAACAGTACAGGTGTGGAAAGGGGTGAAAAGAATTGAATACCGCCCAATGATTGTTACATAAATTGTATCATTTGAACATGCTCTAAATAGTATGATTAAACCTGCTGTTAGAATTTACATACTGTATATCCTGTTGACAGTTACAGTACAATTCCTGATCTTTCATGAGAATTTGAACATGACCTTGACTGAAGTAACAGTAGGCATTGCTATGATGGGCTTGTCAAAGCATATTTGCCCTCATCCTGTTAGCTAATTCACTAACTAAACAACCAGACATGATAACAGTAACCTAATACAAGCAATATATCCTGAAGCTCATGCAATATTCTATTGTCATATGGCTGTAAAATTTATTTTGTTTTTACTCCTCTTCTTTTTATTGCATCTAAAGTACATATATAACAATAAAAAGAAGTAATCATTAAGAGAAAAAAAAACAAACAAACCAGACAATACATCAAAATATTGGACAACTAGCAGTGGCTGTAAAGTCTAAAATCTCACATACTAGAGACAAATGACAGCAAGTCAAGAGGCAGCCAACAATATAAGAGCATATATAATCAGTTGCAGACAGATTAAAAAAAAAAAAAATTGGCTGGGATGTAATGGAAGCTGAGTTTGAGCCGAGTTTGTAAAATGTCAGATTTTGCAGCAAAAGTCAAACATTTTAGTAATTCTTCCAATGTAATAGCGTCTGAGTTCATGCAAAGTCGGATGTTACTGAGAACAAGAGCGCCCAGTAAAAAAGTTGGATCCAGGGGGTTTATTTACTAAAGTTCCGAGTTTGTCCGATTTTAGTATTTTCTCTAAGTGGCAACACAGTAATTTACTAACCACAAATCTCGGCAGTGTTTAGCCTATTCGTAATGGTTTTGACGGCAAAGTTCCGAAATACACGGCTGCTTGTTCATACAACACGGGAATTTACTATTCATTCGTATTTGGGTGTAAGTCTCTGAATGCTCAATTGCGGGTGTATTTTTTTGCGATTCGTTAATAAAAACAGCAAAAAAATAGACCTGCTTTTTCCTGGCGAGTTTGGATAGTCATGCACGGTTTCCCCTATATTTAAACAACCAGCACCGGGCTCTGCGCCTGGTCCTGGTGCCAAAAATACAGGGGACAAAAAACATAGGGGTGCCCCGTATTTTTACCACCAGCACCGGGCTCCACTAGTCAGAGAGATAATGCCACAGCCAGGGGACACTTTTATATTGGTCCCTGCAGCCCTGGCATTAAATCACCAACTAGTCACCCCTGGCCGGGGTACCCTGGAGGAGTGGGGACCCCTTAAATCAAGGGATCCCCCTCTTTCAGCCACCCAAGGACCAGGGGTGAAGCCCGCAGACCGCAAAGTTCCCACCATTGGATATAATGTAGCTGCGCTACGCTACATTGTCTCAACAGTGCGCCGCTTGACTGACAGTGCAGGAGCGCACAGCCAATCAGGAGAGTGCCATGATGTGGCGCTCCCTGATTGGCTGAAGGAACCTCTTTGACAGGAGTCACAGGGGGTCCCGATATTCAGGGAAAGGGGATCCATGTGTAAACATGGATCCCCTTTCAGTTCGTGGGTCGGGTGAGCGTTTGTTTTTTTGCCAAGTATGTGGATTATAACTTTTAAGAAGAGGACCGATCTACACCGGATTCTTTGTAAGTATAATTTTATTTACAGGTACCCCTGGATTCTACTGGACAAGAGGACCGAGGGGCTCCGTGTCAACTTAGGTAAGTATGTATGTATGTAAGTATGTATGTATGTAAGTGTGCATGTAAGTGAATTAAACTTTTACTTTCACGGTGTCTGTGTTTTGTTTTTATTTGGGTATTTTTTTTGTAGTAGAACTACAGCTACCAGCGGGCCCGTTTCCCCCCGCATGCTGGTACTTGTGATTCTCCAAGTACCAGCTTACGGGGATGCTTGCTGGGACTTGTAGTTCTGCTACAAAAAAACAATATTCTTATTTTATACAAAAGGCTATCAGCCTCCCATCCACCGCCCACGGATGGGGGGGACAGCCTCGGGCTTCACCCCTGGTCCGTGGGTGGCTGGAGGGGAACGACCCCTTGATTTAAGGGGTCCCCACTCCTCCAGTGTATCCCGGCCAGATGTGACTAGTTGGGGATTTAATGCCAGGGCCACAGGGACCAATATAAAAGTGTCCCCCAACTGTGGCATTATCTCTCTGACTAGTGGAGCCCGGTGCTGGTGGTAAAAATACGGGGGACCCCTACGTTTTTTGTCCCCATATTTTTGGCACCAGGACCAGGCGCAGAGCCCGGTGCTGGTTGTTTTAATGTGGGCGAACCCCAGTCAGTTTTTTCCCTGTATTTTTACAACCAGGACTGACTCAAAGAGCCCGAGGCTGGTTATGCTTTGGAGAGGGGACCCCACGCAAAATTATTTTTTATTTTTAACCCATTCTGCACTTCTCAGAATGCACACAATGAAGCCCTGCACGGATCTCACAGATCCAGCCGGGATTCATTTTGTTTTGTCAGGCAGTGTTTTACTAATCACTCCCTTAAAACACTGCCCGACATTACGAATCACATCGACATCGGAAAATACGAATGTTGAAAACTCTGCAGCTTAGTAAATTACTGTATCAGGATTCAAAAAGTTGCAGGAAAATGCACGCGATACCATTCGAGATCAAACTCCCTTAAAAACGGCACAAATACGAATATTAGTAAATAAACCCCCAGATGTTTTCCCCTTGTTAAACATATAACTCGCCCAATGTAATGTAGTCTGGTGTTTGAAAATCTCACAAAAAACAGCTCTACAAAGTTTTACCCAAGTAGAGATTTTTTTTTTTTTGGGTGGGTTGTATTTGTCAGTGTTGAAAATCAACTACAAGTACACAATTACAGAACATTTACTGTACATCAAATAATCATTTTTAAAATGAACTTTATAATTAAATAAAAATAATTTGGTTTCTCAAAATATTGGATTGGAGCATTGTACATCTCTATTGACATGTTATGAATAATTTGTCCCCGAATTAAATTGTGGGTAGGTTAGTTGTTTGAGGGTATATTCACACCTGTTTGGCACTTTTCCACTTTATATTACACTCTTTCTAGTTCTGACTAACAGGGAACTTAGGGGGTAAATCAGAGTTGATCGCAGCAGCAAATTAGTTAGCAGTTGGGCAAAACCATGGGGGTCATTCTGAGTTGATTGCTAGCTGCCGTTGTTCGCAGCGCATCGATCAGGCTAAAAATCGGCATTTCTGTGCATGCGTATGCACCGCAATGCGCACACGCGATGTACGGGTATAAAGGCATTTGTTGTTTTGCACAGGTTCTAGCGAAGTTTTCAGTCGCACTGACAGCGGCAAGAAGATTGACTGGAAGGGGGTGTTTCTGGGTGTCAACTGACCGTTTTCAGGGAGTGCTTGCAAAAACGCAGGCGTGGCTGAAAAAACGCAGGCGTGGCTGGGCGTTCGCTAGAGATGTGCACCGGAACTTTTTCGGGTTTTGTGTTTTGGTTTTGGATTCGGTTCCGCGGCCGTGTTTTGGATTCAGACGAGTTTTGCCAAAACCTCCCTGAAATTTTTTTGTCGGATTCGGGTGTGTTTTGGATTCGGGTGTTTTCTTTACAAAAAACCCTCAAAAACAGCTTAAATCATAGATTTTGGGGGTCATTTTGATCCCATAGTATTATTAACCTCAATAACCATAATTTACACTCATTTTCAGTCTATTCTGAACACCTCACAATATTATTTTTAGTCCTAAAATTTGCACCGAGGTCGCTGGATGGCTAAGCTAAGTGACACAAGTGGCCGACACAAACACCTGGACCATCTAGGAGTGGCACTGCAGTGTCAGGCAGGATGGCACTTCAAAAAAATTGTCCCCAAACAGCACATGATGCAAAAAAAAAAAAAGAGGCGCTCCAAGGTCGCTGTGTGACTAAGCTAAGCGACACAAGTGGCCGACACAAACACCTGGTCCATCTAGGAGTGGCACTGCAGTGTCAGACAGGATGGCACTTCAAAAAAATAGTCCCCAAACAGCACATGATGCAAAGAAAAAAAGAGGCGCACCAAGGTCGCTGTGTGACTAAGCTAAGCGACACAAGTGGCCGACACAAACACCTGGTCCATCTAGGAGTGGCACTGCAGTGTCAGACAGGATGGCACTTCAAAAAAATTGTCCCCAAACAGCACATGATGCAAAGAAAAAAAGAGGCGCACCAAGGTCGCTATGTGACTAAGCTAAGCGACACAAGTGGCCGACACAAACACCTGGTCCATCTAGGAGTGGCACTGCAGTGTCAGACAGGATGGCACTTCAAAAAAATTGTCCCCAAACAGCACATGATGCAAAGAAAAAAAGAGGCGCACCAAGGTCGCTGTGTGACTAAGCTAAGCGACACAAGTGGCCGACACAAACACCTGGCCCATCTAGGAGTGGCACTGCAGTGTCAGACAGGATGGCACTTCAAAAAAATTGTCCCCAAACAGCACATGATGCAAAGAAAAAAAGAGGCGCACCAAGGTCGCTGTGTGACTAAGCTAAGCGACACAAGTGGCCGACACAAACACCTAGCCCATCTAGGAGTGGCACTGCAGTGTCAGACAGGATGGCACTTCAAAAAATAGTCCCCAAACAGCACATGATGCAAAGAAAAATGAAAGAAAAAAGAGGTGCAAGATGGAATTGTCCTTGGGCCCTCCCACCCACCTTTATGTTGTATAAACAGGACATGCACACTTTAACGAACCCATCATTTCAGCGACAGGGTCTGCCACACGACTGTGACTGAAATGACTGGTTGGTTTGGGCCCCCACCAAAAAAGAAGCAATCAATCTCTCCTTGCACAAACTGGCTCTACAGAGGCAAGATGTCCACCTCATCATCATCCTCCGATTCCTCACCCCTTTCACTGTGTACATCCGCCTCCTCACAGATTTTTAATTCGTCCCCACTGGAATCCACCATCTCAGATCCCTGTGTACTTTCTGGAGGCAATTGCTGGTGAATGTCTCCACGGAGGAATTGATTATAATCCATTTTGATGAACATCATCTTCTCCACATTTTCTGGAAGTAACCTCGTACGCCGATTGCTGACAAGGCGAGCGGCTGCACTAAACACTCTTTCGGAGTACAAACTGGAGGGAGGGCAACTTAGGTATGCCCCGTAATGTGATGTATATGTAAGTAAAGAAATGTAATTGCTTAGACCTCTACAGTATTATAGGTTTTTCTTCATACTGGTTTCAATTATCCTTGAAGCAGTGACATTACAACAGGGGTGCGTGGAGTACGGGCTGCTCCCAGGTGTCACCTGCATAGGGCACCTGGCTTCTGTCACTGTATAGAAGGTGGCACTGTACTTAAATGGGCTCCAGGGGCAGCATGCATCTCTGGGACCCCCGGAGTGACACAACTGGGGTTCGGTCTGCAAGGCCACGCCCTTTAGCCACAAAGCCACACCCCTTCTTTACTGGTATGCACCTTTGGTGCACAGACATTAAATACACCGCACTGGATGTCACCACTATTAGTGACGCCCCTGCCTTGAAGTTGTTTTTAATGACTTTCACTTTGTTTTCTAGCATTGCTGCTTGACAAGTGTCCTATAATAGACTGCAAGCTCTGGTTTCTCTTCGCCTACTCGTTCACACACTGTATACTGTAGTATACTTTGTACTAGCTCTAACTCATTTGGTGGTATTCAAATGATATATCATGCCCAATCTCCTTTCTAAAGTGATCCCCATTATTGCGCATATCATGCCCACAGTAATCAGGTTTAGCTGCACAGAGGGTTGGTCGCCATCGCTACCCTATGGGTAGCGAGCTGTAATGATCATACCACACCCATAAGCAGAAACAGTACAGGTGTGGAAAGGGGTGAAAAGAATTGAATACCGCCCAATGATTGTTACATAAATTGTATCATTTGAACATGCTCTAAATAGTATGATTAAACCTGCTGTTAGAATTTACATACTGTATATCCTGTTGACAGTTACAGTACAATTCCTGATCTTTCATGAGAATTTGAACATGACCTTGACTGAAGTAACAGTAGGCATTGCTATGATGGGCTTGTCAAAGCATATTTGCCCTCATCCTGTTAGCTAATTCACTAACTAAACAACCAGACATGATAACAGTAACCTAATACAAGCAATATATCCTGAAGCTCATGCAATATTCTATTGTCATATGGCTGTAAAATTTATTTTGTTTTTACTCCTCTTCTTTTTATTGCATCTAAAGTACATATATAACAATAAAAAGAAGTAATCATTAAGAGAAAAAAAAACAAACAAACCAGACAATACATCAAAATATTGGACAACTAGCAGTGGCTGTAAAGTCTAAAATCTCACATACTAGAGACAAATGACAGCAAGTCAAGAGGCAGCCAACAATATAAGAGCATATATAATCAGTTGCAGACAGATTAAAAAAAAAAAAAAAATTGGCTGGGATGTAATGGAAGCTGAGTTTGAGCCGAGTTTGTAAAATGTCAGATTTTGCAGCAAAAGTCAAACATTTTAGTAATTCTTCCAATGTAATAGCGTCTGAGTTCATGCAAAGTCGGATGTTACTGAGAACAAGAGCGCCCAGTAAAAAAGTTGGATCCAGGGGGTTTATTTACTAAAGTTCCGAGTTTGTCCGATTTTAGTATTTTCTCTAAGTGGCAACACAGTAATTTACTAACCACAAATCTCGGCAGTGTTTAGCCTATTCGTAATGGTTTTGACGGCAAAGTTCCGAAATACACGGCTGCTTGTTCATACAACACGGGAATTTACTATTCATTCGTATTTGGGTGTAAGTCTCTGAATGCTCAATTGCGGGTGTATTTTTTTGCGATTCGTTAATAAAAACAGCAAAAAAATAGACCTGCTTTTTCCTGGCGAGTTTGGATAGTCATGCACGGTTTCCCCTATATTTAAACAACCAGCACCGGGCTCTGCGCCTGGTCCTGGTGCCAAAAATACAGGGGACAAAAAACATAGGGGTGCCCCGTATTTTTACCACCAGCACCGGGCTCCACTAGTCAGAGAGATAATGCCACAGCCAGGGGACACTTTTATATTGGTCCCTGCAGCCCTGGCATTAAATCACCAACTAGTCACCCCTGGCCGGGGTACCCTGGAGGAGTGGGGACCCCTTAAATCAAGGGATCCCCCTCTTTCAGCCACCCAAGGACCAGGGGTGAAGCCCGCAGACCGCAAAGTTCCCACCATTGGATATAATGTAGCTGCGCTACGCTACATTGTCTCAACAGTGCGCCGCTTGACTGACAGTGCAGGAGCGCACAGCCAATCAGGAGAGTGCCATGATGTGGCGCTCCCTGATTGGCTGAAGGAACCTCTTTGACAGGAGTCACAGGGGGTCCCGATATTCAGGGAAAGGGGATCCATGTGTAAACATGGATCCCCTTTCAGTTCGTGGGTCGGGTGAGCGTTTGTTTTTTTGCCAAGTATGTGGATTATAACTTTTAAGAAGAGGACCGATCTACACCGGATTCTTTGTAAGTATAATTTTATTTACAGGTACCCCTGGATTCTACTGGACAAGAGGACCGAGGGGCTCCGTGTCAACTTAGGTAAGTATGTATGTATGTAAGTATGTATGTATGTAAGTGTGCATGTAAGTGAATTAAACTTTTACTTTCACGGTGTCTGTGTTTTGTTTTTATTTGGGTATTTTTTTTGTAGTAGAACTACAGCTACCAGCGGGCCCGTTTCCCCCCGCATGCTGGTACTTGTGATTCTCCAAGTACCAGCTTACGGGGATGCTTGCTGGGACTTGTAGTTCTGCTACAAAAAAACAATATTCTTATTTTATACAAAAGGCTATCAGCCTCCCATCCACCGCCCACGGATGGGGGGGACAGCCTCGGGCTTCACCCCTGGTCCGTGGGTGGCTGGAGGGGAACGACCCCTTGATTTAAGGGGTCCCCACTCCTCCAGTGTATCCCGGCCAGATGTGACTAGTTGGGGATTTAATGCCAGGGCCACAGGGACCAATATAAAAGTGTCCCCCAACTGTGGCATTATCTCTCTGACTAGTGGAGCCCGGTGCTGGTGGTAAAAATACGGGGGACCCCTACGTTTTTTGTCCCCATATTTTTGGCACCAGGACCAGGCGCAGAGCCCGGTGCTGGTTGTTTTAATGTGGGCGAACCCCAGTCAGTTTTTTCCCTGTATTTTTACAACCAGGACTGACTCAAAGAGCCCGAGGCTGGTTATGCTTTGGAGAGGGGACCCCACGCAAAATTATTTTTTATTTTTAACCCATTCTGCACTTCTCAGAATGCACACAATGAAGCCCTGCACGGATCTCACAGATCCAGCCGGGATTCATTTTGTTTTGTCAGGCAGTGTTTTACTAATCACTCCCTTAAAACACTGCCCGACATTACGAATCACATCGACATCGGAAAATACGAATGTTGAAAACTCTGCAGCTTAGTAAATTACTGTATCAGGATTCAAAAAGTTGCAGGAAAATGCACGCGATACCATTCGAGATCAAACTCCCTTAAAAACGGCACAAATACGAATATTAGTAAATAAACCCCCAGATGTTTTCCCCTTGTTAAACATATAACTCGCCCAATGTAATGTAGTCTGGTGTTTGAAAATCTCACAAAAAACAGCTCTACAAAGTTGTACCCAAGTAGAGATTTTTTTTTTTTTGGGTGGGTTGTATTTGTCAGTGTTGAAAATCAACTACAAGTACACAATTACAGAACATTTACTGTACATCAAATAATCATTTTTAAAATGAACTTTATAATTAAATAAAAATAATTTGGTTTCTCAAAATATTGGATTGGAGCATTGTACATCTCTATTGACATGTTATGAATAATTTGTCCCCGAATTAAATTGTGGGTAGGTTAGTTGTTTGAGGGTATATTCACACCTGTTTGGCACTTTTCCACTTTATATTACACTCTTTCTAGTTCTGACTAACAGGGAACTTAGGGGGTAAATCAGAGTTGATCGCAGCAGCAAATTAGTTAGCAGTTGGGCAAAACCATGGGGGTCATTCTGAGTTGATTGCTAGCTGCCGTTGTTCGCAGCGCATCGATCAGGCTAAAAATCGGCATTTCTGTGCATGCGTATGCACCGCAATGCGCACACGCGATGTACGGGTATAAAGGCATTTGTTGTTTTGCACAGGTTCTAGCGAAGTTTTCAGTCGCACTGACAGCGGCAAGAAGATTGACTGGAAGGGGGTGTTTCTGGGTGTCAACTGACCGTTTTCAGGGAGTGCTTGCAAAAACGCAGGCGTGGCTGAAAAAACGCAGGCGTGGCTGGGCGTTCGCTAGAGATGTGCACCGGAACTTTTTCGGGTTTTGTGTTTTGGTTTTGGATTCGGTTCCGCGGCCGTGTTTTGGATTCAGACGAGTTTTGCCAAAACCTCCCTGACATTTTTTTGTCGGATTCGGGTGTGTTTTGGATTCGGGTGTTTTCTTTACAAAAAACCCTCAAAAACAGCTTAAATCATAGATTTTGGGGGTCATTTTGATCCCATAGTATTATTAACCTCAATAACCATAATTTACACTCATTTTCAGTCTATTCTGAACACCTCACAATATTATTTTTAGTCCTAAAATTTGCACCGAGGTCGCTGGATGGCTAAGCTAAGTGACACAAGTGGCCGACACAAACACCTGGACCATCTAGGAGTGGCACTGCAGTGTCAGGCAGGATGGCACTTCAAAAAAATTGTCCCCAAACAGCACATGATGCAAAAAAAAAAAAGAGGCGCTCCAAGGTCGCTGTGTGACTAAGCTAAGCGACACAAGTGGCCGACACAAACACCTGGTCCATCTAGGAGTGGCACTGCAGTGTCAGACAGGATGGCACTTCAAAAAAATAGTCCCCAAACAGCACATGATGCAAAGAAAAAAAGAGGCGCACCAAGGTCGCTGTGTGACTAAGCTAAGTGACACAAGTGGCCGACACAAACACCTGGTCCATCTAGGAGTGGCACTGCAGTGTCAGACAGGATGGCACTTCAAAAAAATTGTCCCCAAACAGCACATGATGCAAAGAAAAAAAGAGGCGCACCAAGGTCGCTGTGTGACTAAGCTAAGCGACACAAGTGGCCGACACAAACACCTGGTCCATCTAGGAGTGGCACTGCAGTGTCAGACAGGATGGCACTTCAAAAAAATTGTCCCCAAACAGCACATGATGCAAAGAAAAAAAGAGGCGCACCAAGGTCGCTGTGTGACTAAGCTAAGCGACACAAGTGGCCGACACAAACACCTGGCCCATCTAGGAGTGGCACTGCAGTGTCAGACAGGATGGCACTTCAAAAAAATTGTCCCCAAACAGCACATGATGCAAAGAAAAAAAGAGGCGCACCAAGGTCGCTGTGTGACTAAGCTAAGCGACACAAGTGGCCGACACAAACACCTAGCCCATCTAGGAGTGGCACTGCAGTGTCAGACAGGATGGCACTTCAAAAAATAGTCCCCAAACAGCACATGATGCAAAGAAAAATGAAAGAAAAAAGAGGTGCAAGATGGAATTGTCCTTGGGCCCTCCCACCCACCTTTATGTTGTATAAACAGGACATGCACACTTTAACGAACCCATCATTTCAGCGACAGGGTCTGCCACACGACTGTGACTGAAATGACTGGTTGGTTTGGGCCCCCACCAAAAAAGAAGCAATCAATCTCTCCTTGCACAAACTGGCTCTACAGAGGCAAGATGTCCACCTCATCATCATCCTCCGATTCCTCACCCCTTTCACTGTGTACATCCGCCTCCTCACAGATTTTTAATTCGTCCCCACTGGAATCCACCATCTCAGATCCCTGTGTACTTTCTGGAGGCAATTGCTGGTGAATGTCTCCACGGAGGAATTGATTATAATCCATTTTGATGAACATCATCTTCTCCACATTTTCTGGAAGTAACCTCGTACGCCGATTGCTGACAAGGCGAGCGGCTGCACTAAACACTCTTTCGGAGTACAAACTGGAGGGAGGGCAACTTAGGTAGAATAAAGCCAGTTTGTGCAAGGGCCTCCAAATTGCCTCTTTTTCCTGCCAGTATACGTACGGACTGTCTGACGTGCCTACTTGGATGCGGTCACTCATATAATCCTCCACCATTCTTTCAATGGTGACAGAATCATATGCAGTGACAGTAGACGACATGTTAGTAATCGTTGGCAGGTCCTTCAGGACCAGATGTGAGCACTCGCTCCAGACTGCTCTGCATCACCGCCAGCGAGTGGGCTCGGAATTCTTAGCCTTTTCCTCGCACCCCCAGTTGCGGGAGAATGTGAAGGAGGAGCTGTTGACGGGTCACGTTCCGCTTGAATTGACAATTTTCTCACCAGCAGGTCTTTGAACCTCTGCAGACTTGTGTCTGCTGGAAAGAGAGATACAACGTAGGTTTTTAAATCTAGGATCAAGCACGGTGGCCAAAATGTAGTGCTCTGATTTCAACAGATGTCTCCAGCTTCTTCTGCAAAAGCCTGATGAGGGGATTGACCTGACTCAGGCTGGCAGTGTCTGAACTGACTTCACGTGTGGCAAGTTCAAAGGGTTTGCAGAACCTTGCACAACGTTGAAATCATTCTCCACTGCGCTTGAGTCAGGTGCATTCCCCCTCCTTTGCCTATATCGTGGGCAGATGTATAGGCTTGAATGGCCTTTTGCTGCTCCTCCATCCTCTGAAGCATATAGAGGGTTGAATTCCACCTCGTTACCACTTCTTGCTTCAGATGATGGCAGGGCAGGTTCAGGACTGTTTGCTGGTGCTCCAGTCTTCGGCACGCGGTGGCTGAATGCCAAAAGTGGCCCACAATTCTTCGGGCCACCGACAGCATCTCTTGCACGCCCCTGTCGTTTTTTAAATAATTCTGCACCACCAAATTCAATGTATGTGCAAAACATGGGACATGCTGGAATTTGCCCAGATGTAATGCACGCACAATATTGGTGGCGTTGTCCGATGTCACAAATCCCCAGGAGAGTCCAATTGGGGTAAGCCATTCTGCGATGATGTTCCTCAGTTTCCGTAAGAGGTTGTCAGCTGTGTGCCTCTTATGGAAAGCGGTGATACAAAGCATAGCCTGCCTAGGAACGAGTTGGCGTTTGCGAGATGCTGCTACTAGTGCCGCCGCTGTTCTTGCTGCGGGAGGCAATACATCTACCCAGTGGGCTGTTACAGTCATATAGTCCTGAGTCTGCCCTGCTCCACTTGTCCACATGTCCGTGGTTAAGTGGACATTGGGTACAACTGCATTTTTTAGGACACTGGTGACTCTTTTTCTGAGGTCTGTGTACATTTTCGGTATCACCTGCCTAGAGAAATGGAACCTAGATGGTATTTGGTACCGGGGACACAGTACCTCAATTAAGTCTCTAGTTGCCTGTGAATTAACGGTGGATACCGGACACACGTTTCTCACCACCCAGGTTGACAAGACCTGAGTTATCCGCTTTGCAGCAGGATGACTGCTATGATATTTCATCTTCCTCGCAAAGGACTGTTGGACAGTCAATTGCTTACTGGAAGTAGTACAAGTGGTCTTCCGACTTCCCCTCTGGGATGACGATCGACTCCCAGCAGCAACAACAGCAGCGCCAGCAGCAGTAGGCGTTACACTTTAGGATGCATCGGAGGAATCCCAGGCAGGAGAGGACTCGTCAGAATTGCCAGTGACATGGCCTGCAGGACTATTGGCTTTCCTGTGTAAGGTGGAAATTGACACTGAAGGAGTTGGTGGTGTGGTTTGCAGGAGCTTGGTTACAAGAGGAAGGGATTTAGTGGTCAGTGGACTGCTTCCGCTGTCATCCAAAGTTTTTGAACTTCTCACTGACTTCTGATGAATGCGGTCCAGGTGACGTATAAGGGAGGATGTTCCTAGGTGGTTAACGTCTTTACCCCTACTTATTACAGCTTGACATAGGCAACACACGGCTTGACACCTGTTGTCCGCATTTGTGTTGAAATAAATCTACACCGAAGAGGTGATTTTTTTTGTATTTTGACCAGGCATGTCAATGGCCATATTCGTCCCACTGACAACAGGTGTCTCCCCGGGTGCCTGACTTAAACAAATCACCTCACCATCAGAATCCTCCTTGTCAATTTCCTCCCCAGCGCCAGCAACACCCATATCCTCATCCTTGTGTACTTCAACAGTGACATCTTCAATTTGACTATCAGGAACTGGACTGCGGGTGCTACTTCCAGCACTTGCAGGGGGCGTGCAAATGGTGGAAGGCGCAAGCTCTTCCCGTCCAGTGTTGGGAAGGTCAGGCATCGCAACCGACACAATTGGACTCTCCTTGGGAATTTGTGATTTAGAAGAATGCACAGTTCTTTGCTGTGCTTTTGCCAGCTTAAGTCTTTTCATTTTTCTAGCGAGAGGATGAGTGCTTCCATCCTCATGTGAAGCTGAACCACTAGCCATGAACATAGGCCAGGGCCTCAGCCGTTCCTTGCCACTCCGTGTCGTAAATGGCATATTGGCAAGTTTACGCTTCTATTCAGACGCTTTCAATTTTGATTTTTGGGTCATTTTACTGAACTTTTGTTTTTTGGATTTTACATGCTCTCTACTATGACATTGGGCATCGGCCTTGTCAGACGACGTTGATGGCATTTTATCGTCTCACCCATGACTAGTGGCAGCAGCTTCAGCACGAGGTGGAAGTGGATCTTGATCTTTCCCTATTTTAACCTCCACATTTTTGTTCTCCATTTTTTAATGTGTGGAATTATATGTCAGTATAAATAGCAATGGCCTACTACTATATATACTGCGCACAAATGAAATGCCCCACAGGTATGGATGGATAGTATACTTGACGACACAGAGGTAGGTAGAGCAGTGGCCTTCCGTACCGTACTGCTATATATACTCAGTGGCGTCACAAGCCGGGTGCGGGGTGTGTGGCCCGCACCTAGGTGTGACGCCTACTAAGGGGTGACACCACACTGTGGGCTCCTCCGCAGTGACAGGAGCCGAGCGCTGCAGTGTGAAAGTCTGCTACAGCAGCCGGCTCCTGTCATAAAAGAGGAGCCGACAGTGCTGGTAGACTGTCTCCGGGGGAAGCTCAGTACAGCCCAACATCTCCAGAGATGTTGGGCACACCCCCGGAGTGATGCCCCAGTGAGGCCACGCCCCTTTGTTGTTGGCCACACCCCGTTTTTGCTGCCAGCGCGTACCGGGTGTCGCCACACCCGGTGACGCCACTGTATATACTGGTGGTCACTGTCAGCAAACTGCAAAACTAAAATGCACCACAGGTATAGAATCTAGATGGATAGTATACTTGACGACACAGAGGTAGGTAGAGCAGTGGCCTTCCGTACCATACTGCTATATATACTGGTGGTCACTGTCAGCAAACTGCAAAACTAAAATGCACCACAGGTATAGAATCTAGATGGATAGTATACTTGACGACACAGAGGAAGGTAGAGCAGTGGCCTTCCGTACTGTACTGCTATATATACTGGTGGTCACTGTCAGCAAACTGCAAAACTAAATGCACCACAGGTATAGAATCTAGATGGATAGTATACTTGACGACACAGAGGTAGGTAGAGCAGTGGCCTTCCGTACCGTACTGCCATATATACTGGTGGTCACTGTCAGCAAACTGCAAAACTAAAATGCACCACAGGTATAGAATCTAGATGGATAGTATACTTGACGACACAGAGGTAGGTAGAGCAGTGGCCTTCAGTCCTGTACTGCCATATATACTGGTGGTCACTGTCAGCAAACTGCAAAACTAAAATGCACCACAGGTATAGAATCTAGATGGATAGTATACTTGACGACACAGAGGTAGGTAGAGCAGTGGCCTTCTGTACCGTACTGCTATATATACTGGTGGTCACTGTCAGCAAACTGCAAAACTAAATGCACCACAGGTATAGAATCTAGATGGATAGTATACTTGACGACACAGAGGTAGGTAGAGCAGTGGCCTTCCGTACCTTACTACTATATATACTGGTGGTCACTGTCAGCAAACTGCAAAACTAAAATGCACCACAGGTATAGAATCTAGATGGATAGTATACTTGACGACACAGAGGTAGGTAGAGCAGTGGCCTTCCGTACCATACTGCTAAATATACTGGTGGTCACTGTCAGCAAACTGCAAAACTAAAATGCACCACATGTATAGAATCTAGATGGATAGTATACTTGACAACAAAGAGGTAGGTAGCGCAGTGGCCTTCCGTACCATACTGCTATATATACTGGTGGTCACTGTCAACAAACTGCAAAACTAAAATGCACCACAGGTATAGAATCTAGATGGATAGTATACTTGACAACACAGAGGTAGGTAGAGCAGTGGCCTTCCGTACCGTACTGCTATATATACTGGTGGCCACTGTCAGCAAACTGCAAAACTAAAATGCACCACAGGTATAGAATCTAGATGGATAGTATACTTGATGACACAGAGGTAGGTAGAGCAGTGGCCTTCTGTACCGTACTGCTATATATACTGGTGGTCACTGTCAGCAAACTGCAAAACTAAAATGCACCACAGGTATAGAATCTAGATGGATAGTATACTTGACGACACAGAGGTAGGTAGAGCAGTGGCCTTCCGTACCGTACTGCTATATATACTGGTGGTCACTGTCAGCAAAACTCTGCACTGTACTTCTCCTATATAATACTGCTGGTCCCCAGTCCCCACAATAAAGCAGTGTGAGCACAGATATATGCAGCACACTGAGCACAGATATGGAGTATTTTTCAGGCAGACAACGTATAATACTGGTGGTCACTGGTCAGCAATACTCTGCACTGTACTCCTCCTATATAATACTGCTGGTCCCCAGTCCCCACAATAAAGCAGTGTGAGCACAGATATATGCAGCACACTGAGCACAGACATGGAGCATTTTTCAGGCAGACAACGTATAATACTGGTGGTCACTGGTCAGCAAAACTCTGCACTGTACTCCTCCTATATAATACTGCTGGTCCCCAGTCCCCACAATTAAGCAATAAGCACAAATATTTGCAGCAACATTAATAAATGGAGAGGACGCCAGCCACGTCCTCTCCCTAACATTTCCAATGCACGAGTGAAAATGGCGGCGACGCGCGGCTCCTTATGTAGAATCCGAATCTCGCGAGAATCCGACAGCGGGATGATGACTGCTATATATACTGGTGGTCACTGTCAGCAAACTGCAAAACTAAAATGCACCACAGGTATAGAATCTAGATGGAGAGTATACTTGACGACACAGAGGAAGGTAGAGCAGTGGCCTTCCGTACCGTACTGCTATATATACTGGTGGTCACTGTCAGCAAACTGCAAAACTAAATGCACCACAGGTATAGAATCTAGATGGATAGTATACTTGACGACACAGAGGTAGGTAGAGCAGTGGCCTTCCGTACCGTACTGCCATATATACTGGTGGTCACTGTCAGCAAACTGCAAAACTAAAATGCACCACAGGTATAGAATCTAGATGGATAGTATACTTGACGACATAGAGGTAGGTAGAGCAGTGGCCTTCCGTCCTGTACTGCCATATATACTGGTGGTCACTGTCAGCAAACTGCAAAACTAAAATGCACCACAGGTATAGAATCTAGATGGATAGTATACTTGACGACACAGAGGTAGGTAGAGCAGTGGCCTTCCGTACCATACTGCTAAATATACTGGTGGTCACTGTCAGCAAACTGCAAAACTAAAATGCACCACAGGTATAGAATCTAGATGGATAGTATACTTGACGACACAGAGGTAGGTAGAGCAGTGGCCTTCCGTACCATACTGCTATATATACTGGTGGTCACTGTCAACAAACTGCAAAACTAAAATGCACCACAGGTATAGAATCTAGATGGATAGTATACTCGACAACACAGAGGTAGGTAGAGCAGTGGCCTTCCGTACCGTACTGCTATATATACTGGTGGCCACTGTCAGCAAACTGCAAAACTAAAATGCACCACAGGTATAGAATCTAGATGGATAGTATACTTGACGACACAGAGGTAGGTAGAGCAGTGGCCTTCCGTACCGTACTGCTATATATACTGGTGGTCACTGTCAGCAAAACTCTGCACTGTACTCCTCCTATATAATACTGCTGGTCCCCAGTCCCCACAATAAAGCAGTGTGAGCACAGATATATGCAGCACACTGAGCACAGACATGGAGCATTTTTCAGGCAGACAACGTATAATACTGGTGGTCACTGGTCAGCAAAACTCTGCACTGTACTCCTCCTATATAATACTGCTGGTCCCCAGTCCCCACAATTAAGCAATAAGCACAAATATTTGCAGCAACATTAATAAATGGAGAGGACGCCAGCCACGTCCTCTCCCTAACATTTCCAATGCACGAGTGAAAAATGGCGGCGACGCGCGGCTCCTTATGTAGAATCCGAATCTCGCGAGAATCCGACAGCGGGATGATGACTGCTATATATACTGGTGGTCACTGTCAGCAAACTGCAAAACTAAAATGCACCACAGGTATAGAATCTAGATGGAGAGTATACTTGACGACACAGAGGAAGGTAGAGCAGTGGCCTTCCGTACCGTACTGCTATATATACTGGTGGTCACTGTCAGCAAACTGCAAAACTAAATGCACCACAGGTATAGAATCTAGATGGATATTATACTTGACGACACAGAGGTAGGTAGAGCAGTGGCCTTCCGTACCGTACTGCCATATATACTGGTGGTCACTGTCAGCAAACTGCAAAACTAAAATGCACCACAGGTATAGAATCTAGATGGATAGTATACTTGACGACATAGAGGTAGGTAGAGCAGTGGCCTTCCGTCCTGTACTGCCATATATACTGGTGGTCACTGTCAGCAAACTGCAAAACTAAATGCACCACAGGTATAGAATCTAGATGGATAGTATACTTGACGACACAGAGGTAGGTAGAGCAGTGGCCTTCCGTACCATACTGCTATATATACTGGTGGTCACTGTCAACAAACTGCAAAACTAAAATGCACCACAGGTATAGAATCTAGATGGATAATATACTCGACAACACAGAGGTAGGTAGAGCAGTGGCCTTCCGTACCGTACTGCTATATATACTGGTGGCCACTGTCAGCAAACTGCAAAACTAAAATGCACCACAGGTATAGAATCTAGATGGATAGTATACTTGATGACACAGAGGTAGGTAGAGCAGTGGCCTTCCGTACCATACTGCTATATATACTGGTGGTCACTGTCAGCAAACGGCAAAACTAAAATGCACTACAGGTATAGAATCTAGATGGATAGTATACTTGACGACACAGAGGTAGGTAGAGCAGTGGCCTTCTGTACCGTACTGCTATATATACTGGTGGTCACTGTCAGCAAACTGCAAAACTAAAATGCACCACAGGTATAGAATCTAGATGGATAGTATACTTGACGACACAGATGTAGGTAGAGCAGTGGCCTTCCGTACCATACTGCTATATATACTGGTGGTCACTGTCAGCAAACTGCAAAACTAAAATGCACCACAGGTATAGAATCTAGATGGATAGTATACTTGACGACACAGAGGTAGGTAGAGCAGTGGCCTTCCGTACCATACTGCTATATATACTGGTGGTCACTGTCAGCAAAACTCTGCACTGTACTTCTCCTATATAATACTGCTGGTCCCCAGTCCCCACAATAAAGCAGTGTGAGCACAGATTTATGCAGCACACTGAGCACAGATATGGAGTATTTTTCAGGCAGACAACGTATAATACTGGTGGTCACTGGTCAGCAATACTCTGCACTGTACTCCTCCTATATAATACTGCTGGTCCCCAGTCCCCACAATAAAGCAGTGTGAGCACAGATATATGCAGCACACTGAGCACAGACATGGAGCATTTTTCAGGCAGACAACGTATAATACTGGTGGTCACTGGTCAGCAAAACTCTGCACTGTACTCCTCCTATATAATACTGCTGGTCCCCAGTCCCCACAATTAAGCAATAAGCACAAATATTTGCAGCAACATTAATAAATGGAGAGGACGCCTGCCACGTCCTCTCCCTAACATTTCCAATGCACGAGTAAAAATGGCGGCGACGCGCGGCTCCTTATGTAGAATCCGAATCTCGCGAGAATCCGACAGCGGGATGATGACGTTCGGGCGCGCTCGGGTTAACCGAGTCATACGGGAGAATCCGAGTATACCTCGGACCCGTGTAAAATGGGTGTATTTCGGGGGGGTTCGGATTCCGAGGAACCGAACAAGCTTATCTCTAGCGTTCGCTGGGTGGGTGTATGACGTCAAATCCGGACACGAATAGGCTGAAGTGATCGCAAGCGCTGAGTAGGTTCAGAGCTACTCAGAAACTGCACAAACTGTTTTTGCAGAGCTCGGCTGCACATGCGTTCGAACTTCTGCTAAGCTAAAATACACTCCCCAGTGGGCGGCGGCATAGCGTTTACATGGCTGCTAAAACTAGCTAGCGAGCGATCAACTCGGAATGACCCCCCATGTGCACTGCAGGGGAGCAGATATAACATGTGTAGAGAGAGTTAGATTTGGGTGGGGTGTGTTCAATCTGAAATCTAAATTGCAGTGTAAAAATAAACCAGCCAGTATTTACCCTGCACAGAAACAATATATGTTATATCTGCTCCACCTGCAGTGCACATAGGTCATTCCGAGTTGATCTCTCGCTAGCTATTTCTTGCAGCGCTGCAAACAGATAGTTGCCGCCTATAGGGGAGTGTATTTTAGCCTTGCAAGTGTGTGATCGCATGTGCAGCCGAGCTGTACAAAAACATTTTGTGCAGTTTCTGAGTAGCTCTGAACTTACTCAGACCCTTGCGATCACTTCAGCCTGTCCGGGGCTGGAATTGACGTCAGACACCCGCCCTGCAAACGCTTCGACACACCTGCGTTTTTCCAAACACTCCCATAAAATGGTCAGTTGACACCCACAAACGCCTTCTTCCTGTCAATCTCCTTGCGATCGGCTGTGCAAATAGATTCTTTGTAAAATCCATCGCTCAGCAACGATCCGCTTTGTACCCGTATGACGCGCCTGCACATTGTGGTGCATACGCATGTGCAGTTCTGACCTGATCGCAGCGCAGCTAAAAATCCTAGCATGCGATCAGGTCGGAATGACCCCCATGGTTTTGCCCAACTGCCAACTGTTAGGTTCCTGGTGCTCAGAACAAGGGAGATGTTATGAAGCGAGTCCAGAGCACCAGGACGGAATGCTGGGAAAGGGGAATGGAAAGGGAATAGCCCCTGGCGCCCTATCTCCGTTGTCTCACCCGTGCTGTCAGTACACTCTTGCGAGACTATGGTTGCTTGAGCCCATGGCAGCCGCGTTTGAAGGGCGGATTACGTCTGCCCAACTTTGATGCCCCCTCAGGTCTTAATGAGAGACAAAGAGTGAACCGAGACAGGGTGATAACAAGGGGCCCTCTGACTAAACAACAAGGCCAGGGGCTACTAACAAACCTAAAGCCAAAGTATGTGCGGCTTGCCGCCAAAGGAAAAGAACAACAAAGGAAATGCTGACCACACGCCGACAATACTTTTGTGTACCGGCGGTGACAGCATAAGCAGAACCCTCTGCAAAACACCAGTGACAGAAATAATAAGGGAATACCGCGGCCTAAGCCAACGGACGCGGCCGTGCCGCTACTCACGGAACCGGTACGAATACTGGCAAACGGACAGGAACTCCCAATGCTGCTGACACAGACTCAGAACTGGAGGACAGGCAGAATCCCAAACGACAGACCGGTGGACACCAAGAAGCCAGAAACTTGCACAGGCAAAGGTACTGGACCTCAGGACAGGAACGCCTCACGGCAGGACACGGGATCAGACATAGGAATCGACACAGGGACTGACACAGGAATCGACACAGGAAGCTCAGGAACTAGCAGGAACCAAGCTCAGAACTCAAGCAGACTGAAAACCCAGGAATATCACCAGCATCTGTGAATTGCAAACAGCGAGCATATAACAGAGAGGCCTAATTAATAATCCCATGCAGCTGCCTTGTTGCATGATTCCAAACTGACCAGATGCAATTAGCAGCCAGGTGAGGCTGAACACAAGGGAACAAGCTGCAATTACACAGACTCACCAGCGGCAGCAGACAAGAGTATTCTAAAACAGAGCAACAGGAAATCCTGGCATGCAAGACAACTTTATAAACATAAAATAGGAATGAACCACTACCTGTGGTTCATAACACAACTAATTTACTGCTGTGATCAACTTTGAATTACCCCGTTAGTGTGAAGAGCTTCCTACCATCCATCTGTTATTAAAACAATTGTAGCGCAGAAGAAGGGTATGGTATTAGAGATGTGCGGCGGGCACTTTTCGTGGCACTTTAAAAAACTGGGCCCCAAACAGCACATCATGCAAAGAAGTAAAAGAGGTGCAATGAGGTAGTTGTATGACTAAGCTAAGTGACACAAGTGTGCGGCACAAAAACCTGGCGCATCTAAGAGTGGCACTGCAGTTTCAGACAGGGTGGCACTTTAAAAAACTGGGCACCAAACAGCACATCACGCAAAGAAGTAAAAGAGGTGCAATGAGGTAGCTGTATGACTAAGCTAAGCGACACAAGTGTACGGCACAAACACCTGGCCCATCTAGGAGTGGCACTGCGGGTGCAGACAGGATGGCACTTAAAAAACGTAGGCCCCAAACAGCACATCACGCAAAGAAGTAAAAGAGGTTCAATGAGGTAACTGGATGACTTAGCTAAGCTACACAAGTGTGCGGCACAAACAACATAGGATGTGCTGGAATTTGCCCAGATGTAATACACGCACAATATTGGTGGCACAAGAGAGCGTACCCCTAAACCACACACACGGCAAAGCCTATAAAATTAATTTGGATAATAATAACCCTTTTATTTGGAGCTATTATAATAATATGCAGCACAGGCGAGCGTATCCCTACACCACACAGGGCAAACCCTGTAAAAATTATTTGGATAATAATATAAGTAATGTATACAGTATAAGCCTTTTATTTAGAGTAAATAATATACAGCACAAGACACCACCACTGGACTTATGGCAGCAATAGACACCACCACTGGACTGATGCAGCACAAGACAACACCACTGGACTGGACTTATATGGCAGTACCCCTAGACTTATACGGCAGTACCCCTGGAGTTGTACAGCAATGTCAGACAGGATGGCACTTCAAAAAACTAGTCCCCAACCAGCACATGATGCAAAATAGAAAAAGAGGTGCAAGATGGAATTGCCCTTGGGCCCACCCACCCACCCTTATGGTGTATAAACAGGACATGCACACTTTGACAAACCAATCATTTCAGCGACAGGGTCTGCCACACCACTGTGGCTGAAATGACTGGTTTATTTGGGCCTCTACCAAAAAAAAGCAATCAATCTCTCCTTGCACAAACTGGCTTTACAGAGGCAAGATGTCGACCTCATCCTCATCCTCTCATTCCTCACCCCTTTCAGTGTGTACATCCTCCTAACAGAGTATTAATTTGTCCCCACTGGAATCCACCATCACAGGTCTCTGTGTACTTTCAGTAGGCAATTGCTGGTAAAGGTCTTCCTGGAGGAATTTATAATTCATTTTGATGAGCATCATCTTCTCCACATTCTGTGGAAGTAACCTCTTACGCCGATCGCTGATAAGGTGAGCGGCTGCACTAAACACTCTCTCGGAGTACACACTGGAGAAGGGGGGGGCAACTTAGGTAAAATAAAGCCAGTTTGTGCAAGTGCATCCAAATTGCCTGTTTTTCCTGCCAGTATACGTACGGACTGTCTGACATGCCTACTTGGATGCGGTCACTCATATAATCCTCCACCATTCTTTTAAAGGTGACTGAATCATATGCAGTGACAGTAGACATGTCAGTAATCGTTGGCAGGTAATTCAGTCCGGACCAGATGTCAGCACTCGCTCCTGACTGCCCAGAATCACCGCTAGCGGGTGGGCTAGGAAATCTTATCATTTTCCTCGCAGCCCCAGTTGTGGGAGAAAATGAAGAAGGAGCTGTTGACGGGTCACATTCCGCTTGAGTTGACAATTTTCTCACCAGCAAGTCTTTGAACCTCTGCAGACTTGTGTCTGCCAGAAAGAGAGATACAACGTAGGCTTTAAACCTAGGATCGAGCATGGTGGCCAAAATGTAGTGCTCTGATTTCAACAGATTGACCACCCTTGAATCCTGGCAAAGTGAATGAAGGGCTCCATCCACAAGTCCCACATACTTTGCGGAATCGCTTCATCTTAGTTCCTCCTTCAATTTCTCCAGCTGCTTCTGCAAAAGCCTGATGAGGGGAATGACCTGACTCAAGCTGGTAGTGTCTGAACTGACTTCACGTTTGGCAAGTTCAAAGGGTTGGAGACCCTTGCACAAGATGGAAATCATTCTCCATTGCACTTGAGTCAGGTGCATTCCCCCTCCTTTGCCTATATCATAGGTGGATGTATAGGCTTGAATGGCCTTTTGTTGCTCCTCCACCCTCTGAAGCATATAGAGTGTTAAATTCCACCTTGTTACCTCCTCTTGCTTCAGGTGATGGCAGGGCAGGTTCAGGAGTGTTTCATGGTGCTCCAGTCATCGGCACGCGGTTGCTGAATGCCGAAAGTGGCCTGCAATTTTTTGGGGCCACCGACAGCATTTCCTGCACTCCCCTGTCATTTTTAAAAAAATTCTGCACCACCAAATTAATTGTATGTGCAAAACATGGGATGTGCTGGAATTTGCCCAGATGTAATGCACGTACAATATTGGTGGCATTGTCCGATATCAAAAGTCCCCAGGAGAGTCTAATTGGGGTAAGCCATAGTGCAATGATGGCCCTCACTTTCCATAATAGGTTGTCAGCGGTGTGCCGCTTACGTAAAGAGGTGATACATAGCGTAGCCTGCCTAGGAACGAGTTAGCGTTTGCGAGATGCTGCTACTGGTGCCGCTGCTGTTGTTGCTACGGGAGGCAATACATCTACCCAGGGTTGTCACAGTCATATAGTTCTTAGTCTGCCCTGTTTCACTTGTCCACATGTCTGTGGTTAAGTGGACAATGGGTACAACTGCATTTTTTAGGACACTGAGGACACTTTTTATGACGTCTCTGTACATTCTCGGTATCGCCTGCCTAGTGAAGTGGAACCTAGATAGGATTTGGTACAGGGGGCACACTACCTCAAACAATTCTCTAATTCCCACTGAACTAATGACTGATACCAGATGCACGTCTAACACCAACATAGCTGTCAAGGCCTTGGTTATCAGCTTTACAATAGGATGACTGCTGTCATAGTATTTCATCTTCCTCACAAAGGACTGTTGGACAGTCAATTGCTTACTGGAAGAAGTACAAGTTGTCTTCCGACTTCCCCTCTGGGATGACAATCGACTCCCAGCAGCAACAACAGCAGCGGCAGCAACAGTAGGCGTACCACTCAAGGATCCTCCGGAAGAATCCCGGTTAGGAGAGGACTCCTCAGTCTTGCCAGTGACATTGCCTGCAGGACTACTGACGTTCCTGACTGAGGAGGAAGTTGATGTTGAGAGAGTTGGTGGTGTGGCTTGCAGGAGCTTGGGTACAAGAGGAAGAAGGGATTTAGGTGTCAGTGGACTGCTTACGCTCTTACTCAAAGTTTCACAACTTGACACTGACTTCTGATGAATGCGCTGCAGGTAACGTATAAGGGAGGATGTTCCTATGTGGTTAACATCCTTACCCCTACTTACTACAGATTGACAGAGGCAACACACGGCTTGACACCTGTTGTCCGGAAATGTGAAGAAATAATTCTGCACTGAAGAGGTGGCTTTTTTTGGTATTTTGCCCAGGCATCACAATAAACTTATTCATCCCACGGACAACAGGTGTCTCCCCCGGTGCCTGATTTAAACTAACCACATCACCATCAGAATCCTCATCGTCAACTTCCTCCTCAGCGCCAGCAACACCCATATCCTCATCATGGTGTACTTCAACAGTGACATCTTCAATTTGAATATCAGAAACTGGACTGTGGGTGCTCCTTTCAGCACTTGCAGAGGGCATGCAAATGGTGGAAGGAGCCACCTCTTACCATCCAGTGTTGGGAAGGTCAGGCATCGCAACTGCCGACACACTTAGACTCTCCTTAGGGATTTGTGATACCATCCTAGAACACACAGTTCTTTGCTGTGCTTTTACCAGCTTAACTCTTATCATTTTTATAGTGGGAAGATGAGGGCTTCCATTGTCATGTGAAACTGAAACATTAGTCATGAACATAGGCCAGGGCCTTAGCCGTTCCTTGCCACTCCGTGTTATAAATGGCATATTGTCAAGTTTACATTTCTCCTCAGACCATTTAAATTCATTTTTTGGGGTCTTTTTACTGAACTTTGGCTTTTTGGATTTGACATGCCCTCTACTATCACATTGGGCATCGGCCTTGGCAGACGACGTTGATGGGATTTCATCGTCTATGTCATGACTAGTGGAAGCAGCTTCAGCACTAGGAGAAAGTGGTTCTTGATCTTTCCCTATTTTATCCTCCAAATTTTTGTTCTCCATTATATTTCTGGAGTTAAATAACAATCGGGGTCATTCTGAGTTTATCGCTAGCTGCCGATTTTCACAGCGCAGTGATCAGGTAAAAAAAACGGCTAAACTGTGCATGCGTATGCTCCGCAGTTTGCAAGTGTGTCGTACGGGTACAAAGTGGACCGTTGCTGTGCGATGGATATAACGAAGAATCCGTTCGCACGGCCGAACAAGGAGATTGACAGGAAGAGTGTGTTTATGGGTGTCAACTGACCGTTTTCTGGGAGTGGTTGGGAAAACGCAGACGTGTCCAGGCGTTTGCAGGGCGGGTGTCTGACGTCAATTGCGTGACCAAAAAGACTGAATTGATCGCAAGGGCTGAGTAAATCCAGACCTACTCTGAAACTGCACAAAATGATTTTGCAGAGCTGCGCTGCAAAGGCGTTCGCACACTTGCAAAGCGAAAATACACTCCCCCGTGGGCGGCGACTATGCGTTTGCACAGCTGCTAAAAGTAGCTAGCGAGCGATTAACTTGGATTTACTTGCGGTAAAGGAGAGCATACTTCTACACTACACAGGGCAAACCCTGTAAAAACTATTTGGATTAAATATTAATAACCCCTTTATTTGGAGTAAATAATATACAGCACAATACAGCACCACTGAAGTTATATGGCAGTACCACTGGACTGGACTTATATGGCAGTACCACAGGAATTATACGGCAGTATCACTAGATTTATACGCCAGTACCACTGGAATTATACAGCAAGATCACTGGAATTATACGTCAGTATCAGTGGAATTATATTGCAGTGCCACTGGACATATATTGCAGTATCACTGGACTGGAATTATATGCCAGTACCACTGGAATTATACGGCAGGATCACTGGACATATATGGCAGTATCACTGGACTGGAGTTATACGCCAGTACCACTGGATTTATATGCCAGGATCACTGGATTTATACAACAGTACCACTGGAATTATACAGCAGGATCACTGGAATTATACGGAAGTACCACTGGACTTATTCGGCAGTACCACTGGACATATACGACAGTATCACTGGACTAGACTTATACGCCAGTACCACTGGAATTATATGACAGGATCACTGGAGTTATACGGCAGTACCACTAGACATATATGGCAGTATTACTGGACTGGAGTTATACACCAGTACCACTGGAATTATACAGCAGGATCACTGGATTTATACACCAGTACCATTGGAATTATACATCAGGATCACTGGAATTATACGGAAGTACCACTGGACATATACAGCTGTACCACTGGACATATACAGCAGTATCACTGGACTGGACTAATACGCCAATACCACTGGAATTATAAGGCAGAATCACTGGACTTATACGCCAGTACCACTGGAATTATATGGCAGTACCAGTGGACTTATACAGCAGTACCACTGGACATATACGGCAATATCACTTGACTGGAGTTATACGCCAGTAACACTGGAATTATATGGCAGTACCACTGGACTTATACGGCAGTACCACTGGACATTTACAGCAGTATCACTGGACTGGACTCATACGCCAGTACCACTGGAATTATATGGCAGGATCACTGGACTTATACGGCAGTACCACTGGACATATACGGCAGTATCACTGGACTGGACTTATACACCAGTACCACTGGAAATATATGGCAGTATCACTGGATTCATACGCCAATAACACTGGAATTATACGGCAGGGTCACTGGAATTATATGGCAGTACCACTGGACATATCCAGCAGTATCACTGCACTGGACTTATACGCCAGCACCACTGGAATTATACAGCAGTACCACTGGATTTATACGGCAGGATAACTGGTCTTATACGCCAGTACCACTGGAATTATACGGCAGTATCACTGGACTGGAGTTATATGCCAGTACCACTGGAATTATACGGCAGGATAACTGGTTTTATACGCCAGTACCACTGGAATTATATGGCAGGATCACTGGAATTATACGGCAGGATCACTGGAATTATACGGCAGTACCACTGGACTTATATGGCAGTATCACTGGACATATACTGCAGTATCACTGGACTGGACTTATACACCAGTATCACTGGAATTATATGGCAGGATCACTGGATTTATTCACCCGTACCACTGGAATTATATGGCAGTACCACTGGACTTATATGGCAGTATCACTGGACTGGACTTATTCGCCAATACCACTGGAATTATACGGCAGTACCACTGGACTGGATTTATTTGCCAGTACTACTGGAATTATATGCCAGTACCACTGGAATTATACGCCAGTACCACTGGAATAATACGGCAGAATCACTGGAATTATACAGCAGTACCACTGGATTTATACGGCAGTACCACTGGACATATACGGCAGTATCACTGGACTAGACTTATACGCCAGTACCACTGGAATTATACGGCAGGATCACTGGAATTATACGCCAGTACCACTGGAATTATATGGCAGGATTTTCTGGAATTGTACGGCAGTACCACTGGATTTATGCGGCAGTACCGCTGGACATATACGGCTGTATCAATGGACATATACAGCAGCACAGGGACACCACCACTGGACTCATGCAGTATAACACAGCACCACTGCAATGGACTGGACTTATACAGTAGCACTGGACATATGGCAGCAGAGCACTCCACCACTGTGACTGGACTGATGCAGCACAAGACACCACCACTGAACTGATGCAGCACAACACAGCACCAGTGGACTGGACTTATTCAGCAGGACTGGACATATGGCAGCAGAGGACACCACCACTGTGACTGGACTGATGCAGCAAAATACACCACCAATGAACTGATGCAGCACAACACAGCACCACTGGACTGGACTTATACAGCAGCTCTGGACATATTGCAGCAGAGGACACCACCACTGTGACTGGTCACTAGACTGACTGATGGACAGGACTCTAACACTGGTCTGATGCAGGACAACACAGCGACACTGTAAGGGACTTATTATACAGCAGCACTGGACATATATATGGCAGTATCACTGGATTTATACGGCAGCACCACTGGACATATATGACAGTATCACTGGAATTATATGGCACTATCACTGGACATATACGGCAGTATCACTGGATTTATACGGCAGTACCGCTGGACATATACGGCAGTATCACTGGACATATACGGCAGTATCACTGGAATTATATGGCAGTATCACTGAACATATACGGCAGTATCACTTGACATATACGGCAGTACCAATGGACATATACAGCAGCACAGGGACACCACCACTGGACTGATGGAGGACAACACAGCACCGCTGCAATGGACTGGTCTCATACAGCAGCACTGGACATATGGCAGTAGAGGACACCACCACTGTGACTGGACTGATGATGCACAAGACACTACCACTGTACTGATGCAGGACAACACAGCACCACTGCAATGGACTGGACTTATACAGCAGCACTGGACATATGGTAGCAGAGGACACCACCACTGTGACTGGACTAATGCAGCACAATACACCACCACTGTACTGATGCAGCACAACACAGCACCAGTGGACTGGACTTATACAGCAGCACCGGACATATGGCAGCAGAGGACACCACCACTGTGACTGGACTGATGCAGCACAAAACAATACCACTGAACTGATGCAGTACACTGAGGATGGAGACATGTCCTCTCTCTACACTCTCCAATGCCGGAGTGAAAATGGCGGCGATGCCAGGGCCCTAACTAGGGGGGGCTAAGGGGGCATGCGCCCCTGGTGTAGGATTTGAGGGGATGCAAAGTAGTTACAGAGGAGCAGGTTTTTGTTTTTTTTTAACCGGAAGTGTTGTGCTGCTCCAGTGAGACAGCAGACAGCTCCCGGGGCAATGTCTCTGACCCACCTGTCTGCCTTCAGCTGGCTCCGACGCTGTGCAGGTGAACCCCAGTACCTGGGATCTCTCCTATGTTGGCTACTGTCTTAAACTCTCTTCTTTGCTATGCAGTGCTGCGACTAGCGTGTGGTGTACTGTACAAGCTATAGAAGCACACTGTGCTCCCAGTTAGCAGTATCAACCTCCGCTTTGCCTCCCAGATGGAGGGATTTGGTATAGCTTATAGGGGGATGTAGTGTAGTGATGTAGTGTACCATATAGGGTATGTAGTGTAGTAATGTATTGCAGTATATAGGGGCATGTAGTGCAGCATATAAGGGGATGTAGTGTAGTAATGTAGTGTAGCATATAGGGTATGTAGTGCAGTGCATAGGGGCATGTAGTGCAGTGATGTAGTTCAGCATGTAGGGGATGTAGTATAGTGATGTAGTGCAGTGATTAGGGGACTGTAGTACAGTGATGAAGTGTAATGATATAGTGCAATGTACAATGACACACAGAGGAGCATGTAGTTGAACACGCTGGTGGGGGGACATGTGACGCATAGGGCATTTGAGGCACATAGGGTAATATTGTCCAATAGTATCTTCTTTTTCAAATTTTTTGATAATCTGATTATTTTAGTCTAACAGGGAAGGGGGGGGGGGGTACGCCAAATTACTGCCTTTCCCCGGGTGATGAAAATCCTAGTTTCGGCCCTGGCGATGCGCAAATCCATATATGGAATCCAGACCCCGTGAGAATCCGACAGCGGGATGATGACGTTTTGCCCCGTTCTGGTTTCCGAGTCAGGTGGGAAAACCCAAGCCTGACTCGGATCCGGGCTCGGGTGGTGAAGTTCGGGCAGATTCGGTTCTCAGGGATCCGAACCCACTCATCTCTAATATACACTGCTCTCAAAAATAAAGGGAACACTAAAATAACACATCCTAGATCTGAATGAATGAAATATTCTTACTAAATACTTTGTTCTTTACATAGTTGAATGTGCTGACAACAGAATCACACAAAAGTTATCAATTGAAATCAAATTTATTAACCCATGGATGTCTGGATTTGGAGTCACACTCAAAATTAAAGTGGAAAAACACACTACAGTCTGATCCAACTTTGATGTAATGTCCTTAAAATAAGTCAAAATGAGGCTCAGTAGTGTGTGTGGCCTCTACGTGCCTGTATGACCTCCCTACAACGCCTGGGGATGCTCCTGATGAGGTGGCGGATGGTCTCCTGAGGGATCTCCTCCCAGACCTGGACTAAAGCATACACCAACTCCTGGACAGTCTGTGGATGGAGTGAGATGGAGTGAGACATGATGTCCCAGATGTGCTCAATTGGATTCAGGTCTGGGGAACGGGCGGGCCAGTCCATAACATCAATGCCTTCATCTTGCAGGAACTGCTGACGCACTCCAGCCACATGAGGTCTAGCAATGTCTTGCATTAGGAGGAATTCAGGGCCAACTGCACCAGCATATGGTCTCACAAGGGGTCTGAGGATCTCATCTCGGTACCTAATGGCAGTCAGGCTACCTCTGGCGAGCACATGGAGGGCTGTGCGGCCCCCCAAAGAAATGCCACCCCACACCATTACTGACCCACTGCCAAACCGGTCATGCTGGAGGATGTTGCAGGCAGCAGAACGTTCTCCTTGGCGGCTCCAGACTCTGTCACATCTGTCACATGTGCTCAGTGAGAACCTGCTTTCATCTGTGAAGAGCACAGGGCGCCAGTGGCAAATTTGCCAATCTTGGTGTTCTCTGGCAAATGCCAAACGTCCTGCACGGTGTTGGGCTGTAAGCACAACCCCCACCTGTGGACGTTGGGCCCTCATACCACCCTCATGGAGACTGTTTCTGATCATTTGAGTAGACACATGCACATTTGTGGCTTGCTGGAGGTCATTTTGCAGGGCTCTGGCAGTGCTCCTCCTGTTCCTCCTTGCACAAAGGCAGAGGTAGCGGTCCTGCTGCTGGGTTGTTGCCCTCCTACGGCCTTCTCCACATTCCTGATGTACTGGCCTGTCTCCTGGTAGTGCCTTCATGCTCTGGACACTACGCTGACAGACACAGCAAACCTTCTTGCCACAGCTCACCTTGATGTGCCATCCTGGATGAGCTGCACTACCTGAGCCACTTGTGTGGGTAGTAGACTCAGTCTCATGCTACCACTAGAGTGAAAGCACCGCCAGCTTTCAAAAGTGACCAAAACATCAGCCAGAAAGCATAGGAGCTGAGAAGTGGTCTGTGATCACCACCTGCAGAACAACTCATTTATTGGGGGTGTCTTGCTAATTGCCTATAATTTCCACCTGTTGTCTATTCCATTTGCACAACAGCATGTGAAATTGATTGTCAATCAGTGTTGCTTCCTAAGTGGACAGTTTGATTTCACAGAAGTGTGATTGACTTGGAGTTACATTGTGTTGTTTAAGTGTTCCCTTTATTTTTTTGAGCAGTGTGTATTATATATATATATATATATATATATATATAGAAGTTCAATGCAGGAACGGCACTCAGAGACAACAGCAGGTCAAAAACGTGTATTAGCAGTCTACGATCGTTTCGGAGCACAGAGCTCCGTCGTCAGGACAAATAGCCACAGTGTAACAACCAGCATATACCCATTTATCCCCTTAAATACCTTAAAAGCATTAGGTGCCGGTATCCGCCGCGTCCACGCCCGCGTCTCACTTCCGTATCTGCTAGCTTCTACCACACTTCCGCTCCTGACGTCAGCCGTTGTCTAGGGAACCCATAAATGCGTTCCACCTAGGTTCCATTTGCGTTCCAGGATCAGGAAGGGACGGGCCTCAGATCTACGGGAGGAGGAAGGGCTGAAAAACAAAACGGAATAGTCGGCACATTAACAAACAAAAGAAACAATATACCAAATGAACAAAAGAACAGCATAAGAAAAATAACATAACATATGTAAACATATACAAACATAAATAGACATATATAAACAGAAATTGATCAGAGAAATTCAGGACTAGACATATTGAATAATATACTATAGGACGAGCTTATATATTAATCCCTATACTAGCGAGTTCCAATTAATTTTTTCATTTAACCCTCCTGGGGCACTCGTACCCAGCCTAGTAATCCACCTAGCTTCTTTAAGCAAAAGTTGTTTGGATCTGTCACCGCCCCTGAGGGTTAGTGGTACATGATCAATCATGTAGTACCGAAGTGAATCGAGAGTATGCCCTACACATTTAAAGTGTTTGGCCACCGGCTGGTCTATAGGTTTACCCTCTAAAATAAGCTTAATGGCCGATCTATGTGCCGCCATTCTTTCAGAGAATTTGCGGATGGTTTGACCAACATAAAAAAGACCGCAAAGGCACACAATGACATAGACCACGTAGGAGGAAGAGCAAGTTAGCACAAACCTAATCTCATAGGTCTTATTAACATGAGGATGTTTAAATGTTTTACAATTAAGCATGTATCTACAAGTAGCGCAGCCGCTACATTTGTAACAGCCAGGCGGTTTGTAGTACACATTAGGAGTACGCAAAACCCCCATGCCTGTAATGTCTGTTCTTACAACTCTGTCTCTGATATTTCTTCCACGACGGAAGGACATCAGCGGAGTGGATTTATGAAATATTTTAAGGTCAGGGTCGGATGACACAATGGGCCACAAGGCCTTGGTTGCCCTACTTACACCTGTACTCGAAGATGTAAAGTCACTAGGGAAAGGTATCCTATTTCTCAAATGTTTCATGGTGGGATTGAGTAAAGCATCACGAGACATCCCCAAAACTTCTTCTTTTTGTGCTAACAACATGTTAAGGTCATATCCACGAGCAACAAAATTAGACACTAGTGCATCCAATGCATCTGGTATCTTAGATGAATCAGAGGCAATACGGGCTACTCTCATCATCTGGGAACGCGGGAGGCCCTTCTTAAGAGGTACAGGATGATGACTAGAAGCCAGCAATACCGTGTTACGATCCGTAGGTTTATGAAAAACCTCGGTGGACACCTGTCCATTTACCAGCCGGATATTCACATCTAAAAAATTTATTTCCGAAGTGCTACACGTATATGTGAATTTGATGGGAGACTCCGAACCATTGACTTCATTCATGATGTTATCTAAAGCATCCTGGCCGCCACCCCACAGAACAAAAATATCATCAATATACCGACAGAACATCAAGATATTATCACTTATGTCAGAATTATCAAAGAAGATTTTACGTTCTTGCTCAAACATGAAAATGTTAGCATATGACGGGGCCACAGGGGACCCCATCGCACAACCTCTGCGCTGCAAAAAAAAGGAACCATCAAACAAAAAATAATTCTGATTCAAAATTAAATCAAGTAAAGCAAGAAATAAATCATGATCAAACACATCAGAAGGAAGCTCAGCCTCCAAAAATGTCCTCATAGCCAAAAGACCATCCCCATGAGGGATGGACGTATATAGGCTGCAGACGTCTAAGCAGCAAAGTAGAGTTCCATCAGGGATATTGGATAATGCTTGCAGCTTTTTGAGGAAGGAGGTGGTGTCTTTCAAATAAGTGTCCCGGTGAGGTAGCAGAGGTTGCAGAATAGAATCCAGTAGCAAAGCCACTGATCGATATAGGGACTCTGGAGCCGAGATTATAGGGCGTCCAGGGGGCCTTTCAGAGTTCTTGTGTAGTTTAGGGAGTGTGTACAAGAGAGGGACCTTAGGGTGCTTGATGTTTAATGCTCTGCAAATTTTATCAGGGAGTTTGCCAGACTCCTTGGCTGCATTCAGAATCCCTTCTAGTTCTTTCTGGAATTGAGAAGTAGGGTCACATAGCAACTTCTGATAGACTTCCCTATCAGCTAGCTGGGAGTAGATCTCATCCCGGTAGTATTGTATGTCCAACACAACTATCGCACCGCCCTTATCAGCGGGCCTAATCACTATGTCTTCATAGGTGCCGAGGGATTTGAGGGCATTGGTTTCCCTTTTAGACAGATTAAATTTTATCTTAGCTGGAGCAGCTGAGAATTTAGTGATGGACTCATCCAGTAATCTGTGGAAAGACTTAAGAGATGCGTTCGAAGACACAGGATCAAAAGAGGATCTGGAGGTACGTTTCAAGAAGTTGGAAAAGATGGACGAATCACAGGAATCCGGGGAGTTTTGGAAAAATTATTTCAGCCTGAGTCTCCGTGAGAAAGAGTGAAGGTCCTTAGACCAATTAAAGGCATCGTGTAAATTAGTGGGGACAAAACTCAGTCCCTTGCTGATGACTGAGGTCTCCGCCACATCAAGACTTCGCTGTGATAAATTAAAGATCAACGCTGCTGTTTCAGTGTTACAGCTCTTACCCCTTTGTTTTTGGCCACCCCTGCGGGTGGCAGAGAGGCTGTAGGGTTTGCAACTGCCCGGGTGCGCTCCCCTAAAGGGGCCCCCTTGTTGACAGAGCCATCGTCGCCTTCAGATGCTGCAAATTCACTATCTGAGCTTGAATGAGGTACATCTCTATATCTTGCAGAGGGTCTTTTATGCCATGGTCTTCGGGCTCTAGGATACTTTCGGAATGTCTTAGAGGACTCTCCCCCCGACAACCATCGGTATACCTGGTAGTCCTCATAATCAGCGTCCACAGCCAATTTCTTGTTCCTTTTAAACTTCAACAGATCATTTTTATATTGTTGGCACTGTGTCTCCAATTTCCTGATCCAATCCTGTGAGGGATCATCTTTCAGAAATTGCATGTGATCCCTTTCAACTGTCACAATCTTGGATCTCGTAGCAGTTAGTTCTTTATTAGATTCATCAATGACTAAAATCATAAGGTCAAATGCGCATTTATTTAAAATCGCCACCCATTTCCGCACAAAATCTGGGTTGTTACGCCCAATAGTAGGGATGTTCCGCACCCGGAACCCTCGGGGGATTTTGTGTTCCCGGAAATATTCAGAGAGAGAGGACCCATGTAGGTAATAGTCAATTTCTCTGCGTTTGAGTCGCCAAAGTTGATGGAAATAGGTTTCAGCATTACCAGTTGAGTCAGCATCACCCGGACCATCCTTGACAAGAATCTGATCAATTTCAGTTTGTGAAAAACTAAAAGTCTCTCCCAGATCAGCAATCTTCGTATTACGGCAACCAGGGGCATCCTGGGAGAGAGGTGCTGCGATATCCATGCTATATTAATAGCCTCTAGGATAGCAGAGGATAAACACCGTATAGGACAATAGCTTGTAAATAGTAGGGTGCCATGCAACGTGTGCTTATGAGCAAAGCACTAACATATATGTACAGCAGCAGCCGGCACTCCTCAAAAGGATCAACTTGCTCAGGTGCCAGAACAGTAAATGTGTAGAAGTTCAACCAGCATATACCCATTTATCCCCTTATTCAATATGTCTAGTCCTGAATTTCTCTGATCAATTTCTGTTTATATATGTCTATTTATGTTTGTATATGTTTATATATGTTATGTTATTTTTCTTATGCTGTTCTTTTGTTCATTTGGTATATTGTTTCTTTTGTTTGTTAATGTGCCGACTATTCCGTTTTGTTTTTCAGCCCTTCCTCCTCCCGTAGATCTGAGGCCCGTCCCTTCCTGATCCTGGAACGCAAATGGAACCTAGGTGGAACGCATTTATGGGTTCCCTAGACAACGGCTGACGTCAGGAGCGGAAGTGTGGTAGAAGCTAGCAGATACGGAAGTGAGACGCGGGCGTGGACGCGGCGGATACCGGCACCTAATGCTTTTAAGGTATTTAAGGGGATAAATGGGTATATGCTGGTTGTTACACTGTGGCTATTTGTCCTGACGACGGAGCTCTGTGCTCCGAAACGATCGTAGACTGCTAATACACGTTTTTGACCTGCTGTTGTCTCTGAGTGCCGTTCCTGCATTGAACTTCTACACATTTACTGTTCTGGCACCTGAGCAAGTTGATCCTTTTGAGGAGTGCCGGCTGCTGCTGTACATATATATATATATATATATATATATATATATATTGTAACACTGTAGGGGTGCAAGGTGCCTTTTCCTGGGGAATATGGCAGCACGCAGCAGCTGAGGAACAACACAAGTCCAGTTTCTGGTACAACTGACCCCGGCCAGTTTTATTGAAACAGAAAATAAAACAAACCCCAAAATAAAAATACCTTGCCTGTCCGGCACTAACTAAACATAAGATGTTCCTAACTGTCACTAAACAAAACACAGAGTTCTTCAGTACATACTGTATAGCTTACTTGCATCAGAAAGCGTGTCTCTCACACACAGATCCTGCAGCCTTCCCAGGCAGTCTGCCCATACTAATCAGGTTAGAAGCACTATATCACTCTTACACAGCTGAAACCCTTATTAGCCCTCTGTGAGGCCAAAGACCCGAACTGGGCCCAATGTCTAGAACTCGCCTTATCTCTCTCTCAGAGCCTTTACCCAGCTTTTACAGCAAACTGAAAAGGTTCAGACAAAACAAAAAGCATTTTTCCTAGAAGTTAACATTTTCTAAAACATGTAAGACAAGAACCTGGGACAAATATACCTGCCCTCAAACACTATCCCAGTGTTCTTGTCACATATCCCCCTCCCCTGTTTCGACCTAGGGGCCAGAACACTTGTAGCCCCCAAACAGAAGATGCGAGACAATGCATCTGCGTTGGCCAATTGTGTTCCCGGTCTATGTTCGACAGTAAACTTAAAGTCCTGCAACGCTAGAAACCATCTAGTTACACGAGCATTCTTGCCTCTATTTACATACATCCATTTTAAAGGGGCATGGTCTGTCACTAGTCTGAATTGTCTACCCAAGAGGTAATATCTCAAGGTATCTAGTGCCCACTTAATGGCCAAAGCCTCCTTTTCCACAATGGCATACCTTTTTTCATGCTCATTGAGTTTCCTACTCAAATAAATGATAGGGTGTTCGTCCCCATCTCTGGTTTGGGACAGCACAGCACCTATCCCTACCTCTGAGGCATCTGTCTGTACCACAAATTCTTTTGAAAAATCTGGTGTTATCAACACCGGTTGTGAACACAAAGCCACTTTTAACGCTTGGAACGCCTTTTCTGCATCAGGGTTCCATTTCACCACATTTGACTGCTTCCCTTTGGTAAGGTCTGACAACGGCACCGCTGTGGTCGCAAAATTAGGAATAAACCGTCTATAGTACCCAGTAATTCCCAAAAAAGCCCTTACCTGTTTTTTATTCACTGGACGAGGCCAGTTTTGAATAGCATCAACTTTATTCAATTGGGGCCTAATCAGACCTCTGCCTATGGTGAAGCCCAAGTATTTGACCTCCTCCATTGCGAGGCAGCACTTCTTTGGGTTAGCAGTTAACCCTGCCTCTCTGATTGAGTCCAGTACTGCTTGTACTTTAACCAAATGTGACCCCCAGTCTGTACTGTGAATTACCACATCATCCAAATAGGCAGCTGCATATTTTCTATGGGGCCTCAAAATTTTATCCATCGCCCGTTGAAAGGTTGCTGGAGCCCCATGCAACCCAAAGGGTAACATCTTATACTGGTACAGCCCCTCCGGAACCGAAAAGGCTGTTTTTTCTTTGGCGCTATCAGATAAAGGTATTTGCCAGTAACCTTTGGTCAGGTCCAATGTGGTGAGAAACCTGGCTGTTCCCAGCCTTTCTACAAGCTCATCCACACGGGGCATGGGGTATGCGTCAAACTTGGACACCTCATTTAACTTACGAAAGTCATTACAGAAGCGTATGCTACCGTCGGGCTTCGGGATGAGCACTATGGGACTGGACCACTCACTGTTAGACTCCTCTATGACTCCAAGTTCTAACATGGTTTTAACTTCCTTAGAAATAGCTTCTCGCTGAGCTTCAGGAATCCTATATGGCTTTAAATGAACCCTGACCCCTGGTTCTGTGACAATGTCATGTTTTATTATGGTCGTTCGGCCAGGCAGCTCTGAAAATACCTCCCTATTTTGGATGAGAAATTCTTTAACCTGATTGTTCTGATCAGCTGATAATGTCTCTGACACCTTCACTGCGGGAAGCAACCGGGGTGAAGACACCGAAGGGCAAGGCTCCGCTGACAGAGACAACCTATCTTTCCAGGGTTTGATTAAGTTAACATGGTAGATCTGTTCGGGTTTTCTCTTTCCCGGCTGGTATACTTTGTAATTAACCTCATTCACTTTTTCCCTAATCTCTAATGGACCCTGCCATTTAGCTAGGAATTTGCTTTCCACAGTGGGTACCAAAACAAGAACTCTATCTCCAGGAGCAAATTCCCGTATCTTGGCACTCCGGTTATAGACCCTCTGTAGAGCACTTTGGGCCTGTTCCATGTGCTCTCTGACAACAGGTAACACGGCTGCAATCCTATCCTGCATTTGTGTTACATGCTCAATAACGCTTCTATAAGGAGTGGGCTGTCCTTCCCACGTCTCTTTGGCAACATCCAACAGCCCTCTGGGGTGTCTACCATACAACAAATCAAATGGAGAAAACCCCGTAGAGGACTGAGGAACTTCTCTGATGGCCATTAACAAGTAGGGCAACAAACAATCCCAGTTTTTCCCATCTCTCTCAACAACCTTTTTTAACATACTTTTTAATGTTTTATTAAACCTTTCCACCAACCCGTCAGTTTGGGGATGGTAGATGGACGTCCTGAGGTGAGTGACCTTAAATAACTTGCATAATTCTTTCATGATCCTTGACATAAATGGAGTACCTTGGTCAGTCAAAATTTCTTTTGGTATTCCCACTCTACTAAATACCTGCACCAGCTCCCTAGCTATCGCCTTGGTTGTGATAGTGCGTAAAGGGACAGCCTCAGGATATCGAGTGGCATAGTCCATAATTACCAGGATATACTGATGGCCCCGAGCAGACTTTAACAAGGGCCCCACGAGATCCATGGCTATTCTGTCAAACGGGACCTCTATAATAGGCATGGGAACTAGTGGGCTCCTGAAATGGGGTCTAGGGGCATGATACTGGCATTCAGGACAGGAAGAACAATATTCAGACACTTCTTTATAAACCCCTGGCCAAAAGAACCTTTGTAAAACTCTTTCAGTGGTTTTTTCTGCCCCTAAATGTCCTGCGGTAACGTGACTATGAGCTAAATCTAGTACCGTTCTCCGATAAGGCTGGGGAACTACCAGCTGTTCCACCACATCCTCACCCCTTTTGACAATGTGGTACAAGAGCTCATTACAGATGGCCATGTGGGGATACGTAACCCTGTCACCTGGTACCACAGGTTCCCCATTAACAATCTTAACATTCTCTCTAGCCTTTATTAAGGTAGGATCCTTTAACTGTTCAGACGCAAACAGATCCTTCTTTACCTCCAAGTCAGGCACGCTTTCAGTTCTAACTACTATGTCTCTGTTCCCGGCAAGAGGGTCCTCACTGGACTCCCCATCTGTCACTTCCCCAGCCAAACTAGCAAAAGGCAAAGGGCCAGAAAGTTCCGAAGACCCACGTACATCCAAAAAATCACCGGTATTATCAACTGGCTTTTTACTTCTCACATCTGTTGATAACCGTGATTCCCACAGTTTCCAAAAATGAGGAAAATCCCTCCCTATTATGGCCTCATGCACCAAGGTAGGGACCAGTCCCACTTTAACCATTGCTGACCCACAACAAGTTTCTATATTCACCTCAGCAGTGGCATAATATTGGGTATCCCCATGTATGCAAGTTACCCCAATAGGTATTTGCTGGACCTTTAAGGGGTTCACTAACCCAGCTTTCACGAGGGTAACTAAACTTCCTGAATCTAGCAAGGCCTCTACCCGGTTACCTTCTAAGAACACATCACACATTTGTTTTTCCAGCTCAGGTGAAGGTACCACAGTACAGGCTAACCTAGCAAAGAAAGACATTCTGCGACATTCAAAGGCAGCATCACATTGCATGGGTTCTTGCGTGACTGGGCAATTGGCAATAACATGACCTGGCATACCACACCTAAAACATTTAACCACACGATTATCAACCCATTTGGGCAGCATAGACCGTTCTAGCCCCATTGGCCTGTTTCCAGGGCCAGTGTTTACAGTCTCTCCAGCCTTGCGTTCTCTTAACCGCCCAGCAACGTTTTCCCACGGAACAGTCTTACCAGTCTTTACTGAAGGGCGCTGTCGAGGATCTATGGGTTGCTGGGTGGTCATCAGTAGTTCCTCTGCTGCCAAATACCTCTCTACCATGTCCACTAATTGGTCAGCAGTACCCGGGTTTCCATGGCTCACCCACTTGCGCAGGACCATGGGCAAAGATCTCAAGTAGCGGTCCATGACGACTCTTTCCACCATCTGGGGACCAGTTAATGTCTCTGGCTGCAGCCATTTTTTTGTTAGCTGAATAAGGTCGTGCATCTGGGAGCGCGGAGGCTTCTCCATGGCGTACAGCCAACGGTGCACCCGTTGTGCTCGTACTGACAGCGTGACTCCCAGGCGGGTCAGGATCTCAGTCTTTAGTTTATCATAGTCCCGAGCCTCAGCAGGGCTTAAATCAAAGTAAGCTTTTTGGGGCTCACCTGACAGGAAAGGTGCCAGCAGACTGGCCCACTGTGCTTTCGGCCAGTTCTCACGCTCGGCAGTCCTTTCAAACGTGGTCAGATAGGCCTCCACATCATCAGCCTCTGTCATTTTCTGCAGGAAGTGACTGGCTCGTATAGAACTAGAGCTGGTTGGAGCACTGACGGCCACATCTCCAACCCGAGCTGCAAGTCTCTGCACCACTTCTGCTAAGGCCTCTCTATCCTGACGCTGTAGTCTCCAATTTTCCTCCATTGCCACCTGCTGCTGTCGGTTGGCCTCCTGCTGAGCCGCTGTAGCTTGCAGCAAGGCTTTAAGCAGATCCTCCATGTCAACAGATTTTTCAGGCGGCTTTGCAGCTGCTTTCACCCAGGACATATATCAAACCCTCAGGGGTGAGTCTCAGTAACTTCACACTGGGCTGTATCTGCATAAACCACCGTTTTCTGCAGGCCTCACAAAGCTGCTGCTTTCACTTATGCGCAGAACGGCCTGCTCGCATTCTCCACCAAGTTGTAACACTGTAGGGGTGCAAGGTGCCTTTTCCTGGGGAATATGGCAGCACGCAGCAGCTGATGAACAACACAAGTCCAGTTTCTGGTACAACTGACCCCGGCCAGTTTTATTGAAACAGAAAATAAAACAAACCCCAAAATAAAAATACCTTGCCTGTCCGGCACTAACTAAACATAAGATGTTCCTAACTGTCACTAAACAAAACACAGAGTTCTTCAGTACATACTGTATAGCTTACTTGCATCAGAAAGCGTGTCTCTCACACACAGATCCTGCAGCCTTCCCAGGCAGTCTGCCCATACTAATCAGGTTAGAAGCACTATATCACTCTTACACAGCTGAAACCCTGATTAGCCCTCTGTGAGGCCAAAGACCCGAACTGGGCCCAATGTCTAGAACTCGCCTTATCTCTCTCTCAGAGCCTTTACCCAGCTTTTACAGCAAACTGAAAAGGTTCAGACAAAACAAAAAGCATTTTTCCTAGAAGTTAACATTTTCTAAAACATGTAAGACAAGAACCTGGGACAAATATACCTGCCCTCAAACACTATCCCAGTGTTCTTGTCACAATATATATATATACTAGGTGCTTCATCGCGCCCTACGAGCGCTCTTCACACCGTCGGAAGGGGCTGTGCCCCGTTAACGCCTGCAGAGACGCGGGGCGTCGGGGAGGGAACACAAAGACGCGGGGCGGCGGGGAGGAGACAGACGGGGAGGGGACACAGAAACGCAGGGAGGGGACACAGAGACGCAGGGCGGGGACACAGAGACGCAGGGTGGCAGGGAGGGGACACAGAGAGGCGGGGTGGCAGGGAGGGGACGCAGAGAGGCGGGGCGGCAGGGAGGGGACGCAGAGAGGCGGGGCGACAGGGAGGGGAGGCAGGGAGGGGACGCAGAGACAAGGGGCGGCAGGGAGGGGACGCAGAGACGCGGGGAGGGAGGGGACGCAGAGACGCAGGGTACCAGGGAAGGGACGTAGAGATGTGGGGCGGCAGGGAGGGGACGCAGAGAGGCGGGGCGGCAGGGAGGGGATGCAGAGAGGCGGGGCAGCAGGAAGGGGAGGCAGATACGCGGGGCGGCAGGGAAGGGACGCAGAGACGCGGGGCGGCAGGGAGGGGACGCAGAGAGTCGGGCGGCAGGGAGGGGACGCAGAGACGCAGGGAGGGGACACAGACGCGGGATGCCAGGGTGGGGACGCAGAGACGCGGGGCGGCAGGGAGGGGACGCAGAGAAGCGGGGCGGCAGGGAGGGGATGCAGAGACGCGGGCGGCAGGGAGGGGACGCAAAGACGCGGGCGGCAGGGAGGGGACGCAGAGACGCGGGCGGCAGGGATAGGATGCAGAGACGCAAGCGGCAGGGAGGGGATGCAGAGACGCGGGCGGCAGGGAGCGGACACAGAGACGCGGGCGGCAGAAAGGGGACGCAGAGACGCGGGGTACCAGGGAGGGGACGCAGAGACGCGGGCGGCAGAGAGGGGAGGCAGAGACGCGGGGCGGCAGGTAGGGGACGCAGAGACACGGGGTGGCAGGGAGGGGATAGAGAGACGTGGGGCGGCAGAGAGGGGATGCAGAGATGCAAGGCGGCAGGGAGGGGATGCAGAGACGCGGGGCGGCACGGAGGGGACACAACAACGCGGGGTGGCAGGGAGGGGATGCAGAGACGCGGGGTGGCAGGGAGGGTACCCAGAGATGCGGGGCGGCAGGGGGGGGACGCGTGGCGGCAGGGAAGGGATGCCGAGACGCGGGCGGCAGGGAGGGAACGCAGAGACGCGGGGCGGCAGGGAGGGAACGCAGAGACGAGGGGCGGCAGGGAGGGGACGCAGAGACGCGGGGCGCCAGGGAGGGGACGCAGAGACGCAGGGCGGCAGGGAGGGAACGCAGAGACGCAATGCGGCAGGGAGGGAATGCAGAGACGCGGGGTGGCAGGGAGGGGACGCAGAGACGCTGGGCGGCAGGAAGGGGACACAGAGATGCGGGGCGGCACGGAGGGAATGCAGAGACACGGGGTGGCAGGGAGGGGACGCAGAGACGCTGGGCGGCAGGGAGGGGACGCAGAGACGTGGGACGGCAGGGAGAGAAAGCAGAGACGCGGGGCGGCAGGGAAGGAACGCAGAGACGTGGGGTGGCAGGGAGGGGACGCAGAGACGCTGGGCGGCAGGGAGGGGACGCAGAGACGCTGGGTGGCAGGAAGGGGACGCAGAGATGCAGGGAGGGGATGCAGAGACGTGGGGGGCGGCAGGGAGGGGACGCAGAGATGCAGGGAGTGGATGCAGAGACGCGGGGGACGGCAGGGAGGGGACGCAGAAACGCGGGCGGCAGGGAGGGGATGCTGAGAGGCGGAGCTGCCTGTGCACTCTCTCTCACCTGTGAAGTTGGTGTAGCTGCCACAGTAGCATGAGTGCTGTCCCCTGTCTCTGGCCTGTCGAGCCGGCAGCCAAGCCCCTGTGGTGTACAGTCTGGGACTCTGGGGATGGTGGGAGGCAGCGTTGTGTTCGGTGTGCGGAGGAGGCAGCGGGTGTCTGTACATGGAGCAGGGGGGGCTATGAAGCCTTCTCCTGCGCCACCCGTCCGTCCTGATGTGTATGGCGGCGGCGGCAGCAGTTACAGGCGCGGGTGATGCTGCGCCGTAACTGCACTCTCTTCGTCCGGACGGCGTCTGGGGGGACAGTGGGTCCCAGGCGTGGCTGCAGTGTGGGAGATGGCATTGGGGGTGTGCGGAGGGCGGGAGGGGTGGTGCGGGCTGCGGCTGTCTGGTCGGCCGTGGTGTGGGCGGCGGGGCCCGGCCACCGTGTCCGTGCTGTGGATGGCTGTGGGAGGTGCTGGCTTGTGCAGCAGGTGGGATCGGTGCGGTGGGTTAGGCTGGGCAGTGTGTACTGGTGAGGTATGCAGGCGTCGGGGTCGGGGGTGTCTGGGCTGTCAGAGGCTGCATGTGGGAGCTGCTGGAGGGGGGTTTGGGGTGTGTGGTGCGGGTGGCATTGGGGTGTAGGTGGCACGGGAGGGGTCTATGGTTACCTGGCAGTGTTGGGTGTCCATGCCCTGGTGGCTTCTGGCTGGTGGGCGGATTATGTGTCTGCAGCTCCGTCCTGCTAGTGGTGTGCTGGGACAGGGCAGGAGCTGCTAACTCCGCCCACCACTGTGACTCCACCCAGCGTTAGAGGGCCAAGCACAGAGTCACATATATAGGATATATATATATATATATATATATATATATACAGTTTACATACTCCTATATACTGCATACCATGTGTGCTGCCTGTCTCCTCCAGGATGCCTGAGGTGAGGTAATTGCATGCACAAATGTGGGAAGGCAATACCTGAAAATTCCAGCTATAGTTATAAAAACAGCAATACAAAAGGGACAGCCACAGTTCTGCAGAAGTAACCTAAAGCTAAAATATTATCATGTACAGTATAGGTGCATGATAGTGTCCATTGAATAAAGTGACTTGTATTCTCCCTTTAGTGTGGCTGGTGAAAAGGTTAGCATTACTGCCTCACAGCACTGAGGTCCTGGGTACGATTCCCACCATAACACTAACTGTGCGGAGTTTGTATATTCTGCCTGTGCTTGCGCGGGTGTCCTCCAGGCACTCCGGTTTCCTCCCACACTCCAAAAATACACTGGTACGTTAATTGTTTGTCTCCCGACAAAAATTAACCCTACTGTGTGTACATCAGTGGCGTGCGGTGAGGTGAGGTAGGTGAGGCAGAGCCTGTTCCTGTCATTCTAACAATGACTGTATAAAGTATATGAAAAATAAAAAGAATATGTTAGAAATATCTTCTTTGTATTATTCTAATAATTTTATAGTCAAAACTCTAAAGTAAAAAATCTATGGCAGGTGAGGCAGTGCCTAGCTTTTCTGCACATCTTTGAGCAAAACGCACCAAATTTCAAGGAGTTTATTAGTGATGAGCAGGTTCGGTTCCTCGGGATCCGAACCCCCCCGAACTTCACCCTTTTTTGCACGGGTCCGAGCAGACTCGGATCCTCCCGCCTTGCTCGGTTAACCCGAGCGCGCCCGAACGTCATCAACCCGCGGTCGGATTCTCGCGAGATTCATATTCTATATAAGGAGCCACGCGTCGCCGCCATTTTTCACTCGTGCATTGGAGATGATCGTGAGAGGACGTGGCTGGCGTCCTCTCAGTTTCTATGTTCAGTGTGCTGCAAATATCTGTGCTCAGTGTGCTGCAAATATCTGTGCTCATTGTGCTGCAAATATCTGTGCTCAGTGTGCTGCAAATATCTGTGCTCAGTGTGCTACAAATATCTACGTTCTCTGCCTGAAAAACGCTCCATATCTGTGCTCAGTGTGCTGTAAATATCTGTGATCAGTGTGCTAATTGCTTTATTGTGGGGACTGGGGACCAGCAGTATTATATAGTAGGAGGACAGTGCAGAGTTTTGCTGACCAGTGACCACCATTATACGTTCTCTGCCTGAAAAACGCTCCATATCTGTGCTGCATTGTAGTATATAGTAGGAGGACAGTGCAGAATTTTGCTGACCACCATTATATATATAGCAGTACGGTACAGTAGTCCACTGCTCTACCTCTGTGTCGTCAAGTATACTATCCCATCCATACCTGTGGTGCATTTAAGTTTTGCACATTATATATATAGTAGGAGGACAGTGCATAATTTTGCTGACCACCAGTATATAATATATAGCAGTACGGTACAGTAGGCCACTGCTCTACCTACCTCTGTGTCGTCAAGTATACTATCCATCCATACCTGTGGTGCATTTCAGTTGTGCGCAGTATATATAGTAGTAGGCCATTGCTATTGATATATTACTGGCATATAATTCCACACATTAAAAAATGGAGAACAAAAATGTGGAGGGTAAAATAGGGAAAGATCAAGATCCACTTCCACCTCGTGCTTAAGCTGCTGCCACTAGTCATGGCCGAGACGATGAAATGCCATCAACGTCGTCTGCCAAGGCCGATGCCCAATGTCATAGTAGAGAGCATGTAAAATCCAAAAAAATAAAGCTCAGTAAAATGACCCAAAAATCTAAATCAAAATCATCTGAGGAGAAGTGTAAACTTGCCAATGTGCCATTTACGACACGGAGTGGCAAGGAACGGCTGAGGGCCTGGCCTATGTTCATGGCTAGTGGTTCAGCTTCACATGAGGATGGAAGCACTAATCCTTCTGCTAGAAAACTCAAGAGTTAAGATGGCAAAAGCACAGCAAAGAACCGTGCGTTTTTCTAAATCACAAATCCCCATGGAGAGTCCAATTGTGTCGGTTGCGATTCCTGACCTTCCCAGCACTGGACGGGAAGAGGTGGCACCTTCCACCATTTGCACGCCCCCTGGGAGCACCCGCAGTCCAGTTCCTGATAGTAAAATTGAAGATGTCACTGTTGAAGTACACCAGAATGAGGATATGGGTGTTGCTGGCGCTGGGGAGGAAATTAACAAGGAGGATTTTGATGGTGAGGTGGTTTGTTTAAGTCAGGCACCCGGGGAGACACCTGTTGTCCGTGGTACAAATATGGCCATTGACATGCCTGGTCAAAATACAAAAAAAAAATCACCTCTTCGGTGTGGAATTATTTCAACAGAAATGCGGACAACTGGTGTCAAGCAGTGTGTTGCCTTTGTCAAGCTGTAATAAGAAGGGGTAAGGACGTTAACCACCTAGGAACATCCTCCCTTATACGTCACCTGGAGCGCATTCATCAGAAGTCATTGACAAGTTAAAAAACTTTGGGTGACAGCGGAAGCAGTCCACTGCCAACTAAATCCCTTCCTCTTGTAACCAAGCTCCTGCAAACCACACCACCAACTCCCTCAGTTTCAATTTCCTCCTTACCCAGGAAAGCCAATAGTCCTGCAGGCCATGTCACTGTCAAGTCTGACGAGTCCTCTCCTGTCTGGGATTCCTCTGATGCATCCTTGAGTGTAACGCCTACTGCTGCTGGCGCTGCTGTTGTAGCTGCTGGGAGTCGATCGTCATCCCAGAGGGGAAGTCGGAACACCACTTGTACTACTTCCAGTAAGCAATTGACTGTCCTTTGCAAAGAAGATGAAATATCACAGCAGTCATCCTCCTGCAAAGCAGATAACTCAGGCCTTGGCAGCCTGGGTGGTGAGAAACGTGTTTCCGGTATCCACCGTTAATTCACAGGGAACTAGAGAATTGATTGAGGTACTGTGTCCCCGGTACCAAATACCATCTAGGTTCCATTTCTCTAGGCAGGCGATACCGAAAATGTACACAGAATTCAGAAAAAGAGTCACCTGTGTCCTAAAAAATGCAGTTGTACCCAGACATGTGGACAAGTGGACCAGGGCAGACTCAGGACTATATGACTGTGACAGCCCACTGGGTAGATGTATTGCCTCCCGCAGCAAGAACAGCAGCGGCGGCACCAGTAGCAGCATCTCGCAAACGCCAACTCGATCCTAGGCAGGCTTCGCTTTGCATCACCGCTTTCCATAAGAGGCACACAGCTGACAACCTCTTACGGAAACTGAGGAACATCATCGCAGAATGGCTTACCCCAATTGGACTCTCCTGGGGATTTGTGACATCGGACAACGCCACCAATATTGTGCGTGCATTAAATCTGGGCAAATTCCAGCACGTCCCATGTTTTGCACATACCTTGAATTTGGTGGTGCAGAATTATTTAAAAAACGACAGGGGCGTGCAAGAGATGCTGTCGGTGGCCAGAAGAATTGCGGGCCACTTTCGGCATTCAGCCACCGCGTGCCGAAGATTGGAGCACCAGCAAACACTCCTGAACCTGTCCTGCCATCATCTGAAGCAAGAGGTGGTAAGGAGGTGGAATTCAACCCTCTATATGCTTCAGAGGATGGAGGAGCAGCAAAAGGCCATTCAAGCCTATATACAGCTACCTACGATATAGGCAAAGGAGGGGGAATGCACCTGACTCAAGCGCAGTGGAGAATGATTTCAATGTTGTGCAAGGTTCTGCAACCCTTTGAACTTGCCACACGTGAAGTCAGTTCAGACACTGCCAGCCTGAGTCAGGTCATTCCCCTCATCAGGCTTTTGCAGAAGAAGCTGGAGAGATTGAATGAGCAGCTAAAACAGAGCGATTCCGCTAGGCATGTGGGACTTGTGGATGGAGCTCTTAGTTCGCGTAAACAGGATTCACGGGTGGTCAATCTGTTGAAATCAGACCACTACATTTTGGCCACCGTGCTCGATCCTAGATTTAAAACCTACGTTGGATCTCTCTTTCCGGCAGACACAAGTCTGCAGAGGTTCAAAGACCTGCTGGTGAGAAAATTGTCAAGTCAAGCGGAACGTGACCAGTCAACAGCTCCTCCTTCACATTCTCCCGCAACTGGTGCTGCGCGGAAAAGGCTAAGAATTCCGAGCCCACCCGCTGGCGGTGATGCAGGGCAGTCTGGAGCGAGTGCTGACATCTGGTCCGGACTGAAGGACCTGTCAACGATTACTGACATGTCGTCTACTGTCACTGCATATGATTCTGTCACCATTGAAAGAATGGTGGAGGATTATATGAGTGACCGCATCCAAGTAGGCATGTCAGACAGTCCGTACGTATACTGAATTATAATCAATTCCTCCGTGGAGACATTCACCAGCAATTGCCTCCAGAAAGTACACAGGGACCTGAGATGGTGGATTCCAGTGGGGACGAATTAATAATCTGTGAGGAGGGGGATGTACACAGTGAAAGGGGTGAGGAATCGGACGATGAGGAGGAGGTGGACATCTTGCCTCTGTAGAGCCAGTTTGTGCAAGGAGAGAGTGATTGCTTCTTTTTTGGTGGGGGCCCAAACCAACCAGTCATTTCAGTCACAGTTGTGTGGCAGACCCTGTCGCTGAAATGATGGGTTTGTTAAAGTGTGCATGTCCTGTTTATACAACATAAGGGTGGGTGGGAGGGCCCAAGGACAATTCCATCTTGCACCTCTTTTTTCTTTCATTTTTCTTTGCATCATGTGCTGTTTGGGGACTATTTTTTGAAGTGCCATCCTGTCTGACACTGCAGTGCCACTCCTAGATGGGCCAGGTGTTTGTGTCGGCCACTTGGGTCTCTTAGCTTAGTCACACAGCTACCTGATGGCGCCTCTTTTTTTCTTTGCATTATGTGCTGTTTGGGGACTATTTTTTTGAAGTGCCATCCTGTCTGACACTGCAGTGCCACTCCTAGATTGGCCAGGTGTTTGTGTCGGCCACTTGGGTCGCTTAGCTTAGTCACACAGCTACCTCATTGCGCCTCTTTTTTCTTTGCGTCATGTGCTGTTTGGGGACTATTTTTTTGAAGTGCCATCCTGTCTAACACTGCAGTGCCACTCCTAGATGGGCCAGGTGTTTGTGTCGGCCACTTGGGTCGCTTAGCTTAGTCACACAGCTACCTCATTGCGCCTCTTTTTTTCTTTGCATGATGTGCTGTCCCATGTGCTGTTTGGGGACTATTTTTTTGAAGTGCCATCCTGTCTGATACTGCAGTGCCACTACTAGATGGGCCAGGTGTTTGTGTCGGCCACTTGTGTCGCTTAGCTTAGTCACACAGCTACCTCATTGCGCCTCTTTTTTTCTTTGCATCATGTGCTGTTTTGGGGACAATTTTTTTAATCTGCCATCCTGTCTTACACTGCAGTGCCACTCCTAGATGGGCCAGGTGTTTGTGTCAGCCACTTGGGTCGCTTAGCTTAGTTATCCAGCGACCTCGGTGCAAATTTTAGGACTAAAAATAATATTGTGAGGTGTGAGGTGTTCAGTATAGACTGGAAATGAGTGTAAATTATGGTTATTGAGGTTAATAATACTATGGGATCAAAATGACCCCCAAATTCTATGATTTAAGCTGTTTTTGAGGGTTTTTTGTAAAAAAACACCCGAATCCACAAAAAAATTTCAGGGAGGTTTTGCCAAAACGCGTCCGAATCCAAAACACGGCCGCGGAACCGAATCCAAAACCAAAACACAAAACCCGAAAAATTTCCGGTGCACATCACTAGAGTTTATACTGCTGAACCTGTGTATTATGCCCAGATGTACACTTTGGCTCATATGTTGTGTGTAAATCTGTCTCTGGTACTTACCAGTGCCTCCTGAGCAATTTACCTCACCGCACCCCCCTGGAGTACATGGGCAGACTAGATGGGCAAAGTGCTTATCTGCTTTTAAATCTTATGATTCTCTGTGACAAGTCTCCAGCTGGGGAGAGAGATACTGCAGACCAGTGGCGTGCGGTGAGGTCAGTGGCTGGTGAGGCACTACAGCCATAAAGTCCGCCGAATCCTGCCGATGGCCCCTACTGCCGCCGAACCAATGCCCGCTACTACCCCTGAGCCGCTGCCACTGCCAACGGCTTACAAACTTACCCACCATCAACTGACCCCGCCCTCCGCCACTAATTTGCATCTCACTCCGATGCCATCAATGCCCGCTGCCTGCCTGCTCATCATACTTGTGATATATTGTACATTTTTATAGAAAAATAATAATAACTAGTATTTGGGACTGGGAAAGGAGTGGGAGGAGGACACGAATGCAATTTTGTTGTCCGGGGCTTCCATAAACTTAAGTGAAAAGGGTCTGAATGGGTTAAAAAATGTAAAACAAATAAATGTGTGAGGTCCCCCCTCCTAATTGTAACCAGCCTCGGCTCTTTGAGACGGTCCTGGTTGTTTAAATACTGGGGGAAAATTGGACAGGGGTTCCCTGTATTTAGACAACCAGCACCGGGATCTTAGTCCGGTCCTGGTTCCAAAAATACGGGGGACAAAAGACATAGGGATCCCCCGTATTTTTAAAACCAGCACTGGGCTCCACTAGCCAGGGACGTAATGCCACAGCCGGGGGACACATTTATGTAGGTACCTGCGGCCGTGACATTACCCCCCCAACTAGTCACCCCTGGCCGGGGTTCCCTGGAGGAGTGGGGACCCCTTAAATCAAGGGCCCCTCCCCACTCCAGGCACCCAAGGGCCAGGGATGAAGCCCGAGGCTGTCCCCAGCACCCCTGGGTGGTGGGTGCCGGGCTGATAGTCATGTGTATAAAAAAAAAGAATATTGTTTTTTGTTGTGGAACTACAAGGCCCAGCAAGCCTCCCCCGCTTGCTGGTACTTGGAGAACCTCAAGAACAACCAAAAAATACCCAAATAAAAACACAACACACACACCGTGAAAGTAAAAGTTTATTAAAAACACACTTACACACTCACACATACTTACCTACATCCCACGCCGGTAACGTCCACTTGTCCAGTAGAATCCATTAGGGGTACCTGTAAAAATGAAAATTATACTTACATACTTCAATCCACAGGAGGGGGGAAAGAGAGAGAGAGAGAGAGAGAGAGAGAGAGAGAGAGAGAGAGAGAGAGAGATGTACTCTCCACAGGCGCCTCAGGCTGTCCCTGCACTTGACAGAGGCCTCCGGACGCGGCTCCGCTGCAGACAGGCACCCGGTGCTGAGGCTGAAGTTAGCTTGGAGGAGAGCGCCAGCCGCCGCTGCAGTTTCAGCACTTGCCTTACAGACGCCGGCTCCAGGCCCGCTGCCGCCGCTGCACTTGTCTCGTACACAGGGTCCCAGGGATCATCGCCTGCCGGGCGCCAGCAGCAGGTGACGGAGTAAGGGGGGGATGAAGGGAGGGGAGCAGCTTACTGTCCCGCTGCCTCGTATGGATGATTGGACCAGCGGATTCAGCGCTGGATCCGCTGTCCAATCATTTCTGCCTTGCTGACAGTGATGTGGGCTGAAAGCCCATCCCTGTCAGTGAGGCACTTCTATAGGTGCCGCTTCCCCTGTCTTTTTCAATGGGCTTTTACAGCCCAGTTCTTGGGCCCACCCCCCGCTCGATCCCCGTTTCCATTATCTACGGGAGGCACTGCTATCAGTGCCTCCCAAACCTATTTAAAGCCCTAAAATTATTAGAATAAAATAAATAACATACTTATGACACAGAACATGTGTCATAATAAGTATCTTTTTTGTGTTATTTTAATAATTAATCACAGGGGAGGCACTGCCTACCCTGCCTCCCCTGACTGCACGTCCCTGCTGCAGACTAAAGTCCCAGGAGCTCCTGCCACTTCCCCCCTCTCCAGTGTGACCAGCCACCTCCATGCTACCCTGTAATTTGTCCCTGCACTGTGATCGGGACTAATGCTGGGAGAGGAAATTCTTTCTGATGAGCACCTGCTTATCTTTCCATGATGGAGCATATGTCAGATATTTCTGTGTCTTCTGTCATTCTGCTGCCGCCCCAATCCACGCACTGCTGATGCAGGGTCACTCCCTTTATAGGCTGCTTCCCAGGTATTGGGGATCCCCACACACCCCACCCCTTCCCCACACCCACATGCACATTATAGATGTGTTAAAAAAATATGAAGGAGGTGTTGTTTGGCTACCAGTCGCTGACACTGACTTGTGTAAGTCCAGGGCTGCAGGTATGTGTAGTATATGCCTGCTTTGTGCACCAGATGGAGCGATTCTACAAGCAGAATCTGTCTCCATGCTTCCCGAGCGGAGGCTCCGGAATCTGCCCCCTCTGCAGGATTGCAGGTAGGATATGCGCTGCTGCCTCATAGTCATGCAAGGGAAGGAGGTACAAACACAACAGGCACAGCCAGGGGTGGGTGATGCTAGTATATAGTGCTATGGATTGTTTAAGGAAGGGGGGTCCCAAATTGGTGTCTTGCTTATGGCCACATGAGGTCTAAATCTGGCTCAGTAAGAGATGCTTTCCGGTTGGTCTGAAAAAAATCGTCGCTTCCTTGTCTAAAAGTCCCAAGAGAAGTTGGACCCACTTTGCATAGGGAGCGTAAATGATGCACGCCATTACATGGGCCAAGTTCCGGGAAGAAATTGAACATTATATTGTCCAAATTTGTCTAACTTTTTCCCGGTTGCAAAATTCGTCTCCGATTACATCCCGGACATATTGTCTGCATAATATAAAAACCTGAGATTTATTATACTTACACATTGGCAGGGTGTGTGGTGCGCACTGGCCACACTGCACACCCATATGATTATACTTAACTCTCCAGAGTTCTGCGGTTGCCGGCGCTGCACCTTGGATCACCGCCTTGCCATGTTACCAGTGATTTGGGCATGCACAGTAGATATGTTCCCCACGAACAAGGTAGTGCTGTAGATTTGTTTGATGTCTTCTGGAATATATAGAATATCTTTTAAAATAGGTGTGCTTTACATATACTGTAGTTAATAAGCACTTTTACACACTAAACATATCATGTTTCAAGCATCAGAACATAATAAAAATGTGTACGATTCCAAATGTTCTTTGAACAAATACAAAGTAACTAAACTCACTCAATAAGTATAAATGTTTGTGCCAAACATATGTTACAAGTAGTCATAACTGTACAGTATCTGTGATTATCCATGTTTAGAGCTTGATTTACAAGACTGAAGTCTGCAGCACACAACCTCCACTGAACTTCCACTTAATTTTGACAACCTCAGAGCTCACAATATTCCTCAGCAATATTAACCATGGCTGACGTGCTAAAGTAAACAACAAAGCAGTGACATAAACACATGGCATGTATATCTGTTTCTGTTTAAAAGTGTGTTGCAAATTATTAATGCAAAGACTGTTCCCAATGCCCCTCAAATATGCAGGCCAATATGAAGAGAAAAGTGGTGCAAGATGAAACTGTACTTGGGTCCTTCCACCCACTTTTATGTTAGATATTAAAAAGGACCTGCACAGTTTAACAAGCCAAGTACACCAGTGGCTGGCACTTTTGTACTTTTGTGGCTGAAGTGCTTGGTTTGTTTGGACACCCGCAAACCATTTTTTTTAAAAGGGCTACCGCCAATTACTAATGTGGAGGTTGATGATGAGAGTGTTAATTACATTATGATTTTGAAAAATAAATTTTATGAACTTGTCACAAATTGTGTAATATGGAGGATGTGCTTATATGGTTAAAGTCCCTACCTCTACTAATTTTGGCTTCATAAAAAGAGCAGATGCCGTCACAAACATCAGGATTTGGGTAAAAATAATCCCACATCCAAGAATTGACTTTTTCAGTGTTATGCCCAGGCATGGCAATGGCTTTCTATTTATCATGGGTAAGAACTGCTGCCCCTGGTGGCTGTCTTACACAAACAACATCATTAACATCCTCATCACTTTATTAGTGTCAGATAGTAGTAGTAAACAAATATCCTCCTAATCCTGTTCCACTTCCACACTAGCATCCTCAATTTCTATTATGTCCTCATTACCATCTTTACTTATACTGCTGCCCAAATGTGCAGATGGTGCAGTAATAGTAAAAGGAGGTAAGAGAGACTTCTCTATGAGGACAGTGTAAGAAATTTTAGATTCACACCTAGCTAACGTGGATATCCCTAGTCTCTCCTCAGGGATGTGTGACAGTTGTTGTTTTTCTACTGCCATAGTGGGTTTTATTCAGTGCTGATTTTCTGGTTTTCATATTTTTTTACACCTCTTATACAGATTGAGTGAGAAAGACTTGCATCATCATGAGATGCAAACAATTATGCCTCACTGACAGCTGCAGAACCACCACTCATTCCTTGCCACTTCAGGTGGTGAATTACATCTTGGTAATCTTATGTTATTCTGCAGTTGTCTTTTTGTTTATTAGAAGTGTTTTTTTACCACTGTAAAATATTGTTTTTTACAATGATTTAAACAGATTTAAACCCTGTATGCACATCGGCATTGGCTTTCGTAGATGATGTTGAAGGACTAATATATTAACTGGTGGCAGCAGCTGCAGCACTAGAATTTGGTTGTGCTCCTGTTGTTCTCTTGACTGTTCTATATCCATATCGATGAACTCAACACACACAAGTTGTGCAATAGAAAAGAGAAATACTTTTTTTTATTTTTCGCAAATGACAACAGTGGGGAGTCACAGCACTTATATTTATGTGAACAATGCCACAGAGGGGTACAGCACCCACAGGTTGTACAATAAAAAAGACCAATTTTTTTGTACATTTCTTTTAAATGATGGCAGTGAATCATACCTCTTATATTTATTAAGTCAACAAAGACGCAGTGGCATTCAGCGAGCACAGATTGTATAAAAAAGACTAATACTTTTTTACTGTTTTGGAAATGGCAAGTTACAGCTGCATATCACAAAGATTATATTTATTGTAAATAAATGCGCAGTGGAATACAGCACGCTCAGCTTGTATAAAAAAGAGCAATTATTTATTTTTTTAAACTGACAACACAAACCAGTGAGTCAAACTGCTTATATGTATTATTATGTCAACAGAGTCACAGTGGGGAGCGAACACAGCTTGTATAAAAGACAGCATTTTTTTTTAAATGACAACTCAAAGCGGCAAGTCAAACCACTTATATTTATTATGTCAACAAAGGTGCAGTAGGGTACGGCCTTCAAATTCACAGTGGAGCACCACTGTGACACACACTTAGTCAATAGATGTAACTAAATGATTGCACTATAAAAAAATAATGGGGGTAATTCCAAGTTGATCGCAGCAGGAATTCTGTTAGCAACTGGGCAAAACCATGTGCACTGCAGGTGTGGCAGATATAACATTTGCAGAGAGAGTTAGATTTGGGTGGGTTATTTTATTTCTGTGCAGGGTAATACTGGCTGCTTTATTTTTACACTGCAAATTAGATTGCAGATTGAACTCACCACACCCAAATCTAACTCTCTCTGCACATGTTATATCTGCCTCCCCTGCAGTGCACATGGTTTTGCCCAGTTGCTAACAGAATTTCTGCTGCGATCAACTAAGAATTACCCCCAATAATCAATGACTTGCTAACTGCCTGTACTGTTATCTATCTGTTATCTAGGCCAATATTAACAACACTAAGCAGCACTGTAGTGCATGGACATAGATCAGGTTAGCCACTGGAGCAGGCCAATTCTAGAGAATTTGGCTCCCAGTGCAAACAGTAAAAAATATGTCCCCCTATTGACATTTCTAAAGTTGAAACATTTGCACGTGCCCAAAAAGGGGGCACGGTCTTGCTGCAATTGCCATGGCCTTGCAGGAAAAGATTACCTTACACCCAAAAAGAGTACCTTACACAGTTTTGACTTTGCACCCCCAGACATTGGCAGCCACAGGGAAACATAAATACTGATTTATGCTACTTACATTATTTGTCATTTATTCTCTGTATAGTAATGCCCCTTACACATTATGCACCACATCATAATGCCCATTAGACTTTATTCCACACACATACTGCCCCTTAAACATTATGCCACACACCAAAATACTCCTTATAACATAAAGTGCCCCTTACACCTTATTATGCTTCACACAGTAGTGTCTCTAATACCATATTATGCCCCACATACAGTAATGTCTCTAATACCATATTATGCCCCACATACAGTAGTAACTCTTGCCCCATATTATGCTCCACACAGTAATGACAACATATTATGTCCTGCAATTATCTCCATTACACCATTAGTATGCCTCACATAGTAATACCCCTTACAAATTATGACACACTGTAACTTGGTGTATGGACACTCAGCACTCTGTTTCCCCCTCAGGCTGTCAACTTCAAGCTCTGCCTAAAACACCAGTGTGCATAGAAGGAGAGGGTCTTAAGGTGCGTACACACTAGACGATATCATGTATGATGTGCCTAATTTGGACACATGGTTCACAATATTGTCCAGTGTGCATGCACTATGTTGCTGACAATGTACTCCTGCGCATCATCAGCGACATCCTCCGATGGACAGCATGAATGTCCGATGGGTGACCCCCACCCCCACCATCACTCAACGCTGCCGGCATCGTCAAGTGTGTATGCACCTGCCAATGCCGGCACCCCACCGGGTCCAGTCGCTGACAACATTGCATCATTTGCGAGTCATCTAGAGTGTACGATTTTTTACAAAAAAACAAGCCCACTCATCTCTAGTTTCTATATAAAATTTAAAAGAGAGTAATATACTGTATACATGTTAAGATGAGGTCAGGTAGCTGGAAAACCATCTCCTAGGGAACACGTCACCAGAGCAGTCAATAATATTTTAGTCTAACATACACGATAAACTACCCCGTAGCTAATTTAATTATTCAGATTCCAGACTAAATTAAAAATTAAAATAAAGTAAAACAACTGTGAATTAAAACATATTTGCAATACTATATAAAAAAATGTAAATGTGTTGAGTCTATGCATCTATCACATTTGTTTCTTTGGGTTTGGTACATTTTTCCTACAGTGTGCTGCCCTGTCTCCTCATAGCTGCTGTGGTCACCATAGTAATGGAGATGTGTATGCCCAGTAGCACACCTGTATGTGTTACCACATCAGCTACTGTGTATCTTTATCTAGACTGTAAGTATGCTGCTGCTTAATGCATGCAGCAAGATCTTGAACCCTGGCATGCTATTAACTCCCATATTATCAGCAGTACATCAGTAGTACACAGCAAGCATTTATATTTCCATTCATAGTTTCAGCAGCCAGTGCAACACATTTCTAGTTCTCTGCCAGTAGTGCTTTTGTATCCAGACATCGGTCACCAACTCTGTCCAGCTGACCGTTCCTACGTTAGTCCACTGCCCAGCACCTGTGTTTGGGGTCTTCTGTGAACTTCAGGCTATTGCCAGCATAACCCTAACTCACCAGAGTTTTTTTATCAGAAGCACCGCAGGCATTCACAGGCCCCAGTCCGGTCCAGTAATCCGCCAGTACCAGCCTGGTGCAGAAACTTTTCAGCCCAGTACTGTATTCAAGAAGTGTAACTGGTTTAAGCCCGGTCCTGTATTCAAGAAGTGTAACCGGTTTCAGCCTGGTCGTGTATTCAAGAAGCTTAACCAGTTCTAGTCTGGTCCTGTATGCACTAAGCATAACCAATTTCAGCCCAGCCCTATATCCGGGAAGCGGTCAACATCCCGCTGGACGGGATCCCGGCGTTCGAAATACCGACGCCGGAATCCCGACCGCCACAATCCCGACATATTCTCCCTCCGTGGGTGTCCACGACACCCATAGAGGGAGAATATAATAGTGTGCCGAGCGTAGCGAGGCACCGTGCCCGCAGCGTGGTGAGCAAAGCGAGCCCGCAAGGGGCTGCGTTCCGCTCGCCACCCCTGTCGGCATTGTGCGTTCGGGATTCCAGCGTCGGTATTTCGACCGCCCGGATCCCGTCCAGCGGGATTACGTACTGATCCCCTATATCACTTATAGCCGTTATAGGGAGCCTAATCTTGTTCCAGTCCAGACCAGTTCCACAGCAAGTCCCAGTCCAGCGCAAGGAGCTCTCTAACTCTCCACTCCAGTTCTCCAAGTCCATGTACTCAGAGACTGCTATGGTCACTGATTAAGAACTACAGATGGAGCCGCGCTCATCTAATGTGGCTCCATCACGTAGCAGCATTCCTGGCGTGACTAGGCGATCCATCCGCCTAGTCACGCTGGGAGCACACAGAGACGCGCCCAGGCACAGATAGAGCCATGATTAGCGTGGCTCCTTCTGTACATTTGTCCTTCTAGGTTCTGCATACCAGCACTGCTTCTGAAGATGTCCCTGATCTTAATCCATGACAGTAAAATACTAATGTTTGATACTTTTTACGTTATGGTCTGCTGTTTTGTCCTGTATTTATGCTCTGATACTCTATTACTGTTTTCTATGTTTACATTGTATAATTGTCACAAACCCAGTGTTTAGTGCTCCAGCACTTAATCCAATGCCATCTCACAGTGTGTCTCAGAGCTCTGCGGGAACTCCTGTTGCTACTCCTGTGCTGCATTGCCATGCTGCACATGGTCCTGGCATACTTTTCCTGTCTCCTGCTAGCCTGTGCGTGCTGCCATATTAGACAACATCGCCTGACTGGTCTTCAGCCAATCTGGAGCCAGACTTAGGTCTCATGACACCGGCATCCAATCTACTTCTGTCCTACCCTATAAAGTCAGTGTCCAAAGTCTCTGCAGGTTGTCAGTAGAGATGTGCACTTGAAATTTTTCGGGTTTTGTGTTTTAATTTTGGGTTCGGTTCTGCGGCCGTGTTTTGGGTTCGACCGCGTTTTGGCAAAACCTCACCGAATTTTTTTTGTCGGATTCGGGTGTGTTTTGGATTCGGGTGTTTTTTTCAAAAAACCCTAAAAAACAGCTTAAATCATAGAATTTGGGGGTCATTTTGATCCCAAAGTATTATTAACCTCAAAAACCATAATTTCCACTCATTTTCAGTCTATTCTGAATACCTCACACCTCACAATATTATTTTTAGTCCTAAAATTTGCACCGAGGTCGCTGGATGACTAAGCTAAGCGACCCTAGTGGCCGACACAAACACCTGGCCCATCTAGGAGTGGCACTGCAGTGTCACGCAGGATGGCCCTTCCAAAAAACACTACCCAAACAGCACATGATGCAAAGAAGAAAAAAAGAGGCGCAATGAGGTAGCTGTGTGAGTAAGCTAAGCGACCCTAGTGGCCGACACAAACACCTGGCCCATCTAGGAGTGGCACTGCAGTGTCACGCAGGATGGCCCTTCCAAAAAACACTCCCCAAACAGCACATGACGCAAAGAAGAAAAAAAGAGGCGCAATGAGGTAGCTGTGTGAGTAAGATAAGCGACCCTAGTGGCCGACACAAACACCTGGCCCATTTAGGAGTGGCACTGCAGTGTCACGCAGGATGGCCCTTCCAAAAAACACTCCCCAAACAGCACATGACGCAAAGAAGAAAAAAAGAGGCGCAATGAGGTAGCTGTGTGAGTAAGCTAAGTGACCCTAGTGGCCGACACAAACACCTGGCCCATCTCGGAGTGGCACTGCAGTGTCACGCAGGATGGCCCTTCCAAAAAACACTCCCCAAACAGCACATGACGCAAAGAAGAAAAAAAGAGGCGCAATGAGGTAGCTGTGTGAGTAAGATAAGCGACCCTAGTGGCCGACACAAACACCTGGCCCATCTAGGTGTGGCACTGCAGTGTCACGCAGGATGGCCCTTCCAAAAAACACTCCCCAAACAGCACATGACGCAAATAAAAATGAAAGAAAAAAGAGGTGCAAGATGGAATTGTCCTTGGGCCCTCCCACCCACCCTTATGTTGTATAAACAGGACATGCACACTTTAACCAACCCATCATTTCAGTGACAGGGTCTGCCACACGACTGTGACTGAAATGACGGGTTGGTTTGGACCCCCACCGAAAAAGAAGCAATTAATCTCTCCTTGCACAAACTGGCTCTACAGAGGCAAGATGTCCACCTCATCATCATCCTCCGATATATCACCGTGTACATCCCGCTCCTCACAGATTATCAATTCGTCCCCACTGGAACCCACCATCTCAGCTCCCTGTGTACTTTGTGGAGGCAATTGCTGCTGGTCAATGTCTCCACGGAGGAATTGATAATAATTCATTTTAATGAACATCATCTTCTCCACATTTTCTGGAAGTAACCTCGTACGCAGATTGCTGACAAGGTGAGCGGCGGCACTAAACACTCTTTCGGAGTACACACTTGTGGGAGGGCAACTTAGGTAGAATAAAGCCAGTTTGTGCAAGGGCCTCCAAATTGCCTCTTTTTCCTGCCAGTATAAGTACGGACTGTCTGACGTGCCTACTTGGATGCGGTCACTCATATAATCCTCCACCATTCTTTCAATGGTGAGAGAATCATATGCAGTGACAGTAGACGACATGTCCGTAATCGTTGTCAGGTCCTTCAGTCCGGACCAGATGTCAGCATCAGCAGTCGCTCCAGACTGCCCTGCATCACCGCCAGCGGGTGGGCTCGGAATTCTGAGCCTTTTCCTCGCACCCCCAGTTGCGGGAGAATGTGAAGGAGGAGATGTTGACAGGTCGCGTTCCGCTTGACTTGACAATTTTGTCACCAGCAGGACTTTGAACCCCAGCAGACTTGTGTCTGCCGGAAAGAGAGATCCAAGGTAGGTTTTAAATCTAGGATCGAGCACGGTGGCCAAAATGTAGTGCTCTGATTTCAACAGATTGACCACCCGTGAATCCTTGTTAAGCGAATTAAGGGCTCCATCCACAAGTCCCACATGCCTAGCGGAATCGCTCCCTTTTAGCTCCTCCTTCAATGCCTCCAGCTTCTTCTGCAAAAGCCTGATGAGGGGAATGACCTGACTCAGGCTGGCAGTGTCTGAACTGACTTCACGTGTGGCAAGTTCAAAAGGTTGCAGAACCTTGCACAACGTTGAAATCATTCTCCACTGCGCTTGAGACAGGTACATTCCACCTCCTATATCGTGCTCAATTGTATAGGCTTGAATGGCCTTTTGCTGCTCCTCCAACCTCTGAAGCATATAGAGGGTTGAATTCCACCTCGTTACCACTTCTTGCTTCAGATGATGGCAGGGCAGGTTCAGGCGTTTTTGGTGGTGCTCCAGTCTTCTGTACGTGGTGCCTGTACGCCGAAAGTGTCCCGCAATTCTTCTGGCCACCGACAGCATCTCTTGCACGCCCCTGTCGTTTTTTTAAAAATTCTGCACCACCAAATTCAAGGTATGTGCAAAACATGGGACGTGCTGGAATTTGCCCATATTTAATGCACACACAATATTGCTGGCGTTGTCCGATGCCACAAATCCACAGGAGAGTCCAATTGGGGTAAGCCATTCCGCGATGATCTTCCTCAGTTGCCGTAAGAGGTTTTCAGCTGTGTGCGTATTCTGGAAACCGGTGATACAAAGCGTAGCCTGCCTAGGAAAGAGTTGGCGTTTGCGAGATGCTGCTACTGGTGCCGCCGCTGCTGTTCTTGCGGCGGGAGTCCATACATCTACCCAGTGGGCTGTCACAGTCATATAGTCCTGACCCTGCCCTGCTCCACTTGTCCACATGTCCGTGGTTAAGTGGACATTGGGTACAACTGCATTTTTTAGGACACTGGTGAGTCTTTTTCTGACGTCCGTGTACATTCTCGGTATCGCCTGCCTAGAGAAGTGGAACCTAGATGGTATTTGGTAACGGGGGCACACTGCCTCAAGAAATTGTCTAGTTCCCTGTGAACTAACGGCGGATACCGGACGCACGTCTAACACCAACATAGTTGTCAAGGCCTCAGTTATCCGCTTTGCAACAGGATGACTGCTGTGATATTTCATCTTCCTCGCAAAGGACTGTTGGACAGTCAATTGCTTGGTGGAAGTAGTAAAAGTGGGCTTACGACTTCCCCTCTGGGATGACCATCGACTCCCAGCAGCAACAACAGCAGCGCCAGCAGCAGTAGGCGTTACACGCAAGGATGCATCGGAGGAATCCCAGGCAGGAGAGGAATCGTCAGAATTGCCAGTGACATGGCCTGCAGGACTATTGGCATTCCTGGGGAAGGAGGAAATTGACACTGAGGGAGTTGGTGGGGTGGTTTGCGTGAGCTTGGTTACAAGAGGAAGGGATTTACTGGTCAGTGGACTGCTTCCGCTGTCGGCCCAAGTTTTTGAACTTGTCACTGACTTATTATGAATGCGCTGCAGGTGACGTATAAGGGAGGATGTTCCGAGGTGGTTAACGTCCTTACCCCTACTTATTACAGCTTGACAAAGGGAACACACGGCTTGACACCTGTTGTCCGCATTTCTGGTGAAATACTTCCACACCGAAGAGCTGATTTTTTTGGTATTTTCACCAGGCATGTCAACGGCCATATTCCTACCACGGACAACAGGTGTCTCCCCGGGTGCCTGACTTAAACAAACCACCTCACCATCAGAATCCTCCTGGTCAATTTCCTCCCCAGCGCCAGCAACACCCATATCCTCCTCATCCTGGTGTACTTCAACACTGACATCTTCAATCTGACTATTAGGAACTGGACTGCGGGTGCTCCTTCCATCACTTGCAGGGGGCGTGCAAATGGTGGAAGGCGCATGCTCTTCACGTCCAGTGTTGGGAAGGTCAGGCATCGCAACCGACACAATTGGAGTCGGACTCTCCTTGTGGATTTGGGATTTCGAAGAACGCACAGTTCTTTGCGGTGCTACTGCTTTTGCCAGCTTTAGTCTTTTCATTTTTCTAGCGAGAGGCTGAGTGCTTCCATCCTCATGTGAAGCTGAACCACTAGCCATGAACATAGGCCAGGGCCTCAGCCGTTCCTTGCCACTCCGTGTGGTAAATGGCATATTGGCAAGTTTACGCTTCTCCTCCGACAATTTTATTTTAGGTTTTGGAGTCCTTTTTTTTACTGATATTTGGTGTTTTGGATTTGACATGCTCTGTACTATGACATTGGGCATCGGCCTTGGCAGACGACGTTGCTGGCATTTCATCGTCTCGGCCATGACTAGTGGCAGCAGCTTCAGCACGAGGTGGAAGTGGATCTTGATCTTTCCCTAATTTTGGAACCTCAACATTTTTGTTCTCCATATTTTAATAGGCACAACTAAAAGGCACCTCAGGTAAACAATGTAGATGGATGGATGGATACTAGTATACTTATGGATGGACGAGCGACTGCCGACACAGAGGTAGCTACAGCCGTGGACTACCGTACTGTGTCTGCTGCTAATATAGACTGGATGATAATGAGATGAAATCAATATATATATATATATATATATATAATATCACTAGTACTGCAGCCGGACAGGTATATATATTTATTATGTAATGACTGATGACGGACCTGCTGGACACTGTCAGCTCAGCAGCACCGCAGACTGCTACAGTAAGCTACTATAGTAGTATGTATAAAGAAGAAAGAAAAAAAAAAAAACCACGGGTAGGTGGTATACAATTATGGATGGACGAGCGACTGCCGACACAGAGGTAGCTACAGCCGTGGACTACCGTACTGTGTCTGCTGCTAATATAGACTGGATGATAATGAGATGAAATCAATATATATTATATCACACTAGTACTGCAGCCGGACAGGTAGATATATTTATTATGTAATGACTGATGACGGACCTGCTGGACACTGTCAGCTCAGCAGCACCGCAGACTGCTACAGTAAGCTACTATAGCAGTATGTATAAAGAAGAAAGAAAGAAAAAAAACCCACGGGTAGGTGGTATACAATTATGGATGGACGAGCGACTGCCGACACAGAGGTAGCTACAGCCGTGGACTACCGTACTGTGTCTGCTGCTAATATAGACTGGATGATAAGGAGATGAAATCAATATATATATATATATATATATATATATATATAATATCACTAGTACTGCAGCCGGACAGGTAGATATATTTATTATGTAATGACTGATGACGGACCTGCTGGACACTGTCAGCTCAGCAGCACCGCAGACTGCTACAGTAAGCTACTATAGTAGTATGTATAAAGAAGAAAGAAAAAAAAAAACCACGGGTAGGTGGTATACAATTATGGATGGACGAGCGACTGCCGACACAGAGGTAGCTACAGCCGTGGACTACCGTACTGTGTCTGCTGCTAATATAGACTGGATGATAAGGAGATGAAATCAATATATATATATATATATATAATATCACTAGTACTGCAGCCGGACAGGTAGATATATTTATTATGTAATGACTGATGACGGACCTGCTGGACACTGTCAGCTCAGCAGCACCGCAGACTGCTACAGTAAGCTACTATAGTAGTATGTATAATGAAGAAAGAAAAAAAAAAAACACGGGTAGGTGGTATACAATTATGGATGGACGAGCGACTGCCGACACAGGTAGCTACAGCCGTGGACTACCGTACTGTGTCTGCTGCTAATATAGACTGGATGATAAGGAGATGAAATCAATATATATATAATATCACTAGTACTGCAGCCAGACAGGTATATATATTTATTATGTAATGACTGATGACGGACCTGCTGGACACTGTCAGCTCAGCAGCACCGCAGACTGCTACAGTAAGCTACTATAGTAGTATGTATAAAGAAGAAAGAAAAAAAAAAAAAACACGGGTAGGTGGTATACAATTATGGATGGACGAGCGACTGCCGACAAAGAGGTAGCTACAGCCGTGGACTACCGTACTGTGTCTGCTGCTAATATAGACTGGATGATAAGGAGATGAAATCAATATATATATATATATATATATAATATCACTAGTACTGCAGCCGGACAGGTATATATATTTATTATGTAATGACTGATGACGGACCTGCTGGACACTGTCAGCTCAGCAGCACCGCAGACTGCTACAGTAAGCTACTATAGTAGTATGTATAAAGAAGAAAGAAAAAAAAAAAACCACAGGTAGGTGGTATACAATATTATATATATATTATATACAATTATATATATATATATATATATATATATATATTAAACTGGTGGTGACTGGTGGTCAGGTCACTGGTCACACTATCAGCAACTTGCAAGTAGTACTCCTAAGCAGACAATCACAATATATATTATACTGGTGGTCAGTGTGGTCACAATGGCAGTGTGGCACTCTGGCAGCAAAAGTGTGCACTGTACGTTATATGTACTCCTGAGTCCTGCTCTCAGACTCTAACTGCTCCCCACTGTCAGTGTCTCCCCCACAAGTCAGATAATATACAGTCACACTATCTATCACTTCAGCAAGTAACTAGTACTCCTCCTAATGCTCCCCAAAATTACTACTGTGTCTCTCTCTACTGTCTCACTCTCTTCTCTATAAACGGAGAGGACGCCAGCCACGTCCTCTCCCTATGAATCTCAATGCACGTGTGAAAATGGCGGCGACGCGCGGCTCCTTATATAGAATCCGAGTCTCGCAATAGAATCCGAGCCTCGCGAGAATCCGACAGCGGGATGATGACGTTCGGGCGCGCTCGGGTTAACCGAGCAAGGCGGGAAGATACGAGTCGCTCGGCCCCGTGTAAAAAAACATGAAGTTCGGGCGGGTTCGGATTCCGAGGAACCGAACCCGCTCATCCCTAGTTGTCAGTGCAACGTCACTTCTTACCAAGCTGTCCTGACTCCTTCCAGCAACAGAGTGTACCTGTAAATCATCATTGCTCCAGTGATCCAGTCTTCAAGCTGCTTTCTTATTTGTGGCCTAGTCAGTATTCTTCCTGACTGCTCTCTAAGCTATAAACATTCAGCAGCTACAGTTCTTCAGTCTGAGTAATAACGCTGACTGATCCAAGTATCACAGGTTCCAGCCTGCTCCTGTTCCCAGCCTGAATCTCCTGTGCTTTAATCCAGTAGTCTGCAGCTATTCCAGCAAAATCCTGCATTCTGTGAATACTGCTGGCTTCCAGTTTTCCAAGATACACTGCAGTTTATTCCAGTCCAGTCCAAGTCAGACTCCAGTCCAATTCAAATTCCTGACTCCATTCTGGTTCAAGTCTGGTTCCAGTCCAGGTCAAGTTCCTGACTCCATTCCAGTTCAAGTATCTCATTCCAGTCCAGACAATGATATTGTGTACACTTTGTGGCATTTTATAAATGAAAGATAATAATAATAATAATAATAATAATAATAATAATATTATTATTATCCATAATAATAATGCTGCCACTGTGCTAAATTATTAGCTGAGATCATGCTGCCCCTTCTATCTATACACAGGGGAGAATTCAATTTGGTGTGAGTTAGGTCCTGTGAGCCAATTTCACAACAAATTTGCATTGTGAATTATCATTTACAATTCAAATCCAAACGTGCAGTTTTTTTTCAGGGTAAATTTGGGTGTTTAAGTTTGCATGTTCCTGAGCAGGTGAAAAGGAAAGGGAAATCTTTATTTCGATGTAAACTGTAGGAATTTGCTTCAGAACCCCTTGGACATGGGGAGTTCTAATGACTAATGCCTCAGTTTTAGCATGCGTTAAAAGCAAAATTGTGGCATGACATGCTGGGATGTGTAGTTCCACAGCGGCTGGATAGCCGCAGGTTGCAGACCCATGAGTTAGGCATTTAGAAGTTTTCAATTAGCTTAAGTAGGTCAATAATTACATGTTTTCATGGGTCTGGGACGCGGTATCGATGTAGTGTTGGCAGACAGCACTTTGATCGGCAGCGCTAGATAGACAGACTGTTTAGGTCGACATGTACAAGATAGACTTGGGTTTAAAGTCGATGTCATTTTAGTCGACAAACACATTAGTACGACGTGTAACCAATCGATTCATAAAGTTAGACATACCATTGTGTTCGGCATACGCATCCTAGACGGAACATATATCGACATTGAGAAGTCCGACAATATAAATAGTATGACAACTAAAAGATCGAACGATTATAGCATCGACTTAAATTAAGCTAGACAGTTAATAGGTCGACAGGTAAATGTTAGAAATTTAACATATCGAATTTAACAAAGCTAGACAGATATTAGATCGACAAATAAAAGGTCGACTCTTAGAACATCGACTTAAATTAAGCTAGACAGTTAATAGGTCGACAGGTAAATGTTAGAAATTTAACATATCGAATTTAACAAAGCTAGACAGATATTAGATCGACAAATAAAAGGTCGACTCTTAGAATATCGACTTAAATTAAGCTAGACAGTTAATAGGTCGACAGGTAAATGTTAGAAATTTAACATATCGAAATTAACAAAGCTAGACAGATATTAGATCGACAAATAAAAGGTCGACTCTTAGAACATCGACTTAAATTAAGCTAGACAGTTAATAGGTCGACAGGTAAATGTTAGAAATTTAACATATCGACATTAACAAAGCTATTGAGTGTGTGTGTGTGTGTGTGTGTGTGTGTGTGTGTGTGTGTCCTGCACCCCGCGATGACAGGGCGCCCTCATCAAGGCACAGCGGCAAGCCTTCACTGATGAGACGCCCATGGCTAGCCGCTAAACGGGACGCTCCTAGTCCTCCCCCACAAGGCATGGCACTACATGTCCCAGGCTGCCCTCTCACATCCCTGACAGCCCCAAGGTCTTCAAGCTATCCCTGCCTGGCAGCATGGGTTGGACAAGTAGTGAGTGTGTGGGAGTGAGTGTGTGGGAGTGAGTGTGTGTGTCTGTCTGTGTGTGTGTGTGTGTGTGTGTGTGTGTGTGTCCTGCACCCCGCGATGACAGGGCGCCCTCATCAAGGCACAGCGGCAAGCCTTCACTGATGAGACGCCCATGGCTAGCCGCTAAACGGGACGCTCCTAGTCCTCCCCCACAAGGCATGGCACTACATGTCCCAGGCTGCCCTCTCACATCCCTGACAGCCCCAAGGTCTTCAAGCTATCCCTGCCTGGCAGCATGGGTTGGACAAGTAGTGAGTGTGTGGGAGTGAGTGTGTGGGAGTGAGTGTGTGTGTCTGTCTGTGTGTGTGTGTGTGTGTGTGTGTCCTGCACCCCGCGATGACAGGGCGCCCTCATCAAGGCACAGCGGCAAGCCTTCACTGATGAGACGCCCATGGCTAGCCGCTAAACGGGACGCTCCTAGTCCTCCCCCACAAGGCATGGCACTACATGTCCCAGGCTGCCCTCTCACATCCCTGACAGCCCCAAGGTCTTCAAGCTATCCCTGCCTGGCAGCATGGGTTGGACAAGTAGTGAGTGTGTGGGAGTGAGTGTGTGGGAGTGAGTGTGTGTGTCTGTCTGTGTGTGTGTGTGTGTGTGTGTGTCCTGCACCCCGCGATGACAGGGCGCCCTCATCAAGGCACAGCGGCAAGCCTTCACTGATGAGACGCCCATGGCTAGCCGCTAAACGGGACGCTCCTAGTCCTCCCCCACAAGGCATGGCACTACATGTCCCAGGCTGCCCTCTCACATCCCTGACAGCCCCAAGGTCTTCAAGCTATCCCTGCCTGGCAGCATGGGTTGGACAAGTAGTGAGTGTGTGGGAGTGAGTGTGTGGGAGTGAGTGTGTGTGTCTGTCTGTGTGTGTGTGTGTGTGTGTGTGTCCTGCACCCCGCGATGACAGGGCGCCCTCATCAAGGCACAGCGGCAAGCCTTCACTGATGAGACGCCCATGGCTAGCCGCTAAACGGGACGCTCCTAGTCCTCCCCCACAAGGCATGGCACTACATGTCCCAGGCTGCCCTCTCACATCCCTGACAGCCCCAAGGTCTTCAAGCTATCCCTGCCTGGCAGCATGGGTTGGACAAGTAGTGAGTGTGTGGGAGTGAGTGTGTGGGAGTGAGTGTGTGTGTCTGTCTGTCTGTGTGTGTGTGTGTGTGTGTGTGTGTGTCCTGCACCCCGCGATGACAGGGCGCCCTCATCAAGGCACAGCGGCAAGCCTTCACTGATGAGACGCCCATGGCTAGCCGCTAAACGGGACGCTCCTAGTCCTCCCCCACAAGGCATGGCACTACATGTCCCAGGCTGCCCTCTCACATCCCTGACAGCCCCAAGGTCTTCAAGCTATCCCTGCCTGGCAGCATGGGTTGGACAAGTAGTGAGTGTGTGGGAGTGAGTGTGTGGGAGTGAGTGTGTGTGTCTGTCTGTGTGTGTGTGTGTGTGTGTCCTGCACCCCGCGATGACAGGGCGCCCTCATCAAGGCACAGCGGCAAGCCTTCACTGATGAGACGCCCATGGCTAGCCGCTAAACGGGACGCTCCTAGTCCTCCCCCACAAGGCATGGCACTACATGTCCCAGGCTGCCCTCTCACATCCCTGACAGCCCCAAGGTCTTCAAGCTATCCCTGCCTGGCAGCATGGGTTGGACAAGTAGTGAGTGTGTGGGAGTGAGTGTGTGGGAGTGAGTGTGTGTGTCTGTCTGTGTGTGTGTGTGTGTGTGTGTGTGTGTGTCCTGCACCCCGCGATGACAGGGCGCCCTCATCAAGGCACAGCGGCAAGCCTTCACTGATGAGACGCCCATGGCTAGCCGCTAAACGGGACGCTCCTAGTCCTCCCCCACAAGGCATGGCACTACATGTCCCAGGCTGCCCTCTCACATCCCTGACAGCCCCAAGGTCTTCAAGCTATCCCTGCCTGGCAGCATGGGTTGGACAAGTAGTGAGTGTGTGGGAGTGAGTGTGTGGGAGTGAGTGTGTGTGTCTGTCTGTGTGTGTGTGTGTGTGTGTGTGTCCTGCACCCCGCGATGACAGGGCGCCCTCATCAAGGCACAGCGGCAAGCCTTCACTGATGAGACGCCCATGGCTAGCCGCTAAACGGGACGCTCCTAGTCCTCCCCCACAAGGCATGGCACTACATGTCCCAGGCTGCCCTCTCACATCCCTGACAGCCCCAAGGTCTTCAAGCTATCCCTGCCTGGCAGCATGGGTTGGACAAGTAGTGAGTGTGTGGGAGTGAGTGTGTGGGAGTGAGTGTGTGTGTCTGTCTGTGTGTGTGTGTGTGTGTGTGTGTGTGTCCTGCACCCCGCGATGACAGGGCGCCCTCATCAAGGCACAGCGGCAAGCCTTCACTGATGAGACGCCCATGGCTAGCCGCTAAACGGGACGCTCCTAGTCCTCCCCCACAAGGCATGGCACTACATGTCCCAGGCTGCCCTCTCACATCCCTGACAGCCCCAAGGTCTTCAAGCTATCCCTGCCTGGCAGCATGGGTTGGACAAGTAGTGAGTGTGTGGGAGTGAGTGTGTGGGAGTGAGTGTGTGTGTCTGTCTGTGTGTGTGTGTGTGTGTGTGTGTGTCCTGCACCCCGCGATGACAGGGCGCCCTCATCAAGGCACAGCGGCAAGCCTTCACTGATGAGACGCCCATGGCTAGCCGCTAAACGGGACGCTCCTAGTCCTCCCCCACAAGGCATGGCACTACATGTCCCAGGCTGCCCTCTCACATCCCTGACAGCCCCAAGGTCTTCAAGCTATCCCTGCCTGGCAGCATGGGTTGGACAAGTAGTGAGTGTGTGGGAGTGAGTGTGTGGGAGTGAGTGTGTGTGTGTGTGTGTGTGTGTGTGTGTGTGTCCTGCACCCCGCGATGACAGGGCGCCCTCATCAAGGCACAGCGGCAAGCCTTCACTGATGAGACGCCCATGGCTAGCCGCTAAACGGGACGCTCCTAGTCCTCCCCCACAAGGCATGGCACTACATGTCCCAGGCTGCCCTCTCACATCCCTGACAGCCCCAAGGTCTTCAAGCTATCCCTGCCTGGCAGCATGGGTTGGACAAGTAGTGAGTGTGTGGGAGTGAGTGTGTGGGAGTGAGTGTGTGTGTCTGTCTGTGTGTGTGTGTGTGTGTGTGTGTGTGTGTGTGTCCTGCACCCCGCGATGACAGGGCGCCCTCATCAAGGCACAGCGGCAAGCCTTCACTGATGAGACGCCCATGGCTAGCCGCTAAACGGGACGCTCCTAGTCCTCCCCCACAAGGCATGGCACTACATGTCCCAGGCTGCCCTCTCACATCCCTGACAGCCCCAAGGTCTTCAAGCTATCCCTGCCTGGCAGCATGGGTTGGACAAGTAGTGAGTGTGTGGGAGTGAGTGTGTGGGAGTGAGTGTGTGTGTCTGTCTGTGTGTGTGTGTGTGTGTGTGTGTGTGTGTGTGTCCTGCACCCCGCGATGACAGGGCGCCCTCATCAAGGCACAGCGGCAAGCCTTCACTGATGAGACGCCCATGGCTAGCCGCTAAACGGGACGCTCCTAGTCCTCCCCCACAAGGCATGGCACTACATGTCCCAGGCTGCCCTCTCACATCCCTGACAGCCCCAAGGTCTTCAAGCTATCCCTGCCTGGCAGCATGGGTTGGACAAGTAGTGAGTGTGTGGGAGTGAGTGTGTGGGAGTGAGTGTGTGTGTGTGTCTGTCTGTGTGTGTGTGTGTGTGTGTGTGTGTGTGTGTCCTGCACCCCGCGATGACAGGGCGCCCTCATCAAGGCACAGCGGCAAGCCTTCACTGATGAGACGCCCATGGCTAGCCGCTAAACGGGACGCTCCTAGTCCTCCCCCACAAGGCATGGCACTACATGTCCCAGGCTGCCCTCTCACATCCCTGACAGCCCCAAGGTCTTCAAGCTATCCCTGCCTGGCAGCATGGGTTGGACAAGTAGTGAGTGTGTGGGAGTGAGTGTGTGGGAGTGAGTGTGTGTGTCTGTCTGTGTGTGTGTGTGTGTGTGTGTGTCCTGCACCCCGCGATGACAGGGCGCCCTCATCAAGGCACAGCGGCAAGCCTTCACTGATGAGACGCCCATGGCTAGCCGCTAAACGGGACGCTCCTAGTCCTCCCCCACAAGGCATGGCACTACATGTCCCAGGCTGCCCTCTCACATCCCTGACAGCCCCAAGGTCTTCAAGCTATCCCTGCCTGGCAGCATGGGTTGGACAAGTAGTGAGTGTGTGGGAGTGAGTGTGTGGGAGTGAGTGTGTGTCTGTCTGTCTGTCTGTCTGTCTGTCTGTCTGTGTGTGTGTGTGTGTGTGTGTGTGTGTGTGCGTGCGTGTGTGTGTGTGTGTGTGTCTCTTGACAGCCATTCATGACAGCCCTTGTCACCCTGGCATTCATGAGACCTTGCTGAATGCTTTATGTTAAGCTAACACTAGTCCTTAAACTTTTCAAAAGGTTTATATTTCCCCCCCAAAAAAAAAATAACTCATGCCAATAATTAAAAAGTCCAACGCCCTACCCCCTCAAACCAAACCCATTATTCAGCTTCCGATATCCAATTGGTTGGATATGATATATGTCAGATGATGCATTATCTTACCACACAGCTGAACCAATGAGAAACTTAGAATATTAGGCAGTAGGATGGTTTGTTTCACATTGATTATAAAAGCCAAGATCGACCCTTGCTTAGGCGCCATTTTGAGAACAGCGCTCATGAGTGTCAGCGTAAGTAATCTGTATTTACCCACTGCGTCAGAGACCACTAAACCGGGTATGCTGTATTCTATTGATTTTTTACAATAAGATAATTGTATTTCCTGTTAAGGTAAATTTCAAACTTTCATCTAATTATATTCTTCTCAGTTAGAACAAAATATAGGTCGTTTCAGACAAATACAAAACACACACACTCTTTATAAATGTTTCCTCCTCAAGATCTACATAATACCGAGTTCACTATCACTAGCTGCTTGGTTTTTTTAGATTAACTCCTTCTGACAGTCAAATGCAGCAATCTACATTAATGTGTTACATCCATCTTAAAGATACCCTCTGCTAACCATACCACACCTCGGCCCTGCATCCATTACAACCAATCGTACTACAGTTACTGGAACAGTTTTATCTGGCTTTGTAAACTTATCTGGTTTTGTGATAACATAGCTGTGTTTTATTGCCGTTTTGCAGTCAGAGTGACTGACAGTACGTTCCCAATTACAAAATGGCGCCGATTAAACTCCATGCTTGGCTGCCTGTTCATCATGCTAAAGACATCTAGCATCACTGCACAGATACACAGCTATGTCACCCAACCCTTATCACATTGCAGAGCCCAGCAGGGTGTGGCAACTGTGTCTTGGATGTGAGGAAGGATTATTGTCACAACATACATTTGTGCTATCCCACATAGATAAATACACTAGGGATGACTATCGTTCATCTATGAATCAAATCAATTCAAGGTTTATGACCGATGTAGAATACTTTTCCCAGCGATGGTGGAGAACCTATGTTTTCTGTACATCACTGTCTCAGCCTAAACCAATATTTATGTATGTTCTAAAAAAATATATATATATATATATATATATATATATATATATTTTTTTTTTTATAACGATCGTAGTTTAGACCACAGCACCCGTGACTCACCACCCCTGATCTTTGATTGGTCAGCGGGTCTTTCATGGAAAGCTAGGATGGCCATCTATGACTGAAACCATATATGGTCTCCCATAGCACAGTTAGGGGTCTATTCATGTAGCATTGAAAAGACCTTTTTTTGGCGGTAAACAGGGCTTTTCTCTGCCTACTGCAATTCACAGAGCGGGTTAACGTGTAGAAGTCTCTGACTTCTCCAGCGTTACCCCCGCTCTGTGCCTGAATCGCATCACCATACCTTTGTATGGTGAGTGCGATTCATGAAGGTGTGGAAAGCTCTGCTTTCCGCTTCTCCATGGAGTCCAGGTTCGCCATCTCAGGACGCCGTAACCTGAACTGTAGTGCGGAGACATCAGGGAAGCTCAATGCTTCCCCGATCACTGCTCTGCACCTCGCGCTGGCTCTGCCCCCCGACCTCACAGCAACTACTGAGGGCTGACGGGAGGTAAACACCCTGCGCATGCGCAAAGTGACCCTCCGCTGTACCCCGCGCATCGCTGGGAAGGACCGCTGGAGCAGACCTCACCGCAATAGCCCTAGACACCGCAGCGCATCGTCTTAAGGGTAAGTATACATTAATTGCTACTTATCACAGCTATACATCGCATCAAAGCAATGCGATGTGTAGTGATAAGTAGCAATTATGTTTTCGTTTTCTGTATGAATAGACCCTTTAGTGACCATATTTGTCCACTCACACTTTTCACATCGCAGCTGAACACACCCATGGCCATCCCACTTAAAACACTGTTACTTGAGAAATAGTTATGCTGCTGATATTGATTTGGTATTGCCATGAGCGGTTATTTGTGCATTCAAGCAGTGCATACGCCCAGTGCGCTGCGTCCTGTGTCCGCAGTCACCGCCGCCTGCCCGCTCCCCGTCTGCAGCAGACGCCGTGGACTGTGTGGGCGTCCGCTGTAGCCATCTCCAGTGACAGATACTAGAGGTCATTACTGACCTCTAGTGTCTGTACGTCGCTGCTATGGCAGAGATCTCATGACGTCTCTCCCATAGTGATCTATTCATGAAGCATTGAAAAGTGTGTTAAAGTGAGCCAGTGGAGAAGTTGTCCATGGCAACCAATCCGCTGATATGTATAATGTAAAATATTTCATAAAAGAAAAAAAATATGAAAAAAAAAAAATCTCAAACACGTTGTGATTCACAATGAAGGCAGGAAAGTGATCGTACCCTTATATTTGGTGTGAGCCGCAGGTGTTGAGAAAGCAGTAGGCTCCAGAGTTTAGAATCACAAATGTTACCCAAAGCATGCAGAGATTGTCCGTCTTGATTATGGAATAAGGCACAGCATGGCAAACCAACGCGTTTCTGGACTATGCTGTCCCTTTTTCAAGGTCTATATCATGTTTGAATAATTTTAACATTGATGGGGAGAAACAGATGGTTTACTACCATCGATGGATGTTTCAAGGCTAGTGAATTATTTGGCATCTAAGTATCAGTGCATGGCTCCAGATAAATTGAAAACATAATTCTTAATTAATAAATGATTAATAGAAAAAAATTATAGAACATATATATAGAATTATTTATTAAATCTTTGTCTTTATTTAGATTGTCTTAGTTTTAAAAAATGGCAGAGGGTGGTAGCAGAAAACGAACCTCACTTACTCAAGATGAAGCTGAAACATCTCACAGTCAGAAGAGTCACAGTGATGCTTCTCATGATGAATATGAATCTCCTGATGAAGGAAGCATCCACAGGGCCCCAAAGTTCACAGATGATGAAACAGACACCCTCATTGACCAAGTTATTCATCATACATGTCAGCTATTTGGTCCCGAAGCTTTTAATGTACACCAGAAATTTAAAAATAATACTTGGGAAGAAATAGCAAAATCTGTGTCTACAGCTCGAGATATACATCGAACTCCTGAAAGCTGCAAAAAGAGACTACGTGACTGTAAGAGGAAGACAAATCATAAAATAAAGTGTAGAAGAAAACTCCAAAAGGTTTGGGAGAAAAAACTAGAAGAGCACTTTAGAATGGTACAAGATGACGAGAGGCCACCCACTGGTTCCCAGGGTAACTATTTTACAAACTATAAATATGTATATAACTATATCTAGATAGATAGATAGATAGATAGATATATTAGCGTATTGTCCATGAAAAATATCAATCCACCAGATGTGTGTGTGTCTATATCTATATACACACAAACATAGGTGGAGTATGCCATAGCCCAATATCAATCAATAAAAGAAAAAATTTTTACACATATATTTTAATGGGAGAGTAAGATAGTGAAAAATTTGTTTTATGATGGCAAATGTGAAAATAATTATTTTAATACACAACATTATAAAGAAAATTACATAAATTGACCTTCAGGCTGTTTGTATAATGTGTATATGAAACAAATTAATTGTGTAAATATACACACACTTTGTTTAATGCACAAAGTATGTTAAAAAATTGTATAAAATGACCTTACGGGTTTGTGTATAATGTGTATCTTAAACATAAATGCACTCTGTGCTTCAATTTGGACACCATCGCCATGCGATCTCATTATGATATGCAGTTAGTACAAATACTTTCAAATTGTATATCCAAATTAGTACCTGAACCCATCATTTAGGATAAGGTTTACTCAATGTGTGTGTGTGTGTGTGTGTGTGTGTGTGTGTGTGTGTGTGTGTGTGTGTGTGTGTGATATTAAAATGTTTAGTAACTAATATTTTTATTTTATTTTTTATATTTGCTAAAGAACTTAAGGTTGCTCAAGAAAAAAATCAAAAGAAAACACATAAGAAAAAGCAGAAGAATTTGGAAGAGCAACAGTCTGGTAAAAAATTTAAAACAAAAGTAAAAACGTTACAACTAAACAGTAAATAATGTTTGCAATATTGTATGATGTTATATCGTGAGTTAGATAATAAATAGTTTATGTAAGATATTTCAAAATATAGTGCATATGAAAACATATACTGTTAATTTCTTTGTTCTATTGAGCCAAAATAAATACTTTGGTCATAATTAAAAATCAATGTAATTTTTTTTTTTAAATACATATATAATTATTAGCTGAAAAAATAGTTAATTGCTAAGTAAATGCTAGTATAATCAAAATAAATTAATTAAATTAAAATCTCTTACTTATGTCTCTCGTTTTATCAACGAGATATACCAAAAGTTAACTGATTACTTTGTAATTGATTATCAATAATTACACTTATAAAGGACATTCTACGAACGCTGCTGCCGCCAATGGTTAAAATTGCAGGCGCAAAGGAGAATTATGCCATTCTTTATCAGCCCAATCCTGCTGCTGATGCTACTCTTCTAAATGCTGTAAATGTGTGGACTACAGGCAACCCTCACTATGTTATATATGTAAGATATCCGAACTTAATTTTTTCATGTAGGAGGTCATTAGTTAGATAAACATTGATTGGGCTACTAAAAGTCAACATTTATTATGTAGACATGGTCATTAGATTGACATGAGAAATAAGTAGACCTGAGTCCAACCTTCTTAATTTAATTAGTTATTTTTCTTCCTATTTAAGGATCAACTTGGACAACAATTGGGAATGGGAACCTGCAAATAATACAGCGGTAGCTGAGCTAGGCACCTTACACAACACATCACTTAACGAGGAATGTGAGAACAAAAACAGAATTAAAAACCCATGTTGAAATTTTTTACTATATAACTAAGTACCGACAACCCTTCTCCATACACTTATGTCTTGTCACTATTCATCCACGCAAGGCCGACCAGTAATGATTTTTAACTGTCACCCCCTTACCGGCCACACAGATAAGTGTTAGAGCTTTGTATTAGACTCACCTTATTTTTTTACAGATTTTTAGTCAAATATTTCCACAGTGTGTTGTAAATTGCTACCTACTTTCCTGAGTTAGCGTTGAACCTAAAAACATACACACATGCTATCTAGCATCTTATTCTAATTTTATAAACATGCCCTCCTACTGTAAAATAATATTGTGCTAGCTATAATGTTTTACCCTATGTTGTAGAAATAAATCAAAAATTGGATTAGAAGCTATATTATTGAGCCAAAAAGGCTTTTTTTCTGTTGTAATAAAATAATAATAATAAATATAATAAAATATTATATGTATTAAAAAATATTAGTAAAAAAATATAAGTAAATACATTTTTGAGGTATGCTTTACACAGTTTTATAATGCTAGAAATATTGTAATGTCTATCAAATATTATGTATTTATATGTATGCAATGTTAAATATACCTATTATTTATTTCAGGTTCCTTTACAACAATTTCAAGGAAAGTTTCTTTTTCTGAAACAAAAACAGTTATGACAGACAATTTTCCTCCAACTGCGGATGAACCATCAGTGATGCCACATATTTTAACATTGGACAATCCTTCCATGGTGGACGAACCATCAATGCTGCATCATGATGCAACAGCGGACCATGCTACCATGTTGGACCAACCATCAATGCTGCAACATACTTCGACAGTGGATGATACTTCCTTTGTGGCCGAACCATCAATGCTGAAACATTCGGCAAGAGTGGATGATCATTCCACGGCGGACCAAACATCAATGATGCAAGAATATTCTTCTGTGGTTCAAAGTTCCACTACGGTAGAGACTTCCACGGTAAATGAAACATCCATGAGGCAAGAACAATCAACAATGGATGATCCTTTCATGGAGGATGAAAATTCAACCATGCTAAACCCTTTAATGTTAGATAAAGGTATTTATTTTGATCAATATAATTAAAATGTACTATCATTGATATTCAATATGGTTAAAAACTATGTTTAAGATTAATGGTATTTATCTATTATGTTTTAAGCCATAGAAAGCAACATGGTGACTGCCACACAGACACAGGATAACATTAATGAGGAGCCTGTATTGCACAGCCAGAAAAGTAATATTGATACAGAAGATACCAACCAGGTGGAATTGAATGCAGAGACTGCACATTCTAGTGTAATTGACCATGGTCTTCAAGACCAATTCCTGGACTCTACAAATCAAGGTAAATTTTTTTAATGTATAAAACATAGATTTTAATGAGATCCACTATCATTAATAGATACTGGTTTTTTTATAACTTGATTTTTTGGTTCTTCTAACTATACTTAATAAATTGTCTGTAAATTGATGTATTAACTGTACCTAGAACTTTTTATACACACAGAATGTGACGTTAGCAGATCACAAACCATTAGCCAACAGGATTCTTTAAAGGAAGCCATGCAGCTAATTGAGAGGAATAGAAATGAAGAAATGAAAAAAATTGAACATCAAATAAATCAGCTGAATAATAATATACAGATTCTCAACACAACACAAAGACAACAGAATCAAGCACTTGTCACTCTTGCAAATTTTTACGATCATCTTGTTTCATCACAGAATGTGGCAGCAATCAACTACCAACAGATGCAGCACAGTATAAATCAAATGCTAGCATGGCAGTATGAGACTATTACCATCACACGCATGATTTCCACTTTCATGCAACTGTTGACAGAAGAAAGACAAAGAATGTCCAGATCAGATAATCCTTCTTGTATATCCAATGCTACAGCAGGAACCTTTGTATCCAGCTGTACACGTGGAGACTATGTAACAAGCTCTACACACAGAGAGTATGCAACGAGCGCTGCACCTGGAACCTATCTATACACCACTTTACCAGGAGAATCTGTATCCACCCCTGCAGCAGGAACAGATGTATCCACCACTTTACCAGGACCCTATGTATCCACCACTGCAACAGTAACCTATGTATCCACCACTTTACCAGTATACTCTGTATCCACTGCTGCAGCAAGTACCAATGTTTCCACCACTTTAACAGGACCATATGCATCCTACACTTTACCAGGACCCTATGTATCCACCACTGCAGCAGGACCCTATCTATCCACTACTTTAACAGGACCCTATGTATCCTCGACATTATCAGGACCCTATGTATCCATCCCTGCACCAAGACCCTATGTATCCACTACTTTAACAGGACCCTATGTATCCTCGACATTATCAGGACCCTATGTATCCATACGTGAAACAGGACCCTGTGTATCCTCCACTTTTGCAGGACCCTATGCATCCATCCCTGCACCAAGACCCTATGTATCCACCACTGCAACAGAACCCTATGTATGCACGACTGTAACAGGACACTATGTATCCTCAACTTTAGCAGAACCCTATGTATCCATCCCTGCATCAAGACCCTATGTATCCACTACTTTTACAGGACCCTATGTATCCTCCACTTTAGCAGGACCCTATGTATCCACCACTGCAACAGAACCCTCTGTATCCACGACTGTAACAGGACACTATGTATCCTCAATTTTAGCAGAACCCTATGTATCCATCCCTGCATCAAGACCCTATGTATCCACTACTTTTACAGGACCCTATGTATCCTCCACTTTAGCAGGACCCTATGTATCCACCACTGCAACAGAACCCTCTGTATCCACGACTGTAACAGGACACTATGTATCCTCAATTTTAGCAGAACCCTATGTATCCATCCCTGCATCAAGACCCTATGTATCCACTACTTTTACAGGACCCTATGTATCCTCCACTTTAGCAGGACCCTATGTATCCACCACTGCAACAGAACCCTCTGTATCCACGACTGTAACAGGACACTATGTATCCTCAATTTTAGCAGAACCCTATGTATCCATCCCTGCATCAAGACCCTATGTATCCACTACTTTTACAGGACCCTATGTATCCTCCACTTTATCAGGACCCTATGTATACAACAACTTACATGGAGACTATGTATCCACTGCTTATAGAGGCCTCAATGTATCCACCACTGCACCAGGGCCCTATTTATTGAAGCCAAAACCAGGACACTCAGAATCCACTACTGGACAAATTGCCTCAGAATCCCCCGCTGACTCAGGACCCTCAGAATCCACCGCTGCACCAGGAAAGTATAAATCCACCGCTGCACCTGTACCCTCTGAATACAGCCCTGAAAACACAAATTTGAGAAGCATAGCTGTAGCATCAGAAGTGCATTCAAGATTGCAATTGGCTTATCGACCTAGCTCAAGCTATGATGAGAATATGGATCTTCGAGTCAGATTAGAGCGTGCAAATATCCAAATTCAACATTGGAAGAGACAGGAAGCTAACGATGAGGATGAAGCTTAAATATTAAAGGTAAATAATAAATGTATATAGATTGCATTATCAGATAACTAAATATGGTGAGACATATGTGCTATGCTTTTTTTGAAAAACGTAACATAAAAAATGTGTTTCCTCAAGATAACAAATGTGCCCTACTCAACGATCATCATCCTGCACTTAAAAAATCCTACATATAACACTAACATTTATTATTTTTAATTAGTTTTAGCCATAGGCTTCTTATTCAAATTGTGAGTTTGAATCACCAAACTCAATAGGAAACTAAGTTAATCCTACATTGATTTTCTATTGTAATTTTGTGTATGGTTTGTAAATTTTTCAAAAAAAAAACATCATTTGATTTACTTTGGATACAGTCTTAGCAGAGTGTTATAGGCTACAAGTTTAGACATCACAAGAGTGGAGTATAAGCAAAATGCTGGCATGTAGCATACAAATATCTTTGTTTTATGTAGAGGACCAGAGCTCTGGAAACACACATGTAGACAAAGTTGCCTGAAATATAAAAGGAAAACAAATAAAAAAAGAGTAAAGACATAAGGAAGAAGAGTGTTAAACAGGATATAATAAACTTTTAAATATATGTAGATATTTTCAAGTTATTTGGACAGAAATCTGTCCCTGAAGAAGGGGATTTTTAACAAAACATGTAGGCAATAAAGGGACACTTTTTGCATCATTGAATACGGCAGTGTGAGTGCAGCCGATTACCTTTCATCTACATAGTCATCTTATGCCAAGCTGACGAGGAGGTCACTGCAGCATATTGTATTTATTGTTTGGAGCACAGTACAAACTGACACTATATATATATATATATATATATATATAGATATATATATATATATATATATATATACATACATCAAACATCGGCACCGCAGACTAATAAATTAAACTCAGACATACGGCATTGCTTTGTCCAAGAAATGCATTCTTTCAGAATGTATTTTATTAGTCAGTAGTGCTTCCATTGAATGGTGATTTTTGCAATATTTTGGGGTTGTTTGGACATGATAATTTTGTCTGTGCCGTGAAACATAATTTATGATGGAACCCATTACTATAGTGCTTGTATATCTTTAACTTAACCATTGCTAATACAAATGATGGAAAAATCTTCGGTGCACTACTGATCTAGAGTCACAATGAGAAATATATATTGTAATATTTTATTATAATTAGGGTTGTTACCTTTAAACCTTGCATTTCTTTTAAAATGAAGACTACAGTTAAAGATAAGGTGGACAAAAGTATGAAAATTAACTTTCAAGAACTTACCTGTTTTACTTCATTTTTAGATATGTCACAAACGGTCTTGCGAGCCAGGGTGAAGGAACTGAAGACAGAGGGATACAGAGTCATCCATGTGTCCTGTTTGAAAAGACAAATCGATAATAGGAATATACTTTCTGAGATACTTCAAGTCGTGCATTCCTGAAAATGTTCTAAATTTATTTTGTTTTGTTTTGGTTTGTTCATGTTGGTGGGGTTCACATACTAATATGTTCAAGATAAAAATAGAGAAAATATATGTACAGACACATATTCCATATTACAGTGATTGTTCATGCATATATATATAATTTATATTCTAATAATATCCCAAAAAAATTATTGCAAGTTTTGTATTGTTAATAATTTGCATTTGCTTAACAATGCATTTATATATTCAAAAAATATATACAAAAGATTTGCGCTCTAAAATACACACACTATATGTAGTTGGATTCAGGCGGCTGCTCACCAGTTGTGGGCGGGCTGCCCCAACAATGGATCAAAGTGAGTGTGAAAAAAGAAAGAGTGGGAGCGCAGAATGAATCCAATATATTGTTTTATTTAAAATATTAATATGTCATCCACATAAAAATGCAGTACATGAACTAGCCTCAGAAAAAACAATTGATATTATATAAATGTAAACGAGACTGCCATATCTCCTGAACAAATATGAATAAAAAACCTTTAATAAACCCTAGTTAGGGCTGCATTAATGCTTCATGAAAATCAGCCGTGCGTCCACGAGCTGAAATGATTGTAAAAAGGAGACTGCTAAAAAGTGCCTCTGTTATAAGTCACTGTCCTCCTTATACACAATAGAATTTCATTGGTAGAGAGTGTCCCAGTACTGGACTTGCGGACAACCGTGCTGTAGTATTCTGTGGCAAATGGATAGTGATGGTCAAATTCAATTTGTGGTATATCACCTGATGTAGAAGCCTCTCCGTCAAAGGCACTGTACTGAGCCGGGTTTGCTGGGGCTCTGTGCAGTGAACGTACAGCTGGTCTCGTCACCGGTGTACCATCCAGATGAACACGGTAGTTTAATTCTGCTGAAGGATGCTGTACCAGTCTGGATATGCAACAGTGTAAAAATACTGGAGCAGCAGATTCTCTGTCCGCTGGTGTAAAAATCCGTATTAATTGCGGCTACGGTCCACTCGATGCATGCGGCTCACAGGGTGTCAGGAGAATATAGCAGTCCAAATGAGGTCCTTCAAAGGAGTACCTTTGAAATGAAATAAAATTCATTTCCTTCTGATGAAACGGCCAGCGTTGTGGGACGAGAAACGCGTTAAGGTACTCCTTTGAAGTACCTCATTTGGACTGCTATATTCTCTTAACACCCTGTGACCCGCATGCATCCAGTGGACCGTAGCCGCAATTAATACAGATTTTTCCACCAGCGGACGGAGAATCTGCTGCTCCAGTATTTTTACACTGTTGCATATCCAGACTGGTACAGCATCCTTCAGCAGAATTAAACTACCGTGTTCATCTGGATGGTACACCGGTGACGAGACCAGCTGTACGTTCACTGCACAGAGCCCCAGCAAACCCGGCTCAGTACAGCGCCTTTGACGGAGAGGCTTCTACATCAGGTGATATACCACAAATAGAATTTGACCATCACTATCCATTTGCCACATAATACTACAGCACGGTTGTCCGCAAGTCCAGTACTGGGACACTCTCTACCAATGAGATTCTATTGTGTATAAGGAGGACAGTGACTTATAACAGAGGCACTTTTTAGCAGTCTCCTTTTTACAATCATTTCAGCTCGTGGACGCACGGCTGATTTTCATGAAGCATTAATGCAGCCCTAACTAGGGTTTATTAAAGGATTTTTATTCATATTTGTTCAGGAGATATGGCAGTCTCGTTTACATTTATATAATATCAATTGTTTTTTCTGAGGCTAGTTCATGTACTGCATTTTTATGTGGATGACATATTAATATTTTAAATAAAATAATATATTAGATTCATTCTGCGCTCCCACTATTTATATATTCTAATTGTATTTGCAATAATATTTGAATAGATTACCAATCGGAACATATTTGTGTGTTTAATGTACACATTACACAAATTTGCTTCCAAACTCGCAAAATAGTAAATTTTTAATATTGATATATAAAAAATTGGAATTGGAAATTAAAATTATGAAGGTAAGGATGGGATCAGATTAGCAAATATATATGGTTCTTTGATGGCGTAAACCATCTAGCCAATTGACGCTATCATCATTTCCCATGTTTCCCTCAAAGACATACACGCGTATGTATTTCCCACATATTGCGTCATTTAAGTTTTAGGGTGCTGTAAGTATGAGGAATAATAATAAAAACAATAAGCTAACATAGTATTTTCAATGAATAAAACTTTTATTTTCTAAAGGGTGAACTTTGAACAGGTTAACATATTATAACTGGTAATAGATTTATAAATAAATCTTGAAAAAAATATATTGTATATGTTTCTATAATAAAGATTAATAAGAATAATAGCACCGCATCAGATTATGTTATGTAGGATCAAGATGGTTTTCATATTCTTTGTTGTGGATTCATTGTGGATCAAGTTTCTTTTCCTGTATTGAAAAAAAAATAGTCATACACTGTGTGCACAAACAATGATGATTCAATAAAAAAATTTAAAAAAGGAATTTTTTTTACGTGTTTTCTATATAATAATATAAAAACCAAAAATTTTTTTTTTTTCATATTTGTTAATCTAAGAGTAATTTTTTTTTAGTTTACATTAAGGGAAAAAATCTGGCAACTTTAATACCCAAACATTGAGAGATATTACACAGTTTTATTAGTATTGTATAATTTTATTATTGTACTATATTTTGGTAAATATACACAGTTTATGAAGAAGATGTGGAAATACTATTGCCATCCTAATCTGACAGTGTTTATATTAATGATGGATAAAAATTAAGAACATTTTATTTTGGTTATTGTTTAAAATAATTCAATAGGGAAATGTTACATATATTGCTGTCATAACAATATAGTTAAATATGATATTTTTTCAAATAAATATATTCAGTTGAATAATATTTTATTGTTATGTAATATTAACAATAGAGAGTGGATCCTTACTAGGCATTTCCAAAGTTAGAGATATGGTCCTGTGTAGTAATATATATATTAGTGTATAGGTAAAGCAAATATGTTCATTTTAGATATGTTAATATTTTTAAAGGTACATGATTCCAGGATTCATGTTAGAAGTACAATTTAGTTTAGAATTATAATTAAATAAAAAAAAAGGAATGAATCTAAAAATGAAGATATGGATATCAGACATTTCAAAGGTCATAACAGTTAACAAGATTATGTAAGAAATAAATTAAAAATATTATTTAATGTATGTAATATGTTTTGTTAAGAGCTGATTAAAGTACGTAAACAGGCTAAATATAAAAATGCTAAAAACTGTTTCAATAGGTATAGTTACCGCAAAACCAAATAATGAGGAGTCCTAATCAGCGGATTGCAGTTGATTGGAAGGGCAAACAAGATAACTAGTTTAGGTGAAAAAAAAATATAATTAACAATGTCAAGATTAAACTATTACATTAGAACAGATGATTAAGGTACATAAATAGAAGACAAATTATCTACATCAAATTGTTTTAAAATGCATATTACCTGGAAAGTAATAAGGAGAAAAAATCTTCTTTGGCTTGCAGATGATGATTGGGAGGTCAGAACAGTAAACTAATTTAAAAAAATTGAGTAAATATATTAGCAATGCAGAAAAGTTAGCAAATGTTTAGAATAGTTGATATGCACTTTGAAATTGTATACAATTTAGAGAGCAATATTAAGGGGGGTACTCATGGAGAGATCCATGGCTAAAATCTAATCAATCTGACTAGATTGATTAGATTTTCTGCACATATCACTCGTGTGTAGCCCCCTCTGCGATAGCGATGCGCGGTGACGAACATCGCTATCGCTGCTGCTAGATTGAGCCTGCATGCAGACCATTACAGTTACATCAATTTAGAGTTAGTGTCTACTATACTATATTGACATTTGTGTGCTAATAAATTCTTTATAATTTAAAAAAATAATCAAATTTAAGGGAAGGGGGTATTGCTTGTTTGAGAAATGAGGTGTAACAATGTAAGATTGTTATTAACCAATCATAATATTTAGTATGTTACATGCACAAGAAAACATTAAAAATTTAATTAATACCTATCACTGTTTTGCATTTTTACAGTTTATACATAAATTAGAATTTATCTCATTGTGTTAAAAACAGTTATTTCATAAGGATAAGGCCAGGATAACACAGCATGTGTCTAAATGAGTTATGGAACCACAGCATACAGCATGCCTTTAAACTTTTTTTTTATTATAGTGATGCCAACACTGTGGCAGTGCATGCTGGGTAGTTTAGTTACACAGAAGTTGGTGAGACAAAGGTTGCCTAACCATTACCTAGTCCATGGTTTCCTTCGGCATTTTAAATACACCTCCCAGCAAGCATGGACAACATGTTTAAATATAATAAAAGCAAACCTGTGAGAGTGCATGCTGGGATGTTTATTTCAACAGCAAATGGAGAACCACAGCATGTACACCATGAATTAGGCAAAAAAAAAAATCTAACCGTTGCAGTAAAAATAGGATTTCAAAAATGGTGCAACCAAATATATATATATATTTGTTTTGATATAGAAAATATTGTAAATCTGTTTGATAAACAATATAATTGTTTTAATTGAAGAATATTAATAAAATTTATGTTAAAATTAATGAAGGGAAACTTTATGAAAAACATTACATGGGTACAACTGTGCTAAACTGAAATGGGAAACCATTATATTTTAAATCTTTAAAATATAGCTAGAGATTTTTGATTGATGTATATTTTAGAATGGAAAACATAATGTAGAAAATACTTGAATAATAGTTAATTTCTATAATTATAAAAATTCTACTTACCAGTAATGATAGCACCCGAAAATTCAATATGTGAAAAGTGGTTTTTTTTTTATGGTATTTTAAATGATTGAAAGTCAACTAATGAAAAATAAACCATAGAAAATATGAAACTTAACTTTAAAATGAAAAAATAACTATGTTTAGAATTAGTTTTAAAGTTACTCCAACTTGAGATGGAAGGCAATGGCATTTAGAAATTCCATCAAATCTATGAAACCAAGTTGGGCAAAACATTTCTGTAGTGCATCTTCTCGAGCAGTATTTTCACGTTTGGTTGGTGTTCGGGCAACATTAAAGGTTACTTTTTCAATGAGCTTGGTGGTCATTTGTTGCTCCTTGTGAAGATAGGAGATAAGTTTGTAGACTCCAAACTTTTTCTCTCCCAGGAGAATATTCCATCTCCTGTGCCATCCTTCCAACTTATTTTGGGTCCTTGGAATCCCACCAACCATATTGTCATGCACTGACCACATGCATGGTGGAAACAGTGGGGGACATCTGTTTTGACTTCTGGTTCGTTCTCTAAGCCGCCCCAATATATATGTCTCCTCAAAATAAGTTACTAATGTAGCAGCATTAGGAGGCATTTCTGATTTTAATTGTTCAAATGCAGCAGGGATTTCGTCTGCTGGGAGGAAGGAAAGTGCCTGTAGGTTCCTAAGTTTCATAGCAAAAGCATGATCACGTCCATATTGTACAGATAAGCCACATGATTGAATTTTTCGCCAAATATTTTGACCTAAATGAAACAAGCAACACTTATGTGTGCTACTCGGAAAAACTTGTTTAGCTGCTTGTATTGCAGCATTCTCAAAATCTGTCAAAATGTAAAGAGGAGAAAATAGAATATCATATTCCTGTGCATAATCCTGTAGGTCTTCTAAAAAACGGATATAACAAACCTCACTTTTGCTACTAAGCAATCCATAGACCAGTGGGACGAAGCGTTGCGTACTGTCATCTGTGCCAACCATAGCATGAATTGAGTATATTTGTCTAAATAGGGTTGGACACGTTTTGAAAGTGCCATCCATTACCCAATACGGTGCCTCATGAAGCTTCCGCAAGTTAGCTTCTGTACTGAATAATAGTGTCCTTTCGTTGTGGAAAGTACTGTCCTTTCCAAGAAATTTTATCCCATCAATGTATTCCAAATTATGTGGGATATCAATATCATCGAGTGTGGTTGGCTCAGGTGGGCAATCCGCTCTCCTTACCCTTTTCACAAGTTTACGGAGGGATTCACTGTTAGGAAGACAGGCAGCACTAGTAGACGGCATTTGGGCAGTAACCGCTTGAATTATTACAGATGGTGGATCATTGGTATCCCTTGCACGTTGCTTTATTGATGCCTTGGCAATGGCAACATCGGTTTTTTCAGCCTTCGGAGTATGAGTATGTTCTCCATGAGTATTAAGTTGGTGCTGTCCTGCAACAATGGTCGTCTTTGCAAAACATGAACAAGGGCCGGTCTTCCTCTCTGTGCAGTGCCAATAGACGACATCACCACGCTGCTTGTTTTTGCCAAAAGATATCCGTCTATGTTTAAGAGCATTCCTCTTGTAGAAGGAACCAAACGACATGAAGGTTCATCAGCCATAGTTGAAATACGAATGAGTACTTGATCAGAAGGCTGGATGAATGTCGATTATGTAGACCTGAGCTAAGAGTAACTCTTTATAGCATTTTGAAGAGGGAGGAGAGTTAAAATATATTCAAATGTAACCAATGACCAAAACTTTAAATTTAAATAAGTGGGAGGGTTAAAATTAACAAATATTTTTTAAGGGTAAAACGTTGGGATATTGATTGGATTTAAATAAAAAACTTTTATTAGGATACATACCTATACTAGTATAAAATATAAAAAATGTATACTTAGAGAGGTTTGTCAATAATATATGGAGAGTGCCGTCATACGATTGTTCATGGTCTGGAATGAGACTTGTAGCGACACGCAATAGAAATAACTTTGTGGGTGCCAGAGTCTCGTTAGGGGCACATAAAGGGGTACAGGGGGAGGTATGAGAAGAATGGGAGTGTACGTCCAGAAATAGAGGGGTGCGCAGGGATGGGGGGGGGGGGGGGATAGTGTACCATGCAGGGAATGATTGACGGCAGTGGGTAAAGGCTTGTGGGAGCTTGGCGGTCAGCCTTGGACTTGTAGTTCCAGGAATAAGAGGCTTGTGGGAGCTTGGCGGTCAGCCTTGGACTTGTAGTTCCAGGCATAAGAGGCTTGTGGGAGCTTGGCGGTCAGCCTTGGACTTGTAGTTCCAGGCATAAGAGGAGAGTCGGGCGGCTGAAGCTATTAACGGGGGTAGCGTCTAATGCAAGACGCCTGATGGGGTGCGCAGGGATGGGGGGGGCTAGTGTACCATGCAGGGAATAATTGACGGCAGTGGGTAAAGGCTTGTGGGAGCTTGGCGGTCAGCCTTGGACTTGTAGTTCCAGGCATAAGAGGCTTGTGGGAGCTTGGCGGTCAGCCTTGGACTTGTAGTTCCAGGCATAAGAGGAGAGTCGGGCGGCTGAAGCTATTAACGGGGTAGCGTCTAATGCAAGACGCCTGATGGGGTGCAGGGGGGTGGGGTGTGAAGAGAACACATAGGAGTGTACGTCCAGAAATAGAGGGGTGCGCAGGGATGGGGGGGGGGGGGGGATAGTGTACCATGCAGGGAATGATTGACGGCAGTGGGTAAAGGCTTGTGGGAGATTGGCGGGCAGCCTTGGACTTGTAGTTCCATGCTTTAGAGGAGGGTATTTGATTTGGAAATTAGCGGAGGAAGCTTTTCATTTTGGATGGATTGGGGGGGGTGTAAATTTGGGAAGGGTGATGACTTCAATGAGGGTGCATAGAATAGTCTGGGGGGGGGGGGGGTTTATTATTTGGAGTTTGAAAACAACACGCACCCAACATGTCCTTGGGTGCGTGATCATTCAAAGGTTTTGACAGGAGAGACATGGGGTCTGGAGGAGACAATAAGATAAGTGGTGAACTTTATGTGACTCGGATTAGTATGGTGTTTGTATGTAAGAGACTTGGAGTCTACAGATAGGGGTGTAAGGGAGACATAAACATGATTTAATTTGTTTAGTATGGGTGCGCAGGGAGGGGGGGGGGGGATAGTGTACCATGCAGGGAATGATTGACGGCAGTGGGTAAAGGCTTGTGGGAGCTTGGCGGTCAGCCTTGGACTTGTAGTTCCAGGCATAAGAGGCTTGTGGGAGCTTGGCGGTCAGCCTTGTACTTGTAGTTCCAGGCATAAGAGGCTTGTGGGAGCTTGGCGGTCAGCCTTGGACTTGTAGTTCCAGGCATAAGAGGAGAGTCGGGCGGCTGAAGCTATTAACGGGGGTAGCGTCTAATGCAAGACGCCTGATGGGGTGCGCAGGGATGGGGGGGGCTAGTGTACCATGCAGGGAATAATTGACGGCAGTGGGTAAAGGCTTGTGGGAGCTTGGCGGTCAGCCTTGGACTTGTAGTTCCAGGAATAAGAGGCTTGTGGGAGCTTGGCGGTCAGCCTTGGACTTGTAGTTCCAGGCATAAGAGGCTTGTGGGAGCTTGGCGGTCAGCCTTGGACTTGTAGTTCCAGGCATAAGAGGAGAGTCGGGCGGCTGAAGCTATTAACGGGGGTAGCGTCTAATGCAAGACGCCTGATGGGGTGCGCAGGGATGGGGGGGGCTAGTGTACCATGCAGGGAATAATTGACGGCAGTGGGTAAAGGCTTGTGGGAGCTTGGCGGTCAGCCTTGGACTTGTAGTTCCAGGCATAAGAGGCTTGTGGGAGCTTGGCGGTCAGCCTTGGACTTGTAGTTCCAGGCATAAGAGGAGAGTCGGGCGGCTGAAGCTATTAACGGGGTAGCGTCTAATGCAAGACGCCTGATGGGGTGCAGGGGGGTGGGGTGTGAAGAGAACACATAGGAGTGTACGTCCAGAAATAGAGGGGTGCGCAGGGATGGGGGGGGATAGTGTACCATGCAGGGAATGATTGACGGCAGTGGGTAAAGGCTTGTGGGAGATTGGCGGGCAGCCTTGGACTTGTAGTTCCATGCTTTAGAGGAGGGTATTTGATTTGGAAATTAGCGGAGGAAGCTTTTCATTTTGGATGGATTGGGGGGGGTGTAAATTTGGGAAGGGTGATGACTTCAATGAGGGTGCATAGAATAGTCTGGGGGGGGGGGGTTTATTATTTGGAGTTTGACAACAACACGCACCCAACATGTCCTTGGGTGCGTGATCATTCAAAGGTTTTGACAGGAGAGACATGGGGTCTGGAGGAGACAATAAGATAAGTGGTGAACTTTATGTGACTCGGATTAGTATGGTGTTTGTATGTAAGAGACTTGGAGTCTACAGATAGGGGTGTAAGGGAGACATAAACATGATTTAATTTGTTTAGTATGGGTGCGCAGGGAGGGGGGGGGGGGATAGTGTACCATGCAGGGAATGATTGACGGCAGTGGGTAAAGGCTTGTGGGAGCTTGGCGGTCAGCCTTGGACTTGTAGTTCCAGGCATAAGAGGCTTGTGGGAGCTTGGCGGTCAGCCTTGTACTTGTAGTTCCAGGCATAAGAGGCTTGTGGGAGCTTGGCGGTCAGCCTTGGACTTGTAGTTCCAGGCATAAGAGGAGAGTCGGGCGGCTGAAGCTATTAACGGGGGTAGCGTCTAATGCAAGACGCCTGATGGGGTGCGCAGGGATGGGGGGGGCTAGTGTACCATGCAGGGAATAATTGACGGCAGTGGGTAAAGGCTTGTGGGAGCTTGGCGGTCAGCCTTGGACTTGTAGTTCCAGGAATAAGAGGCTTGTGGGAGCTTGGCGGTCAGCCTTGGACTTGTAGTTCCAGGCATAAGAGGCTTGTGGGAGCTTGGCGGTCAGCCTTGGACTTGTAGTTCCAGGCATAAGAGGAGAGTCGGGCGGCTGAAGCTATTAACGGGGGTAGCGTCTAATGCAAGACGCCTGATGGGGTGCAGGGGGGTGGGGTGTGAAGAGAACACATAGGAGTGTACGTCCAGAAATAGAGGGGTGCGCAGGGATGGGGGGGGGGGGATAGTGTACCATGCAGGGAATGATTGACGGCAGTGGGTAAAGGCTTGTGGGAGATTGTCGGGCAGCCTTGTACTTGTAGTTCCACGCATAAGAGGAAAGTGTAGAAATATTGGTAGGTCTATTATTGTTATGTCTATTAATGTTGTGTCGATCTGTTTGTTGTCTGTTTTAATGTTGTCGACCTTTATGTTTGTCTATCTTACGGTGTGTCTGTTCCATGTGATGTCTATTAATGTTGTGTCGATCTATTTGTTGTCTGTTTTAATGTTGTCGACCTTTATGTTTGTCTATCTTACGGTGTGTCTGTTCCATGTGATGTCTATTAATGTTGTGTCGATCTGTTTGTTGTCTGTTTTAGTGTTGTCGACCTTTAGGTTTGTCTATCTTACGGTGTGTCTGTTCCATGTGATGTCTATTAATGTTGTGTCGATCTGTTTGTTGTCTGTTTTAGTGTTGTCGACCTTTAAATTTGTCTATCTTACGGTGTGTCTGTTCCATGTGATGTCTATTAATGTTGTGTCGATCTGTTTGTTGTCGATCTATTTGTTGTCTATGTTTCTTGTTGTCTAGGTTTGTGTTTGTCTATGAGTGTATTATCGAACTATTGGTTTGTATATATGTTTCGTGTCGATCAGTTTGAATGTCTATATGTTTGTTGTCGATGATTGTGATGTCTGTGATATTTCCGTTCTATGTTTTCTTTTGTCTGTGAACATGTTGTCGATGTTGTCATGTGTCTATGTTGTGTTTGTCGGTGTTGTTTTGTTGTCGGACATGGTGTTGTCGACCTATTGTTGTTGTCGATGTAATGTTTGTCGACCTTTTAGTGTTGTCGATCAAGTTAAGTTCGATTTTAGGTTGTCGATCTGTTGGTTGTCGGTCTTTGCTGGATCGATAAGCCGTCCGGATACCGTTTTCATTGGGGTTAAAAATAATAATGGCCTCAAATTACCCAAAATCTACTTCTTTGTTTATTTTATGCAGCCCAAATATAATGGAGGTTTTTATTTAAATGAAAAATAATTGTTTTTTAGAATTTTTTTTATTAGTCCAAATCTTTTTCTACTTTTTTTTTCATTTTTCATTTAATTCCTTTGTAATTAATCAAAATTTGTTAGCTATTTACATTGCTTAACTTAAAAAAAAAAAATCACAAATCAACCATTTGACACCTTTAAAATCATCCAATACTTTCCTTATGTCCACTAACAGCCTTCTATATGGTCCTGCTAACAAAATTGTAACTTTTTGGGGTCCAGGTACAGTAGGTCTCACCGCTTTTTCAGGCTCTTTTGCCAGTTCTCTTTTTGGACAAACTTCGCACACTCTTGCTGCGAGTAGTGTAAATTGGCATTTCTAATTAAATTGTGTGAATCTTGGGTCTGCGAATGAAGGCAAAGTATGTGAGCTTAAGGCAAAGTGTTTGAGTTAAACAATGCAAGTTTGCCTTCTCCAATCTCGCACCTAATTGAATTCCCCCCATAGTCTCACTGCGTACATAAGCCCTTTTGCAAGTTAGCCCAACCAAACCTTATCCTGTAAACCTTGAATATATATATTTACCTATTATATTTTTACCCATGTAATCTGAGCTCATTCATTTTCCACTTATTGTTTTATGAGGATCATTACGAGATCCCACAGGACGGGATCCCGGCGGTCGGAATACCGACACCGGGATCCCGACAGCCACAATCCCGACAGGGGGGCGAGTGCAACACAGCCCCTTGCGGGCTCGCTGCGCTCGCCACACTGTGGGCAAGGTGCCTCGCTACGCTCGGCACACTAATTTATTCTCCCACTATGGGTGTTGTGGACACCCACAGAGGGAGAATATGTTGGGATTGTGCCGGTCGGGATCCCGATGTCGGTATTCCTTCCGCCGGCATCCTACCCGGTGGGATCTTGACCGCATCCCGGTTTTTTTTGCAGCTTATACTATATATTACTGTATTATAAAATGATCAGATAGGGTTGGGATTAAATAATTATTTTGAGACATAGGGGATATTCAATTGTTTGAAAAGTCAGTTGGGGGTCTGTTTTTCCTATCTAATAGACAGGGAAAAAAAGACACCCATCTGACTTTTCAAACATTTGAATTCCCCCCATAGAATAATATTTCTACATTTGTATCATGCATGTCACACTCCCATAGTCACAATAAAAATGGATAGCTTGCTACTGCTATAGGACAAGCTACTGGATCTCAATTGCACATACCCGTAGGTGCATTTGAATGATGTCATTTTGCACTTTACACTAAATGATTGTACCCTGTGCATGAGCACAACTTTTGCCAGTATTTAGAGTTGCAGATATCTGATACTTGCAGACCCTAGCCCTTTGAGATGCAGATGTTATGCATATACCTTTGAGATTAAATGATGATGATGACTTACAGTAGACATGATACAGTATGTGCTCTGCATTCATAGATCTTCTGTAATTTAAGTCCTATGTAACTCAAATGAAAGCATGCAGGCACATATAGTATTTGCACAAATGCAAATAGACATCTCTTATGCTTAACTCTAAAGAGCCCTACACACTGGTGGATTTGCATGCCGACGGACGAACTGGCTGCGGGGGGAAGGGGGGTGATGGCGGGAGTGAAGTTTCTTCACTCCCTGACGTCACCCGTCCCCATAGCCCGGCATGCTAATATTGACGATATTGTCCATATTGGCTTGCAGGTATAAACAAGCCGGCACCAACGATGAACGAGCGCGGGGCCGCGCATCGTTCATCGCTGGTGCCTACACATTGAAAAATATGAACAATTTTGTGTTCATTATAAACTAGATTGTTCATATCGGCCGCACACATTGGCCAGTGTGTAGGGCCCATAAATCAGCACAGAAATATTTGATTATCATCTTGGAGTGAGGTTTAATATTTGGCAGTAGGTCTATCCAGCATGATATAGCCAGGGTCACATTTTTGTATGTTATTTTCTGTTTGAAGAGTTGTCATATTTTATAATAGCAAATAAATACGTAATCTTCTGTACCTAGTCTAGAAACATTATTTATGTCTGTATTACTTGGAACAGACTCAAGACATTAATCAATTAAACGGACTAGGACTATTGTACGTTATTGATGTCTAATTCTATCTCTAAACTTTCATCTGTTAGTTTATACCACATTTTATCATAATTTGCAGTTCAGAAGTCTCATATGGGTTTCAATGGATGCAGAGGCTCAGTTTTGTGAAATCATTTCAGCAGTTAGGGTTATAGACAACTGAGGTTTAGAGTTTATTGAACATAGTAAATGATAATTTAAAAAAGATGCTGTTTAGCACCCTCCAATGCTATTAAAAGTGATGGAAGAATGACTGCACCTCTGGAGCAGATACTGACAAAAAGGGATTGGAACCAGATGTGAGTAATGTAGTCCTTTGGGATTTACATTCCTATGTGCTGTTTGCGTTAATATCAATATCCCTCTTTTTCCTGCTTTCTTTTGCACGTAAGTAAATATGTTTGCCCAGGAGCATGTGTAAGAAAGGAAAGCCCTCACAAAGTTCTCTTTGCTCTTCACCTTTGGGAAGCATGTGTGCATGAAAGGAGTTCACTCCTTCACTCTCTTCCTTCTCCTCCTCAGAACCGTCTGGATAGGCCAGCTGTGCAAACACATAGGATATTCCAGAGCAGTTTAGCTCCCAACCTCCCAAATTTATCGACCAATTGCATACCACCAAGCCCCATATACCCAGAAATTATCATGCACATTTTATACTAGTAGTGTCTGTCAGAAGCATTTATTATGATAAATATCATTAACCTTTAGTTTTATAGATTCTCTCTGTTCCGTAGCACTTTACAATTTTTTTTTCAGTTTGCATTTAAGACAAATTATGCACATTTTCACTTCCTAGAAATGTTTTTCAATAAAAATGTACAAAGTATATGAATTCAACTTTTTTGCCTCTATAAAAAAAAACAATTAATATTTAAAAATATCATGATATTTTTTATGCTGTGAAATAGACCTAGTATACTTGCCAATAGTCCTGACTTACAGTACAGACAATGAAAGATATTTTATCACAACGAAGGTGTGGGCTTCACAGTAGTTGGTGTGGTCTGGCAGATCTGAGTTGGTCTTGGGCAGATTAGAAAATGATTTGGACAGGTCATGAACACCGTTTGCTACTATATATCCCAATTTTTATTTTTAAGTCCAAGTTATAGTGGAACTCAACATTCTTGTTTATCCACCGCAATACAAGTACATACTGTAGTGTATATACAAAAGAGGTTAACGGGCCAAGAAAAAATACTGCTGTGCAAGGTCCTAGCAAGAACTTATTGAATAACAAGAAAAAAAAGCAAGAATATTAACCTAAATTTCTAAAATATTCTTGCTTTAGATTCTCTCACCATCTGCAGAAAGAAATTGTTTATTTCATTTTTTTCCTATACATGCTAATTCCCCCACCTAATAATCCAAAAATGTTTTTTTTTAAAAGGTTATCTTTTTATGATAAAGTCAGTATTGTTTTACTTTTATTGTCACAATTGGAAAATAAGCATTTATTTGTAAAATGAATGATGAAATGATATATCAGGAAACATTATGAAGAATTTCAATAAGATTACCACTTTGTTGAATATCTGTACTGGATGGACATTCTTTTATTTTAGGCTCACTGAACTGTTGTGAGTAACAATTTGTTCTTCCACAACCTGCACCAACCATTTTCCTTAAAGACATATATCTGCCATTTCTCTTAAGGTTTGCATTTCTCTATAATGATTGGTTAACTCCTGTCAGTGCTGGAGAAATCAGAATGTTGTATATGAGCCTTTGGAGACTTCATACTGCACATTTGTGATCTACTGTAGGTTAACCTACAAACATTGGCCCTCATTCCGAGTTGTTCGCTCGGTAATTTTCTTCGCATCACAGCGATTTTCCGCTAATTGCGCATGCGCAATGTTCGCACTGCGACTGCGCCAAGTAAATTTGCTAAGAAGTTTGGTATTTTACTCACGGCATTACAAGGTTTTTTCTTCGTTCTGGTGATCCGAGTGTGATTGACAGGAAGTGGGTGTTTCTGGGCAGAAACTGGCCGTTTTATGAGAGTGTGTGAAAAAACGCTGCCGTTTCTGGGAAAAACGCGGGAGTGGCTGAAGAAACGGGGGAGTGTCTGGGCGAACGCTGGGTGTGTTTGTGACGTCAAACCAGGAACGACAAGCACTGAACTGATCGCACTGGAAGAGTAAGTCTCGAGCTACTCAGAAACTGCACAGAAAAATCTTTTCGCAATATTGCGAATACTTCGTTCGCAATTCTGCTAAGCTATGATACACTCCCAGAGGGCGGCGGCTTAGCGTGTGTACTGCTGCGAAAAGCGGCTAGCGAGCGAACAACTCGGAATGAGGGCCATTGGCCCTCATTCCGAGTTGTTCACTCGCTGCTAATTTTAGCAGAATTGCTAATAGGCTAAAATCCGGAAGTTCTGCGCATGCGTATGCATCTCAGTGCGCACGCGCTAAGCAAATTTACACAAAACCATGCTATTTTACTCACAGGCGAACAAAGCTTTTCAATCGCTCTGCTGATTGACAGGAAGTGGGTGTTTCTGGGCGGAAACTGGCCGTTTTCAGGGAGTGTGCTAAAAAACGCAGGCGTGCCAGGTAAAAACGCAGGAGTGGCTGGAGAAACGGAGGAGTGGCTGGTCGGACGCTGGGCGTGTTTGTGACGTCAAACCAGGAACTAAACGGACTGAGGTGATCGCAATCTAGGAGTAGGTCTGGAGCTACTCAGAAACTACAAGGAAATTGCTTTCGTTAGCAAGTCTGCTAATATTAGCAGAATTGCTAATCTTTCGTTAGCAACTCTGCTATGCTAAGATACACTCCCAGAGGGCGGCGGCTTTGTGTTTGGATTTCTGCTAAAAGTAGCTAGCGAGCGAACAACTCGGAATGAGGGCCATTACTTTGTTTTTCATTTGTTGCCAAATGAAATTCCTTTTGATTTTTATCCATGTTTCATTCGCCAGCATCAATTGTCATGCATTATGGGGTCACTTCAGAGAATGGCAGGAAAAAAACCTTCACTTTTACTTGATACAGGTTGAGTATCCCATATCCAAATATTCCGAAATACGGAATATTCCGAAATACGGACTTTTTTGAGTGAGAGTGAAATAGTGAAACCTTTGTTTTTTGATGGCTCAATGTACACAAACTTTGTTTAATACACAAAGTTATTAAAAATATTGTATTAAATGACCTTCAGGCTGTGTGTATAAGGTGTATATGAAACATAAATTAATTGTGTGAATGTAGACACACTTTGTTTAATGCACAAAGTTATAAAAAATATTGGCTAAAATTACCTTCAGGCTGTGTGTATAAGGTGTATATGTAACATAAATGCATTTTGTGCTTAGATTTAGGTCCCATCACCATGATATCTCATTATGGTATGCAATTATTCCAAAATACGGAAAAATCCCATATCCAAAATACCTCTGGTCCCAAGCATTTTGGATAAGGGATACTCAACCTGTATTAAATTGCTAAATATATTACAATTATTCTGATTTGTAATGTTTGCAGAGTGCACCTGTATTATTTTTTTCTGGGTGCAGCACACTAGTTTTGTAAGCTGAAGATTTCCCTCACGAGTTTGTGGTGCAGGCTGATGCCTAGGCCTAGGTGCAGTGCTCACCAGGTAAATTTGAAGGCGCAATCAGTTTTTTAAGTATGAAGCTTCTGTCAAGAAAAGTGACATGTGCAATGGTGTAGAATGAATGCCTAGGCATTGTGTGGGCTCTGCAGTAGTTACATCTCTACTTCTATGAGCATAAGTTTACACTAGTAATAGATTACAACTATTAGCTGGTTGTACCAGGTGCTGGGCGATAATGGAAATACTTAGAGGCTTGCTCAACAGCAGTATGATTTCACTATCTAGCTAGCACAAGAAGGAAGGTAACAATGAGATGCAGGTGGGTTATTTTGCCATGAGCAATCAAGATGGATTAGGGCAATGACATCTACAGTATACAAAGAAGAAGGTGTCAATAAAAGATCTGATTATAGAATTCAAATAAAATAGGCTATTATAAGGTTTATCTTCAAGTATTTTTAAATGTTGTAGGAAACACCCTCTGGAGGGTGGCCCCACAGAGCCCTATCTAAACATTATCGAGTATGTCTGGGATTACATGAATGAAGAGACAGAAGAATTTGCACAAGCTTACTGTACAGCCACAGAAGAAATGTGGTTAGTTTTCCAAGATGTTTGAAACAACCTCCCAGACGATTTTCTTCAAAATCTGTGCGCAAGTGTACCTAGAAGATTTAATGGTGTTATGAAGGCAAAGGGTGGTCACACCAAATATTGATTTGATTTAGATTTCTCTTCTGTTGATTCTCTTTGCATTTTGTTGATTGATAAAATGAAACTATGAACAGTTCTATTTTTAAAAGCATTCTTACTTTGCAGCATTTTTTCACACCTGCCTAAAATAGTACTATTTATAAGGAGCAGACTCACTGGCGTTTCTATAATGGGTGCAGTGTGTGCGGTGCACACGGGCTCTTGAGTCCAGAGGGGGCCCCCACTGCACACACTGCACCCATTTTTAAAATACTCACCCCTCCAAAGTTCAGCGCCGGCATCCGCAGCGCTATTAGAATACAATGAAAATGGCTCAGCTGCCATTTTCAAGGAGTTCTGCGCATGCGCAGTAGAGAAATCTCAGGGAAAATGGCCACCGCACCATTTTCCTGGAGAGCTGCGCATGTGCAGTAGAGTCTGAGCCCTCTAGTGCTCAGACTCTACAGCACTCAGGGCAGAGAGGAGGGGGCATGAACGGAGGAGGCAGAACACGGGCCTCCTCCTCTCTTAAAATGCCCCGAGCAGGCTGGCAGCATTTTGTTTGCAGATCCAAACCGAATATGTGGCTCATTGAAATACATCATAAGACCTCTCATCAGGTTAAATTCATATCTATGTGATTTCTATTTGTTTTCTGTAGTTTGGTGGAATAAGCCATTTCTGCAATGTAGTCCTTTGGGTGATTCCGTTCAGTGTGAGGTTCCATAGAAGCTATGTGCAATGATAGTCTGTAGGATGTCACACCTGGTACAGTATTACTTACAATAATACCCGAAGGTGTGCATTACCACATAGGGGGAGATGTATCAAGTGCTGTAAAGAGTGGAGAAGTTGTCCAAAGCAACCAATGAGCTTGCTAATATCTTTTTATAGAATTTGTTTATTCAAAGCATCTTCTCCACTTATCCTTTCTTTGCAGTGCTTGATACATCTCCCCCATATTGCAAAAGATTCCAGTGGGAACTTGCGCTGAATTGAATCTGCCCATTTAAGACTCTCTCTTGCTTTATGGTTCTGCCCTGTATTTGTAAATGCCAACTAAATATTCTTTATACATACACAGCTGGGACAATGATAGTATTGATTCTTATAACTGTATTTAATGGTTAGTTATAGTATAATTAGAACGAATATCAGACAGAACTATAGATATATAGCAAATTTTAAGTAGAATACTTAGGCTTCATATTCTGCTGGAAAAAATAACCTTCCGCAGCCAAATGTAAAATGTGATGGAAAGTCTACAGTCTTGATTATTAAAAATGAAAAAAGCTGAAAAATGCATCTAAAATACAACACTTTGGGACTGATTTTCTCTTGCATATGTTGCCAGAGTCCCGGCTGCGAGTATATGCAAGTGCTGGCTCTTCCCCGACGTACACGCAGGCATCTGAATGTGCAAGGACTTAGACATCCTCTTTCAACATCTCTTCACATTGTAATATCGCCAGTGTTGCTTTAGACGCCACCATCGCTCGCACCATCAACACTTGTGCTAGCCCTGTGGCAGGAGCAGTTTCTCCATCTGACTATGGCCTCCTATGGCTGCGGCTATGCATCTGTGACTGCAGTCACTTTCACTGACATGTCCGCATCTAATTGTAACTATTAATTGCATCATCATCTTCATCATCACTTGTACCAAAGTTTCAGCACCCCCAAAGCCATGTCCCTCCAGACAGGCATACATGCACCTTTTTGGTGGCAATCTTAGGTGCATTTCTCATCAACACACACTTATACCACTTTCACTACGTTAACCCGGTAAGGACCCCGCTTTTGAACAGGCGTCCCACCTGGGTCTGAACAAGCTATACCCCTTTTGCATTGCATTTTGGAGCAGTGTTATTACCGGGTTATTCCCGGGTTGGTGCTTTTCACACTGAACCCGGTTCTCCCATTTAAAACAGTGTGATGTCAATTAAATGGATTTTTCTGTCTCCCATATGACGTTTCACAGTGAAATGAGGGGCGGGGGAGTGCTCTGAGCAGTGCAGCAATCATGGCTGATAGAGCACATGTCTGTGGAGACTTTGGGGGTCATTCAGACCTGATCGCTCGCTAGCGTTTCTTTGCAGTGGTGCGATCAGGTCAGAACTGCGCATGCATATGCACCACACTGCGCAGGCGCATCGCACGAGTACAAAGCGGATCATTGCTGTGCGATGGGTTTTACGAAGAATCCATTCGCACAGACGATCGCAAAGAGACTGACTGGAAGAAGGCGTTTGTGAGTGTCAACTGACGGTTTTCCGTGAGTGGCTGGAAAAACGCAGGTGTCTCCAAGCGTTTGCAGGGCGGGTGTCTGACGTCAATTCCGACCCCAGAGAGGCTGAAGTGATCACAGCGTTTGAGTAAGTTCTGGGCAACACAGAATCTGCACAAAGTTTATTGTACCGCTCGGCTGCACATGCGATCGCACACTTGCACAGCTAAAATACACTCCCCGGTGGACGGCGACTATGAGAACGCAAAACTGCAAAAACCAGCTAGCGAGCGATCAGGTCTGAATGAACCCCTATGTGCAGTGGTGCAAGTAGAAAAAAATGTCTTACGGGTACTGTGTGCGCGCGCCTAAGGCGCGCGCGCAAAAAATGGGTGTGGCCAAATGCCACATGGGGCGTGGCCAATGAAAATGGGGGCGTGATACACATATGGGGGAGGGGCAGATACACGTATGACCCCAATAGTGTCAGATACACGTTGCCCCACAGTGCCAGATATACATTGCCCCACAGTGCCAGATACACATAACCCCACAGTGCCAGATACACATTGCCCCACAGTGCCAGATACACAAATGTCCCCAGAGTGCCAGATACACAAATGTCCCCAGAGTGTCAGATACACATTGCCTCACAGTGCCAGATACACATTGCCCCACAGTGCCAGATGCACATTGCCCCACAGTGCCAGATACACATTGCCCCACAGTGCCAGATACACATTGCCCCACAGTGCCAGATACACAAATGTCCCCAGAGTGCCAGATACACATTGCCCCACCGTGCCAGATACACATTGCCCCACAGTGCCAGATACAGAAATGCCCCCAGAGTGCCATACATTGCCTCACAGTGTCAGATACACATTGCCCCACAGTGCCAGATACACAAATGCCCCCACTGTGTCAGATATACATTGCCCCCCGTGCCAGATACAGAAATGCCCCTACAGTGCCAGATATGCCCCCAGTGCCAGATATCCCCCAGTGCCAGGTATAAATGCACCCCTGTGCCAGATATCCCCCAGTGCCAGGTATATATGCCCCCCTGTGCCAGATATGCCCCCAGTGCCAGATATCCCCCCGTGCCAGGTATACATGCCCCCCCAGTGCCAGATATCCCCCAGTGCCAGATATCCCCCAGTGCCAGGTATACATGGCCCCCTGTGCCAGATATCCCCCAGTGTCAGGTATATATGCCCCCCTGTGCCAGATATGCCCCCAGTGCCAGGTATACATGCCCCCCTGTGCCAGATATCCCCCAGTGCCAGGTATATATACCCCCCTGTGCCAGATATGCCCCCAGTGCCAGATATCCCCCAGTGCCAGGTATAACATGCCCCCCCAGTGCCAGATATCCCCCAGTGCCAGGTATAACATGCCCCCCTGTGCCAGATATCCCCCAGTGCCAGGTATAACATGCCCCCCTGTGCCAGATATCCCCCAGTGCCAGGTATAACATGCCCCCCTGTGCCAGATATCCCCCAGTGCCAGGTATATATGCCCCACTGTGCCAGATATGCCCCCAGTGCCAGATTTCCCCCCATGCCAGGTATACATGCCCCCCCAGTGCCAGATATCCCCCAGTGCCAGGTATAACATGCCCCCCCAGTGCCAGATATCCCCCAGTGCCAGGTATACATGCCCCCCTGTGCCAGATATCCCCCAGTGCCAGGTATATATGCCCCCCTGTGCCAGATATGCCCCCAGTGCCAGGTATACATGCCCCCCTGTGCCAGATATCCCCCAGTGCCAGGTATATATACCCCCCCTGTGCCAGATATCCCCCAGTGCCAGGTATAACATGCCCCCCTGTGCCAGATATCCCCCAGTGCCAGGTATAACATGCCCCCCTGTGCCAGATATCCCCCAGTGCCAGGTATATATGCCCCCCTGTGCCAGATATGCCCCCAGTGCCAGGTATACATGCCCCCCCCGGTGCCAGGTATAACATGCCCCCCCCAGTGCCAGGTAAACATGCCCCCCTCCCCTACTCACCGCTGCCGCTGTCGTCGCCGTCCTGTCTGTCATGTGAGGGAAGGAGAGCGCAGCCTGCGCCTCTCGTTCCCCTCAGTCTCCGGCGGGTGTCTCAGTTTAATTCAGAGCCGATCCGTGAGCCAATCAGAGCTCGCGGGTGCGAGCTCTGATTGGCTCACGGATCGGCGCTGAAGTAAATTAAGACACCCACCGGAGACTGAGGGGAAGGAGAGGCGCAGGCTGCGCTCTCCTTCCCTCACATCAGCGGCGGTGCGGTGGGGACGGCGGGTGCGGCGTGTGCGGCGGGGACGGCGGGTGCGGCGTGGAGCAGGGGAGGGAAGGAAGAGGAGCGGCGGCCCGTCGGTGTGGGTACGGCGTACCCACGGCTAAATTCTTACGGGTACGCCGTACCCACCGGTACCCGCCCACTTGCACCATGCTATGTGATGGTCTTAGCTGTACTGCTGTTGGATTCAGCCTATGAGAGGATATTTGAGCTTCTCATATTCTGTAGCTTGTTCAGCAGCTATGTTAAAAGGGGGCTGAAGTATTTTAGAGAGACCGTCATTCTTCGCTGACAATACCTGCGCAGGAGGAGATTGTTTATATCAGCTTCTGTGATCACCATACTCAACCTTAACCTCTCTACACAACAAAGATTGTGGGCTAGAGAACGGCAGCATGGACAACATTTTATGTAAAGTGTGCTTAACTTTCAGGATGTTCAGTAGAAGTGTCACTTCAGAATGTCGCGTCACACATTCCATTACCTTTTGGATTTAATGACCCCAGCACTCTCTAGACAGACCACAAACTTCTGGTCACCAATAGCGCCAAGCAGGAGGCTAGCTATAGCATTGTGGTGGTACGCCACTCCAGGTGAATATCGCACAATTTCTTGCCTCTTTAGTGTAGGGATATCTACTGTTTGCACCATTGTACATGAGGTGACCCGAGCATTGGTGGACAACCTGCAAGGATTTGACCTTATTTTCTTTAACCCTCGATGTGATGGCCTTACAGACGTCTGGAGTGTAAACTTTTAACCACAAGGTACATGCACACACAAGCAGTTAAAATTCACACTGTTTATTATAAAGTTAACAAGAGTATATAAGACAATGCATATGGGTGGAACTGACAAGTGTAAAAGGGCTCATTGGCTTAGGGGTAGGTGCCTGGGTGGGGTACGTAGGGGTGGTTAATACTTGACATAACATAATTGGATATAGCAGTTGCCAGGCAGATGTTATATATGTTACATCAGGCGAAACTTAACAAAGGATCTTTTAGTAACACACAGAAGTAGAAAAAGCAGGTTTCATCTAGTAGAGAGCTGACCTTGGATGCCAGACCCACACAAGCCTGGTATCTGTATGAGAGACAAAGGCATCTAACACAGGGCAGCAGCATCCATTGCAAACACATAAGAGTTCATAAAGCATGTTTTAACCCTTCACTAGGGAAATAGAAATATTCACTTTTACACTGTAATTATTATAAGGAAACTGATCATATAAAAAGTAATATGTACAAAGACAGAAGAGGTAACCCTTCAATCCCCTCTTAGAATCATGATTATTATATGACATGATTCTTGAGTGAGGCTCCTTTCTTGTTCCTCCAGTTCTTGAGATATTGGACATAATCGTCGGGTCCCTTACTATCAGAGGAGGTGACAGGACTGGTGGTTATGTCATAATACATCAGGGCCTTATCAATGCCTTTGGAGGTAAGTTTCTTTCCACAGGGAATTACACAATAAACTATAATGCCTAAAAGAATTAAAGTTATGAGTTTAAATATGCTTATTTGCACAAGAGCCTGTTTCCAATTTTCAAACCACCCAAAATATTGGCTCCATGGGTTATCAATACCTGAATTTTTCTTAAGTTCTATGGATAAGGTTTCTAACTTGTTTATGGCTAAAGTAACCTTACCATTGGGACCAGTGTTGTCAGGAATATATGTACAACAGCCTTCCACCTTACTAATGTAAACACATGTACCGCCTTTTTCTGCTAGGATCATGTCAAGGGCCATTCTATTTTGGAATGTCATTTGGGAAGTGGCTTCTAGCTGTTCAGCTATACCTTTAAGAGCATCTTTGGTATCATTAACAAATCTTTGTTGATTATAATATATATAATTAATCCAGGCTACGTTTTTATTTACAGTTTCCCACATATGTAATAAATGTCGCCTAATGATCTAGTTTGGTTGACTAAAACAGTTGTTCTTTTATTTGCACAATACCCTGGTGGGAAGGTTTTTAAATTTCTCCCTGGGGTGATGTTAGATGTATAACAGGTATAGTTTCCAGGATATATGGTTATGGTGCTTCCTGGGTTGGGATTTTTCGACAATATGGGATATTCCCTTTTCCACATTTCGCACTGACTGTCATTTGTTTTGGTGTCATTAAAAAGGCTGAAAAAAAAAACAATTTTCTTGTTCTAGGGGTATATTAAGGGGCACTGTACCTAGGTGGGGCCTAGATTTGCCACAGACATAACAGTTGCTTTTATTGTGTTTGTTAGCACTATACTTCATCCATTCCAACCAAAAATTAATGTCAGAGAAACCAGTTTCAATAGCTAGGGTGTCTTCAAAGGTAGGGTTAGTAATAGCCACCATATCTTTAAAAGTGGCAATATGGGGCTTTAAAGGTTTGTTTTGGGGAGCAATTTTAGGCTGGTATTTTGGGTTTTTATACATATCCCATAAATAAAACATTTGCCTTGCACTATAATACCCTGCTTGCCACCATATACCAAGTACATAAGTCTCATTGTCGCTTCTGCTAGGGTTCATTATGTTTAGTCTAAACCTGTATGAATTTGGGCCTTCATCCATCTTATGAATGGATAGTCTAGAAAGTAGGGGTACTCCATATTTGCTCCATCTATTCTTTGCAAACGATGGGCCATATTTCCAATCTACTCCTGTATTCCACCCCACAGCTTCCCAGGAATTACAATTAGATCCATAATATCTATTGTCATAGTACCATTCGTCAGTAACACAAATATATACTGTCTCAGACATTCCTGATTTCCTCCTTTGTTGTATATAATATTTGTCATCAGCAATTTTGGGGAACATAAAATAGTCAAGGATATATGTGGCTACGTGTGTATTGGAGGAATTGTACCACAAGGTGGGGATCCCATTAGTCTGTGTAATATCAACCTCACATATTGTGTGGTGAGTGAGGGCCAGTAGGGCTATCAAGGTAGTCCCCAGGATAAAGATAGGGGACAGGTTCCTCATCTTCTTCTGTTCTTCTTTCTTCGCTAGGTGGGAGGTCAGGGCTGTCTGCCCCGGTTCGTACCTCACTGGAATCACTTGCTTCCCTCTCTAGGTCTGGTCTAGGAACCTTTTTTTACTCGGGATGCATGGGTCCAGGTAGGACTTTCCTCTGTCAGGACTGCTGTCCGGGTAACTGCTACGACCTCTGTCTCTGGACCATAGGTGAAGTCTCCTGGGCTCTTGTTCCTGGGGAGCACCTTCACCACGACTCTGTCTCCGACTTTAAAGGGGTGTGTAGGTTCCTGTGGATTCAAAAGGGTTTTTACAAACAACCTCATGTTCAATTTCATTCAGTTTTGTTATCAGGGACCTGACATACTCTTCTCTGATAAGTTCTAGATCTCCCTCCTGTATTACTAATGGTTTCTTAGCCCAGGGTGTGGGAAAAGGCCTGCCCATTAGTATTTTAAATGGGGAGTAACCTAGAGTTTTCTGTGGGGTATTCAAGATGCTGGTGTTTAGCTTTATTAGGGTTGTTCCTGAGGCAAGTGATGCATCTGCTAACATACTGGTCCACAAGTGATTTGGCATTAGTAACATAAAAATCACTGGTTAGTAGGAGGAGTGTTGTGGCTTCACCACGGTGACCAACACCACGGCACTGGGCAACGAGCAAAGGGGCACTGGACTGGGGTATACAGGGTTTCCCCTCTTTGCAGATTAATCCTGATTTAGGATTTTTTCTGCAGAATTGGGTAAGTCCAGTCGGAGAGATCAGTATTAGTCGCAGCAGCTTGAAGTTGAGTGAGCAGATGGACGTTGTCAAGGGAGGGACATGCTCTAGTGAGTGCAATGAGTTCTGCAGCTTGCGCGGACTGATAAGGTATTGGTAGGGTTTCCAACACAGTATCAGGGAGGGTGACAATGGCATAGCCAGCCTGGTATGTATTGTCATTGGGCCTACTACAGGAGTCGTCAACAAAAACAATGTCTGTGCCTGGTATGGGAACGGGAGACATGTCAAGTCTGGGAGAAGTTTCAGCTTCAATGGAAGCAGCACAGTCATGTAGGTCGGGTGGTTCATCCTCGGGACCTTTCAAGCCTAAAAGGGCATTGAGAATGGGTGCAGGGCCAGAAGAACCAGCAGTGTACTTAATGGTAAGGGTAGGGTTACTCAAAAGGAGTACTTCATATCCACTAAGGCGTTGTGCTGACATGTACTGTGTGTGTAAGCCTTTAAGTATTGCCAGGACATCATGTGTGGTGTGGAGTACTGTGATGTGGCCTAAAGTGAGGGTAGTGGCCATTTCTGCAACCATTGCACAGGCTGCCAAAGCCCTGAGGCAGGCAGGCATACCTTGCACAGACACTGGCATGACTTTGGGAAAAAAATGCCACGGGGCGCAACTTCCCTCCATGAAACTGTGTGAGCACCCCCGCCATGGTTTTACAATTGTCCCTTGCATATAGATGGAAAGGTAGTACATAACTGGGGAGGCCAAGTGCCGGACTTTTCATCAACATACATTTTAAACTTTCATATGCAGTTAACATTTCTTGTGACCATTGTACAGTTTTAGGTTTGTCCTTCAGTGTGGCTTGTCTCAAAATGTTATCACAATAAGAGCAATCAGATATCCACTGTCTGCAGTAATTTACCATACCCAGGAAGGACAGTAGTTCCTTCTGGGTAGTTGGGGTGACCAGGCCCAATACAGACTGTATGCATTGTGGACTGACTTTTCTCTCTCCTTGAGTGAGCACAAAACCTAAGTAATCAACATGCTTTTTACACCATTGCATTTTTATTTTGGACACCTTGTGTCCACATTCACAAAGCCAGTTTAGTAATGAAACACCATCCTCTCGGCAGGCCTCCTCAGTTTTACTACAGAGCAGCAGATCATCTGCATACTGTAGCAGGACTGAACCATGGTGAGGTTGCCAGGGCCTCAATGTGGCCTGGAGACAACAGGTGCGTCAATAATCTGCACCAGGTAAGTTGTTTACCCTCAAAAGAAAAGGCAAAAAGTAATTGTGTCTGTGAATCTACAGGTATGCTGAAAAAAAAGGCATTCTTCAACACTCAGAAAATCTGTAAGAGAAGAACGCAGCATCTGTAGGGATTGCAGAAATGAGTGAGTTTACATCTGGAACAATTGGTGCAATTGGGACAATTAACTGATTGATCGCTCTGAGATCCTGTACAAATCCCATACTACCATCAGCTTTGGCAACAGGGTTCACAGGAGTACAGTATGGTGATACAATATGTCTGAGATACCCTGTTGTAAGAATTGCTGTATCATGGGGCGGAGACCTTCTATCTTTTCTGGTGAGAGGGGGTATTGCATAAGTCAGAACACAAAACACTGGCTGCTGCACCGCTGTCCACTAAAAAGGGAATTTTACTTCCATTTATAATAAGTGGCAGCAGAGGTGAATCTCACTATGACGGGAGAGTTGAATAAAGGCTGGGATACCCTCCTCCGGGCCCCGTCAGTGCGCGGGGTCTTTGGAATGTTCCCTGACTGCGGGGTTGGTTCTGTCTGTCAAAGCGTCTGGAGCTCTGATAGTTATGAGTGGGCGCAGGTTTCTTTTTACAAGCTACAGCGACAGGCAAAAAAACACAGGCAAAAAAAACTTCCTTCATATGTGTATAGCTGCGTCCTTTGCAAGTTTTGCGTAAATAAGATATACAGCCATCGAGGGTAATGGTGGGCTTGGGACAGTGTTTTACTATTATCTAAACTCTGGGTTATTGGTGCGTTAGGGATAGAGCTAGTGGACGCACCCTCCAGCAGTGAAGTTGGAAGCGATCCCATTTAGTGTGAAAGGGTTACTGCTGCCAAGAGATTTGTGTCTCTGAGCGCAGGATACATTGGAATGCAAAAAAGGGGGGGGGGGGGGCGAGAGGGATTTCAAAGACTTACAATTCCTCTGCAGCTTCGCTTCTGTGCTATTGGAAACTGACATTTTTTCTTAAATCTCCATATAGAAAAGGTAATTACTGCCTTCCCGTAGGAATGGGTCCCGTCCTGCTTTCTCTGTCCATCCCGCTAAATTATCCACCCATGGGTTAACTAAATAATACTCTGAGGTAGAGTTACGGGCAACATACATCCTGCATGTCTCACCAGGGAGGGGCGGGGGATATGCAGTTTTTTTTTACTCTGACTAGAGCCCATTGTCAGACAGTAATATAAATCAACAGTACAACTTTTTAAAAGAAAATTATCTAAAATATACGACACTCTACTTATACATAGGTCCCTCCCATAGTAAAAATGCAATCTACACCAGCTTTCTACGCAATTTCCACAACAACCCACAACAACTGTCTATGCAATATCACAACAAAAATGCAGTTTACAAAAAAAACCTTCTATGCAATTTCACAACAAAAAGACTTTCTATGAAATTTCACAACAAAAAAAATGCAATTTACAAAAACTTTCTATGCATGCATTAGCTAACACCAGTTAATTAGTCATTGACAATATCACAATATTATCTGTATAATGAGAACATGAAATCTTTTGACGGGTACGCTTACCTTCGTACAAGATGTCAGAAAAAATACAGCGTTTTAGACAGGAAGCAAGAAAAGTGTTTGAGTAAAGATATCTGGCAGACGAAAACTTACCAGCCGTCTGGACCAAATATAAGAACTTATCTCACTACGAACATACAAAAATATATAGGCGATCAAATCGGGGTATTCTCTACGTTACGTATAGACTCCCAGGTCTATTTTAAGTATCCCAGATACTAACGTCTTTGGAGAAGTGCGCTCGGACCCCTGGTCCCTTCTCAGACGTATCTTTAAGTCCCAGACATTAAAGATTCTATGGTATCCCTGATACCTGTTTTAAAAACTTCGTAATATTAAGTCCCGGACTTAAATATTACCTTGTCACGTGTTCCCGGAACACTGACACGGATTCAGCTTCAGTGTATGACCGCAATCCCGCATAGCAAAGACAGACAATAAATCTTCTATCTTTATTATTCGGGGACGATCACTGAATCCCGGACCTAACCCCCAGCTGCAAGGATTTGACCTTATTTTCTTTAACCCTCGATGTGATGGCCTTACAGACGTCTGGAGTGTAAACTTTTAACCACAAGGTACATGCACACACAAGCAGTTAAAATTCACACTGTTTATTATAAAGTTAACAAGAGTATATAAGACAATGCATATGGGTGGAACTGACAAGTGTAAAAGGGCTCATTGGCTTAGGGGTAGGTGCCTGGGTGGGGTACGTAGGGGTGGTTAATACTTGACATAACATAATTGGATATAGCAGTTGCCAGGCAGATGTTATATATGTTACATCAGGCGAAACTTAACAAAGGATCTTTTAGTAACACACAGAAGTAGAAAAAGCAGGTTTCATCTAGTAGAGAGCTGACCTTGGATGCCAGACCCACACAAGCCTGGTATCTGTATGAGAGACAAAGGCATCTAACACAGGGCAGCAGCATCCATTGCAAACACATAAGAGTTCATAAAGCATGTTTTAACCCTTCACTAGGGAAATAGAAATATTCACTTTTACACTGTAATTATTATAAGGAAACTGATCATATAAAAAGTAATATGTACAAAGACAGAAGAGGTAACCCTTCACAACCTATACCACAGATTTATTTCTCTGCTGCATGGCCAGTGTTTAGATGAAACAATTAAGGGATTTGTGGAGTGTGGATATCCGCAGTGCGCAGGCGCAATCGATGGTACCCACGTTCCTATAATCTTACCTCATGAAAATCATTCCGACTATTACAACCGAAAGGGATGGCATTCCATTGTTCTGCAAGCTGTGGTGGATCATAAGTATTGGTAAGAATGTTTCACCCAGTGTGTTTTTTTAATGCTTATTGTTTAAAACCCCTTTAAAAACCTAATATATATGTATTTATCGGTTGGCCAGGATGGTCACATGACGCTTGAGTGCTTGCAAACTCGGATCTGTACCGCCTAGCAGAGGACAAACAAGGGGGCTAGCTTTTTCCAAGAGAGGTAATTCAAAAAATTTGTTTTCAATATTTGTTAAAGCAGGCCCTGGTATAGATGTGTTTTTATTTCTAAACCGATGCAATGTACATGAATCAAGCGGGAAATAGATGAATGCAATTCAATTTACATTAAGACCAAATAGTTGTCCTTACCTTCAAATACGCTCTCTATGTGGCCACCAGCCTGCCCGTCACGAAGGAGTCTGCTCATGTGCGTATACCTATTTCTCGTTGCTAATGTAAATTTTTTTCTATTTTCATACTAGAAATCTAAAATTGTGGACAGAGTGGAAATCCCAGTACACATAATTGGTGATGCAGCCTACCCGTTAAGACGATGGCTCATGAAGGGGTTCACCCAACATGTCCAGCTGAGTCCAAATCAAATTACATATACTCACACCCTGAGCTCGGCAAGAATAGTGGTAGAAAATTACTTTGGATGATTAAAAGGATGTTGGCGCTGTCTTATGAAGCGCAATGATCTAGACATTACTATCATGCCTAACATTGTTGCAGCATGTTGTATACAACATAACCTATGTGAATGTCAGAGGGAGGAATTCCTTCCAGATTGGGCAGGGTACACATCAACTCAGTTGTGTACCCTGCACTTGATTCTGAGTCCTATTTGGACGACCATTCTGGAAGTGCAGAACTGATGAGGTCTGCTATAATGCCCAACCTTCCCTCATTACTCTGTTAAGTTTTATCAGTTTGTATATTCAGTTAATTGGTGTTTCCACCAAAACCTGTTTATTTGACGTTCAGCTACTGTGCCGATTTCAAATGTACAACAGCTATACACAATTTTAAAAGGATGTATCAAGCATTTGGGTTTTTGAGGAAAAATAGGACAATTCTAAAGATTAACAAAAGGAGAGAGACCATATAATTTTAATTTGTATAAAACTTTGGTATATTAAAGTGAACATTCAAATCTTTGCAGAAATAAAAGGCAAACCAGTGGTTAAAGTGAGCCAGTTCCATTTGGAGACGGAATGCAGTTCCACATCCTCCGGCTCACCTAACCTAGGGAAATGCCGGGCGCCCACTGAGACTGTTACCAGCGCGCACCGGCTCTTTTCCCCTCAGTGGCAGCCGGAAGCCGGAGCTCACTCCTGAGCTCCGGCTTCTAGCTCAGGCAGTGTGCAGCGCTATGGGAGAGACGTCATGACGTCTCTCCCATAGTTGCGAGGAGCAGGTGCCAGATGGAAGCTGCGGTCCAGAAGCAGGAGCGGGGCTGGTGAGTATTGTTTTTTTTGTTTGTGTGTGTAAGCAGCGCTACTAGATGGGGGAACTGGGGGCCTATCTGCTGGGGGCAGACAAACTGGAGGCATAGCTACTGGGGGCAAACCAAATGGGGGCATAACTACTGGGGGTAAACCAATTGGGGACTTAACTACTGGGGGCACTCCAACTGGGGGAATAACTACTGGGGGGCAAACTAACTGAGGGCAAACCAACTGGGGTCATATCTACAGGGGACATATCTACAGGGGCCATAACTATGGGGGCATTGGGGCATATCTACCTGGGGGAAACTGCAAACTGGGGGCATAACTAATGGGGGCAAACCAACTGGGGGCATAACTACTGGGGGCATAACAACTGGGGGCATAACTATGGGGCAAAACTACGGGGTCATTGGGGCCATATCTACTGGGGGCAAACAAACTGGGGGCATAACTATTGGGGACAAACCAACTGGGAGTATAACTACTGGGGGCACACCAACTGGGGGCATAACAACTGGGGGCACACCAACTGAGGGCATAACTACTGGGGGGCAAACCTACTGGGGGCATATCTACTGGGGACATAACTACAGGGGGCATAACTATGGGGGCATTACTACTGATGCAACACTAATGAGAGCATTGCATAGGGGGCACTTAATAAGGGGCATCACTCCTGGGGACATAAGGGGCACTACTGCTGTTGGCACTGAATAGGGGGAACCAATACTATGGGCTCTACATAAGGGGCACTACAACTGTGGGTACTACCACTACAGTGGGTATTGCATAAGTGGCACTACTGCTGTGGGCACTATGTGTATTTGGGGTGCTATTACTGTGTGCTTTGTGTATAAGGGGCACTAATGTGTGTCATAACATGAATAAGGGACACTAATATGTGGTGTAATGTGAATAAGATTGTGCTACTGTGCGGCATAATTTGAATTAGGGATGCTATTGGGTGACCACATCCCTTTCTTTTTGAAGCCACCCCCCGTTTTTGTGGTGCGTGCAGTCCCTTTAATTCACTAGCATTGAGTTCCACCACCTCTCTAGGACCACTTTAAGCACTGCCAGTAATAGTGTATGAAATACACTTGCATTAATTTAAAACATTTTTTTTTAAAACTATAACCACTTAAGATAAATTCCTATAAACAGGAGACTCTGTAGTTGTATCCCTTTCAGGAGGTGGTTGGGTGTGTTGAGATTGGGTATGTCAAGGATGGATATAGTGAGTTTGGGTTTGTTGAGGTTGGGTTTGTTCGTAGTAGGAAGGGCCGGGGTTATACTGTAATAGTGTTGAGGGTAGTTTGGAGGTGGGTGCTGAGATGGCACTGTGTGCAGCCCTTCAATACATTGAAACATTCTGTCAAATATTGACATTTGAAATTCCTGCATTTTCCTTTTACGTTCTCTTGCATCCCTATTATACGTTTCCTGCATAGAGTTCAGCTGGGCTATAAATGTGTTGTTCATGTCTTGCTCTGCCTGCAAAAATTGCTCGAGACATGCATTTTCTCAATCACCCATGGCACCGTCCATCTGCTCCAATTTCTCATCCAGGACAGTGGTCATAATTCTTGCAGCTTGCTCCGTTTTGTTTGGGCGGTACCTCCTTGGCGGAACGGTATATAATGTGGACACAAGTCAAAGAATTTTGTAAATGGAATTTGCAATGAGTTTCTATAAAATAGCAGCGTTGTTCGCAAACCTACACAATGCGTATACTCTGCAACATTTATCATTTTTAATTATATGAATTTATTTAGTATTGTATGAGTAATTATTTTTTGTTTAATATATTAAGTTAATGTTGTTAATGTTTAGCATTGTTAGTTTGCGTTTTAGTTTACGTTAGTTGTTAATGTTATTGTTTTTTTGAGTGTTGTACTTACTGTTTCCACGTAAAGCCTATGTTTGTGAAATTGGGTCCATTTGACTTGTCCCAGCCTGTGTGTCTTCCGACGCATCAGTAGTTGGAGTTCTGCTGGGTTCGTGTCCAATTGGCTCAGGCACAGTGGTTTGCATCGGTTGCGTAGCCTCATCCAGTAAAAGTGGTGGGGATGGTGGTGGTGGTGATCGTGTCTCTGGGTCTGGTATGCTGCAGGTGGATTTAGTAGCACAGGCCTGGCTTGTTTCTGCTGCTGCTAAGCTCGAGGATAAGCTAATAGGTTTCGTAAGCGCTGTGTGGCCAAATATGGTGGCAAACTGCTTGTAATATTGCCACTTCATACGGGCAGTACCACTCTTGTTTCGGTTGTGGTCGTGGACCTTATTGAAATTCCGTTTAAGGGCCTTTAATTTATTTATTACCTGCTGTGAGGTACGCTGGAAACCAGAGGCTGCAAGCATCATTGTGATGTTTTTATAGGTTATTGCATCCTTTACAATGCCTGTAATTTGTTTGGTGATTTCAGCCTTACCTCTAATACTCAACAACTCCCTAACTTCCTGGGTAATTCCAAGTTGATCGCAGCAGGATTTTTGATAGCAATTGGGCAAAACCATGTGCACTGCAGGGGAAGCAGATATAACGTGTAGAGAGAGTAAGTTTTGGGTGGGTTATTTTGTTTCTGTGCAGGGTAAATACTGGCTGCTTTATTTTTACACTGCAAATTAGATTGCAAATTGAACACACCCCACCCAAATCTAACTCTCTCTGCACATGTTATATCTGCCTCCCCTGCAGTGCACATGGGGGGTGATTCCAAGTTGATCGCAGCAGGATTTTTGTTAGCAATTGGGCAAAACCATGTGCACTGCAGGGGAGGCAGATAAAACATGTGCAGAGAGAGTTAGATTTGGGTGGGGTGTGTTCAATCTGCAATCTAATTTGCAGTGTAAAAATAAAGCAGCCAGTATTTACCCTGCACAGAAACAAAATAACCCACCCAAATCTAACTCTCTCTGCACATGTTATATCTGCCTCCCCTGCAGTGCACATGGTTTTGCCCAATTGCTAACAAAAATCCTGTTGCGATCAACTTGGAATTACCCCCTTCGTTATCACTCCAGGTTACCGTATTTTAAAAGCACTGTGAATGCTGTATAATAAAAGCTCACCCACTGTTTACAAAGTGCTGCCTGTTGTTTCCGGGTTCAGGCTGGTGACATCATGCAGGGAGACATCCTATCACCTCCTTTTTAATATTCCAGGGTTGAATATACTAGGTATGAGGCTTTCACACTGCCAAATGAAACGGTTCAGTACTGTGTAGGAGCCTTCTTTTAAAACGAGTTGAAATACCTGGTTGTTAGACTCGGTAAATTCACTATGGCGCTTTCACACTGCACTCGACCCAGGTTGACACAGCTAAAACTTGGCAATATACTGGGTTTTTGATGCGATGTGTAAGGGGTATTACTATGTTTTGGATGCATCTACCCCCCCCCCCACACTAATGTCATCTCCAGCACAGTTTACTGATGGTTGGGAACAGTGGTGGTTCCAGGTGTGGGGCTGCGGCGCAGTCCAAAATTCAAATAGGGGAGCCACACCAACTGCCACCACAAACCAGGGGCGTCAGAACGTTTTTTGCTTGGGGGGGCCAAGATAAAATCTCTTTTTGGCGCCCCTAGCTTCTGGCCACCGTAGATGGGTCGCTTGTACCTGTACGGCACTCTAGAGCAGCTGGGAGTGAGTGGCCTCTTGTATACATTACACCTGGTAGAGCCCATTACACACATTATGCCAGGTAGAGCCCATTATACACATTATGCCTGGTACAGCCCATTATACACATTTCGCCTGGTACAGCCCATTACACATGTTACATATGACGCCTGGTAGAGCCCATTACACATTACGCCTGGTAGAGCTCATTACACATTACACCTGGTAGAGCCCATTGCACATGTTACACATTACGCCTGGTAGAACCCATTACACGTTACACATTACGCCTGGTACAGCCCATTACACGTTACACATTACGCCTGGTAGAGCTCATTACACGTTACACATTACGCCTGCTAGAGCTCATTACACGTTACACATTACACCTGGTAGAGCCCATTACACATGTTACACATTACGCTTGGTAGAGCCCATTACACGTTACACATTACGCCTGGTAGAGGCCATTACACGTTACACATTACGCCTGGTAGAGCTCATTACATGTTACACATTACGCCTGGCAGAGCCCATTACACGTTACACATTATGCCTGGTAGAGCCCATTACACGTTACACATTACGCCTGGTACAGCCCATTACACGTTACACATTACGCCTGGTAGAGCCCATTACACATGGTACACATTACGCCTGGTAGAGCCCATTACACATGTTACACATTACGCCTGGTACAGCCCATTACACGTTACACATTACGCCTGGTAGAGCCCATTACATAAAAAAGAAGAGAAAACTAGTGTATTGCGCTTGATGCACTAATTATCTAAATAAATTAATAAATGAATGAATGAATGAATAAATAGCACTCTATAGTTGTGTGTCTGTTTTACTTCAAATTAACACACATGGAACTTGCTTTCATAAAAACCAACTAGAATATTTTAATAACATTTCACATACATGAATCATATATACCAATATTGGATATATTAAAATTAAATAAACTAAAACACACTGAAAAATTGCGCTTGAACTGTCTAAGACACAGATTGAATATTAGTGTCCATAAATAGTAACAAGTGGACGGCAACAATGTATCGTATGAGTGCTACACAGGCATGCCTCGTCAATTTACGGCAGCTACTGATGCCTACTAAATTATATAATATAATGTTTCTAATCCTCTTGCTACTGGCGTCCCAGTGCAGAGGAATAATACTTGCAATGTATTTACCCGAACCAGCAGGATTCTCCACATACAGCGTATATTACCAAGAAGATATCCTTAAGGCATGCAGCCACAGCGTCCGCCGCTAGCACTATTCTTGGTGCAGTGAGGATCTCTGTGTTAGGGTCTCCTGCCCTGTGCTGCCACGTCGTCATGGCAACCGGGAGACAAGTGCTAGCGGAGTAACCTGAGCGCAGCTGATACTCCGGTTCGGGTCTTTTGCTGTGCAGTGGTTATAGGCTCTGTGCATGGCAGGGGATCCGGTGCTGGTTTTTGTGCTCACAGTCTGTGAGGTCTGAGTGGGGCGTGGACAGCACCTGCTTTATAAGGCCTCTTTTCAGGGTAAGCAGATGCTGCTGAATCTTTGTTGGTTAGTCAGTTTCTGAAAGTTAGCCAGTACTGTGTAGCTTTGTATTTGTTTGTTGCTTACTGCAAATAGGCCTGGGGATTTGGTATTACACTCTGCCAATCCAGACCTAGCAGTAAGACTGGAGTCAGTCGTTTAGCTTGCTGGGGTTCTGTTACTACTCTGTGAACTTAGCAAGTTTGCGGCTGTATTCTAAGACTTGCCTGTCTAATCCTGTCTCACTGTGCTAGGTGTCAGGGGTCAGTTTAGTGGCAGTAAACCGAACCTGTGCACTGCAAGTGAGAATTAGGATTGTGGAGAATCTCCTTGTGTCTATCATTCCATCTCTGACCAAGGAGTTTACTGCCACACCCGTTGGTAACCCTTTAGGGTTTTGCTGTTGCCCTTAGCAACAGCATTTCGGGTTTTCTATGTATTAAAACACAACATCTTGCTTTTCACATCTGAGCAGTTCTAATACAAGGGAGATACCCAGTTCCTTAGCCTCTGGGCTTCTCTGTTCACGTTGTGTGTATTTTGTTACCCTACCACCTTCTGTGTACGTTATGTCATATTCCCTAGTCTGTCTGTGAGTCCATTTGTTTTGCATAACAGTTCAAACACCAGTACATTCCTGCAGGCACTGGAGTGCATAACAGTCCTGACACCAGTACTTTCCTGCAGGCACTGGTGTGCATAACATATTCAGCAGCCCAATACTCCTGTTGAAATTTTGTGGGAATATGGAGCATACCCCTCAAAATACGTTGCAACAGGTGGTTGATCAGGTGCAGGTCCTGACTCAAAAATGTAATGATTTGTCCATTAAAATGCACACCTCCCAGGCTGCTGGCGGAGCTCCCGCAGCAGCAGCACCTGCAGGGGTTAAGGAGCCGAAAGTAAATCTCCCGGATCGTTTTTCTGGAGATCGCTCGCAGTTCTTTTGTTTCAAGGAGAGCTGCAAGCTATACTTCCGGCTTAGGCCTCAGTCTTCTGGGTCGGAGATTCAGCGGGTGGGCATAGTGATTTCCTTGCTACAAGGAGACCCACAGGTCTGGGCATATGGGTTGCAGCCTGACTGTCCGTCGCTTAAAAGTGTTGATGCTTTTTTTACGGCACTGGGCATGTTGTATGATGACCCTGACAAGACGGCCTCAGCCGAGGCTCAGATTTCGATCCTTAAGCAAGGGCGAAGGCCAGTTGAGGTTTACTGTACGGAGTTTCGGAGGTTGGCCCATGATACCCAGTGGAATGACCCAGCCCTGAGACACCAGTACCGAAGAGGTCTTTCTAACCAGATAAAGGACCAACTGGTACAACATCCCTTGCCTGATAGCTTGGATCAGCTCATGCAGTTATCCATCCGGGTGGATAGACGGCTGAGAGAGCGTAGGCTTGAAAGGGAGACTGAGATTTCCTTCCTTCCCAAGGGAACCTCAGACTCTGAGGAATTTTCCGAGGAGCCTATGCAGATTGGGGCTACCCGCCTCTCCTCGCGTGAGAAGATGCGGAGGAGACAGCAGGGGTTGTGTTTGTACTGTGGGAATAAAGGTCATGTGGTAGTATCATGCCCAGAAAAGCCGGAAAACTTCAGGGCCTGAGGGTGATGGGAAATATCCTGTCAGGCCAGAAGTCAGAATTTCCCAAGAAGACTTTTATCATTCCGGTGACTTTGAAGATCCTCGGTCAAATTGTCAAGACTGAGGCCTTTGTGGACAGTGGGGCCAACGGGGTTTTTATGGACCGCCAATTCGCCCTGAAACACTCTGTTCCCTTAGTACCCTTGGCATCGGAAATTGAGATTTGTGGGTTAAACGGGGAACCATTATCCCAAGGTAAAATTACCTCTTGCACTAGCCAGATTTCTTTGTTTATTGGAGCCACACACTCTGAAAAATTGTCCTTTTATGTGACTGTCTGTACTTTTGCCCCATTGGTGTTGGGGTTACCCTGGTTAAGGGCCCACAATCCTCAATTTGACTGGGTCTCTGGGGAGATTCTTAGTTGGAGTACTGATTGTTTCAGGAGTTGCTTGAGCCTTCCAGTCAGGTTCTCGCAGCTAAGTTTGCCAGGATTGCCAGGGTGTTATGCAGATTTTGCGGACGTGTTCTCCAAAAAAGTTGCAGAGGTACTACCTCCCCATCGCTCCTATGACTGTGCCATTGATTTGTTGCCAAATGCTAAGCTTCCCAAGAGCAGGTTGTACTCCCTGTCACGTCCTGAGACTCAGGCTATGGCAGAGTACATTCAGGAGAACTTGGCTAAGGGATTTATCAGACCTTCACAGTCTCCAGTTGGGTCGGGGTTCTTCTTCGTGGGTAAAAAGGACGGTTCGTTGCGACCCTGCATCGACTTCAGGGAATTGAACCGTATCACGATTAAAAACTCATACCCACTGCCTCTCATTTCGGTCTTGTTTGACCAGCTTCGTACTGCCACCATTTTTTCTAAGATTGACCTACGCGGTGCGTACAATCTAATCCGAATAAGAGAGGGGGATGAATGGAAGACTGCCTTTAATACCCACTCGGGGCATTATGAATATTTGGTGATGCCTTTTGGGCTCTGTAATGCCCCGGCAGTCTTCCAGGATTTCATGAATGATGTGCTCAGGGAATATTTGGATAGATTCTTAGTTGTATACTTAGATGACATCCTAATCTTCTCCCATTCCCTGGAGGAACATCGGAAGCATGTACGCTTAGTCCTCCAGAAACTCAGAGACCACCGGCTTGGGGCGAAGCTGGAGAAGTGCGAATTTGAAGTTCAGCAAATCGCATTTCTAGGATATATTATCTCCCCAGAAGGTTTCCAAATGGAGGGTTCCAAGGTACAGGCAGTCCTGGATTGGGTGCAGCCCACTAGTTTGAAGGCGCTTCAGCGTTTCCTGGGCTTTGCGAATTTTTATAGACGATTTATCGCTGGATTTTCGTCTATAGTGGCGCCCTTGGTGGCACTCACTAAGAAAGGGGCGGATGTTGCTCACTGGTCTTGTGAGGCTAAAGCGGCTTTTGCCCGTCTCAAAAGGGCATTTGTTTCGGCCAAGGTGCTGCGACACCCAGATCCAGAGCGTCCTTTTGTGGTGGAGGTGGATGCCTCTGAGATGGGTATTGGGGCAGTGCTTTCTCAGATGGGAGTGTCAGATAATCGCCTTCATCCCTGTGCTTACTTTTCCCGTAAATTTTCGCCTGCCGAGATGAATTATGACGTGGGTAACCGGGAATTGTTGGCTATTAAGGATGCACTCGAGGAGTGGAGACACTGGCTTGAGGGGGCTAAGTTTGTGGTCTCAATTCTCACTGACCATAAGAATCTGGCATATTTAGAGTCAGCGAAGCGTCTCAATGCCAGGCAGGCACGATGGGCTTTGTTTTTTGCTCGCTTTAATTTTTTGATAACATATCGCCCTGGGTCAAAAAACATCAAGGCTGATGCGCTCTCGCGGAGTTTTGCTCCAATCCAATCCAGGAGACCACCGAGGAGCCGTTGCCCATTGTTTCCCCATCATGTATTAAAGTGGGCATTACCCAGGACCTCTTATCATTAGTCCTTAGAGCACAGGAGCAGGCTCCTCCAGACCTTCCGGTAGGTCTTTTGTTTGTGCCTCCTAGGTTAAGACAGCGAGTGTTCCTGGAATTCCATGCCAAGAAGTCTGCAGGTCACCCGGGTGATTGCCAGAACTCGGGAGTTGCTATCTAGGGCGGTGTGGTGGCCCTCGGTGGCTAAGGATGTGGATCAGTGGGTTCGGGCATGTGACATCTGTGCCCGAAATAAGACTCCTAGAGGGGTTCCTGTTGGCCCACTACATCCACTCTCTATCCCATCTAAGCCATGGACCCACATTTCAATGGATTTTGTGGTGGACTTGCCCAAATCCTCGGGGATGACAGCCATCTGGGTTGTCGTTGACAGGTTTTCGAAGATGGCGCACTTCGTTCCACTGGTTGGGCTGCCATCGGCCAGACGCCTGTCTGAATTATTTATGCTGCATGTTGTGCGTCTCCACGGGTTGCCACTTGATGTGGTATCTGACCGCGGATCCCAGTTTGTGGCCAAATTCTGGAGGGCATTTTGTTCCGATCTCCAGATTTCTGTCAGCTTGTCGTCGGGCTACCATCCGCAGTCTAATGGGCAGACTGAAAGGGTGAACCAGTCCTTGGAGCAGTTCCTCAGGTGATGTCTCCAAGTGTCAGACTGACTGGGTTGCTCATCTGTCCATGGTGGAGTTTGCCTATAACAACGCGGCTCACTCTGCTACAGGGATCTCTCCCTTCCTTTGTGTGTATGGGCATCATCCTAAGGCCAATTCTTTTGACCCCCTGGACTCCACGCCTGGTGGTTCCTCTGTGGTTTCGGTCCTTAGAGGTATTTGGCGGAAAGTGAAGAAAGCCCTTGTGTCTGTGTCATTAGTGACCAAAAGGGTTTTTGATAAGCGGAAAAGACCCTGCAGCTTCAAATTAGGAGACTTCGTCTGGTTGTCTACCAAGAATTTGAAGTTGAGACAGCCATCTCATAAGTTAGGCCCCCGGTTCATCGGCCCTTATAAGATCACCAGGGTTATCAATCCGGTGGCATTTCAGTTAGATCTGCCCCGTTCTTTGGGTATCAATAAAACATTTCATTGTTCCCTTTTAAAACGGGCGATTAGTAATCCTTCTTCCAGTGGAAGACCTTCCCCTCTTCTGATACGTGGCCAGAGGGAGTTTGTTGTTGAAAGGATTCTTGACTCCAAGGTGGTTCGGGGTCGGCTGTCATTTTTGGTGCACTGGAAGGGGTATGGCCCGGAGGAGCGGTCGTGGGTGCGCAGTTGTGATCTTCATGCCCCCAGACTGATACGCTCTTTCTTCTCGCAGTTCCCCGATAAACCCGGTGGTAGGGGTTCTTTGACCCCTCGTCAGAGGGGGGGTACTGTTAGGGTCTCCTGCCCTGTGCTGCCACGTCGTCATGGCAACCGGGAGACAAGTGCTAGCGGAGTAACCTGAGCGCAGCTGATACTCCGGTTCGGGTCTTTTGCTGTGCAGTGGTTATAGGCTCTGTGCATGGCAGGGGATCCGGTGCTGGTTTTTGTGCTCACAGTCTGTGAGGTCTGAGTGGGGCGTGGACAGCACCTGCTTTATAAGGCCTCTTTTCAGGGTAAGCAGATGCTGCTGAATCTTTGTTGGTTAGTCAGTTTCTGAAAGTTAGCCAGTACTGTGTAGCTTTGTATTTGTTTGTTGCTTACTGCAAATAGGCCTGGGGATTTGGTATTACACTCTGCCAATCCAGACCTAGCAGTAAGACTGGAGTCAGTCGTTTAGCTTGCTGGGGTTCTGTTACTACTCTGTGAACTTAGCAAGTTTGCGGCTGTATTCTAAGACTTGCCTGTCTAATCCTGTCTCACTGTGCTAGGTGTCAGGGGTCAGTTTAGTGGCAGTAAACCGAACCTGTGCACTGCAAGTGAGAATTAGGATTGTGGAGAATCTCCTTGTGTCTATCATTCCATCTCTGACCAAGGAGTTTACTGCCACACCCGTTGGTAACCCTTTAGGGTTTTGCTGTTGCCCTTAGCAACAGCATTTCGGGTTTTCTATGTATTAAAACACAACATCTTGCTTTTCACATCTGAGCATTTCTAATACAAGGGAGATACCCAGTTCCTTAGCCTCTGGGCTTCTCTGTTCACGTTGTGTGTATTTTGTTACCCTACCACCTTCTGTGTACGTTATGTCATATTCCCTAGTCTGTCTGTGAGTCCATTTGTTTTGCATAACAGTTCAAACACCAGTACATTCCTGCAGGCACTGGAGTGCATAACAGTCCTGACACCAGTACTTTCCTGCAGGCACTGGTGTGCATAACACTCTGTCCTGGCAGGCGGATAAGGACACTTTAGGTGTCAACGATCAGCGGGTTGATTCAGGTAATGGTTCAATTTTGCAGGGAGAAATCCTTAGGCGTGAAGCCACAGCGTCTGCCGCTAGCACTATCCGTGGTACAGGAGAAGTCTCTGTCCTGGCAAAGCGGGTGGACGCTTACGTGGCCGCTGTTCCGATCAGCAAGTGTCTGAACTATGGTTACCTCCACAGGGATGACCGTCGGCACCAAGCACAGATAGTAGGCACCAGTGATTGCACTCAGATCAGTGTAGCCGTCAGTGTGAAAAGCGGGGAGATGACGTCAACGCGTTTCGTCCCGTCACAACTCGGGACTTCCTCAAGACTATAGGGCTTACTTCATCTTAGCCCTTATATAGCTCCCCATCAGAACCGCCTCCATTATAATTAAAAAATAAGAAACATCAGTGTACTGACACTCTAACACTAATTGCATTAACAATATAATTCAAAAAGCAAGTTCCATGTGTTAAGCTAATGATATCTAACAGTAAATATATATATATATATAGCAACGAACCCATAATAGGTTTATATCCTCAGAATTAGACATAAAAATAAAAAGTTAGAAATAAAATTAAAAATTAAACCAAAAATAAAATAAAATAAAATAAAATTCATTTCGATATTACACAAATTAATAATAATATGGTAATAATACACTAGATAAAGTTATGTATAATATCACGATTCCTTAAAACTGGATAATAAAATATATAATAATAACAACATAACCATATTAGTACTAATACTCCCTAAAATGACCCCCTATTACCATAGCCCCCTATAATTAATCCAAACAGGTATAATCGATAGCTTCATTGAGCCCTTTTGGACTCAAAGTATCTAATTTAAAAATCCATGCGGACTCACCTATACATAGCTGACGAAATCTATTCCCACCCCTTCTAGTGTGACAAAACTGTTCCACTACCAATAGGGACAACCCCTTAGGGTCCCCATTATGATATCTAGTAAAATGTCAGGAGACATTGGCCCTCATTCCGAGTTGTTCGCTCGGTATTTTTCATCGCATCGCAGTGAAAATCCGCTTAGTACGCATGCGCAAAGTTCGCACTGCGACTGCGCCAAGTAACTTTACTATGAAGAAAGTATTTTTACTCACGGCTTTTTCTTCGCTCCGGCGATCGTAATGTGATTGACAGGAAATGGGTGTTACTGGGCGGAAACACGGCGTTTCAGGGGCGTGTGGCTGAAAACGCTACCGTTTCCGGAAAAAACGCAGGAGTGGCCGGAGAAACGGTGGGAGTGCCTGGGCGAACGCTGGGTGTGTTTGTGACGTCAACCAGGAACGACAAGCACTGAACTGATCGCACAGGCAGAGTAAGTCTGGAGCTACTCTGAAACTGCTAAGTAGTTAGTAATCGCAATATTGCGCATACATCGGTCGCAATTTTAAGAAGCTAAGATTCACTCCCAGTAGGCGGCGGCTTAGCGTGTGTAACTCTGCTAAATTCGCCTTGCGACCGATCAACTCGGAATGAGGGCCATTGTGTTTGATAGATTTATTAATAATATTACACCTATGTTCTCTAAAACGACTTTTAACAGATCTAATAGTCCTGCCAACATACTGTAGTTGGCAGGGACACTGGAGAACATATACAGAATATGTAGATTCACAATTAAGATATTGTTTAATAGGAAAACTAACTCCACTGCTATTGGAGATAACATTAGTTGATCCATTCCTCATGTAACTACATGTGAGGCAAATTGATTTATTACATCTATAACTCCCTAGTGGTCTAGATGGCAACCAAGATTTAGGAACTTCATTACAGTGTGTGGGTTTCACCGATCTCAGGTCGCTAGGCGCTAATAAATTCCCTAGATTAATATTCTTCTTATAAATTATCCTTGGTTTAGCGCCAATATGTTTATTCAATAGCGGGTCCTGTTTTAAAATTTCGAAATTATTATTCACAATTCTTCTTATTCTGCTGGATTTTGAATTGTACTTTGATATGAACTTAACCTCTTCTAATAAATTAGAATCACAATTCAACACTGCCGATTCAGTGACCACCAGGGGATCAAATGGATCGTTAATCCGTGGGGTTTCACTCTGGGGACCTAGTGACTTTGATGGTAAAATTAAAGAGCCCATTACATATGTTACACATTACGCCTGGTAGAGCCCATTATACGTTACATATTACGCCTGGTAGAGCCCATTACACATTATGCCAGGCAGAGCCCATTACATGTTACACATTACGCCTGGTAGAGCCCATTACACATGTTACAGATTATGCCTGGTGCAGCCCATTATACACATTTCGCCTGGTACAGCCCATTACACGTTACATATGACGCCTGGTAGAGCCCATTACACATGTTACATATGACGCCTGGTAGAGCCCATTACACATTACGCCTGGTAGAGCTCATTACACATTACACCTGGTAGAGCCCATTGCACATGTTACACATTACGCCTGGTAGAGCCCATTACACATTACACATTATGCCTGGTACAGCCCATTACACGTTACACATTACGCCTGGTAGAGCTCATTACACGTTACACATTACACCTGGTAGAGCCCATTACATATGTTACACATTACGCCTGGTAGAGCCCATTACACGTTACACATTATGCCTGGTAGAGCCCATTACACGTTACACATTACGCCTGGTAGAGCTCATTACACATTACGCCTGGTACAGCCCATTACACGTTACACATTACACCTGGTAGAGCCCATTACACATGGTACACATTACGCCTGGTAGAGCACATTACACATGTTACACATTACGCCTGGTAGAGCACAATACACGTTACACATTACGCCTAGTAGAGCCCATTACATATGTTACACATTACGCCTGATAGAGCCCATTACACGTTACATATTACGCCTGGTAGAGCCCATTACACATTACACCAGGCAGAGCCCATTACATGTTGCACATTACGCCTGGTAGAGCCCATTACACATATTACAGATTACGTCTAGTAGAGCCCATTACACATTACGCCAGGTAGAGCCCATTATACATATTACGCCAAATATAGCCCATTATACACATTATGCCAGGTAGAGCCACTTATTTATTTATTTATTTATTTTTTACCAGTTATTTATATAGCGCACACATATTCCGCAGCGCTGTACAGAGAATATTTTGCCCATTCACATCAGTCCCTGCCCCAGTGGAGCTTACATTCTATATTCCCTACCACATGTACACAGACACATTCATACTAGTGTTAATTTTTGTTGGGAGCCAATTAACCTACCAGTATATTTTTGAATTGTGGGAGGAAACCGGAGTACCCGGAGGAAACCCACGCAAGCACGGGGAGAATATACAAACTCCGCACAGTTAGGGCCATGGTGGGAATTGAACCCATGAACTCAGTGCTGTGAGGCAGTAATGCTAACCATTACACCATCCGTACTGCCTTGTACACATTACGCAAGGTAAAGCCTATTATACACATTACACCTGGTAGAGCCCATTACACATTACACATTATGCCTGGTTACCCATTATACACATTACGCCTTGTAGAGCCCATTACACATGTTACACATTACGCTAGATAGAGACCATTATACACATCTGCTAGATAGAGCGACTCCTCCTCCTCCTCCTTGTTCCTCTCGCTACTCCTTCCCCACAGTCAGCAGCTATGTTGCTGCTTACCTCTGCTGCCACGAGCAGCACATCTCTGCAGAGCGTAAACACTTCAGGAAATGGGGTGGGGTTGGCGGAGCCAGGGCTGGCCCGAGCCTAATTTTTTTGGTAAGCGAAAATATATATTTATATATCCCTAATGGAATATATAGTGGCATGGTTTCATGTGGAAGAGGCATGGCCACAGAAAAGTACCAATTCACATTACACCTCACAGTAACATCAGATACTCACATTACCGCACACAGTAGCATCCGTTACTCACATTACAGCTCACATTACAGCGCACAGTAGCATCCGTTACTCACATTACAGCGCACAGAAGCATCCGTTACTCACATTACACCGCACAGTGGCATCCGTTACTCACATTACAGCTCACATTACAGCGCACAGTAGCATCCGTTACATTACGCCGCACAGTAGCATCCGTTACTCACATTACAGCTCACATTACAGCGCACAGTAGCATCCGTTACTCACATTACACCGCACAGTAGCATACGTTACTCACATTACACCGCGTAGTAGCGTCAGTCACATTACACCGCACAGTAGCATCCTTCACATTACACCGCACAGTAGCATCCATCACATTACACCGCACAGTAGCATCCATCACATTACACCGCACAGTAGCGTACGTTACACCTCACAGTAGCTTACGTTACACCGCACAGTAGCGTCTGTCATGTTACACCTCACAGTAGCATCTGTCACATTACTCCGCACAGTAGCATCCGTTACATTACACCGCACAGTAGAATCTGTCACATTACACCGCAGAGTAGCGTCTGTCACATTACTCCGCACAGTAGCGTCCGTTGCATTACACCGCACAGTAGCGTCCGTCGCATTACACCACACAGTAGTGTCTGTCGCATTACTCTGCACAGTAGCATCCGTTACATTACACCGCTGTCACATTACTCCGCACAGTAGCATCCGTTACATTACACCGCACAGTAGCGTCCGTTAGTGATGAGCGGGTTCGGTTCCTCGGAAACCGAACCCTCCCGAATTCACCCATTTTACACGGGTCCGAGGCATACTCGGATTCTCCCGTATGGCTCGGTTAACCCGAGCGTGCCCGAACGTCATCATACCGCTGTCGGATTCTCGCGAGATTCGGATTCTATATAAGCAGCCGCGCGTCGCCGCCATTTTCACTAGTGCATTGGAAATGTTAGGGAGAGGACGTGGCTGGCGTCCTCTCTGTTTATTAATAATATTTGTGCTTATTGCTTAATTGTGGGGACTAGTTGTCTGCCTGAAAAACACTCCATATCTGTGCTCAGTGTGCTGCATATATCTGTGCTCACACTGCTTAATTGTGGGGACTGGGGTGCAGCTGTATTATATAGGAGGAGTACAGTGCAGAGTTTTGCTGACAGTGACCACCAGTATACGTTGTCTGCCTGAAAAACACTCCATATCTGTGCTCAGTGTGCTGCATATATCTGTGCTCACACTGCTTTATTGTGGGCACTGGGGACCACCAGTATATTATATAGGACGAGTACAGTGCAGAGTTTTGCTGACCAGTGACCACCAGTATACATTGTCTGCCTGAAAAACACTCCATATCTGTGCTCAGTGTGCTGCATATATCTGTGCTCACACTGCTTAATTGTGGGGACTGGGGAGCAGCTGTATTATATAGGAGGAGTACAGTGCAGAGTTTTGCTGACAGTGACCACCAGTATACGTTGTCTGCCTGAAAAACACTCCATATCTGTGCTCAGTGTGCTGCATATATCTGTGCTCACACTGCTTTATTGTGGGCACTGGGGACCACCAGTATATTATATAGGAGGAGTACAGTGCAGAGTTTTGCTGAGAGTGACCACCAGTATACGTTGTCTGCCTGAAAAACACTCTATATCTGTGCTCAGTGTGCTGCATATATCTGTGATCACACTGCTTAATTGTGGGGACTGGGGAGCAGCTGTATTATATAGGAGGAGTACAGTGCAGAGTTTTGCTGACAGTGACCACCAGTATACGTTGTCTGCCTGAAAAACACTCCATATCTGTGCTCAGTGTGCTGCATATATCTGTGCTCACACTGCTTTATTGTGGGGACTGGTGACCACCAGTATATTATATAGGAGGAAGTACAGTGCAGAGTTTTGCTGACAGTGACCACCAGTATATATAGCAGTACGGTGCGGAAGGCCACTGCTCTACCTACCTCTGTGTCGTCAAGTATACTATCCATCCATACCTGTGGTGCATTTCAGTTGTGCGCAGTATATATAGTAGTAGGCCATTGCTATTGATACTGGCATATAATTCCACACATTAACAAATGGAGAACCAAAATGTGGAGGTTAAAATAGGGAAAGATCAAGATCCACTTCCACCTCGTGCTGAAGCTGCTGCCACTAGTCATGGCCGATACGATGAAATGCCATCAACGTCGTCTGCCAAGGCCGATGCCCAATGTCATAGTAGAGAGCATGTAAAATCCCAAAAAACAAAAGTTCAGTAAAATGACCCAAAAATCAAAATTGAAAGCGTCTGATGAGAAGCGTAAACTTGCCAATATGCAATTTACGGCACGGAGTGGCAAGGAACGGCTGAGGCCCTGGCCTATGTTCATGGCTAGTGGTTCAGATTCACATGAGGATGGAAGCACTCATCCTTTCGCTAGAAAACTGCAGTGCCACTCCTAGATGGGCCAGGTGTTTGTGTCGGCCACTTGGGTCGCTTAGCTTAGTCACACAGCGACCTTGGTGCACCTCTTTTTTTCTTTGCATCATGTGCTGTTTGGGGACAATTTTTTTGAAGTGCCATCCTGTCTGACACTGCAGTGCCACTCCTAGATGGGCCAGGTGTTTGTGTCAGCCACTTGTATCGCTTAGCTTAGTCACACAGCGACCTTGGTGCGCCTCTTTTTTTCTTTGCGTCATGTGCTGTTTGGGGACAATTTTTTTGAAGTGCCATCCTGCCTGACACTGCAGTGCCACTCCTAGATGGGCCAAGTATTTGTGTCGGCCACTTGTGTCGCTTAGCTTAGTCACACAGCGACCTTGGTGCGCCTCTTTTTTTCTTTGCATCATGTGCTGTTTGGGGACAATTTTTTTGAAGTGCCATCCTGTCTGACACTGCAGTGCCACTCCTAGATGGAAATTAAATAAGTGATCACCAGCGCTAAGTTGTATAAAATGTATATACTACAATTAAAACAAATCAAGGACGGTAGGTTATGTTGAAATAATATATATACAGTAAATTTATTAAGAATAATATCTTAAAAACACAGATGCCTATAGCAACAGAAATTAATCATATAAATGACACATCCACATAGCTCCTCAATAAGAGTACGTTCATACCCTGGCTAGGACTCCCTCTGGAATTATGTCCATGGAATTGGTTGGAGAATTGATGAATGCAGTGGAGTACAAAGTGTCCCTTTTAAGCATACCAATGCAAGCGTTTCGAGCAGGTAGGGAACAACTCCAATTTCTCCCCAAATGGTATTGTCCAAGGGAAATGCAGTCCAATTAGTGCCGTGTGGGTATTGAAAATGGAAATGGAAATGTCCAACAGATGTTGAGAGGATTCTTTGAGGATGTGTCCGGCAGTCTCTGACTCAACGCGTTTCGCTGGTGTTAACACCCAGCTTCTTCAGGAGTGAATGGTAGAGAGCTGACTCTGGGCTCCTTATAAACCGTAAACAATTAGTAAAATTCTAGGCACCTGAAATACAATGAATCAACAAACCTAACCATCCAAATAAAAGTATAAAAATAATACATCATCCATATTGGTATTGGTCTCACATGTATAAATACCATTTTATATCAAAAAACGAGTATTGGAAAGTGTTTAAAATATGCTTTTTCATTTCAATATAATTATCTCCATCAAGTCCGGTCATGTGACCAGACCACGTCACATGATGCGTTTCCAATAGGGTGATTGGTCCCCACAGGTCAGGTGATGAGTCTGACCTGAATGCACTTCAAACCTGTCTGTGCGCATGCGCCGGGCGCGCGCACGCCCGTACCCTCCGCAAAACTCCGGCGGCCCCCACCATGCCGTGCGGCAAGTGACGCCGAAACACGTGATTAGTCACGTGATCGGAGTCAGAACGCCGCACCATGGCAACGGGCCGTACAGAGCGCAGTGAGCACGGACCATACACATGGTCCACGCATGCGCACAGGCCCAGCTGTCACCACACAGTATCGTTCCAAGTGGAACTACGGGCATAGACACTTAGTAACTCCACCATCTTTAGGTATATATCCAAAAGCTTTTTGTTGGATAAAAATAACACAGGGTCTAAATATATTAACAACCCCCAATATATCAGAAGTACACAGATGTTAGTACATTATTTACTTGTAAGAATTTTCCAGTCTAATTTCAGAGATATATATTGTTTCAAAAAGGTGATAGATATCTTCACATCATTATGAATCACACAGAAATCGGTTTTCTTAGTAGACAATTTTCTATTTGTGATATGACCATGAGAAAATAACAAACAGAAGAACAATAGTAATGAAATCACTGTTGGTATTCAAAATAGTGACATAAGGAAAAAGGGGAGAGGAACACCGAATGAGAGGAGTGAAAAGCTTTGTTATATTCATATTACAGAATTAAGCTCTATTGTCTCATTAAGTCCATCAGGGTGTAAAGAATTACACTTCAACATCCAATAAACCTCCCTTCTGCATAATTTTCTAAAGCGGTCTTATTGAGGAGTTATGTGGATGTGTCATTTATATGATTAATTTCTGTTGCTATAGGCATCTGTGTTTTTAAGATATTATTCTTAATAAATTTACTGTATATATATTATTTCAACATAACCTACCGTCCTTGATTTGTTTTAATTGTAGTATATACATTTTATACAACTTAGCGCTGGTGATCACTATTTTCATTTTTGTCTATATCATTCAGGGGAATTACCACCCCTTACACCAGCAGCTTTTTGACAGCGAACTGTTTCTATTTTCTTTCACCCACTCCTAGATTGGCCAGGTGTTTGTGTCGGCCACTTGTGTCGCTTACTTAGTCACACAGCGACCTTGGTGCGCCTCTTTTTTTCTTTGCATCATGTGCTGTTTGGGGACAATTTTTTTGAAGTGCCATCCTGCCTGACACTGCAGTGCCACTCCTAGATGGGCCAGGTGTTTGTGTCGGCCACTTGTGTCGCTTAGCTTAGCCATCCAGCGACCTCGGTGCAAATTTTAGGACTAAAAATAATATGGGCCAAGTGTTTGTGTCGGCCACTTGTATCACTTAGCTTAGTCACACAGCGACCTTGGAGCGCCTCTTTTTTTCTTTGCATCATGTGCTGTTTGGGGACAATTTTTTTGAAGTGCCATCCTGCCTGACACTGCAGTGCCACTCCTAGATGGGCCAGGTGTTTGTGTCGGCCACTTGTGTCGCTTAGCTTAGCCATCCAGCGAACTCGGTGCAAATTTTAGGACTAAAAATAATATTGTGAGGTGTGAGGTGTTCAGAATAGACTGAAAATGAGTGGAAATTATGGTTATTGAGGTTAATAATACTATGGGATAAAAATGACCCCCAAAGTCTATGATTTAAGCTGTTTTTGAGGGTTTTTTGTAAAAAAAAACCCAAATCCAAAACACACCCGAATCCGACAAAAAATTTTCAGGGAGGTTTTGCCAAAACGCGTCTGAATCCAAAACACGGCCGCGGAACCGAATCCAAAACCAAAACACAAAACCCGAAAAATTTCCGGTGCACATCACTAGCGTCCGTCGCATTACACCACACAGTAGTGTCTGTAGCATTACTCTGCATAGTAGCATCTGTTACATTACACCGCACAGTAGCGTAGGTTACACCTCACAGTAGCGTACGTTACACCGCACAGTAGTGTCTGTCATGTTATACCTCACAGTAGCGTCTGTCACATTACTCCGCACAGTACCATCTGTTACATCACACCGCAGAGTAGCGTCTGTCACATTACTCCGCACATCAGTGTCTGTCACATTTCTCCGCACAGTAGCGTCCGCTGCATTACACCACATAGTTGTGTCTGTCGCATTACTCCGCACAGTAGCGTCCGTCGCATTACACCGCAGAGTAGCGTCTGTCATATTACACCGCAGGGTAGCGTCTGCCACATTACTCCGCACAGTAGCATCCGTAAGTAACGTCCGTCACATTACACCGCACAGTAGCATCCATCACATTACACCATACAGTAGCGTCCGTCACATTACACCGCACAGTAGCGTCCATCACATTACACCGTACAGTAGCGTCCGTCACATTACACCGCACAGTAGCGTACGTTACATTACACCGCACAGTAGCATATGTTACACCGTACAGTAGCGTCTGTCACATTACACCGCAGAGTAACGTCTGTCACATTACACCGCAGAGTATCGTCTGTCACACTACACTGCAGAGTAGCTACCGTCATATTACACCGCACACTAGCGTCTGTCACATTACACCGCACAGTAGCGTACGTTACATTACACCGCACAGTAGCATACTTTACACCGCACAGTAGCGTCTGTCAAATTACACAGCACAGTAGCGTCCTTCACATTACACCGTGCAGTAGCATCCGTCACATTACACCGCACTATAGCGTCCGTCACATTACACCGCACAGTAGCGTACGTTACATTACACCGCACAGTAGCATACGTTACACCGCACAGTAGCGTCTGTCACATTACACCGCAGAATAGCGTCTGTCACATTACACCGCACAGTAGCGTCCATCGCATTACACCGTACAGTAGCGTCCGTCACATTACACAGCATAGTAGCGTTCATCAAATTACACTGCACAGTAGCGTCCGTCACATTACACCGCACAGTAGCGTATGTTACATTACACCGCACAGTAGCATACGTTACACCGCACAGTAGCGTCTGTCACATTACACCGCACAGTAGCGTCCGTCACATTACACCGTACAGTAGCATCCGTCACATTACACCGCACAGTAGCGTCCGTCACATTACACCGCACAGTAGCGTACGTTACATTACACCGCACAGTAGCATACGTTACACCGCACAGTAGCGTCTGTCACATTACTCCGCACAGTAGCATCCGTTACATTACACCACACAGTAGCATCTGTCACATTACACCACAGAGTAGCGTCTGTCAAATTACACCGCAGAGAAACGTCTGTCACATTACACCACACAGTTGCGTCCATCACATTACACCGCACAGTAGCGTCCGTCACAATACACCGCACAGTAGCGTCCGTCACATTACACCGCACAGTAGCGTCCGTCACATTACACCGCACAGTAGCGTACGTTACATTACACCGCACAGTAGCATACGTTACACCGCACAGTAGCGTCCGTCACATTACACCGCACAGTAGCGTCCGTCACATTACACCGCACAGTAGCGTACGTTACATTACACCGCACAGTAGCATACGTTACACCGCACAGTAGCGTCTGTCACATTACACCGCAGAGTAGCGTTTGTCACATTACACCGCAAAGTAGCGTCTGTCACATTACACTGCAGAGTAGCGTCCGTCATATTACACTGCGCAGTAGCGTCCATCACATTACACCGCACAGTAGCGTCCGTCACATTACAGCGCATAGTAGTGTCCGTCACATTACACCGCAGAGTAGTGTCTGTCACATTACACCGCAGAGTAGCGTCTGTCACATTACACCGCAGAGTAGCATCTGTCAAATTACACTGCAGAGTAACGTCTGTCACATTACACCGCACAGTAGCGTCCATCACATTACACCGTACAGTAGCATCCGTTACATTACACCGCACAGTAGCGTAGGTTACACCTCACAGTAGCGTACGTTACACCGCACAGTAGTGTCTGTCATGTTACACCTCACAGTAGCGTCTGTCACATTACTCCGCACATCAGTGTCTGTCACATTTCTCCGCACAGTAGCGTCCGTTGCATTACACCACATAGTAGTGTCTGTCGCATTACTCCGCACAGTAGCGTCCGTCGCATTACACCGCAGAGTAGCGTCTGTCATATTACACCGCAGGGTAGCGTCTGCCACATTACACCGCACAGTAGCATCCGTAAGTAACGTCCGTCACATTACACCGCACAGTAGCATCCATCACATTACACAGTACAGTAGCGTCCGTCACATTACACCGCACAGTAGCGTCCATCACATTACACCGTACAGTAGCGTCCGTCACATTACACCGCACAGTAGCGTCTGTCACATTACACCGCACAGTAGCGTACGTTACATTACACCGCACAGTAGCATATTTTACACCGTACAGTAGCGTCTGTCACATTACACCGCAGAGTAGCGTCTGTCACATTACACCACAGAGTAGCGTCTGTCACACTACACTGCAGAGTAGCATCCGCCATATTACACCGCACAGTAGCGTCTGTCACATTACACCGCACAGTAGCGTACGTTACATTACACCGCACAGTAGCATACGTTACACCGCACAGTAGCGTCCGTCACATTACACCGTACAGTAGCATCCGTCACATTACACTGCACAGTAGCGTCCGTCACATTACACCGCACAGTAGCATACGTTTCATTACACCGCACAGTAGCATACGTTACACCGCACATAGCGTCTGTCACATTACACCGCAGAGTAGCGTTTGTCACATTACACCACACAGTAGCGTCCATCACATTACACCGTACAGTAGCGTCCACCACATTACACAGCACAGTAGCGTTCATCACATTACACCGCACAGTAGCGTCCGTCACATTACACCGCACAGTAGCGTACGTTACATTACACCGCACAGTAGCATACGTTACACCGCACAGTAGCGTCTGTCACATTACACCGCACAGTAGCGTCTGTCACATTACACCGCAGAGTAGCGTCTGTCACATTACACCGCAGAGTAACGTCTGTTACATTACACCGCACAGTAGCGTCCATCACATTACACCGTACAGTAGCGTCTGTCACATTACACCGCACAGTAGCGTCCATCACATTACACCGCGCAGTAGCGTACGTCACATTACACCGCACAGTAGCGTACGTTACATTACACCGCACAGTAGCATACGTTACAGCGCACAGTAGCGTCTGTCACATTACACCGCAGAGTAGCGTTTGTCACATTACACCGCAGAGTAGCGTCTATCACATTACACTGCAGAGTAGCGTCCGTCATATTACACCGCGCAGTAGCGTCCATCACATTACACTGCACAGTAGCGCCCGTCACATTACACCGCAGAGTAGTGTCTGTCACATTACACCGCAGAGTAGCGTCTGTCACATTACACCGCACAGTAGCGTCCGTTACATTACACCACACAGTAGCGTCTGTCACATTACTCCGCACAGTAGCATCCGTTACATTACACCGCACAGTAGCGTCTGTCACATTACTCCGCAGAGTAGCGTCTGTCACATTACACCGCACAGTAGCATACGTTGGTCCGCACAGTAGCGTCTGTCACATTACACCATACAGTAGCATCCATCACATTACACCGCACAGTAGCGTCTGTCACATTAGCGTCTGTCACATTACACCGCAGAGAAGCGTCTGTCACATTACACCGCAGAGTAGCATCTCATCTGTCACATTACACTGCAGAGTAGCGTCCATCATATTACACCGCGCAGTAGCGTCCATCACATTACACCGCACAGTAGCGTCCATCACATTACACCGCACAGTAGCGTCCATCACATTACACCGCACAGTAGCGTACATTACATTACACCGCACAGTAGCATATGTTACACCGTACAGTAGCGTCTGTCACATTACACCGCAGAGTAGCGTCTGTCACATTACACCGCAGAGTAGCGTCTGTCACACTACACTGCAGAGTAGCGTCTGTCACCATATTACACCGCACAGTAGCGTCTGTCACATTACACCACACAGTAGCGTACGTTACATTACACCGCACAGTAGCATACGTTACACCACACAGTAGCGTCCTTCACATTACACCGTACAGTAGCATCCATCACATTACACCGCACAGTAGCGTCCGTCACATTACACCGCACAGTAGCTTACGTTACATTACACCGCACTGGAGCATACGTTACACCGCACATAGCGTCTGTCACATTACACAGCACAGTAGCGTCCGTCACATTACACCGCACAGTAGCGTCCGTCACATTACACCGCACAGTAGCATCCATCACATTACACCGTACAGTAGCGTCCGTCACATTACACAGCACAGTAGCGTTCATCACATTACACCGCACAGTAGCGGCCGTCACATTACACCGCACAGTAGCGTACGTTACATTACACAGCACAGTAGCATACATTACACCGCACAGTAGCGTCTGTCACATTACACCGCACAGTAGCGTCCGTCACATTACACCGTACAGTAGCATCCGTCACATTACACCGCACAGTAGCGTCCGTCACATTACACCGCACAGTAGCGTACGATACATTACACCGCACAGTAGCATACGTTACACCGCACAGTAGCACCTGTCACATTACTCCACACAGTAGCATCCGTTACATTACACCGCAGAGTAGCGTCTGTCACATTACACCACAGAGTAGCGTCTGTCACATTACACCGCACAGTAGCGTCTGTCACATTACACCGCAGAGTATCGTCTGTCAAATTACACCGCACAGTAGCGTCCATCACATTACACTGTACTGTAGCGCCTGTCACATTACACCACACAGTAGCGTCCATCACATTACACCGCACAGTAGCGTCCATCACATTACACCGCACAGTAGCGTACGTTACATTACACCGCACAGTAGCATATGTTACACCGTACAGTAGCGTCTGTCACATTACACCGCAGAGTAACGTCTGTCACATTACACCGCAGAGTATCGTCTGTCACACTACACTGCAGAGTAGCTACCGTCATATTACACCGCACACTAGCGTACGTTACATTACACCGCACAGTAGCATACGTTACACCGCACAGTAGCGTTTGTCACATTACACCGCACAGTAGCGTCTGTCACATTACACCGCAGAGTAGCGTCTGTCAAATTACACCGCAGAGTAACGTCTGTCACATTACACCGCACAGTAGCGTCCATCACATTACACCGTACAGTAGCGTCTGTCACATTACACCGCACAGTAGCGTCCATCACATTACACCGCGCAGTAGCGTACGTCACATTACACCGCACAGTAGCATACGTTACAGCGCACAGTAGCGTCTGTCACATTACACCGCAGAGTAGCGTTTGTCACATTACACCGCAGAGTAGCGTCTGTCACATTACACTGCAGAGTAGCGTCCGTCATATTACACCGCGCAGTAGCGTCCATCACATTACACTGCACAGTAGCGTCTGTCACATTACACCGCAGAGTAGTGTCTGTCACATTACACCACAGAGTAGCGTCTGTCACATTACACCGCACAGTAGCGTCCGTTACATTACACCACACAGTAGCGTCTGTCACATTACTCCGCACAGTAGCATCCGTTACATTACACCGCACAGTAGCGTCTGTCACATTACTCCGCAGAGTAGCGTCTGTCACATTACACCGCACAGTAGCATACGTTGGTCCGCACAGTAGCGTCTGTCACATTACACCATACAGTAGCATCCATCACATTACACCGCACAGTAGCGTCTGTCACATTAGCGTCTGTCACATTACACCGCAGAGAAGCGTCTGTCACATTACACCGCAGAGTAGCATCTGTCACATTACACTGCAGAGTAGCGTCCATCATATTACACCGCGCAGTAGCGTCCATCACATTACACCGCACAGTAGCGTCCATCACATTACACCGCACAGTAGCGTCCATCACATTACACCGCACAGTAGCGTACGTTACATTACACCGCACAGTAGCATATGTTACACCGTACAGTAGCGTCTGTCACATTACACCGCAGAGTAGCGTCTGTCACATTACACCGCAGAGTAGCGTCTGTCACACTACACTGCAGAGTAGCGTCTGTCACCATATTACACCGCACAGTAGCGTCTGTCACATTACACCACACAGTAGCGTACGTTACATTACACCGCACAGTAGCATACGTTACACCACACAGTAGCGTCCGTCACATTACACCGTACAGTAGCATCCATCACATTACACCGCACAGTAGCGTCCGTCACATTACACCGCACAGTAGCTTACGTTACATTACACCGCACTGTAGCATACGTTACACCGCACATAGCGTCTGTCACATTACACAGCACAGTAGCGTCCGTCACATTACACCGCACAGTAGCGTCCGTCACATTACACCGCACAGTAGCATCCATCACATTACACCGTACAGTAGCGTCCGTCACATTACACAGCACAATAGCGTACGTTACATTACACAGCACAGTAGCATACATTACACCGCACAGTAGCGTCTGTCACATTACACCGCACAGTAGCGTCCGTCACATTACACCGTACAGTAGCATCCGTCACATTACACCGCACAGTAGCGTCCGTCACATTACACCGCACAGTAGCATACGTTACACCGCACAGTAGCACCTGTCACATTACTCCACACAGTAGCATCCGTTACATTACACCGCAGAGTAGCGTCTGTCACATTACACCACAGAGTAGCGTCTGTCACATTACACCGCACAGTAGCGTCTGTCACATTACACCGCAGAGTAGCGTCTGTCAAATTACACCGCACAGTAGCGTCCATCACATTACACTGTACTGTAGCGTCTGTCACATTACACCACACAGTAGCGTCCATCACATTACACCGCACAGTAGCGTCCGTCACATTACACCGCACAGTAGCGTACGTTACATTACACCGCACAGTAGCATACGTTACAGCGCACAGTAGCGTCTGTCACATTACACCGCAGAGTAGCGTTTGTCACATTACACTGCAGAGTAGCGTCCGTCATATTACACCGCGCAGTAGCGTCCATCACATTACACTGCACAGTAGCGTCCATCACATTACACCACATAGTAGCGTCCGTCACATTACATCGCAGAGTAGTGTCTGTCACATTACACCGCAGAGTAGCGTCTGTCACATTACACCGCAGAGTAGCGTCTGTCACATTACACCGCACAGTAGCGTCCGTTACATTACACCACACAGTAGCGTCTGTCACATTACTCCGCACAGTAGCATACGTTAGTCCGCACAGTATCGTCTGTCACATTACACCGCACAGTAGCGTCCGTCACATTACACCGTACAGTAGCATCCGTCACATTACACCGCACAGTAGCGTCTGTCACATTAGCGTCTGTCACATTACACCGCAGAGAAGCGTCTGTCACATTACACCGCAGAGTAGCATCTGTCACATTACACTGCAGAGTAGCATTCATCATATTACACCGCGCAGTAGCGTCCATCACATTACACCGCACAGTAGCGTCCGTCACATTACACCACACAGTAGCGTCCATCACATTACACCGCAGAGTGGCGTCTGTCACATTACACCGCAGAGTAGCGTCTGTCACATTACACTGCAGAGTAGCATCCGTCATATTATACCGCGCAGTAGCGTCCGTCACATTACACCGCACAGTAGCGTCTGACACATTACACCGCACAGTAGCGTACGTTACATTACACCGAACAGTAGCATACGTTATACCGCACAGTAGCATCTGTCACATTACACCGCACAGTAGTGTCCGTCACATTACACCGTACAGTAGCATCCGTCACATTACACCGCACAGTAGCGTTCGTCACATTATACCGCACAGTAGCGTACGTTACATTACACCGCACAGTAGCATACGTTACACCGCACAGTAGCGTCTGTCACATTACACCGCAGAGTAGCGTCTGTTCCATTACACCGCACAGTAGCGTCCATCACATTACACCGTATAGTAGCGTCCGTCACATTACACAGCACAGTAGCAATCATCACATTACACCGCACAGTAGCGTCCGTCACATTACACCGCACAGTAGCGTACGTTACATTACACCGCACAGTAGCATACGTTACACCGCACAGTAGCGTCTGTCACATTACACCGCACAGTAGCGTCCGTCACATTACACCGTACAGTAGCATCCGTTACATTACACCGCACAGTAGCGTCCGTCACATTACACCGCACAGTAGCATACGTTACATTACACCGCACAGTAGCATACGTTACACCGCACAGTAGCGTCTGTCATGTTACTCCGCACAGTAGCACCGTTACATTACACCGCAGAGTAGCGTCTGTCACATTACACCGCAGAGTAGCGTCTGTCAAATTACACCGCAGAGTAACGTCTGTCACATTACACCGCACAGTAGCGTCCATCACATTACACCGTACAGTAGCGTCTGTCACATTACACCGCACAGTAGCGTCCATCACATTACACCGCACAGTAGCATCCGTCACATTACACCGCACAGTAGCGTACGTTACATTACACCGCACAGTAACATACGTTACACCACACAGTAGCATCTGTCACATTACTCCGCAGAGTAGCGTCTGTCACCTTACACTGCAGAGTAGTGTCTGTCACATTACACTGCTTAGTAGCGTCCGTCATATTACACCGCGCAGTAGCGTCCATCACATTACACCTCACAGTAGCATCCGTCACATTACACCGCAGAGTAGCGTCCGTCACATTACACCGCAGAGCAGCGTCTGTCACATTACACCGCAGTGTAGTGTCTGTCACATTACACCGCAGAGTAGCGTCTGTCACATTACACCGCACAGTAGCGTCCGTTACATTACACCACACAGTAGCGTCTGTCACATTACTCCGCACAGTAGCATCCGTTACATTACACCGCACAGTAGCGTCTGTCACATTACTCCGCAGAGTAGCGTCTGTCACATTACTCCGCACAGTAGCATCCGTTACATTACTCCGCACAGTAGCGTCTGTCACATTACACCGCACAGTGTAGTATCCGTTACGTTACACAGTAGGGGAGAGAGAAAAAAAGAAGGGGGGGGGGAAAGGGGAGAGAGAGGGGAGGGTGAGAGAGTGAAGGGGGGAGGGTGAGAGAGTGAAGGGGGGGTGAGAGAAAGGGGAGAGAGTGACCTTCTCTGACATGGTCCCAGCTCCTTGTCCCTCCGCAAGCTCTTTGCCTTTGTGTCCCACAGCATCTCCTTATGTTCCCTTCCCCCAGACCCCTCTAACCTGTGTCTAGTCTGTAGTGTGAGCCACTGGAGTGGAGGGCTGGGCAGAGGAGGATGCCATCATGGAGCCGCTGGGAGCCGCGGCTGGCGGCCAGACAGACAGGCAGGAGAGGAGTGCTGGGCGGAGGAGGCACATCACTATGGAGCCGCTGGGAGCTGGCGGGTGGCCGTGTGCTGTGCCCTCCACTGACCTGCGCGCTACGCGGCTTGCTTATGCTTTGCGCCGGCGCTAGCCAGACCACACGGGGAAGGCAGCTTCAGCGCTGCCTGCTGTATACAGTGCAGGCAGCGCTGATAGCGGCTGCACAGGAATTCAGTTGTGGGTCCGAGTGAATGGCGCCTCTCTCATGATTTGGGGGGAGCGAGTTGCCCCCTTGCCCCCCCCATTCCGCTGCCCCTGCCACAAACACTGCCGAACATCATTGGCCAGGACTCACTGGCAGCTGGTGTGGCTCCCCTATTTGAATTTTGGACTGTACTGCAGCCCCACCTCTGGAGCCACTACTAGTTGGAAAAGTGCGAATGCGCAGAACCCATTCTGCGCATATGCAGAACAGGTCCTGCAATCACATTGCAGAAATGCAATCGCCTCTGCCTGATTCGCCCCCCGTTTTCAGGGAGTGGCAAGGACTGGATTGTAAGACACAGTTTCCTTAGCCTCTCAAGTTGCCCTGCGACAGCGAACCTCCATATGCTCAGGCTTACTCAGCCTGCCATTGCAGATGAACATCGCAACCAATGATCATCCCATATGCGATCGCATCACAAATGCAGGAAGGAGGTGGCATTTGCATTGCAAAATATTGCAGTTGCTATCCTTACTGAATTAGGCCCTCTTAGGCAAACAATAGAGTTCAGATACGAGCCTCCCACACCATGATTTGCACCAAATACAGTATCGTTATGATTAATCTATGACTTAATACCAATTCCTTTGTAACAAAAGTACTAATCTACTGTCCCTGGTACACACTAAGCAATTTTGTATGCAGCTACAGTGCTAATAAGATGCAAAATTTAGGAAAAGGTATAAATTACTACTTGTAGCGGAATGTTTACAATGCGCCAAGCATCTTGCCCCATATGGCGCTAAGTATAAATAAATAAAAAATGCTAGGAGAATGAAGGCACATTTGTATGCTGTTGAGAAATAGCACAGAATACTGTACACTCATATAGGATACATATGTACATCTGTTTGCATGTACTAAAATAGCTACAGTAAATAGTGGAGATGAGAGGGTTCGGTTCTCAGAACCGAACCCTACCGGACTTCACGCTCCTAGCCCGGATCCGAGTCAGGCTCAGGTTTTCCCGCATGACTCAGAAACCAGAACGAGGCAAAACGTCATCATCCCGCTGTCTGATTCTCGCGTGGTTTGGATTCCATATAAGGAGCCGCGCGTCTCCACCATTTTCACTCCGGCATTGGAGGGTGTAGAGAGAGGACGTGTCTCTGTCTCTCAGTGTCCTCAGTGTCCGTGTCTTATGCTGCATCTGTCCAGTCACAGTGGTGTCCTCTGCTGCCATATGTCCAGTGCTGCTGTATAGGGTGCTGTGTTGTGCTGCATCAGTTCAGTGGTGGTATACTGTGTTGCATCAGTCCAGTCACAGTGGTGGTGTCCTCTGCTGCCATATGTCCAGTGCAGGTGTAGTATGGTATGCCGGCGGTCAGGCTCCCGGCGGCCAGCTTACCGGCGCCAGAATCCTGAATGCCAGCATACCGACAGCTGGGCGAGCGCAAATGAGCCCCTTGCGGGCTCACTGCGCTCGTCATGCTCACCATGCTGCGGGCACAGTTGGGGCACTACGCGCGCCACGCTACCTATTCTCCCTCCTGGGGGTCGTGGACCCCCAAGAGGGAGAAGAAGTGTTGGTATGCAGGCAGTCAGGATTCCGGCGCCGGTATGCTGGTCGCTGGGAGCCCGACCGCTGGCAAAGTGAAGTCCACCCATCCAGTGCTGCTATATAATAAGTCCCTTACAGTGTTGCTGTGTTGTCCTGCATCAGACCAGTGGTAGTGTCCTGTGCATCAGTCACTCCAGTGACCAGTCACAGTGGTGTCCTCTGCTGCTATATGTCCAGTACTGCTGTATAGGGTGCTGTGTTGTGCTGCATCAGTTCAGTGGTAGTGTATTGTGCTGCATCCGTCCAGTCACAGTGGTGGTGTCCTCTGCTGCCATATGTCCAGTGCTGCTGTATAATAAGCCCCTTACAGCGTTGATGTGTTGTCCTGCATCAGACCAGTGGTAGTGTCCTGTGCATCAGTCAGTCCAGTGACCAGTCACAGTGGTGTCCTCTGCTGCCATATGTCCAGTGCTGCTGTATAAGTCCAGTCCATTGCAGTGGTGCTGTGTTGTCCTGCATCAGTCCAGAGGTGGTGTCCCTGTGCTGACGTATATGTCCAGTGGTACTGCCATATATGTCCAGTGATCCTGCAGTATATGTCCAGCGGTACTGCCGTATATGTCCAGCGGTACTGCCATATAAATCCAGTGATCCTGACGTATAAGTCCAGTGATCCTGCCGTATATGTCCATTGATACTGCTGTATATGTCCAGTGAACCTGCCGTATATGTCCAGTGATCCTGCCGTATATGTCCATTGATACTGCCATATATATCCAGTGATACTGCCGTGTATGTTCATTGATATTGCCGTATATTTCCAGCGGTACTACTGTATATGTCCAGCAGTACTGCCGTATAAATACAGTGATTCTGCCATATTAATCCAGTGATCCTGCCGTATTATTCCAGTGATCCTGCCGTATAATTACAGTGATCCTGCCATATAAGTCCAGTGATCCTGCCGTATAATTACAGTGATCCTGCCGTATAATTACAGTGGTACTGGCGCATAAATCCAGTGATCCTGCCGTAAAATTCCATATAAGTCCATATAATTCTGTATAAGTCCAGTCCAGTGGTGCTGCCATATAAGTTCAGTGGTGTTGTCCTGTGGTGTATATTATTTACTCCAAATAAAGGGGTAAGTAATATTTAATCCAAATAATTTTTACAGGGTTTGCCCTGTGTGGTGCAGGGGTACGCTCGCCTGTGCTGCATATTATTATAATAGCTCCAAATAAAAGGGTTATTATTATCCAAATTAATTTTACAGGCTTTGCCATGTGTGTTTGGTTTAGGGGTACACTCTCCTGTGCCACCAATTTTGTGCGTGTATTACATCTGGGCAAATTCCATCACATCCCATGTTGTTTGTACCGCACACTTGTGTCGCTTAGCTTAGTCATACAGCTACCTCATTGCACCTCTTTTTCTTCTTTGCATGATGTGCTGTTTGGGGCCTAGTTATTTTAAGTGCCATCCTCTCTGCCACTGCAGTACCACTCCTAGATGGGCCAGGTGTTTGTGTCGCAAACTTGTGTTGCTTAGCTTAGCCATACAGCGACCTCATTGCATCTCTTTTACTTCTTTGCATGATGTGCTGTTTGGGGACTAGTTTTTTTAAGTGCCATCGTGCCTGCAACTGCAGTGCCACTCCTAGATGGGCCAGGTGTTTGTGCCGCACACTTGTGTTGCTTAGTTTAGTCATACAGCTATAGTACCTCTTGCACCTCTTTTTCTTCTTTGCATGATGTGCTGTTTGGGGCCTATTTTTTAAATCTGCCATCCTGTCTGCCACTGCAGTCACACTCCTAGATGGGCCAAGTGTTTGTGCCGCACACTTGTGTCGCTTAGCTTAGTCATAAAGCTACCTCAGTGCAACTTTTAGGCCTAAAAACAATATTGTGAGGAGTTAGGTGTTTAGAATAGCCTGGAAATGAGTAGAAATGAATGTTATTGAGGTTAATAATTCCGTAGGATCAAAATAACCCCCAAATTCTGTGATTTTAGCTGTTTTTATGTTTTTTTCAAAAATCATCCAGATCCAAAACCAAAACCAAAATACGAAAGGGTGGTTTTGTCAAAACCAAGCCAAAACCAAAACACAAGCGGGGAATTAGAACCAAAACCAAAACACAAAACACGAAAAGTGCCCGCCGCACATCTCTAGTAAATAGGAAACCATGGAGGTCATTCCGAGTTGATCGCTAGCTGCCGTTGTTCGCAGCAAAGAGATCAGGCTAAAAATAGTCATTTCTGCGTATGCACCTCAATGTGCAGGCACGTCGTATGGGTACAATGAGCATTGTGGGTTTGCACAGAGTCTAACGAAGATTCCAGTCACACGGCCGAGCGTATGAAGATTGACTTGAAGTGGGCGTTTTCTGGGAGGCAAGGGACCGTTTTCAGGGAGTGCTTAGAAAAACGCAGGCGTGTCTGGAAAAACGCAGTCAAAAGCCGTCCCTCCGTCATTAGAATCAATGCACACGAAGAGTAACTACAGGGCTGGTCTTGTTTTGCACAAAAAGATTTTGCAAGCGCTCTGCTGCACAAGCGTCCGCACTTCTGCAAAGCGAAAATACACTCCCTAGTGGGTGGCGACAATGCATTTGCACGGCTGCTAAAAACTGCTAGCGAGCTATCAACTCAGAATGACCCCCCATATGTAGAACATTTTAAATTTACAAGACCTTATTTTAAGTGAAGCCACAAGTCATTTAAGAGAGGATGCACAATTGTGTTAAATAAAACATCATATTGATTCCCTAGATCATTGTATATCTACTGTTCTGTACAGCTCTGAAGAGAATTGACGTTATGTCCTGTGTGTGGGAGGTTTAGCTATGTCCCACCCTGTTTGGTTTATTGGTAAATGTCTATTTGGAAGCAACAGACTAAGCAAAGACATTGGTAAAGGGCATGTAAGCTCTCACTGAAAAGAGGCTTTCATGGTGTGAGGTTAGCAGGAGGTGACAAAGCTTGAACTCCCAGTTTCAATTGAGACAAGAATAGCATCCAGAAGAGTGATTCATGTCTCTAATTTACATATGTCATCATAAGGACTCAGTGTGTGACCTACTGTTGAACATAAAAGACCCCCTTATTTTCTTTCTCTGTGATAGATGGATATGCGTTATGTTTACTGGGCTAATACATACTCTCAGCAATTATTAAATAGAAGTATGTAATTCACACAAAACTGGATGACAGTGGGGCTAATTCAGGTTGGATCGCAAATTGTGATCCAACAGGAATTTTTGCGGTGGGCCCGCGGACGTATGCGCAGCCCCCGTACTGCGCATGCGTATGTACTTCCTGTGGGGGGGCCGCAGAAAATGCGATTGCCTCTGCCTGTCAATCAGGCACAGCTAGTGGCGGGGCGGCAACACTCCATTTCCAGGAAGGAGACGGAGCGTTGCTGGGCGGTGCGGCGTGAATGGGGGCGTATCCGGGGAGTGGTAAAATGGCACCGGGACTCCTGCGCCGCAGCTAAGCTGCATCGGCAGGAGTCATCTTTAGTTTCTGCTAACAAGCAGAAATTGCAAAGCGATCACAATTTCTGCTTGTCGAAGGCGGGGAGGCGCTGGTCAGTATTCTGGGCGGCCTTGCCCAGTGCTGTGTGGCCCCCAGCATGCAATCAAAAGGATAGCAAATTCTTCTGATTAGCAGAATTTGCTATCCTTACTGAATTAGCCCCATTGTCTCATTATCACTATATTTCACATATGGCAGCACTGAGGTCATTTGTTCGACTCGCACCATGGGGGTCATTCCGAGTTGTTCGCTCGTTATTTTTTTGTCGCAACGGAGCGAATAGTTGCTAATGCGCATGCGCAATGTCCGCAGTTCGACTGCGCCAAGTAAATTTGCTATGCAGTTAGGAATTTTACTCACGGCATTACGAGGTTTTTTCTTCGTTCTGGTGATCGTAATGTGATTGACAGGAAGTGGGTGTTTCTGGCCGGAAACAGGCCGTTTTATGGGAGTGTGTGAAAAAACGCTACAGTTTCTGGGAAAAACGCGGGAGTGGCTGGAGAAACGGAGGAGTGTCTGGCCGAACGCTGGGTGTGTTTGTGACGTCAAACCAGGAACGACAAGCACTGAACTGATCGCAGATGCCGAGTAAGTCTGGAGCTACTCAGAAACTGCTAATAATTGTCTATTCGTAATTCTGCTAATCTTTCGTTCGCAATTTTAATATGCTAAGATTCACTCCCAGTAGGCGGCGGCTTAGCGTGTGCAAAGCTGCTAAAAGCAGCTTGCGAGCGAACAACTCGGAATGACCCCCCCATGACCGTAACTGTGTGGAGTTTGTATATTCTCCCTGTGCTTGTGCAGGTTTCTTCCAGGTACTCTGTTTTTCTCCCACAAAAATATACTGGTAAGATAATCGGCACCCAACAACATTTACCCTAGCATGAATGTATGTGGGTACATATGGTAGGGAATATAGATTGTAAGCTTCACTGGGGCAGGGACTGATGTGAATGGGCAAATATTCTCTGCAAAGTGCTGCGGAATATGTGTACGCTATATAAATAAATAATAAATAATGCAGTGTAGCACATTAATGTTATGCCTTTATGGACAGTGTGACTATATTACTGTCTACTCTATAGTAATTACTGAGATATTTCAACAACTGAACTTTCATGTTCTTACACACATGATATACTTCCAGAGCAGGGCCGGTTCTAGCCCTTGTGGCGCCCTGGACGAAAATAGCGGCGTGGCTTCATACAGGGGCGTGGTCAGTTACGCCCCCTGTAGAGTTGTGCCCCCATTTGTGCCCCCTGTAGAGTTGTGCCCCCATTTGTGCACCCTGTAGAGTTGTGCCCCCTGTAGAGTTGTGCCCCCATTTGTGCCCCCTGTTGAGTTGTGCCCCTGTAGAGTAGCGCCGCTTACATAAAAAAACAAAAAAACAATTAATACTACCCCCGCTCCTGATTCCCGACCGCTGCTGACCTCCGCTGCAGACCTCTGCCGGCGCCGCTCCTCGGATCTATGGGAGAGACGTCATGACGTCTCTCCCATAGCACAGCATAGATAGACACCAGAGGTCAATTATGACCCCTAGCGTCTGTGCCAGTCCCACAATGCTGTGCAGTGCGCGCACACCACACAGCAAAGGTCCTCTCCACGAAGGGAAACTAGACAGGTAACATCTAGTTCCCTTCACAGCAGGGGGCACAGCTGGGGGCACTGCCAAACAGTAGCGGATCTTGTCATGGTGCGGTGCCCTCCGGATGGCGCCGGCACCCTCCGGAAGGTGGTGCCCCGGGCAAAAGTCCTGTGTGCCCGTAGCAAGATCCGCTACTGTTCAAGAGACAGGGGGCATATACACTGTATCAAAGCTTAGAGAGATAAAGTAGAGAGAGGTAAGGTACCAACCAATCAGCTCCTGTCATTTTTCAAAAACAGCCTATAAACTGACATAAGCTGATTTGATGGCACTTTTATCTCTCCACTTACACACTGCATGACCAAGGATGTTAAAAAAAAAAAAATTTGTTTGGTGTCTAAGATATAACTGAGCTATTAATGGTGGACAGGGCTGTTGAGAGGATCCCATGGCACTGTGTGACTGTTTCTTTTATGAGCCCACATATTCACTATGATGCACCACATCCATCAGTATCAAATCACAACCCCATGGACGGCAAGCCCGGGAACTTTGATTATGGTACATTGCATTGTCTTTTTAAACAGCAAGTAAGCCTGAAAAATATGTTCCCAAAATGTTGTACAGTGAGCACTTTCTGAACTTTAACCTGAAATAAAATGTGCTGCCTCTAATACCCCATTCAGATTGCTTAAGCCGAGTCGCACACAGTATTTGTGCACAGGTCCTCCTCGGGTGTGACTTGGTGATACCCCTTTCAGACAGGTGGCATGACCCAGCAATATGCTGGGCTGGTGACGTCGCCACTGACCGTGGCTAAACTAAGCAACAGAGCATCGGCACAAAAACACAGCAGTTATTTCTGTTTAATAATATATAGCAAATTAATAATGTATGAGTAATAAGCTATAAAACCAAGTAGCAAGTACTTTCAATAGAAAACAATAAGTCACAGAAATTTACTAAGAATCATGTGTGGAATATTATTGCTCTAAAGTAGTAGTAGTTAACAAACAGCAAAGAAAAAACTCTACACCAGGTGTAATATAGCAACAGCAGACATGGACAAGTGCACATGCCCCCATCACAGGCCTATTCTCAGTGTCCAATCTGTATATCCATCCTGGAGTCCCTCAATCAGCCCTTTTTGTTGAGCGGTTCCCCAAAATCTCCCCAACCATAAAAACAGTGTTCCATACCTGTGGGTCAAATGCAGTGCACGTCAGACACAGTGAGGGTTGGATACAGTGCCCGTTATAGTGCAGGTCAGATACAGTGTGGGTCAGATACAATGTGGGTCAGATACAATGTGGGGTGGATACAGTGCGGGTTTAATACAGTGCACATTGGATACAGTGCAGGTCAGATAAAGTGTGAGTTGGATATTGTGCAGGTTTAATACAGTGCAGGTGGCATACAGTGCAGGTTACAGTGCAGGTCGGATACAGTGAGGGTCAGATACAGTGTGTGTTCTATACAGTGCAGGTCCGGTGCAGTGGAGGTTGGATACAGTGCAGGTTACAGACAGAGTGTTGAATTCCACCTCGTTACCACCTCTTTCTTCAGGTGATGGCAGGGCAGGTTCAGGAGTATTTGATGGTGCTCCAGTCTTCGGCACGCAGTGGCTGAATGCTGAAAGTGACCCGCAATTTTTCGGGCCACTGACAGCATCTCCTGCATGCCCCTGTAATTTTTAAAAAAATTCTGCACCACCAAATTAATTGTATGTGCAAAACATGGGACGTGCTGGAATTTGCCCAGATGTAATACACGCACAATATTGGCGGCAAATGAGAGCATACCCCTAAACTACACACATATGACAAAACCTGTAAAATGTATTAATAATAGCCCTTTTATTTGGAGCTATTATAATAATATGCAGCACAGGCGAGCGTACCCCTTCACCACACAGGGCAAACCCTGTAAAAATTATTTGGTTAATAATAAAAGTAATGTATATAACCCTTTTATTTGGAATAAATAATATACAGCACAGGACACCACCACTGGACTGGACTTTTACGGCAGTACCCCTGGAATTATACGGCAGTACCCCTGGAGTTGAATGACAGTGTCAGACAGGATGGCACTTTAAAAAACTAGTCCCAAAACAGCACATGATGCAAAGAAGAAAAAGAGAAGCAAGATGGAATTGTCCTTGGGCCCTCCCACCCACCCTTATGTTGTATAAACAGGACATGCACACTTTAACAAACCAATGACAGGTTCTGCCACACGACTGTGGCTGAAATGAGTGGTTATTTTGGGCCCACACCAAAAAACAGAAGCAATCAATCTCTCCTTGCACAAACTGGCTCTACAGAGGCAAGATGTCAACCTCATCCTCTGATTCCTCACCCCTTTTAGTGTGTACACCCTCCTCCTCACAGAGTATTAATTCGTCCCCGCTGGAATCCACCATTACAGGTCCCTGTGTACTTTCTGGAGGCAATTGCTTGTTAAGGTCTTCCTGCAGGAATTTATAATTCATTTTGATGAACATCATCTTCTCCACATTTTGTGGAAGTAACCTCCTACGCTGATCGCTGACAAGGTTACCGGCTGCACTAAACACTCTTTCGGAGTACACACTGGAGGGGGGCATCTTAGGTAAAATAAAGCCAGTTTGTGCAAGGGCTTCCAAATTGCCTCTTTTTCCTGCCAGTATACATACGGACTGTCTGACATGCTTACTTGGATGCTGTCACTCATATAATCCTCCACCATTCTTTCAATGGTGAGAGAATCATATGCAGTGACAGTAGTCATGTCAGTAATCGTTGGCAGGTCCTTCAGTCCGGACCAGATGCCAGCACTCGTTCCTGACAGCCCTGAATCACCGCCAGCGGGTGGGCTAGGAAATCTTAGCCTTTTCATCGCAGCACCAATTGCTGGAGAAAATGAAGAAGGAGCTGTTGATGGGTCAAGTTCCGCTTGAGTTGACAATTTTCTCACCAGCAGGTCTTTGAATCTCTGCAGACTTGTGTCTGCCGGAAAGAGAGATACAACGTAGTGCTCTGATTTCAACAGATTGACCACCCTTGAATTCTGGCAAAGCAAATGAAGGGCGCCAGCCACAAGTCACACATACTTAGCGGAATCGCTCCGTATTAGCTCCTCCTTCAATTTCTCCAGCTGCTTCTGCAAAAGCCTGATGAGGGGACTGACCTGAGTCAAGATGGCAGTGTCTGAACTGACTTCCCGTGTGGTAAGTTTGAAGGGTTTGAGAACCTTGCACAAGACGGAAATCATTCTCCACTGTGCTTGATTCAGGTGCATTCCCCCTCCTTTGCCTATATCTTAGGTGGATGTATAGGCTTGAATGGCCTTCTGCTGCTCCTCCATCCTCTGAAGCATATAGAATGTTGAATTCCACCTCGTTACCACCTCTTTCTTCAGGTGATGGCAGGGCAGGTTCAGGAGTGTTTGATGGTGCTCCAGTCTTCGGCACGCGGTGGCTGAATGCTGAAAGTGATCCGCAATTTTTTCGGGCCACCGACAGCATCTCCTGCATGCCCCTGTAATTTTTCAAAAAATTCTGCACCACCAAATTAATTGTATGTGCAAAACATGGGACGTGCTGGAATTTGCCCAGATGTAATGCACGCACAATATTGGTGGCGTTGATCGATATCACAAATCCCCAGGAGAGTCTAAGTGGGGTGAGCCATTGTGCGATGATGTCCCTCAGTTTCTGTAAGAGGATGTCAGCGCTGTGCCTCTTACAGAAACCAGTGATACACAGCGTAGCCTGCCTAGGAACGAGTTGGAGTTTGTGAGATGCTGCTACTGGTGCCGCTGCCGTTGTTGCTGCGGAAGGCAATACATCTTACCAGTGGGCTGTCATAGTCATGTAGTCCTTAGTTTGCTTCGCTTCACTTGTCCACATGTCCGTGGTTAAGTGGACACTGGGTACAACTGCATTTTTCAGGACACTGAGGACACTTTTCTTAAAGTCCCTCTACAGTCCAGGAATCGCTTTCCTAGTGAAGTGGAATCTAGATGGGATTTGGTACTGGGCACACAGTATGTCCATCAACTGTCTAAATCCCACTGCACTAATGGCAGATACCGGATGCACGTCTAACACCAGCATAGTTGTTATGGCCTCACTACAACAGGGTGACTGCTGTCATATTTCATCTTCCTCGCAAAGTACTGTTGACAGTCAATTGCTTAGTTTAAGTAGTACAAGTGGTCTTCCGACTTTCGCTCTGGGATGACAATCGACTGCCAGCAGCAACAACAGCAGCGGCAGCAGCAGCAGTAGGCGTACCACTCAAGAATCCTCTTGAGGAATCCCTGTTAGGAGAGGACACCTCAATCATGCCATTTACATGGCCTGAAGGACTACTTCCGTTCCTGACTTAGGAGGAAATTGACGTTGAGGGAGATGGTGGTGTGGTTTGCAGGAACTTGGGTACAAGAGGAAGAAGGGATTTAGGTGTCAATGTACTGCTTATGCTCTTACCCAAAGTTTCTCAACTTGACAATGACTTCTGATGAATGCGCTGCAGGTGACTTATAAGGGAGGATGTTCCTAGGTGGTTGACGTCCTCACCCCTACTTATTATGGATTGACAAAGGCAATACACGGCTTGACACCTGTTGTCCGGATTTGTGGAGGTATAATTTCACATCGAAGAGGTGGTTTTTTTTTGGTATTTTACCCAGGCATGACAATGGACTTTCTCATCCCACGGACATACACTGTCTCCACTGGTGCCTTATTCAAACAAACCACATCACCATCAGAAACCTCATTATCAACTTCCTCCTCAGTGCCAGCTACACCTATATCCTCCTCATCCTGGTGTACTTCTACAGTGACATCCTCAATCTCAGTATCAGCAACTAAACTGGCGGTGCTATTCCCAGCAATTGCAGGGTGTGTGCAAATAGTGTTAGGAGCCTCCTCTTTCCATACAGTCTTGGGAAGGTCAGGCATAGACATCGCAACCACGGACACACTTGGACTCTCTTTGGGGATTTGTGATATCTTTGAATGCACAGTTGGATTTTCCTTTGCTTTAACAAGCTTAATTTTTTTTATTTTTTGAGAGGAAGGAGGACTTCCATCCTCATGAGAAGCTGAGCCACCAGTCACGAACATGGGCCAAGGCCTTAGCCTAGCCTTTCCTTGCCACTTTGTGTCGTGAATGGCATATTGCCAATTTTACAGTTCTCGTCAGATAATTTCTTTTTTTTTCCTGATTAATTTTTGCTTCTTGGATTTTACATGCCCTCTATGACATTAGGCATCGGCCATAGCAGACAACGTTGATGGAATTGCATTGTCAATGTCATGACTGGTGGCAGCAGCAGATTTAGCACTAGTATTAGGAACTGGAAGTGGTTCCTGATCTTCCACTATTTTTTCCCTCTAAATTGTTGTTCTCCATTTCACAGGACAGCACCCCTTTATAGTTACAGCACACAGAACAGTGCCCCTTTATTTTCACAGCACCCCTGTATACTTACAGCATACAGGGCCAGTGTAATATTATTTGAACAGCAGCACCCCTATATTTTACAGCATACAGCAGTGTGCGTTTAATTTTTAACAACTGCACCTTTGAATTTTTACAACATACAGGGCCAGCAGCACCCCAATATTTTCCAGCATACAGAAGCAGTGTGCATTTATTTTTTAACAACTGCCCCCCTGAATTTTTACAACATACAGATACAGTGTAATATTCTCGGAATTATTACCCGTGCCACGCGCTAGTCCAGGGAGGCAGAGGGAGATTAGGGAGGTAAATGTGTGGCTTAGGGATTGGTGCAGGAAAGAGGGGTTTGTGTTCCTGGAACACTGGGCGGACTTCTCAGTCAGGCGCCATCTCTTTTGTCGTGACGGATTGCACCTGACTGAGGAGGGGGCAGCGGTGCTGGGGGGAAGGATGGTTAGAAGGTTGGAGGAGATTTTAAACTAGGAGCCTGGGGGGAGGGTTTAGCTAGAAACTACGGGTCATGCAGTGAGAATAGTGGGGACGGCGGTAGTAAACGAAATGGGGGAGAAGTTGGGGGGAGGGTAAGAGCAGGCAGTAAGGTTACTAACATGGGTACTAAAAGGGATTTTACCAAAGCACTAACCAATGACGATTACAGGTCATCCTTGCCACATAAGGTGAAAGATGTCCCTAACGCAAGGGAAAATACTTATCTTAGTTGTATGTATGTAAACGCCAGAAGCATTACTGGTAAAAAGGGTGAACTAGAAATACTTGCAGCAAGCAAACAGTATGATATTATAGGCATTACTGAAACTTGGTGGGATGAATCTCATGATTGGACAGTCAATCTAGAGGGCTATACACTGTTTAGGAGAGACAGACTAAATAAAAAGGGTGGAGGGGTGTGTCTGTACGTAAAGCCGTTTTTAAAACCTAATATATGGGAAGATCTTCAGGAGGGGACTGTAGACACTGTTGAGACATTATGGGTAGAAATTGCATGCGGGGAAAAAGGAACAAAAAAGTTAGTATTGGGTGTATGCTATAGGCCGCCTGGTATCAACGCATCTGATGATGAATTGTTACTAAAGCAAATTGAAAAAGCAGCAGGAGTAGGAGACATAGTAGTGATGGGAGATTTTAACTATCCAGAGATAAACTGGAAAAACGATTCATGTGATACTGCTAGGGGCAGTATGTTTTTAAACACACTAAATGATAACTACCTAGTCCAACTAATTGAGGAACCAACTAGGTACAATGCAATCTTAGACCTGGTATTAACAAACAATCAGGATTTGGTATCGGGTATTATAGTAGGGGAACCCATAGGAAACAGCGACCACAATATGGTCACATTCAATATCAGTTTCTACAAACAGCCCTATACTGGCTCAACTAGGACTTTAAACTTTAGCAAAGCCAACTTTGAAATGATGAGGGTATTTTTCAGGGATATTAAATGGGAAGGTTTGTTTTTAGGAAAAAATACTACGGAGAAATGGGAGGTACTAAAATTCCTGCTAGCTAAAAATACACTCAAATATATTCCTATGAGTAGCAAAAAAGGGAATAAAAATCATAAACCGATGTGGCTTAACAAAAAGATTAAGGAACTTATGGGCAAGAAAAGGCGAGCATTTAAAAAATACAAATCTGACGGGGATGCAGAGTCATTTCAGCACTATAAGGAATGTAACAAAAATTGCAAAAAGGAAATAAGAGCGGCTAAAGTAGAAACTGAAAAACTAGTAGCAAAGGAAAGCAAAGCGAATCCCAAAAAATTCTTTAAATACATTAATAGCAAGAGATTAAAAAAGGAGAGTATAGGCCCTTTGAAAGACAAGTTGGGAGTCTTAAGCAAAAATGATAATGACATAGCGGACACACTAAATGAGTTTTTTTCAACAGTATTCACTAGAGAGGACCCAATTCAGGGACTGACACACAATCTCAATAATGACAATATCACACTGATAGGTACTTATTTAAGCGAGGAAGTAGTCTGTGACCGATTAAAACATTTAAAGATTAATAAATCACCAGGGCCCGATGGTTTTCATCCAAGGGTTCTAATGGAGCTTCACTCTGAACTGGCAAAACCGCTATCTTTGATCTTTGAGGATTCAGTTATATCAGGTATGGTTCCCAAAGACTGGCGTATAGCGGAAGTAGTGCCTATATTCAAAAAGGGAAGTAAAGCTGAACCAGGTAATTATAGACCAGTTAGTCTTACATCTATAGTGGGGAAAGTATTGGAAGGTATTCTAAGAGATAGTATTCAGAAGTTCCTTGAAACCAATAAGGTCATTAAAAGGAATCAACATGGGTTTATGAAGGACAGATCCTGTCAAACCAACTTACTTGGCTTTTATGAAATAGTAAGCGCAAACCTAGATCAGGGTAAAGACGTGGATGTAATCTTTTTAGACTTTGCCAAAGCGTTTGATACTGTACCACACATGAGACTTATATACAAGCTACAAGAATCAGGGCTAGGAAGCACAATATGCACTTGGGTCAAAAACTGGTTAGATAATAGGAAGCAGCGCGTTGTGGTTAATGGATCTTTTTCAACTTGGACTGAAGTGCTAAGTGGTGTGCCGCAAGGCTCAGTATTAGGACCGCTATTGTTCAATATTTTCATTAACGACCTAACAGAAGGTCTAGAGAGCATGGTGTCAATTTTTGCAGATGATACCAAATTATGTAAGGCTATAAATACAGAGGAGGATGCCGAGTCTCTTCAGAACGACTTGGTTAAATTAGAAGCATGGGCAGCCAAATGGAGAATGCGCTTCAACACAGACAAGTGTAAGGTAATGCACTGTGGTAACAAGAACAAAAATTACACCTACCTACTAAATGGGGTAAAATTAGGGGATTCTGTACTGGAAAAGGACTTAGGTGTCCTCATAAATAGCAAGCTAAGAAGTAGTATCCAAAGTAGGACTGCAGCAAAGAAGGCTAATAAGATATTAGCATGCATAAAACGGGGTATTGATGCTAGGGACGAGAGTATTATACTCCCGTTATATAAATCACTAGTGAGGCCACACCTTGAAAACTGTGTACAGTTCTGGGCACCGTACTACAAAAAGGATATCCTGGAGCTTGAAAAGGTACAGAGGAGGGCGACCAAACTAATTAAGGGCATGGAGACGATGGAATACAAGGAAAGGCTTGAAAGACTAGGCATGTTTACATTGCAAAAGCGGAGACTAAGAGGGGATATGATCAACATCTACAAATATATAAGGGGACAATACACAGAGCTTGCGCGGGACCTGTTTTTGGTTAGATCAACACAGAGGACTTGTGGACACTCGCTCAGGTTAGAGGAGAGGAGATTCCGCACAATACGGCGTAAAGGCTTTTTCACGGTAAGGACAATACGTGTTTGGAATTCCCTGCCCGAGGGAGTTGTAATGGCGGAATCTGTCAACACCTTTAAGAATGGGTTAGATTAATTTCTATTGGAAAAAGATATCCAGGGGTATGGTGCATAGTCATGCATTATAGTTACTATAAATAGGGATAAAATGCAATGGCTGACAGCAGCATCAGTCAGAAATTTTAGTCAAATCATCATGCATAGGACACCACAAATAGGTTGAACTCGATGGACAATTGTCTTTTTTCAACCTCAGATACTATGTTACTATGTTAGTGTAATGTTATTTGAACAGCAACACCCCTATATTTTAGAGCATACAGCAGTGTGCTTTTAATTTTTAATAACTTCACCCATGAATTTGTATAACATATATGGTCTGTGTAATGTTGTTTGAACAGCAACACCCCTATATTTTACATCATACAGCAGTGTGCTTTTAATTTTTAACTTCACCCCTGAATTTTTACAACATGCAGGGCCAGCATCACCCCTATATTTTACAACATACAGCAGTGTGCTTTTCATTTTTTACAACTGCACCCCTGAATTTTTACAACATACAGGGCAAGTGTAATGTTATTTGAACAGCAACACCCCTATATTTTACAGCATACAGCAGTGTGTTTTTAATGTTTAACAACTGCACCTCTGAAATGTTATAGCATACATGGTCAGTGTAATGTTATTTGAACAGCAACACTCCTATATTTTACAGCATACAGCAGTGTGCTTTTAATTTTTAACTTCACCCCTCAATTTTTACAACATACAGGGCCAGCAGCACCCCTATATTTTACAGCATACAGCAGTGTGCTTTTCATTTTTAACAACTGCACTACTGAATTTTTACAACATACAGGGCCAGTGTAATGTTATTTGAACAGCAACACCACTATATTTTACAGCATACAGCAGTGTGCTTTTAATTTTTAACAACTGCACCCCTGATTTTTTACAACATACAGGGCACGCAGCACTCCTATATTTTACAGCATACAAGAGGACAGTGCCCTTGTTCAACACAGTTACAGCCAGGACAGCAACACCCATGTACAGATGCAGCACATGAAACACCAGTGACAGCCAGGACAGCACACCTAACAGCACAGGTACACTACAGTGACTACTGCAGCACCCTTACAGAGCACACACTAACCCCACCTGACGCCACCACCCACAGAGAGAGACAGAGGTCTGTCTCCCTCACTCTCCAAGTCTGAAGTGAAAATGGCGGTGACACGCGGCTTTTTATATGGAATCCAAAACCCGTAAGATTTCGACAGTGGGATGATGAAGTTTTGCCTCGTTCTGGTTTCCGAGTCTGGCGGGAAGTCCCGAGTCAGACTCGGATCCGGGCTCGAAGCATGAAGTTTGGGAACCGAACCCGCTCATCTCTAATATATATATATATATATATATATATGTCAAATGCCACTGACTCATCACAAAATCTCCTGAACCATTAGACTGGACTTCCTTGCCAGTGGCATTTGCAGAGCAGTCCATAATTCAAACAAGGCAGCCACACCCAGCGATGTTTGATCATGTTCAGGGGTGGCAGTTGATATGGCTCCCCTATCTGAATAATGGACTGCTCTGCAACTAACACTGACAAGGAAGTTCAGGAACAGAGCATTGTGTCAACCCCCCTCCGTGACTCGCTGAGGAGGGGGAGATCCCAATAATCATCTGGGTGGAATTTTGAAAAATCCCTTCTTAGTGGGTGCATACATCAAAAAAGCAAGCTACTGTCCAAATGTCAAGTTCCTAGACCTTATGGTTCAGCAGATTTTGTGATGAGTCAGTGTTATTTGCCTTTTATCTCAGCGACCCTGAAACTATGGATTTTTACATGTCACCCCCTTCCCACCTCCACCCCTAGTGGTGCTAGGGGTGTCTTACCCCTACAGTATTTTTTTTACAGATTGTAAACCATATGTGTACCAAGTTTGGTGTAAATTGCTCCTGGCAACAGAATTACGCTGGAACATGCATACAAACACAGACATCCATTTTATATATATATATATATATATATATATATATATATATTGCATAAAGTCCGGCTCTCCACCTGTGTTGCAATAATGATATATACGTCAGGCACAAAACAAAGCACTAAAACATTGCTGTTACTACATGCTGCCATTGTGACTGGTCTTTATAAGTATCTGGAGTGCTGCACCGCCTGGGATCTGTGTGTGTGTGTGTGTGTATGTATATATGTATGTATACTGGTTTTTGCTGTCGAGCCTTAGGTGTGAGTAGAGATTCTCTGGACAACTGCATGACTTCCATCTTATTTTTAATAAAAGGTGTTGATCCTATCCCCTTTCCAGAAACTTCGTTACCATGCCGTCCAACTCCCTTTCGAGTGTGCTGCGATCACTGATGATACGTGAGACCCTGATCATTTGTGACCAAGGTAGTTCTTACTTAAGGGACCTAGGGTGAAGACTGTTTGCCCTGAGGAGTGTGTTCCTATCCGGCGGTTTACGGTAGAGACCTGTAAGGAGTTTTCCTTAACCTGGACATCAAGATAATTCAAAGTGCCAGTGCTGGTATGTTGAACTGCTCCATACCTCCCGTCCATAGGATAAAAAGGTCGTCTATGAACCACGTAAATAGCAGGATATACCGTGAGGTGGACTCCTCACCAAAGAATGCTTCCTCTTCCTCCTTGAACATGAAGATATTGGCGAACGATGGGGAGACATTGCTCCCCATCGCACACCATGTCTTCTGTCGGTAATATTTACAGTTAAACAAGAAAAAATTCTTGTCGAGGGTCATCCGAAGTAGTGTAACACTATATATATATATATATATATATATATATATATATATGTATGAGATGAGCGGGATCGGTTCTCAAAGAACCGAACCCTACCAGACCACGTCACGAGCTCGGATTCAAGTCAGGCTCGGCAAAATGTCATCATCCCGCTGTCGGATTCTCAAGGGGTTTGAATTCCATATAAGGAGCCACACATCCTCGCCATTTTCACTCTAGTCTCAGAGAGTGTAGTGAGAGGATGTGTCTCCGTCCTCTGTTTGGGCTGGAAAATGGGGTGGCGATTCCAGTGCTGTCTTATGCTGCATCAGTCCAGCCAGTCACAGTGATGGTGCTGGATTGATGCTGCTATATGTCCCCAGTGCTGCTGTATAAGTCCCTTGCAGTTTTGCTGTGTTGTCTTGCATCAGACCAGGGGTAGTGTCTCTCTTGTGCAGCATCAGTCCAGTGACCAGTCACAGTGGTGGTGTACTCTGCTGCCATATATCCGGTGTCGCTGTATAAGTCCCTTTCAGTTTTGCTGTGTTGTCCTGCATCAGACCAGGGGTAGTGTTTTGTGCAGCATCAGTCCAGTGACCAGTTACAGTGGTGGTGTCCTCTGCTGCCATATATCCAGTGTTACTTAGAGATGAGCGCCTGAAATTTTTCGGGTTTTGTGTTTTGGTTTTGGGTTCGGTTCCGCGGCCGTGTTTTGGGTTCGAACGCGTTTTGGCAAAACCTCACCGAATTTTTTTTGTCGGATTCGGGTGTGTTTTGGATTCGGGTGTTTTTTTAAAAAAACACTAAAAAACAGCTTAAATCATAGAATTTGGGGGTCATTTTGATCCCAAAGTATTATTAACCTCAAAAACCATAATTTACACTCATTTTCAGTCTATTCTGAATACCTCACACCTCACAATATTATTTTTAGTCCTAAAATTTGCACCGAGGTCGCTGTGTGAGTAAGATAAGCGACCCTAGTGGCCGACACAAACACCGGGCCCATCTAGGAGTGGCACTGCAGTGTCACGCAGGATGTCCCTTCCAAAAAACCCTCCCCAAACAGCACATGACGCAAAGAAAAAAAGAGGCGCAATGAGGTAGCTGTGTGAGTAAGATTAGCGACCCTAGTGGCCGACACAAACACCGGGCCCATCTAGGAGTGGCACTGCAGTGTCACGCAGGATGGCCCTTCCAAAAAACCCTCCCCAAACAGCACATGACGCAAAGAAAAAAAGAGGCGCAATGAGGTAGCTGTGTGAGTAAGATTAGCGACCCTAGTGGCCGACACAAACACCGGGCCCATCTAGGAGTGGCACTGCAGTGTCACGCAGGATGTCCCTTCCAAAAAACCCTCCCCAAACAGCACATGACGCAAAGAAAAAAAGAGGCGCAATGAGGTAGCTGTGTGAGTAAGATTAGCGACCCTAGTGGCCGACACAAACACCGGGCCCATCTAGGAGTGGCACTGCAGTGTCACGCAGGATGTCCCTTCCAAAAAACCCTCCCCAAACAGCACATGACGCAAAGAAAAAAAGAGGCGCAATGAGGTAGCTGACTGTGTGAGTAAGATTAGCGACCCTAGTGGCCGACACAAACACCGGGCCCATTTAGGAGTGGCACTGCAGTGTCACGCAGGATGTCCCTTCCAAAAAACCCTCCCCAATCAGCACATGATGCAAAGAAAAAGAAAAGAAAAAAGAGGTGCAAGATGGAATTGTCCTTGGGCCCTCCCACCCACCCTTATGTTGTATAAACAAAACAGGACATGCACACTTTAACCAACCCATCATTTCAGTGACAGGGTCTGCCACACGACTGTGACTGATATGACGGGTTGGTTTGGACCCCCCCAAAAAAGAAGCAATTAATCTCTCCTTGCACAAACTGGCTCTACAGAGGCAAGATGTCCACCTCATCATCACCCTCCGATATATCACCGTGTACATCCCCCTCCTCACAGATTATCAATTCGTCCCCACTGGAATCCACCATCTCAGCTCCCTGTGTACTTTGTGGAGGCAATTGCTGCTGGTCAATGTCTCCGCGGAGGAATTGATTATAATTCATTTTAATGAACATCATCTTCTCCACATTTTCTGGATGTAACCTCGTACGCCGATTGCTGACAAGGTGAGCGGCGGCACTAAACACTCTTTCGGAGTACACACTTGTGGGAGGGCAACTTAGGTAGAATAAAGCCAGTTTGTGCAAGGGCCTCCAAATTTCCTCTTTTTCCTGCCAGTATAAGTACGGACTGTGTGACGTGCCTACTTGGATGCGGTCACTCATATAATCCTCCACCATTCTATCAATGTTGAGAGAATCATATGCAGTGACAGTAGACGACATGTCCGTAATCGTTGTCAGGTCCTTCAGTCCGGACCAGATGTCAGCATCAGCAGTCGCTCCAGACTGCCCTGCATCACCGCCAGCGGGTGGGCTCGGAATTCTGAGCCTTTTCCTCGCACCCCCAGTTGCGGGAGAATGTGAAGGAGGAGATGTTGACAGGTCGCGTTCCGCTTGACTTGACAATTTTGTCACCAGCAGGTCTTTCAACCCCAGCAGACTTGTGTCTGCCGGAAAGAGAGATCCAAGGTAGGCTTTAAATCTAGGATCGAGCACGGTGGCCAAAATGTAGTGCTCTGATTTCAACAGATTGACCACCCGTGAATCCTTGTTAAGCGAATTAAGGGCTCCATCCACAAGTCCCACATGCCTAGCGGAATCGCTCCGTGTTAGCTCCTCCTTCAATGTCTCCAGCTTCTTCTGCAAAAGCCTGATGAGGGGAATGACCTGACTCAGGCTGGCAGTGTCTGAACTGACTTCACGTGTGGCAAGTTCAAAGGGCATCAGAACCTTGCACAACGTTGAAATCACTCTCCACTGCGCTTGAGACAGGTGCATTCCACCTACTATATCGTGCTCAATTGTATAGGCTTGAATGGCCTTTTGCTGCTCCTCCAACCTCTGAAGCATATAGAGGGTTGAATTCCACCTCGTTACCACTTCTTGCTTCAGATGATGGCAGGGCAGGTTCAGTAGTTTTTGGTGGTGCTCCAGTCTTCTGTACGTGGTGCCTGTACGCCGAAAGTGTCCCGCAATTCTTCTGGCCACCGACAGCATCTCTTGCACGCCCCTGTCGTTTTTAAAAAAATTCTGCACCACCAAATTCAAGGTATGTGCAAAACATGGGACGTGCTGGAATTTGCCCATATTTAATGCACACACAATATTGCTGGCGTTGTCCGATGCCACAAATCCACAGGAGAGTCCAATTGGGGTAAGCCATTCCGCGATGATCTTCCTCAGTTGCCGTAAGAGGTTTTCAGCTGTGTGCGTATTCTGGAAAGCGGTGATACAAAGCGTAGCCTGCCTAGGAAAGAGTTGGCGTTTGCGAGATGCTGCTACTGGTGCCGCCGCTGCTGTTCTTGCGGCGGGAGTCCATACATCTACCCAGTGGGCTGTCACAGTCATATAGTCCTGACCCTGCCCTGCTCCACTTGTCCACATGTCCGTGGTTAAGTGGACATTGGGTACAACTGCATTTTTTAGGACACTGGTGAGTCTTTTTCTGACGTCCGTGTACATTCTCGGTATCGCCTGCCTAGAGAAGTGGAACCTAGATGGTATTTGGTAACGGGGGCACACTGCCTCAATAAATTGTCTAGTTCCCTGTGAACTAACGGCGGATACCGGACGCACGTCTAACACCAACATAGTTGTCAAGGCCTCAGTTATCCGCTTTGCAGTAGGATGACTGCTGTGATATTTCATCTTCCTCGCAAAGGACTGTTGAACAGTCAATTGCTTACTGGAAGTAGTACAAGTGGGCTTACGACTTCCCCTCTGGGATGACCATCGACTCCCAGCGGCAACAACAGCAGCGCCAGCAGCAGTAGGCGTTACACGCAAGGATGCATCGGAGGAATCCCAGGCAGGAGAGGACTCGTCAGAATTGCCAGTGACATGGCCTGCAGGACTATTGGCATTCCTGGGGAAGGAGGAAATTGACACTGAGGGAGTTGGTGGGGTGGTTTGCGTGAGCTTGGTTACAAGAGGAAGGGATTTACTGGTCAGTGGACTGCTTCCGCTGTCACCCAAAGTTTTTGAACTTGTCACTGACTTATTATGAATGCGCTGCAGGTGACGTATAAGGGAGGATGTTCCGAGGTGGTTAACGTCCTTACCCCTACTTATTACAGCTTGACAAAGGGAACACACGGCTTGACACCTGTTGTCCGCATTTCTGGTGAAATACCTCCACACCGAAGAGCTGATTTTTTTGGTATTTTCACCTGGCATGTCAACGGCCATATTCCTCCCACGGACAACAGGTGTCTCCCCGGGTGCCTGACTTAAACAAACCACCTCACCATCAGAATCCTCCTGGTCAATTTCCTCCCCAGCGCCAGCAACACCCATATCCTCCTCATCCTGGTGTACTTCAACACTGACATCTTCAATCTGACTATCAGGAACTGGACTGCGGGTGCTCCTTCCAGCACTTGCAGGGGGCGTGCAAATGGTGGAAGGCGCATGCTCTTCACGTCCAGTGTTGGGAAGGTCAGGCATCGCAACCGACACAATTGGACTCTCCTTGTGGATTTGGGATTTCGAAGAATGCACAGTTCTTTGCTGTGCTGCTTTTGCCAGCTTGAGTCTTTTCATTTTTCTAGCGAGAGGCTGAGTGCTTCCATCCTCATGTGAAGCTGAACCACTAGCCATGAACATAGGCCAGGGCCTCAGCCGTTCCTTGCCACTCCGTGTCGTAAATGGCATATTGGCAAGTTTACGCTTCTCCTCCGACAATTTTATTTTAGGTTTTGGAGTCCTTTTTTTTCTGATATTTGGTGTTTTGGATTTGACATGCTCTGTACTATGACATTGGGCATCGGCCTTGGCAGACGACGTTGCTGGCATTTCATCGTCTCGGCCATGACTAGTGGCAGCAGCTTCAGCACGAGGTGGAAGTGGATCTTGATCTTTCCCTAATTTTGGAACCTCAACATTTTTGTTCTCCATATTTTAATAGGCACAACTAAAAGGCACCTCAGGTAAACAATGGAGATGGATACTAGTATACAATTATGGACTGCCTGCCGAGTGCAGACACAGAGGTAGCCACAGCCGTGAACTACCGTACTGTACTGTGTCTGCTGCTAATATAGACTGGTTGATAAAGAGATAGTATACTCGTAACTAGTATGTATGTATAAAGAAAGAAAGAAAAACCACGGTTAAGTGGTATATACAATTATGGACGGGCTGCCGAGTGCCGACACAGAGGTAGCCACAGCCGTGAACTACCGCACTGTACTGTGTCTGCTGCTAATATATAGACTGGTTGATAAAGAGATAGTATACTCGTAACTAGTATGTATAAAGAAAGAAAAAAAAACCACGGTTAGGTGGTATATACAATTATGGACGGGCTGCCGAGTGCCGACACAGAGGTAGCCACAGCCGTGAACTACCGCACTGTACTGTGTCTGCTGCTAATATATAGACTGGTTGATAAAGAGATAGTATACTCGTAACTAGTATGTATGTATAAAGAAAGAAAAAAAAACCACGGTTAGGTGGTATATACAATTATGGACGGGCTGCCGAGTGCCGACACAGAGGTAGCCACAGCCGTGAACTACCGCACTGTACTGTGTCTGCTGCTAATATATAGACTGGTTGATAAAGAGATAGTACACTCGTAACTAGTATGTATGTATAAAGAAAGAAAGAAAAACCACGGTTAGGTGGTATATACAATTATGGACGGGCTGCCGAGTGCCGACACAGAGGTAGCCACAGCCGTGAACTACCGCACTGTACTGTGTCTGCTGCTAATATAGACTGGTTGATAAAGAGATAGTATACTCGTAACTAGTATGTATGTATAAAGAAAGAAAAAAAAACCACGGTTAGGTGGTATATACAATTATGGACGGGCTGCCGAGTGCCGACACAGAGGTAGCCACAGCCGTGAACTACCGCACTGTACTGTGTCTGCTGCTAATATAGACTGGTTGATAAAGAGATAGTATACTCGTAACTAGTATGTATGTATAAAGAAAGAAAAAAAAACCACGGTTAGGTGGTATATACAATTATGGACGGGCTGCCGAGTGCCGACACAGAGGTAGCCACAGCCGTGAACTACCGCACTGTACTGTGTCTGCTGCTAATATATAGACTGGTTGATAAAGAGATAGTATACTCATAACTAGTATGTATGTATAAAGAAAGAAAAAAAAACACCACGGTTAGGTGGTATATACAATTATGGACGGGCTGCCGAGTGCCGACACAGAGGTAGCCACAGCCGTGAACTACCGCACTGTACTGTGTCTGCTGCTAATATATAGACTGGTTGATAAAGAGATAGTATACTCGTAACTAGTATGTATGTATAAAGAAAGAAAAAAAAAAACGGTTAGGTGGTATATACAATTATGGACGGGCTGCCGAGTGCCGACACAGAGGTAGCCACAGCCGTGAACTACCGCACTGTACTGTGTCTGCTGCTAATATAGACTGGTTGATAAAGAGATAGTATACTCGTAACTAGTATGTATGTATAAAGAAAGAAAAAAAAACCACGGTTAGGTGGTATATACAATTATGGACGGGCTGCCGAGTGCCGACACAGAGGTAGCCACAGCCGTGAACTACCGCACTGTACTGTGTCTGCTGCTAATATAGACTGGTTGATAAAGAGATAGTATACTCGTAACTAGTATGACTATAAAGAAAGAAAAAAAAACCACGGTTAGGTGGTATATACAATTATGGACGGGCTGCCGAGTGCCGACACAGAGGTAGCCACAGCCGTGAACTACCGCACTGTACTGTGTCTGCTGCTAATATATAGACTGGTTGATAAAGAGATAGTATACTCGTAACTAGTATGTATGTATAAAGAAAGAAAAAAAAACCACGGTTAGGTGGTATATACAATTATGGACGGGCTGCCGAGTGCCGACACAGAGGTAGCCACAGCCGTGAACTACCGCACTGTACTGTGTCTGCTGCTAATATAGACTGGTTGATAAAGAGATAGTATACTCGTAACTAGTATGTATGTATAAAGAAAGAAAAAAAAACCACGGTTAGGTGGTATATACAATTATGGACGGGCTGCCGAGTGCCGACACAGAGGTAGCCACAGCCGTGAACTACCGCACTGTACTGTGTCTGCTGCTAATATATAGACTGGTTGATAAAGAGATAGTATACTCGTAACTAGTATGTATGTATAAAGAAAGAAAAAAAAACCACGGTTAGGTGGTATATACAATTATGGACGGGCTGCCGAGTGCCGACACAGAGGTAGCCACAGCCGTGAACTACCGCACTGTACTGTGTCTGCTGCTAATATATAGACTGGTTGATAAAGAGATAGTATACTCGTAACTAGTATGTATGTATAAAGAAAGAAAGAAAAACCACGGTTAGGTGGTATATACAATTATGGACGGGCTGCCGAGTGCCGACACAGAGGTAGCCACAGCCGTGAACTACCGCACTGTACTGTGTCTGCTGCTAATATAGACTGGTTGATAAAGAGATAGTATACTCGTAACTAGTATGTATGTATAAAGAAAGAAAAAAAAACCACGGTTAGGTGGTATATACAATTATGGACGGGCTGCCGAGTGCCGACACAGAGGTAGCCACAGCCGTGAACTACCGCACTGTACTGTGTCTGCTGCTAATATAGACTGGTTGATAAAGAGATAGTATACTCGTAACTAGTATGTATGTATAAAGAAAGAAAAAAAAAACCACGGTTAGGTGGTATATACAATTATGGACGGGCTGCCGAGTGCCGACACAGAGGTAGCCACAGCCGTGAACTACCGCACTGTACTGTGTCTGCTGCTAATATAGACTGGTTGATAAAGAGATAGTATACTACTAATATTATATATACTGGTGGTCAGGTCACTGGTCACTAGTCACACTGGCAGTGGCACTCCTGCAGCAAAAGTGTGCACTGTTTAATTTTAATATAATATTATGTACTCCTGGCTCCTGCTATAACCTATAACTGGCACTGCAGTGCTCCCCAGTCTCCCCCACAATTATAAGCTGTGTGAGCTGAGCACATTCAGATATATATATACATTGATGCAGCACACTGGGCTGAGCAGTGCACACAGATATGGTATGTGACTGTGTCACTGTGTGTATCGTTTTTTTCAGGCAGAGAACGGATATATTAAATAAAACAAACAACTGCACTGTCTGGTGGTCACTGTGGTCGTCAGTCACTAAACTCTGCACTCTCTTCTACAGTATCACAGCCTCAGGTCAATCTCTCTCTCTCTCTCTCAACCCTAATCTAAATGGAGAGGACGCCAGCCACGTCCTCTCCCTATCAATCTCAATGCACGTGTGAAAATGGCGGCGACGCGCGGCTCCTTATATAGAATCCGAGTCTCGCGAGAATCCGACAGCGTCATTATGACGTTCGGGCGCGCTCAGGTTAACCGAGCAAGGCGGGAGGATCCGAGTCTGCTCGGACCCGTGAAAAAAACATGACGTTCGTGCGGGTTCGGATTCAGAGAAACCGAACCCGCTCATCTCTAGTGTTACTGCCGTATAATTCTTGTGATACTGGCATATAATTCCTGTGATACGGTCATATAATTCCCGTGATACTGGCATATAATTCCAGTGATATTGCTGTATAATTCCTGTGTTACTGGCATATAATTCCAGTGATATTGCCGTATTATTCCCGTGATACTCGCGTATAATTCCAGTGATATTGCCGTATAATTCCTGTGATACTGGCGTACAATTCCTGTGATACTGGCGTATAATTCCAGTGATATTGCCATATAATTCCAGTGATATTGCCTTATAATTCCTGTGATATTGCCATATAATTCCAGTGATACTGACATATAATTTGTGTGATACTTCCGTATAATTCCAGTGATATTGCCATATAATTCCAGTGATATTGCCGTATAATTCCTGTGATACTGGCGTATAATTCCCGTGATACGGCATATAATTCCAGTGATATTGCCGTATAATTCCAATGATATTTGAATAATTCTTGTGATACTGCCGTGTAATTCCAGTGATATTGCCGTATAATTACCATGATACTGGCGTATAATTCTTGTGATACTGCGGTATAATTCCTGTGATATTGCCGTATAATTCCAGCGATATTGCTATTTAATTCCTGTGATACTGGCGTATAATTCCTGTGATACTGACGTATAATTCCAGTGATATTGCCATACAATTCCTGTGATACTGGCGTATCATTCCAGTGGTACTGGTGTATAAATCCAGTCCAGTGGTACTGCCGTATAAATCCAGTGGCACTGGCGTATAAATCCAGTGATCCTGCCGTATAATTCCAATGGTACTGGTGTATAAGTCCAGTGATCCTTCCATATATGTCTAGTGGTACTGCCATATAATTCCAATGATACTGCCGTGTATATATATATATATATATATATATATATATTAGAGATGAGCGCCTGAAATTTTTCGGGTTTTGTGTTTTGGTTTTGGGTTCGGTTCCGCGGCCGTGTTTTGGGTTCGACCGCGTTTTGGCAAAACCTCACCGAATTTTTTTTGTCGGATTCGGGTGTGTTTTGGATTCGGGTGGTTTTTTCAAAAAACCCTAAAAAACATCTTAAAACATTGAATTTGGGGGTCATTTTGATCCCATAGTATTATTAACCTCAATAACCATAATTAACACTCATTTTCAGTCTATTCTGAACACCTTACACCTCACAATATTATTTTTAGTCCTAAAATTTGCACCGAGGTCGCTGGATGACTAAGCTCAGCGACCCTAGTGGCCGACACAAACACCGGGCCCATCTAGGAGTGGCACTGCAGTGTCACGCAGGATGTCCCTTCCAAAAAACCCTCCCCAAACAGCACATGACGCAAAGAAAAAAAGAGGCGCAATGAGGTAGCTGTGTGAGTAAGATTAGCGACCCTAGTGGCCGACACAAACACCGGGCCCATCTAGGAGTGGCACTGCAGTGTCACGCAGGATGTCCCTTCCAAAAAACCCTCCCCAAACAGCACATGACGCAAAGAAAAAAAGAGGCGCAATGAGGTAGCTGACTGTGTGAGAAAGATAAGCGACCCTAGTGGCCGACACAAACACCGGGCCCATCTAGGAGTGGCACTGCAGTGTCACGCAGGATGTCCCTTCCAAAAAACCCTCCCCAAACAGCACATGACGCAAAGAAAAAAAGAGGCGCAATGAGGTAGCTGTGTGAGTAAGATTAGCGACCCTAGTGGCCGACACAAACACCTGGCCCATCTAGGAGTGGCACTGCAGTGTCACGCAGGATGTCCCTTCCAAAAAACCCTCCCCAAACAGCACATGACGCAAAGAAAAAAAGAGGCGCAATGAGGTAGCTGACTGTGTGAGAAAGATAAGCGACCCTAGTGGCCGACACAAACACCGGGCCCATCTAGGAGTGGCACTGCAGTGTCACGCAGGATGTCCCTTCCAAAAAACCCTCCCCAAACAGCACATGACGCAAAGAAAAATAAAAGAAAAAAGAGGTGCAAGATGGAATTGTCCTTGGGCCCTTCCCACCCACCCTTATGTTGTATAAACAAAACAGGACATGCACACTTTAACCAACCCATCATTTCAGTGACAGGGTCTGCCACACGACTGTGACTGAAATGACGGGTTGGTTTGGACCCCCACCAAAAAAGAAGCAATTAATCTCTCCTTGCACAAACTGGCTCTACAGAGGCAAGATGTCCACCTCATCATCATCCTCCGATATATCACCGTGTACATCCCCCTCCTCACAGATTATCAATTCGTCCCCACTGGAATCCACCATGTCAGCTCCCTGTGTACTTTGTGGAGGCAATTGCTGCTGGTCAATGTCTCCGCGGAGGAATTGATTATAATTCATTTTAATGAACATCATCTTCTCCACATTTTCTGGATGTAACCTCGTACGCCGATTGCTGACAAGGTGAGCGGCGGCACTAAACACTCTTTCGGAGTACACACTTGTGGGAGGGCAACTTAGGTAGAATAAAGCCAGTTTGTGCAAGGGCCTCCAAATTGCCTCTTTTTCCTGCCAGTATAAGTACGGACTGTGTGACGTGCCTACTTGGATGCGGTCACTCATATAATCCTCCACCATTCTATCAATGGTGAGAGAATCATATGCAGTGACAGTAGACGACATGTCCGTAATGGTTGTCAGGTCCTTCAGTCCGGACCAGATGTCAGCATCAGCAGTCGCTCCAGACTGCCCTGCATCACCGCCAGCGGGTGGGCTCGGAATTCGGATTTGGGATTTCGAAGAATGCACAGTTCTTTGCTGTGCTGCTTTTGCCAGCTTGAGTCTTTTCATTTTTCTAGCGAGAGGCTGAGTGCTTCCATCCTCATGTGAAGCTGAACCACTAGCCATGAACATAGGCCAGGGCCTCAGCCGTTCCTTGCCACTCCGTGTGGTAAATGGCATATTGGCAAGTTTACGCTTCTCCTCCGACAATTTTATTTTAGGTTTTGGAGTCCTTTTTTTTCTGATATTTGGTGTTTTGGATTTGACATGCTCTGTACTATGACATTGGGCATCGGCCTTGGCAGACGACGTTGCTGGCATTTCATCGTCTCGGCCATGACTAGTGGCAGCAGCTTCAGCACGAGGTGGAAGTGGATCTTGATCTTTCCCTAATTTTGGAACCTCAACTTTTTTGTTCTCCATATTTTATAGGCAGAACTAAAAGGCACCTCAGGTAAACAATGGAGATGGATGGATTGGATACTAGTATACAATTATGGACGGACTGCCACGGTTAGGTGGTATAAAAAAACCACGGTTAGGTGGTATATAATACAATTATGGATGGACGGACTGCCTGCCGAGTTCCGACACAGAGGTAGCCACAGCCGTGAACTACCGCACTGTACACTGGTTGATAAAGAGATAGTAGTATACTCGTAACAACTAGTATGACACTATGACGACGGTATAAAGAATGAAAAAAAAACCACGGTTAGGTGGTATATATTATAATAATAATACAATTATGGATGGACGGACTGCCTGCCGACTGCCGACACAGAGGTAGCCACAGCCGTGAACTACCGCACTGTACACTGGTTGATAAAGAGATAGTAGTATACTCGTAACAACTAGTATGACACTATGACGACGGTATAAAGAATGAAAAAAAAACCACGGTTAGGTGGTATATATTATAATAATAATACAATTATGGATGGACGGACTGCCTGCCGACTGCCGACACAGAGGTAGCCACAGCCGTGAACTACCGCACTGTACACTGGTTGATAAAGAGATAGTAGTATACTCGTAACAACTAGTATGACACTATGACGACGGTATAAAGAAAGAAAAAAAAATACCACGGTTAGGTGGTATATATTATAATAATAATACAATTATGGATGGACGGACTGCCTGCCGACTGCCGACACAGAGGTAGCCACAGCCGTGAACTACCGCACTGTACACTGGTTGATAAAGAGATAGTAGTATACTCGTAACAACTAGTATGACACTATGACGACGGTATAAAGAATGAAAAAAAAACCACGGTTAGGTGGTATATATTATAATAATAATACAATTATGGATGGACGGACTGCCTGCCGAGTTCCGACACAGAGGTAGCCACAGCCGTGAACTACCGCACTGTACACTGGTTGATAAAGAGATAGTAGTATACTCGTAACAACTAGTATGACACTATGACGACGGTATAAAGAATGAAAAAAAAACCACGGTTAGGTGGTATATATTATAATAATAATACAATTATGGATGGACGGACTGCCTGCCGACTGCCGACACAGAGGTAGCCACAGCCGTGAACTACCGCACTGTACACTGGTTGATAAAGAGATAGTAGTATACTCGTAACAACTAGTATGACACTATGACGACGGTATAAAGAATGAAAAAAAAACCACGGTTAGGTGGTATATATTATAATAATAATACAATTATGGATGGACGGACTGCCTGCCGACTGCCGACACAGAGGTAGCCACAGCCGTGAACTACCGCACTGTACACTGGTTGATAAAGAGATAGTAGTATACTCGTAACAACTAGTATGACACTATGACGACGGTATAAAGAATGAAAAAAAAACCACGGTTAGGTGGTATATATTATAATAATAATACAATTATGGATGGACGGACTGCCTGCCGACTGCCGACACAGAGGTAGCCACAGCCGTGAACTACCGCACTGTACACTGGTTGATAAAGAGATAGTAGTATACTCGTAACAACTAGTATGACACTATGACGGTATAAAGAATGAAAAAAAAACCACGGTTAGGTGGTATATATTATAATAATAATACAATTATGGATGGACGGACTGCCTGCCGACTGCCGACACAGAGGTAGCCACAGCCGTGAACTACCGCACTGTACACTGGTTGATAAAGAGATAGTAGTATACTCGTAACAACTAGTATGACACTATGACGACGGTATAAAGAAAGAAAAAAAAATACCACGGTTAGGTGGTATATAGTTCCGACTGCCGACACAGAGGTAGCCACAGCCGTGAACTACCGCACTGTACTGTGTCTGCTGCTAATATAGACTGGTTGATAAAGAGATAGTATACAATACATACAACAATATACTACTATACTGGTGGTCAGGCACTGGTCACCACTAGTCACACTGGCAGTGGCACTCCTGCAGCAAAAGTGTGCACTGTTTAATTTTAAATTAATATAATATTATGTACTCCTGGGGGCTCCTGCTATAACAACCTGCAGTGCTCCCCAGTCTCCCCCACAATTATTATAAGCTTTGCCTTTTATACATTGATGTGCAGCACACTGGGCTGAGCTGAGTGCACACAGACTGAGTCACACTGTGTGACTGGCTGCTGCTGTGTATCGTTTTTTTTCAGGCAGAGAACGGATATAGCAGAGAACGGATATATTATATTAAAATAAATAAAAGTTAACTAACAACAACTGCACTGGTCACTGTGGTAAACTCTGTCTGACTCTGCACAATCTCTCTCTCTCTTCTAATCTAATTTCTAATGGAGAGGACGCCAGCCACGTCCTCTCCCTATCAATCTCAATGCACGTGTGAAAATGGCGGCGACGCGCGGCTCCTTATATAGAATCCGAGTCTCGCGAGAATCCGACAGCGTCATGATGACGTTCGGGCGCGCTCGGGTTAACCGAGCAAGGCGGGAGGATCCGAGTCTGCTCGGACCCGTAAAAAAAACATGAAGTTCGTGCGGGTTCGGTTTCAGAGAAACCGAACCCGCTCATCTCTAATATATATATATATATATATATATATAAATATATATATACCCTATTGCAAAGCGGACTACTGAGGCCATAACAACTATGCTGGTGTTAGACATGAGTATCCGCCATTAGTGCAGTGGGACTGCAGTGCCAACCATAGATGAGCCAGGTGTTTGTGCCGCACACTTGTGTCGCTTAGCTTAGTCATACAGCTAACTCATTGCACCTCTTTTTCATCTTTGCATGATGTGCTGTTTGGGCCCTTTTTTTAAAAATCTGCCCTCCTGTTTGACACTGCAGTGCCACTCCTAGATGGGCCAATTGTTTGGGTCACCTAGCTTAGTCATACAGCTACCTCATTGCACCTCTTTTTCATCTTTGCATGATGTGCTGTTTGGGGCTTTTTTTTATATCTGCCCTCCTGTCTGACACTGCAGTGCCACTCCTAGATGGACCAATTTTTTGTGTCACTTAGCTTAGTCATACAGCTACCTCATTGCACCTCTTTACATCTTTGCATGATGTGCTGTTTGGAGCCTTTTTTTTTATTTCTGCCCTCCTGTCTGATACCGCAGTGCCACTCCTAGATGGGCCAGGTGTTTATGCCGCACACTTGTGTTGCTTAGCTTAGTCATACAGCAACCTTGGTGCATCTCTTTATCATCTTTGCATCATATGCTGTTTGGGGCATGGTTTTTTAAAGTGCCATCCTGTTTGACACTTCCGTATAAGTCCAGGGGTACTGCTGTATTAGTCCAAGGGTACTGCCGTATAAGTCCACCAATTGCAGAATTTTTGAAAAATGACAGGGGCGTGCAGGAGATGCTGTCAGTGGACTGAAAAATTGCAGGCCACTTTCGACATTCAGCCACTGCATACTACTCCTAGATGGGCCAGCTGTTTGTGCCGCACACTTGTGTTGCTTAGCTTAGTCATACAGCTACCTCAGAGCAACTTTTAGGCCTAAAAACAATATTGTGAGGTGTTCATAATAGACTGGAAATGAGTGGAAATGAATGTTATTGGGGTTAACAATTCCATAGGAGCAAAATTACCCCCAAATTATGTGATTTTAGCTGTTTTTCTGTTTTTTTCAAAAATCATCCAGATCCAAAATCAAAACCAAAACACGAGCAGGTGTTTTTTGGCAAAACCAAGCCAAAACCAAAACACGAGCGGGGAATTAGAACCAAAACCAAAACACAAAAAGTGCCCGCCGCACATCTCTAATATATAGATATTTGTGTGTGTGTATGTGTGTGTGTATATATATATATATATATATATATATATATTATATATATATACACACACACACACACACTGTGTATATATATATATATATATATATATATATATATTTTTTTTTTTTTTTTTTAAACAGGAAAAAAAAGATTATGATTTTGGCGCTTGGAAAATTCAATAAATTTATTGAAATTAATGTGCACAGAATGCTACATTATTTATTTGATTTGGCAGCCCAACTTGTAGGAAATTGCTGCAGTTGTTGGAGCGCATGCCTCTCACGTATTGTTGGGGATGCATGCCTCTCCGATGTTGTTGAAGGGGCATACTTCTGTTTTTTGGGTGCATGCTTCTCTGGTGGTATTGGGGCTCATGCCTCTCTGGTGGTATTGGGGGCACATGCTTCTACAGTGTTGGTGGGGGGTGCATGCCTTTCCAGAAATATTTGGGGTGCAAGCCTACCTGGTGGTATTGGGGGCACATGCTTCTACAGTGTTGGTGGGGGCGCATGCCTTTCCAGTGGTAATGGGTGCGCAGCCTACCTGGTGGTATTCCAGTTTTACAACAATAGATTTATGTTTTCTTTTAATTTAACCTCCCGAAATGTTCATATTATACAGTACCTTATAGTTTCCTCAAAATTGTACACTTTAACACAACCTGGTTTTACGACAACCCTAAAGAAGGTTCTGAATATTTTAAAATTGCAATGAGAATGCTATGGGGGGGGGGGTTTCAATTCAACTCGAAACTGCCGTCTTGTGAGAAAGACGGCAGTTTCCGACTTTTTTAGGTCGTCTAGTGTTCCGACCTATTTAGTTGGGCTGCCGTTTTCCCGACAGGACGGCAATTCCGACTTGTCGGAAAACACGTGGATTGGCGGATTAGCTGACAGGTTTTAGCCCCGTTTCTGACAATGTCAATCCAACTTTAAAATAAAAGTCGGATTGACATTGTTGAGAATGGTCAAATTCTGTCGGATTTGCCTGCTAATTGAATACTGAAATGTCAGATCCTTTCCATCGGAAAGGATCCCACATCAATTGAATACACCCCTATGTATCCAATGGACTTGTGCCCAGAAGGCAAATAATTTATCTTTGGGTATATCACTGGAACCTGAGGCTTTTATTGACAGCCTGGTTCCAGAGTGGGCCTCAACATCTACCATTTCTTACTGGCCAGATATTTACAAAAGCAGATGGTCAGGAAGTGGTTTTCAACATGTTCATCGTTATACAAACTGAGTTTAAATTTATGTTTAAACATAAACTTTTATAAGTGTGTAGTTGATGTTTATCTTGTATGGATAAAATGATTATTGGAGTTACTGTACAGCTGGTTTTTTTACTGTTCATTTTGCTCCTACAGTATAAATAGTCTATGAGTGACTGATACAAATGAAACAGACAAAAGAATATGACAACAGTAAATTTTATTGCTGTTAAATTTACAATGGGATACTTTAGTTCTCTATGTAAAAACTATTCAGAAAAATATATTGGGGGATATTCAATTGTTTGAAAAGTCAATTGGGTGTGTGTTTTTTCCTATCTAATAGACAGGAAAAAACAGACACCCAACCAACTTTTCAAACATTTGAATTCCCCCCAGAGTGTGCTTTATTTATTATTATTATGATTGGTGCCGCAAAGTGTGCTCAGAGCCATACATGGTTAGACATAAAAACAAATCAATTAAATAAAGCACAACAGTGACCATTCAAGTATATATCTAAACTAGCTGTTCTACCCGTTCTTCACACGGGAGTTTCTGATTTTCACGGTTGTACATGAGTGTTAATAATTTGGTACATCTATAGAGATGTAAATTTGAGAAGTCCTAATGTAAGTCAATATTAATCCATGGTTCTTGGCATTACTCGAGGAGCACCCATAGCAGATACAGTAAAAAATGATGGGACCATTGTTGTAGTTTATTAAATTCTAAACACTGGAGGTGCAATCCAAATTTTGATCTGATTGTCCGTTTGGGCGTTACCGTTCATGCAACGCAAGCCACGCATCAGTAATGATGTCATTATGTCAGCCCCCTTTTCATCCCCTTAGGGGAGTTTTATTAAAAATCCAATTATGTAGTTTTAGTATTTCCCCCCTGAAGAATTACTATGTTAAATTTCATCGTCCTGTCATATCAGGAAGTAAGAGAATTAGTGATGAGTCAGTCAGTGACTAAGTGAGAGATACAGTAAAAAGTGACAGGAGCATTTTTGTAGATAATGAAATTCTACACACTGGGGGTGCAATCCAAATTTTGATCCGATTGTCCGTTTGGGCGTTATTGTTCACACAACGTAAGCCACGCATCGGTAATGATCTGATTATGTCAATCCGCTTTTCATCCCCTTAGGGGAGGTTTATTAAAACTCTAATGATGTAGTTTTCCTATATCCCACCCGAAGAATACCTATGTTACATTTCAGCTTCCTAACATATAGGGAAAGAAAAGTTTTTATTGAAACCGCACAGGACACTGGTTGTCATCAGGGCCGTAACTACGTGTGTGCCAAGTGGGCTTGGCACACAGCGCAGTTGCCGTGAGGGCACACGGCCAGCGGCATGTAATGAGTTAAATTTACTCATTACATGCCGCCTCTGAAGTCTGCGCCGTGCGCCGCAGCCACGCTGGAGGAGAGAGAAGCGCCGGAGGCAGCTGAGAAGGAGGAGGAGGGAGGGGGACTGGAGCCGCAGCAGCGCTATTTCATTGGTAGTAAGCGCCGCTGCAGCATCCCCCTCTCCTTCCGTATAGGCTGCCCGGCGCTGCTGTGGATGCTGGGATGCGGTTCCTCCATCCCAGCATCCACAGCAGTGCCAGGCAACCAATACGGAAGGAGAGGGGGATGCTGCAGCGGCGCTTACTACCAATGACATAGCGCTGCTGCGGCTCCAGTCCCCCTCCCTCCTCCTCCTTGTCCGATGCCTGCACAGAGGGAGATGCCAGCACGAGGAGCCTGTCAGCGGGGAGAAGGTAAGTATATCCCTCTCTCTCTCTCTCTCTCTCTCTCTCTCTCTCTCTCTCTCGGGGACACCGTCTGCCATAATGTGTAAAAAGGGGGCCTGGCTGCTGCAATGTGTAAAAAGGGGTCCTAGCTGCCGCAATGTGTGAAAAGGGGTCCTGGCTGCCGCAATGTGTAAAACGGGGTACTGGCTGCCGCAATGTGTAAAAAGGGGGCCTGGCTGCCGCAATGTGTAAAAAGGGGGACTGGCTGCCGCAATGTGTAAAAAGGGGGCCTGGCTGCTGCAATGTGTAAAAAGGGGGCCTGACTGCCGCAATGTGTAAAAAGGGGGACTGGCTGCCACAATGTGTAAAAAGGGGGACTGGCTGCCGCAATGTGTAAAAAGGGGGCCTGGCTGCCGCAATGTGTAAAAAGGGGGACTGGCTGCCGCAATGTGTAAAAAGGGGGACTGGCTGCCGCAATGTGTAAAAAGGGGGACACTGTCTGCTGTAATGTGTAAAAAGGGGGATGCTGTCTGCTGTAATGTATAAAAGGGGCTCTACCTGGTGTAGTGGCGCTACTGTGCAGCGTAATTTGAATAATGGAGACTACTGTGCACCGTAGTATGAATTGCTATTATTTTGTGGCCACGCCCCTTCCCCATGAAGCCACGCCCCTATATATTTTTCACGCGCCTGCGGCGCGCACTGCCCCTATCTTGCATGGGGGGGGGGGGCGCGCCAATGTCGTTTCTTGCACACAGCGCTAAAATGCCTAGTTACAGCACTGGTTGTCATATATTAGTTATCGTATACCAACATTAAGGCTATATCCAAATAGATTGCTTTATAGCACTTAGTCGGCGGTGCTCCTAGACAATGAGTCATCAAAGACTAGTTTTGCAAAAAAAGGGGTTCTTTTACAAAGACGTAAAAGAAGAAAAAGCGACTATATGCCTTTTCTGGGGCACACTTGTATATGAATTATTAAGTTATTAAAAATTAGCTTTTATTGTTAACTGTTTAAAATACTAGGCTTTATGCGACTATAATACGTGAATAAAGATTATGTATTCAAACAATAAATAGATTGTGAAAGTAGCGAAAATATGAAAAGTCGGTTAACCGGTAATTAATCCCATCATTTTCTCTACCAATAGAATGAATTGGGAAATGTGGCCGCTTGTTTACCACCTCAAAAGTGATTCTCAAAAAAGAGAGAAAAAAAACAAATGTTGGAGTTTATATGTACTCCCTTTTGTTGTTTGATCACTTGTAATAAGTGTTTAAAAAAAAAAATCTGACACACCACCAATCAGATGTGTGGATTATGCAGGTACCCCTTTAAGAGACAAGCTCGGCAAACACTATTGTCATGTCATCCAAAACTCTTTATTCCAAAAATGCGGTTTGATCCACTTATAATAAGTGTTATAAATAAGATATCTGTGGCACACCACCAATCAGACGTGTGGGTGACACAGGTACCTCTTTAGGAGATAGGTTCAGCAAACAATATTACCATATTAGCCAAAATTCTTTCTTCAATAAGCTGATTGTGCAATTGTGGGATCACTGTCGCCTGTGGTCAGTGATCAGACTTTCCACAGCGAAACGTACGTCACTTCCGGTTCCTTGTCCAACTTCCGGTCAACGGGAACACGCGTTCCGGAGGCTGCTCTCCTCGCCACCTCACAGCAGCGGTAAACCCTTTCTAACAGGAGACATGGCGGCGCCATCCAAGACAGGGACACAGGCAATTATGCTTTAATATTTGTGCACAGCTCCCAGCTCTCTTTTTTCTTATAGGAACGGGCCCACTCATTGCAGCAGCCGGGATTCCCTGCGCTGCCACAATTGCACAGAAACGGCATCAGGGCTCCCCAGTGGCACACCCAGGGGGGGTTTCCGAGTACCCAGAAACCCACCTCCACTAAAAAAAAAAAAAAAAAAAAAAATTTTTTTTTTTTTTTTTAGCTGCATGAGTATTATTAATGGCTGTCTAGCGTCCTCTGCAGCCTGCTGTCTTCCTGGTGGCACTTGCAAGTGCAATAAAAGTTTACTTTATTTTAATTATAGTACATGTATATCCATGTGCCTACATATATACACATGTATATACATACATATAAACACACACACACATATGATATATATATATATACATGTGTATATATATGTGTACTGTATGTGTGTGTATATATATATATATGTATATGTGTATATGGGTTCACTACGATCTCCCGGCGGCCGGCCTCCCGGCGACCAGCATACCGGCGCTGGGAGGCCGGCCGCCGGCTTACCAACAGTGTGGCAAGCGCAAATGAGCCCCTTGCGGGCTCGCTGCGCTCGCCACGCTACGCGCGCCGCACTATTCTATTCTCCCTCCAGGGGGGTCGTGGACCCCCACGAGGGAGAATAAGTGTCGGTATGCCGGCGGTCAGGCTCCCGGCGCCGGTATGCTGGTCGCCGAGAGCCCGACCGCCGGCATACTGAAGACCACCCGTGTATATGTATGTGTGTGTGTATGTGTATATATATATATATATATATATGTATATATGTGTGTGTAGATATATGTATATATATATATATATATATATATATATATGTGTAGATAGATATATATATATATATATATATATACACACACACACACACACACACACACACACACACTAGTTTTACGGACCCAGCATATACTGGGTCACCTCATGTCCCCACCCCCGTGATTGGCTCCGCCCAGTTCTGGAAACCCCCCCATGCAAATCCTGCGTTTGCCACTGCTCCCTGTGCAGCACTAAGCAAAAGCAGTAGCAAGCTCCTCTCAATGTTTTCCAAACCAGAATGGTAGCTCAGGTGTCTCTCTCATCCTGTATTCAATGTGAATACAGATACAGGACAGCAGAAGACCCTTTGCTCCCATATACTCTGGTTTCTATTCATCTCCTCACCAATTTTCACAATGTGTACTTGCAATACAGAGCACAGATAAATGCATTTTTGGTTCATATATTCTATTTACAGTGATTAAGTTATTCAGTCGATTTATCATAACTATACTCTTCTAGGTATGTTATTGATATGGGAGTTTGCTGATAGGGAGGGGATATAATGGAACCTCCTCTATCTGACAAATAGCTGTGACAACCAAGAAATTGTGTTCGGTATGCACCCTATATACATATGTGTTTCTCTCTGCAAATACAATATGCTTTGTGGATATTGCAGATTTCAGGTATAAATACTTACCCACAGCAGAAATTGGTGGAGACAGAGCTGAGATTATTGTTTGAGAGAGGCAAACTGTTTTCATCAGGCAATTGACCCAGTGTGGATAGTAAACCTTTATAGCAATACTTGATCACAGTGGAAATTAGATATGAATATATCAGCTTGTTGAAGAAAGAATCTTAGCTAATATGGTAATATTGTTTGCTGAACCTGTCTCCTAAAGAGGTACCTGTGACACCCACACGTCTGATTGGTGGTGTGCCACAGATATCTTATTTATAACACTTACTATAAGTGATCAAACAAAATGTTTTGAATAAAATGTTTTGGATGACATGACAATAGTGTTTGCCGAGCTTGTCTCTTAAAGGGGTACCTGCATCATCCACACATCTGATTGGTGGTGTGTCATAGATTTCTTTTTTTAAACACTTATTACAAGTGATCAAACAACAAAAGGGAGTACATTTAAACTCCTACATTTGTTTTTTTTCTCTCTTATTTGAGAATCAATTTTGAGGTGGTGAACAGAGCGGACGCATTTCCCAATCCATTGTATTGGTAGAGAAAATGATGAGATTACTTACCGGTTAACCGACTTTTCATATTTTCGCTACTTTCACAAGCTATTTATTATTTGAATATATAATCTTTATTCACTTATTATAGTCACATAAAGCCTAGTATTTAAAACAGTTAATAATAAAATATAATTTTTAATAACTTATTAATTCATATACAAGTGTGCCCCAGAAAAGGCATATAGTCGCTTTTTCTTCTTTTACGTCGTTGTAAAAGAACCCCTTTTTTGCATAACATATAGGGAAGTTAGAGAATTAGTGATGCGTCTGTCATTCAATGAGTGAGTGAGATAGAGAGGACTTTCACATTTATAAATATAGATTTACAGTATCAAAGACTGGTAAACCCCGTTTTGCTGAAAAAGGGATGGGCAGTGATTCTCCCTATTTAAGAAAAGTGAAAAAATAGAGCAATCAGAGATTTTTTCTGCTGTCCCTTACGGCAATGATCTAATCTCTTCAGAGTTTGTTGAACATCTATATACTGTATACTATTCTTACGATCCAGCATCTAAAGTCTCCAGTGATTTCTTCAGTGCATGCACAAGATGCTGGCTCATACATGCGCACTATTTATTAACATCTTGGAGTATTTTTCCACTGAGAATTCCGTTTTTAAACCTTTTTGATGTTTTTTAAACCATCTCTCCAGTGGGTGTAGGGGGTAATTCCGATCTGATCTTTGCTGTGCGTTTTCACACACAGCGGGCGATCAGATCTGAACTGCGCATGCGTATGCACCACACTGCACCGGCACAACGCATGGCTGCATCGTGGAATCGCCGGTCAGCGACGGGTTTGTGCGAAGGATCCATTCGCACAGGTGTTTGCAAGGAGATGGTCAGCAAGAGTGCGTTTGTGGGTGTCAACTGACGGTTTTCAGGGAGTGTCTGGACAAACGCAGGTTGTCTCCAAGCGTTTGAAGAGAGGGTGTCTGACGTTAAATCCGGTCCCAAGCAGGCTGAATAAGTCCTGAGCTGCATAGAGACTGCACAAAATCAGTTTGTGCAGCTCTGCTACACATGCGTTCGCACACTCTTCTATTACTTTAAATTCTAGGACACTAAAACCAAGCAAGCCTCCTCTAACACGAAAAATACTAACAATATAAATTTTAAACAACTTTCCACTTCTCTGCAACAACGTCTCTCACCAATCTCTACATTCACCACACCTGACACTGCTGTATCCCACCTGCACCAGACCCTAGAGTAGGAGTGGGCAAAATACGGCCCGCGGGCCGGATGCGGCCCGCAAACCAATCCTGCCCGGCCCACTGCCTCCCAACAGCGAGCAATGACAAGCGGCCCGACCGGCTGAGCTGCTTGTCATTGCTTTGCAGTACCTCCAAGCTGCCGATGCCAGTCTCCCCTGCTGCTGCTGCTGCACGGCGCCTGCGTTGTAGCCTCCTCCTCCCGCCTCCAGAGTCCCCAGTGACAACGGCTGTGTTCAGCCGAAAAGGGGGCGGAGCTACGTGCTGATGAGGGGGTGGAGCAACACGGGACCTCAGGGGGTGGAGCTACACGGGACAAGAGCCAGGCTGCTGCAGATCAATCCTTCCTGCACTGCCAGCCAGCCAGATCAGTGAGTTAATAGAAAAAGTGAGTGAAAGAAAGAAAAGTGTGTGTGTGTATATTTGTGTGTGCGGGCAGTGGCGTCAGACTGTTGTTAGGTTGGGGGTAGAGATCTTTAGCTCTAGCTGTACCAACCCCTCCCGTGTTCTGTCACTGTGTCACCCCCACCGTGTTCTGTCACCATGTCACCCCCCCATGTTCTGTCACCGTGTCACCCCCCGTGTTCTGTCACCGTTTCACCCCCCCGTATTCTGTCACTGTCTCACCCCCCCATGTTCTGTCACTGTGTCACCCCCCCATGTTCTGTCACCGTGTCACACCCCCGTGTTCTGTCACTGTGTCACACCCCCGTGTTCTGTCACTGTCACCCCCCGTGTTCTGTCACTGTGTCACCCCCTGTGTTCTGTTACTGTGTCACCCCCAGTGTTCTGTCACCCCCCGTGTTCTGTCACTGTGTCACCCCCCCGTGTTCTGTCACTGTGTCACACCCCCGTGTTCTGTCACTGTGTCACACCCCCGTGTTCTGTCACTGTCACCCCCCGTGTTCTGTCACTGTGTCACCCCCTGTGTTCTGTCACTGTGTCACCCCCAGTGTTCTGTCAGCCCCCGTGTTCTGTCACTGTGTCACCCCCCCGTGTTCTGTCACTGTGTCACACCCCCGTGTTCTGTTACTGTGTCACACCCCCGTGTTCTGTCACTGTCACCCCCCGTGTTCTGTCACTGTGTCACCCCCTGTGTTCTGTCACTGTGTCACACCCCAGTGTTCTGTCACCCCCCGTGTTCTGTCACTGTGTCACCCCCCCCGTGTTCTGTCACTGTGTCACACCCCCGTGTTCTGTTACTGTGTCACACCCCTGTGTTCTGTCACTGTCACCCCCCGTGTTCTGTCACTGTCACCCCCCGTGTTCTGTCACTGTGTCACCCCCTATGTTCTGTCACTGTGTCACCCCCACCATGTTCCGTCACTGTCACGCCAGTGTTCTGTCACTGTGTCACCCCCCCATGTTCTGTCACTGTGTCACACCCCCGTGTTCTGTCACTGTGTCACCCCCCCGTGTTCTGTCACTGTGTCACACCCCCGTGTTCTATGACTGTGTCACACCTTTCCCCAGGGGCCATAATACACTGGATAATTTGCTTGCTGCGCAATGATTATCCCAAATAAAATGTTAATGTGTAAAAGGGGGCTCTACCTGCTGTAATGTGTAAAAGGGGGCTCTACCTTCCGTACTGTGTAAAAAGGGGGCTCTACCGTCCATACTGTGTATAAGGGAGCTCTACCTGCCATAATGTGTGTAAAAGGGGCTCTACCTGGTGTAATGTGTGTAAGTGGCGCTACTGTGTGGCCCAATTTGAGTAATGGAGACTATTGAGCAGCCTAATATGAATCTGTATTATTTTTTGGCCATGGCCCTTCACATGAAGCCACATCCCTATATTTTTGGCACGTGGGTGGGGGGGGGGGAGCTGCTATTTTATGTGTGGCCCTCGGATACTGACAAGAAAGTGTCAAGTGGCCCCGCAGCTGAAATAATTGCCCACCCCTGCCCTAGAGAGTGCCCTTGATGAAGTTGCTCCAGCTACCAATCACACTCCACGTAGGCTTAGATGCCAACCATGGCACTCTAAATCAACAAGACACCTACAAAAACTGTCACGTAAGGTAGAACGTCAGTGGCGGAAATCTCAGAATCCAAGTGACTTTCTCACAAATAAGACTACCTACCACTCCTATCGTCAGGCCCTGGACACTGCCAAACAAATCTATTTCCAATCTCTCATCTCTTATCATGCCACCAACCCCAAACGACTTTTTAATACATTTAAATCACTTCTTTACCCTCCCTCACCTCCCCCACTAGCTACTATCAGTGCACAAGAACTTGCTTCCTACTTCAAGGATAAGATTGATGAAATCCGAGATGAAATGGTATGCTTTAACTCAGCCAGTGACCTGCTCAAATCCCTATCTGAACCCTCTGGCACTTTCTCTTCATTTGATCCCACAAGTGAAGATGAAGTATCAACACTCTTTTCATCCTCCTACTCCACTACCTCTCCTCTTGATCCTATACCCTCACAGGTCAGCAAAAGTTTGTCTCCTGTGCTTATCCCAACCTTAACTAAAATCTGTAATCTCTCTCTCTCTACTGGCATCTTTCCTTCTCTGTTTAAACATGCAGTGATTACTCCCATTCTGAAAAAACACAACTCTGACCCAAACACACTCTCTAACTACCGTCCCATTTCTCAGCTACCCAGTCCCTCCAAGCTACTTGAAAGACTTGCCTACACTCGCCTTACACACTTTCTTAACTCCCACAATTTACTGGACCCACTTCAGTCAGGCTTTCGTGCCCAACACTCCTCGGAGACGGCACTGACAAAATAGTGAATGATCTGGTCACTGCTAGATCAAAAGGCCTTTACACACTACTTATTCTTCTAGATCTCTCTGCTGCTTTTGACACTGTTGACCACTCTCTTCTCATACAAACACTAGAGTCCCTAGGTCTTCAGGACACAGCCCTTACTTGGTTCTCATCCTACCTATCTAATCGATCTTTCAGTGGTCACTTCTCTGATTCTACCTCTTCTTCTCTACCTCTATCAGTTGGAGTAGCGCAAGGCTCAGTCTTAGGTCCTCTGCTTTTCTCAATCTATACCTCCTCTCTTGGTAAACTAATCAGCTCCTTTGGATTTCAGTATCATTTGTATGCTGATGATACTCAAATCTACCTATCCTCCCCAGATTTATCACCATCTGTATTGGCTCGTGTCACTGGATGCCTGTCTGCCATTTCATCTTGGATGTCATCTCGCCATCTCAAACTCAACATTTCCAAAACAGAATTAATTATTTTCCCACCAGCTAAGGGTAGTTACCAACCTGATATTGCCATAACTGTTGACAATGCAACTATCCACCCTACCCCACAAGCTCGCTGCCTAGATGTCATCCTTGACTCTGAACTGTCGTTTGTTCCACACATTCAATCTGTCTCTAAATTATGTTACATGCACCTTAAAAACATATCCAAAATACGCCCTTATCTTACACAAGACACTGCAAAAACTCTGATCCGTGCACTCATCATCTCCCGCATTGATTATTGTAATAGTCTCCTTACTGGTCTTCCCAAACATAGGCTCTCACCACTTCAATCCATTTTAAATGCAGCTGCGAGGCTAATCTTCCTCGCCAGACGTTCTTCGTCTGCTGATCCGCTCTGTCAGTCCCTCCATTGGTTACCGGTATTCTACCGTGTGAAATATAAAATACTTTTACTTACATACAAGGCTATTACCCAAACTGCACCATCATACATCTCCTCACTCATCTCAAAATATCTCCCTACCAGACCCCTCCGCTCTGCACAAGATCTGCGTCTCTCATCCAGATGTATTACCTGTTCCCACTCAAAATTACAGGACTTTACCCGGGCTTCACCCACTCTGTGGAATGCCCTCCCACGCACAATAAGACTCTCCACTAGTCTCCAAACCTTTAAACGTTCCCTGAAAACTCATCTCTTCAGACAAGCCTACCAAATTCCTGACCCACACACATAACCTTCAATGCTTCCCTATCCAGTTACATTCCCTCTGCACAGTCCCCATAACCTCACATTTTGTCTTCCAACATTGCTGGGTGATCCTAGCAATCTGGGGAAACATTATGTAACAGGTTGCATCTATCCTTGTGTATCAATACCTATTTCCCTATAGATTGTAAGCTTGCAAGCAGGGCCTTCCTACCGCTATGTCTGTCTTTGCCCTGTTTTGTTCTATAACTGTTATTCTAATTGTAAAGCGCAACGGAATATGCTGCGCTATATAAGAAACTGCTAATAAATAAATAAATAAACTTGCACAGCGAAAATACACTCCCCCTGACAGTGGCGACTATCCAAACGCAGGGTTGCAATAATCGCTGCCTAGCGATCAGATCTGAATTACCCCTGTAATATTGTTAAATGGCTGCTGCAATTAATGCTATATCAATACAGTATATTAAGTAATAAAGCTAGCATGTGACTAATAATAAACAGAGGTCACAGCATAAATACAAAACATTGCAGTAACACTGCAAACAGGGAGTGACGAGTGCAGAGTAGAGAAATTTGCTATAACATACCTTTTATGAAGGCTAAATGCTAATGCTTTGTGTCAATACTTACAAATAGTGATTATTCAATTTGGGATTTGACACTATTAGTTTGATGTGTCAGTCCTGTCTTTTTACTAAATCATTCACTTCCACTTATCTTTGGTGTGTTTCAAAGTGCCACAATGATAACCACTGATACTGGCATGAAGCACCATGATGCCCATAGTTGGCAGGGACAACACTGTATGCCACTGCTACACTGTATGCCACTGGCAGAACTGGTCTTTTTTTTACTAGACCCCATTTTATTGGGGATTGCAACACTTTGGATGAAGTGGGTGCGAGGAGAAGGACCTCAAAAATTCAGGTAAGGATAATACAACATCACTATTTACAAACAAGGGGGGTCATTCCGAGTTGTTCGCTCGCAAGCGGATTTTAGCAGATTTGCTCATGCTAAGCCGCCGCCTACTGGGAGTGAATCTTAGCATCTTAAAATTGCGAACGATGTATTCGCAATATTGCGATTACACACCTCGTAGCAGTTTCTGAGTAGCTCCAGACTTACTCGGCATCTGCGATCATTTCACTGCTTGTCGTTCCTGGTTTGACGTCACAAACACACCCAGCGTTCGCCCAGACACTCCTCCGTTTCTCCGGCCACTCCTGCGTTTTTTCCGGAAACGGTAGCGTTTTTTCCCACACGCCCATAAAACGGCCTGTTTCCGCCCAGTAACACCCATTTCCTGTCAATCACATTACGATCACCAGAACGATGAAAAAGCCGTGAGTAAAAATCCTAACTGCATAGCAAATTTACTTGGCGCAGTCGCAGTGCGGACATTGCGCATGCGCATTAAGCGGAAAATCGCTGCGATGCGAAGATTTTTACTGAGCGAACAACTCGGAATGACCCCCAATATGTTTAAAAGCCGTAATGAGCCCTAATTTAGCTCAGTAGTTTCGGCGTGACAATATGTGTGTAAGGCATTATAGTCTAACTCTTGGCACAGTAGCTCTGGCAGACAAAATATAGGGGGTAATTCCAAGTTGATCGCAGCAGCAAGTTTGTTAGCAATTGGGCAAAACCATGTGCACTGCAGGTGTGGCAGATATAACATGTGCAGAGAGAGTTAGATTTGGGTGGGTTATTTTGTTTCTGTACAGGGTAAATACTGGCTGCTTGATTTTTATACTGCAAGTTAGATTTCAGTTTGAACACACCCCACCCAAATCTAACTCTCTCTGCAAATGTTATATCTACCCCACCTGCAGTGAACATGGTTTTGCCCATTTGCTAACATATTTGCTGCTGCGATCAACTCAGAATTACCCCCATAATTTGTACTCCCTGATTGTGCACTGTTTACAGCCCCTATTGAAATAAATGGAAACTGCCATATCTGAGATGGAATTAAAAATGTATAAAGGCTTTACGCCACTTTGCAAGTTTGCTCTATCTTTTTCTCATGTATCTTATTGTATTTATTTTGCAAATACTGTAGAGACAAAGGGGGTAATTCTGAGTTGATCGCAGCAGGAACTTTGTTAGCAGCTGGGCAAAACCATGTGCACTGCAGGGGAGGCAGATATAACATGTGCAGAGAGAGTAAGATTTGGGTGGGTTATTTTGTTACTGTGCAGGGTAAATGCTGGCTGCTTTATTTTTACACTGCAATTTAGACTGCAGATTGAACACACCACACCCAAATCTAACTCTCTCTGCACATGTTACATCTGCCTCCCCTGCAGTGCACATGGTTTTGCCCAACTGCTAACAAAGTTCCTGCTGCGATCAACTCAGAATTACCCCCAAAATTTCATTTTGTGATGTTTGAAATGCACCACCGCACAATAGGGGTCATTCAGGTGCAATTGTTCTCCCTACTTCTGTTGCATTGACTTGCCATGTGCAATTGCGATTACATGCTATAAACCTCATATAGTCTGAGGATTGTCCGTAACATAAACCATAACATCTTAACACTTAATTATAATAAATAAAGACACGGAGACTTGAATTTGGCAGAAATTGTTAGCTATTTATTTAAGTGAACCATTAACTGTGAATAATTAAACTAAAGTATGGTGGCCAGAAAGAACGGCTAAACAACCCTATCCCATAAACAAACTATCTCATAAAAAACTGATGTAAACCTTCCAACAAACAATAGGTATCCGCTCAACCTTCATCCTGACTACCCACCCGTGAAGGTGATGAGACTGCCACCCGAGAAGGCGGTCCAGCAGATGTAAAACCAGTCAGCGAAGGATAGCGCACCTAAAATTCAAACACCAAACGACCTCCAATCCACTCTTTAATACAACAAATGTTAACTTGCCGTTCTTTCCCTCCACAACCAAACCGTGACAACCCACATCAGGAAAATAGCCAACGCAACAGCATAAAACAAACACCACCAGTAGGGAGGGAGGGTGGGACGACAAAAGCAGAAGAGGCTGACCCAGCCCCTTTCCTAAGCATAAGAACCCATTCCACCTACCCCCAACATTCATTCCTATTGGCTAACCATAAAACTCCCATAATGCCTTACCATCCTGCCCCCAGACTAGCTGAGGTTTAACCCACTCCTCTCCTATTCTGTCAATTCGTTCTCCTAAACCTCATATAGTCTGAGGATTGTCCGTAACATAAACCATAACATCTTAACACTTAATTATAATAAATAAAGACACGGAGACTTGAATTTGGCAGAAAATGTTAGCTATTTATTTACGTGAACCATTAACTGTGAATAATTAAACTAAAGTATGGTGGCCAGAAAGAACGGCTAAACAACCCTATCCCATAAACAAACTATCTCATAAAAAACTGACGTAAACCTTCCAACAAACAATAGGTATCCGCTCAACCTCCATCCTGACTACCCACCCGTGAAGGTGATGAGGCTGCCACCCGAGAAGGCGGTCCAGCAGATGTAAAACCAGTCAGCGAAGGAGAGCGCACCTAAAAATCAAACACCAAACGACCTCCAATCCACTCTTTAATACAACAAATGTTAACTTGCCGTTCTTTCCCGCCAACAGCGAAGTTCTGTTCCACAGAAACTACGCACCGCCACCATACCCCTAACCTACCGAACCAACCACCGAAAACGGACCCTCCAGAAATATAGATAGTCCCTGTCCTGTCAAGTGCACCCCATCAGGTCTAAACAAGTAGAAGTACCGGAACTTGATCCGCTGGTGCCAAACTACCGCACCGCCATGGGCCACCACAAACTTAGCAACCGCGGCATTCACCTTCCGGCGAGCCACATCGATCGCCCGACCATCCACCACTCCATGCCAACACAACCGCGGCACTATACAAAACCAGATAAGCCTACAGCCTGGCTAAGCGCCCGTAATCACTTGCAAATCCTGAATATTGGCCAATCGAAGATTCACCGCCTTCCTCTTACCCAGGTCGTTCCCTCCTAAGTGAATCACCAACAGTTTGGGGATGCCAAACCGCCGAACCTGCTCCATAAGCCTCGCTTTCAGGTCATGCCAAAGCATACCCCGAACACCTATCCACCATACGTCATCCGATCCAACAAAGCAAGGAGCCCCTTCCGCAGCCAGAAATTTGGCTGCCCAATAAACATAGGAATGACCAATCACCCACACACCACACACATCCTCCCGCCAACCTATAAGGGGAAAAACAGATAAACAAATGTGAATATGTGAGGTAAAACCAAACCCAGCCTAGAACAGGAACCAACTACCAGAACGAGGATCTGCCAAAAAGAAAAATTGAATAGAGGACTATAACTTTCCTCTTGGACAAGCTTCAGGCCAATCGAAGCAACAGAAAGAAACAAAAGGAAAAGCAAAATAATAAAAATGGAGGGTTAGAGTTGGGGGGGTGTAGGGAAACACAGGATAACTCGGCTGGAGGTGAAACGTAAAAACCTGCTGAGGAACTTGTAATTAGATGCCAATTAGCCGAATTGAATGAATTAAGCCAAATCAGTTCGTCAGTTCAGGTAAAAAATCGCGAAGCACTCCAGACCCCCACTGCCAGCAGTAGCGAGTAGCTAGCCATCCGAGTAGGGAGGTCAGGGGAGACAAACAATACAGCACGAACACACTGAACTGAACACACAACGCAGTAAACGAACAAATGTTAGTAGAAACAAACTCGCTTACGCAACAACGGGCTGAATGTAACGCTTATAAGCCGCCGACGTCCAGCGGCCCAAAGCCTTAATTTCGTCCACAGCGCGCCCTGCAGATGCTGTGGAAGTGGTGGCCCTGATTCTAAAGGAATGTGAACCAAAGTTTCTAGGTGAGAGGCCCAAACTGGACAGGCAGCGCAGCATCATCCATGTAAATTGGGACTTCGTCAATGGCGACCCATCGTAATGCAGCAGCTAAGACCCCTCAGATGAGGGCCTGACCTCCGCATACCGACCAGCCAATGCCACCGGACAACAGTCCCCACCACCCGATGGTGCCAAAGTGATCCAATGACCTCTACCCATCTGATCAGTCTTGTAGCGGCGCAGCCTGCACAGCACGGACCCCCCACCCATGACAACATCCGCGCGCCGCATCATGGCCTCGGACTTCTTAGAAGCCGCAACCAGCTCAGAAACCCTGAACACGCCATGGAAAGCCATGGAAAAAGCCAGCCGAAACAGGAGCGCTTCAAAACGGGAGTCCGCCACCCCCGCCACCGCTCCTAAGAGGGAAGAAAGCAGGGATGCATCAATAGGGCACCGGCCATCAGGAGGCACCGGTGCCGAGCGCGCCCAACCTCTAAGCGCCCTCGTCAGCAGGAAACCCTTCGTAAAATCCGGCATACCCTTCAATTTAGAATAAAAGGATATCCCGGCGAGGTATCGAGACACCACGGCCCTCGATCTCCCCATTACGAAGAGTTGCCAAACGAAGTCTAGAAACAAGCTCTGACCCCTCTTACCTCTAGGCCCTTGGTCACGGGAAAAGTCTTCCCACTCCTTCCGGGCCCGACGGTATCCAGCGAGAGTGGACGGAGCCAAAGACAGCTCTGCTAGCCCTTCCAATCCGCCATGATGACCTGCCTAACATAAGAAGGGCAGGGCAAACCTACTGAATCAGCCTCCGGGGCCAACAAACGGAACCTATCCCACTGCTCCCTGGACAATGCATCGGCGATCCCATTATCTACCCCGGGGACGTGTTGCACCCAAAACAGAATATTGCAGCGCATACAGGTTAGCACGAGCCGCGACAACACCCGAAGGATCCGGAGGGCCTTAGCTCTTTGGTTGTTAACCGTGTGCACGACCCCTAAGTTATCGCAGCGGAAGAGAATACTGCGATCGCGAAGTCGCTCTCCCCAAACCTCCAAGGCTACCATGATGGGAAAAAGCTCCAGCAACAACAGGTCGCCGGTCAGCCCCTCCCTCGACCAAGACTCGGGCCAAGAGGCCGCGCACCAAGCCCCGTCCAGATAGCAACCAAACCCCGATGAGCCCGCTGCATCCATAAAGAACTGCAGGTCGAAACTGTCAACGAGCGGGGCCATCCAGATCAGCACACCATTGAAATCCGCCAGAAACGAAACCCACATAGCGAGGTCCCGCCTAATCTCCGCCGAGAAATGGACAAAATGGTGCGGCCTGGACACCCCAGCCATGGACCGTTTCAACTTCCGACAAAAAACCCTGCCCATGGGAATCACCCGACAGGCAAAGTTCAACAGACCTAGGAGGGATTGAGCCTCCCGCAACGTCACCTTATGCTGTTCCGAGCACTGCGCAATGGACTCTCGAAGCTTCGCAACCTTGTCCTGAGGCAGCCGGCAAGCCCCCGCGACCGTATCGATCTCGATACCTAAAAGGGACAAACAGGAGAGGGGCCCCTCCGTCTTATCCTCGGCCACAGGGACGCCAAAATGCCCCAACAAGGCACGCAGCGAGAACAGCAGGAAACCACAGCGAGGAAAACCCGCGGGCCCCATGCACAAAAAATCATCCAGGTAATGTGCAATCCCGCTACCTCCGCAAGAACACTCCACACACCAATGTAAAAAGGTGCAGAACTTTTCGAAAAAGGCACACGAAACGGAACACCCCATAGGCAGACACTTGTCTACAAAGTATTCCTCCCCGACGCAGAAACCCATGAATCGAAACGACTCTGGGTGCAAAGGGAGCAAGCGAAAAGCCGATTCAACATCCAGTTTAGCCATGAGGGCCCCGGGGCCACAGCCCCGGACCATGCCCAGAGCATCCTTAAAGGACTGATACACCACCGAACAATATTCCGGCGAAATTGCATCGTTCACCGAGAACCCAGATGGATAAGACAGATGCTGAATGAGCCGGAACTTACCCGGAGCCTTTTTGGGCACGACCCCCACCGGGGAAATAATCAAATCCAGACAGGCGGCAGCGCAAAGGGGCCCGCCATTCTCCCCAGGCGAACCTCCTGCTCAACCTTTTCCCGAAGCATGTCGGGGAAATCCCGAGCAGACTGCAGGTTCCTGGCGGCCCGAACTAAAACCTCCCCCACCACTGGTAAACGAAAACCCGTCGCAAAACCCTCCCGCAGAAATCTTGCGTCGTCTGTGTTTGGGTACCACCCCAACCATTTTAGCATGGCCCCCAAACGAACCGGGGTCGGCGCCCTAACTAGCGGCAAGCCCCCCAGTAGTTTTTCCGGCTGGGCCTGCGGCCGCCCTGGCGCCCGGTCGCCCCGCGCGGAAGCAATTGGAAGCAGGGTGGGATCCGTTACATCGTAAGCAAAGGTGGCGAAGATGACACCGTTGCCCAAGGGGGCACGTGGCATTGTTGAACAAGAAACACTTCCCCTTCACCGGCGCCTGCTGTGGAGAACGGACCGCGGTCCAAGGGCGGCGCGGCGGAGCCTCAACCGCGGGCCAAAACTGACTCGCTGCCGCGGCCTGCGCCACCGATGCCCCTTTAGTCACCAGCTTCGTATTCTGCGCTCGCGTGACCCGAAGCCATACCTCCACATCTTTGCATCCGAAGTCAATGATGTGCAGGCAATCGTGCTTCTGACGGAACTGCTTGTCATAATGCAGCCACGAATCGTCCTTAGACTGACGCTGCATGTCATGCACGAGGTGAATATACCTGATGACATTCATGTGTTCACCAGGGCGATCCTCCAAGTAGCACGCCGCGAAGACACAGAAACCCGCCAACCAGTTGTCATATGAGCGGAAGGCCTCCGCCCCAATACCGCCCTTCGCAAGCGCTTCCATACCTTCCCTCTTGGTATCCTCCGTCAACGTAAAAAGGTCGACGTATTCCCCCCGTCTAATCTTCCTCCTGCAACTCTCACGCAACCCTCGCAAGACTGCCGTGTACTCGCAGCACACCACGCCCAGCAAATTACGCCTCCTCCTTACCAGACGAGAACTACTACTACTCTTCCGAGACCGCTTATCCCGGTTCCGCGTCTCACGCCGCGCGTACTTGATAGCCCGCTTCCTAGCCTTTGCAGTGCTACTAACCGCAGACTGGCACGACGAAGAAGAAGAAGATCTACTTGATGTACTACCGTACGGGGAAGAAGAGGACCCCAGCAACATAGCAACTGTATCGTCGTTCCACTCACCGGCAGGCCCACTTCCGGAAGGCGAAACGTCGACCACGACCGGCTCCTCGTCCTGATCGCCATCCGGATCCACACCTGAAATAGAAGAGACAACTGCCCCTGGAGCCGAAGCCCCCCCGGCCGAAATGAAAGCAGACGCCCCTGCGGGCGATGGGGTAGCGCTACCCAGCAACGCAGCGGCGGAGCCCAGACTGCGACACGCTTGTAGAAACTGCACCATGGCTGGGCCAGAAGCACCCGGGAGAATGGCCGCGTCGACCGAAGCGGGAACCATGTAAACGCCTCCCGGGGACAAAGTCGACAAAAACTGTGCAAACGCCGCCGTCATGGCCGACATTGCCGCCACAACGGCGGAGGGATTCGGAGCCGCAGCCGTAGCTCCAGTGGTCCCCCCGGTCCCCGGGTCCGAAGCAGGGATGGCTCCAACCGCATCGTCACGCCGCACTGGGACCAGCGCTAGCCACCCTAAGAACCCCCGTTCTCTCCTGCGGTGAACCACGAGCCACAGCGCCGCCCCGGCCCCCTCTGGCCTCGCCCCCCGGGAGAAACCGCTGACCCTCGCCTCCAGACATCACCCCCCCTCTGGCCCCGTGCCGACACCACCAAATGCCCCTCGGGAGCCCCCCCCCGCTAGAGCGGGGAGAGCGCCCAGGGAGTCCAGCAGCTCCACGGGCGCGCGCGCGCACGCCCGCGAAACGTAACCCGCCTGGCGTAAGGGACGGCCAGTGTAAGAGCCATTGGCCCCATCACTACATGCAGTCCCCTTATTCTCTGGGGAGCCGCCGGTGACTCTCAGCGGTGGAGGGCGCAGGGAACGTGCGCACGCGCGTCCCCGCGCCGCAGTATCCAGTCCTCCGCCGGCCTCCGCCCTGTCCCTTGCCAGCCGCCGACGCGCAGGAGGGATCCCCCAGCGCCCGTGGCCTAGCCGGCGAAGGGGCAGGCCCAGCCCCGGCAGTGAGCAAAGTGCTCCGGCCCGGGGCACTGGACGCCGGCTCCCGAGCAGGAGCCGCATCAAAGTAGAGGGCAGGGGGTGCAGAGGAGCGGCGGGGACGGGGCATGGCAGGCCACAAGTTAATCCAAGGTAATGGGGACAGAGGGGCACAGTATAAAGCACACTATCACAGCAGCAGCACACCTAAATTCAACAATGGCAAGCAGCACAGCAAGGAGACAAAGGGGGGAAGAGCACTCACCCTCACCATGACAAAAGCAGAAGAGGCTGACCCAGCCCCTTTCCCAGGCATAAGAACCCATTCCACCTACCCCCAACATTCATTCCTATTGGCTAACCATAAAACTCCCATAATGCCTTACCGTCCTGCCCCCAGACTAGCTGAGGTTTAACCCACTCCTCTCCTATTCTGTCAATTCGTTCTCCATATGGGCAGAAGCCAACCCATGCAAAAGGCCCACCACTGCGATCGCATCTTTTGCGTATGATTGCAGAAACATCAGTAACATCATTGCATATCAGGTTGTCAAGCAGAGCCTGAGTGTTTCTAAAGATGTACAGGCTGGACTGCTCTTTTGGGACACACAGGCCTCTCCAATAGCAAGTGTGAGCTGCTAATATATGCGGGTCCAGTAAAAGCTGTCCAAACGGCCATGACAAGCCTGTGTTCGCATGACCACTCTCCGTTACCACCTCTAAACGCTGGCTTCCTGTCAATCTCTTTGCAACTAAAATCTTGCAGTGATTGCACTCGCAAATCACTCACTGTGCATGCTCAGATGCATGTGCAGTGTGAAAAACACTGATCAACAGAGCCGGCCCTAGTTATAGGCAAACTAGGCAATTGCCTAGGGCATCTGGTATGCCTAGGGGCACAAGCAGCTTCTGCTGATTAAAATGATATGCGACATGCCTATATTCTGTGTGTAGCATTTCGTATGCAGATACAGCCACAATCGCACACAGAATATAGGGGGTCATTCCGAGTTGATCGCTAGCTGCCGTTGTTCGCTGCGTAGCGATCAGTGATAAAAAAATGACAAATCGGCGCATGGGTATGCACCACAATGCGCACAGGCGTCGTACGGGTACGAAGTCCTTTGTGGTTTTGCACTGGTTCTAGTGACGATTCCATTTGCACAGCCGAACGGAAGGAGATTGACAGGAAGTGGGTGGCAACTGACCGTTTTCTGCGAGTGTTTGGAAAAACGCAGGCGTGGCCGGGCGTTTGCTGGGCGGGTATCTGACGTCATTACCATGTCACTCGTCGCAGCAATTATCGCACATACTAAGTAACTACAGGGCTGGTCTTGTTCTGCACAAAATGTGTTTGCTGCCGCGCAGCTGCACAGGCGTTTGCACTTCTGCAAAGTGAAAATACACTCCCCCGTGGGTGGCGACTATGCGTTTGCACGGCTGCTAAAAGTAGCTAGCGAGCAATCAACTCGGAATGAGGGCCATAGGCATGCCGCATATCATTTTAATCAGCAGAAGCTGCTTGTGCATCCTAGCCATATAGCAATGCAAATAAGATGCATTTTCATAAGAAATAGGCACCCGACGTTAGCAGAGCTGCATTAATAATGTGTAACATATGTGTAAGGGGCACTATGTGTGTCATTATGTGTATAAGGGCACTAATAATGTGCAGCATATGTGTAAGGGACATTATGTGTGTCATTATGTGTATAAGGGCATTAACAATGTGCGGCATATGTGTAAGGGAAATTATGTGTATAAGGGCATAAATAAGGGTTGGCATAATGTGTAAGGCGCATTATGTTTATAAGGACATTAATAATGTGTGTCAAATGTGTAAGCATTACTGTGTGATATTATGTGTATAAATGCATTACCAATGTGTAGCATTATGTGTATAAGGTGCTCTACAGTGTGGCGTAATATATAGAAAGGGCACTACTGTGTGGTCTAATGTGAATAAAGAGCAATATGGTGTGGTGTAATGTGAATAAGGAGCAATATGATGTGGTGAAATGAGAATAAAGAGCAATATGGTGTGGTGTAATGTGAGTAAGGAGCAATTCAGTATGATATGTGAATGAGGGGCACTACTGTGAGGAGTAACGTATATAAGGTAAAGTGGTACTACTGTGTGATGTAATGTGAATAAGGGACACTATCGCATGATAAATTGTGAATAAAGTTGCGCTACTGTGAGGCATAATTTGATTTGGGGGTTACTATTGTGTGGGCATGCCCCTTGTCAGAAAAAACAGATATCTTTTTGGGCTGTGCGCCGAATGTGCACACTGTTCTTATTTAAATTACAGGGGGTAGGAAAACAAAAATAAGGACTGCTATGGGTGAGGGGTGATGGTGCTGGGAAAGGGGTGCAGAGTCAGAGGCGGAACTAGCGGTGGTGCTAGGGGGCACCAGCCAAAATCTTGCCTAGGGCATCATATTGGTTAGGGCCGGCTCTGCTGATCAATATGCATACAACTGTCGCATTGCGTCCGCACCTCAATGACCCCCAAATATAGCTACGTTTCTCTGCTTATATCTCTCCATATACAAGTAGGAAACATATTTGTTACATGGCTAAACTGTTCTCTCATTTTACATTTATCTGAAATAAACATGCCTACTGTACGGTATGTCTTTCTCCTAAGCATTTTTGCCCATCATTGTACCCTCAATACAATAATCTGACCAATGACTCTTATTTTACACCTGTCACTACTACATTGCATTTTACAATGATTTGTTTATTTCTGAAATGCATCATATTCATTCAGCATGACTAATATCTATCAATACTCTATTACATATCTTTCTATTCTTGGTAAAAGTACCTGCCAAGTTATTGTCTTGCCTGCCAAGTCAATGTCTTATTATCAAATTAAGCAGAATGTGACAAGCGGAGTCTGTGGCATACTTCATGGTATTGTTCTGTCAGCCCCCCCCCCCCCCCCATCACATACAGTACTGTAGGGAAAGGTGCCTGATGTTAAATCTGCACCAGTTCATGATATGACACCACATTGTTGTACCAAAGTTGATCGTTTGCCATGGTTGCAACCAATTAAGTAATTTCATGAACAATTAATTTATCTGTGAAACCGGACTTTGCATTTTGGACATCATAAAATACTTCTCAAGAATCATTATCCCTACATTAAATATTTGAAAATTACAATGCATTAAAGAGTTGATTTTTAGCTTCAAATAGGGTAATAATTCTAAACAACAATTTATAAGATGTCTTTAAAAAAAAAAAAACACACAGCAAGTGCAAGATTAAAAAGAAAGACCATGAGAATTCCTTGGAATTGCTACATATAGTATGAGATGATATGTGGAATGTCATCATAAGATTGTGAATATCTTATAACAATCTACTGTTATGGTTATTAGAGATAGAACGCAGATCAATTTGCACAAACAGTATGTAACACATGTTAGAAATTCACAAGCGTTGCTGCTATTTGTTGTGTAGTACATAAAGGTTTGGCTAACAGTGCATTTTATTATGTGCCAAAACATAATGTAACTTCTTGGGGCTCTGCCATCATTCATGACATATTATACCCGTGAGTATATTATTGTTATTGCATGGACATTGTATAAACCCTAACACTGGGGGAAGCAGATGTGCAAGTAACAACATCTGGAATATGGGATTGCTTCAAATACCATATGCTACAAATGAATGCCACTGATTGTTTCCCTTATATATACAAATTAAGTATCAATTCCAAATACACTTTTTACTCTTAGCAATAATGTCCTTTCTTCTGCTCATCAAATTCTGACAGTCAGTGGTGTAACTAGACATTTATAGGCCTCTATTGCAAAGTTTTGTTATGACACTCATCCAAATGGGAAAAATACATATGTGCATGGAGCTTTGATGTCAGAATCTGGCATACCTACAGCTGCACCCCATTTCTATGGTTGTTATACCTGATACTGTATTCACTGGCATTCCAATATTTCAGAGCTTAGGGTAAACATGGACTTTTTAATAAGCTAATTCTACAGTATATGCCATCAGCAGTCTTTCTATAGCCTCACTATGTCATCTCTGTTCTGCTAGAATGAGTCAAGAGTGGCAAATTTAAGGACTGGCATTGTTTAATGTATTATGTATTTTAGTGCTTCTATATCTGACAAGCCTTTTTTCATCTAAACCTTTTCATATATATAGTGATGATTTTACATACTTCACAGTTAAACATCCAAGAGAAATCAAAGTATGCTGGCTACCATTAACAAATAATAATAAAAACGAATCATAGTGATGAGATACAAACTTGAAGGTCAGCTTTACAGAAGGTCACAATTAAGAGAAGGGACAAACAAAACATACAGTATCCAAAGAAAATTAAAGATTATACTTTCCAAGGGTCATAAATTATGGTACAGTATAATAAGTTTTGAAGAGGAAACTGGACAAATGTACTGAAAATAAATAACATTATGGGTTTTTTTTTTGGTATATTTCTGCCTGTACAATTTTAAAGATGTTTAAGAAAAACCATTAGTTAAAAAAAAGAAAAGAAAAAAAAAAAGAGATTATTTTTGTGCCACAAAGTGGTGAGTGGTATATATAATCTAATGCACCAAAATATGTTTCCCATTTGAAATTAAATATATTTGCATTACATTTTTAATAGCTGAAAGGTCTGACCTTCTATGGAAATTAATAATTTTTGGAACATCATTTTATTATTTAATCAAGTAGAGAAATTGAGGGTATGTCCATATTTTGCAAAACACATTTCTTGACAAGTGTAAGGATAGATGTGATATACTGTAAACAACATTTGAAGTAATCTCTGTGTAGATGAGACCAAATGATTTATTTATAAAATTAATAGATTTATCCCAGAACTTTGCATTTACTACAGTTCCATCATTGATAACATCCTTTCATAGGACAGATTTTTTTTTTAATCAAAGTTTATTTTTTTAATAAACAGTATACACTTACATTACAAAGACATAAACATAAAACCTAACATTATATAAACATTTAAAAGTTGTTTGTTTATTTTATGTGTGATTTCCAAACTTTGTACTTCCTAAGCCAGACTTACTAAAGGACACACAAAAAAATACTGCAGAGTGTTTCAAATTGCATGGTATGAACACACCTTCCAATTTTTTGAAATCATGTGATTTACTAAGCAGCAGTTTTGTAAGATGACGCTTCTTGGTGGGTTTGACAGTGAAATTTCAAACATCACTGAAATGAAAAACAAAATTTGCCATGCTTTGCTTTTAATATCAGCACTGTTTTAAATTTCGTGGTAAAATCTGCAAAATGACGACTTCCAATTAACGCTTAGTAAATGTAGTACTCAATGGGCCTAATTCAGTAAGAGTAGAAGATTATGCATTTTAGCAGAATCTGCTACTCTTGCAATCGCATGCTGTGTGCTGCCCATCGCAGGGCAAGGCCACCCAGCATGCTGCACACCACCTAACAACTGCGATCATGCTCTAATTGCGATTGCACTACAATTAGTGCGTGGTTGCAGAAAATATAGAAGCCTCATGCTGGTGCAGCCTTTCTTTTGATATGAGCAGCTGCATGTGACGAGATGCACCTGTCCCCCGAAAACGCCACCGACGCGTCCCCATTCTCCCAACACCACCCGAAAAATGCTCCATCTTTGCCCCCCCCCCCCGTCCGCCCCATGAACTCCCCTGCCTGTCAAATTGTTTTCCTGCTGCTGCCCGGCGCTCCCCAACGCTCCTTGTAGTTTCCACGTCACACTGGTCGTCACTACGGTCTGTCATAATCACCGCCGCGGCCACTGATCCCCCCACAGCGTTTGTTCAGTGCTGCGCTCCCCCTGTCAGTGAGTTGCACATGCGCAGTAGTCGCAGTAGTAGGAAGCAGAGACTACAGCGCATGCGCAACTCACTCACAGGGGAACCGCAGCGCTGAACAACCGCTGTGAGGGATCAGTGGCCACGGCGGTGATTATGGCAGACCGCAGTGACATCCAGTGTGACGCGGAAACTACAAAGGAGCGTTGGGGAGCGCCGGGCAGCAGGAGGAAAACAACTAATGAGGAGTAAACACCGGGAGCGCAGAGATAACCCAAATACCGCAGCAGGAGAGGTTAGTACATCACGCCCTCCATGTTCTGAATGTCAACATTCATAATGTTAATATGGTCAAAATGTTGACATTATGAACTTCTCTATAGTACGTGTCAAAATCTTGACAGTACATCGTTGTGTTATTTTTAGAGTTAGTGTTAGGTTTAGGGTTACAGGTTAGGTAAAGGGTTAGGATTACAGTTTAGGGTTATGGATTAGGTTTAGAATTACAGGTTAGGTTAGTGTTAGGCTAAAATATGCAAAAAAACTGTATGTTGCCACCTTTGTGCTGACATTATGAACATGTTGATGTTTAACTGTGTCGACATGTGTGAATGTCGTCATTATTCCTGTTGACCTAACGTCCATATCAGTATTCAGACTGTCGACATTCAGAGCATGTCGACATTTTGGTATTAACATTTCTGAGTGTTGATATTCTTAATGTCGACTTTTCATATCACACCTGTTTACATGCTGTGATATTTATATTTGTAGATTTACAGTACCCGTCATTAAACTTGTTTTGTCTGGGTGGACAATTTTAAGTATTACCATATTAAGATGCAAAGCAAAAGCTTTAGCCAATATTTTGATGTCACTTGCTGGCAAATATATACTTTATTGTCATAGCATACAGGGTAGTGGGGAACCTTACCAGTCTTCAGAAGCACTATTTCAGAATTTCAGACATACATCGAGGATATCATTTAGCATAACATAATGTTTTAAATGTTTGCAAAAGTTCTGGGGCATAGAATTAGAGATGTGCGCCAGACCATTTTTGCTGGATTTGGATTTGGCTCTGATTCATCGTCCAATTTTAAATTTAGATTTGTCAAACTGTTGTGACTGGCTTTGGATTTGGATTTGCATATTTACCAGAAATTGACAAAAAAGCTAAAATTACATAATGTGGGTAATTTTTTTGCTCCTAGAGTTTTATTAACTTCAATAACATTAATTTCCAGCCATTGAAAGTAAATTGTAACCAATATTGGCCAAAAACTGCAGCAAGCTGTCTGTTACTAGGCGACAGAGCAGCGGCACAAACACACGGCAGTTCATAGCACATCTAAGAAACAGCAGAGCAGCGGCAGAAATGAAAGTTGGTACAAGATGGAATTGCCCTTGAACAAAGTGAAGAAAGCGCACTATGGTAAAGTGCACCAAACAGTACAAACAATGGAATATATATATATATATATATATATATATATATATATATAATATATATATATATATATATATAATATATATATATATATAGGCAAGAACCCACAGCACTCATACATCCGCGGTGCCAGTGGTATTGTGACCACACTATTTAAATAAAAAAAATCATACAAATTCAGCACTCACCTAATATTAACATTTCAAACTGTAATTCATCTGAATTCAGGGAATGTTAGTTCCAAAATATTGCAATAGTTTGTTAAGCTGCCCAGCCCCTTCACGGCCATTCCCATTTGGTCAGTCTCGACACCAGAGGTTCTCAAACTCGGTCCTCGGGGGCCCACACAGTGCATGTTTTGCAGGTCTCCTCACAGAATCGCAAGTGAAATAATTAGCTCCACCTGTGGACCTTTTAAAATGTGGCAGTGAGTAATTAATACACCTGTGCACCTGCTGGGTTACCTGCAAAACATGCACTGTGTGGGCTCCCGAGGACCGAGTTTGAGAACCTCTGCTCTACACTGACTTGCACAAATCTGAGCAATGCTCACAGGCATCTTTTGGATTTTAAATACACAGCATGCTTATATCATGGGTTTAGGCCCTGTCCCACTCTTTTACAGAGACAGGAGCCACACCCAAGCATATCAGTTAAAACACCTGAGGAATTTCTTAACATTTAATTTACATATGGACAATAGGGGTGCAAGAAAGAGTGCAACCACAAAAAATTTTATATAAATAATAGGCAAGAACCCACAGCACTCATACATCCGCGGTGCCAGTGGTATTGTGACCACACTATTTAAATTTAAAAAATCATACAAATTCAGCACTCACCTAATATTAACACTTCAAACTGTAATTCATCTGAATTCAGGGAACGTTAGTTCCAAAATATTGCAATATTTTATTTAAATAGTGTGGTCACAATACCACTGGCACCGCCGCGGATGTATGAGTGCTGTGGGTTCTTGCCTATTATTTATATAAAATTTTTGTGGTCGCACTCTTTCTTGCACCCCTATTGTCCATATGTAAATTAAATGTTAAGAAATTCCTCAGGTGTTTTAACTGATATGCTTGGGTGTGGCTCCTTTCTCTTTAAAAGAGTGGAACAGGGCCTAAACACATGATATAAGCATACTGTGTATTTAAAATCCAAAAGATGCCTGTGAGCATTGCTCAGATTTGTGCAAGTCAGTGTAGGGACTGACCAAATGGGAATGGCCGTGAAGGGGCTGGTCAGCATAACAATCTATTGCAATATTTTGGAACTAACATTACCTGAATTCAGATGAATTACAGTTTGAAGTGTTAATATTAGGTGAGTGCTGGATTTGTATGCAGGGCCGGCTCTTCCATTAGGCAGCTTTAGGCGGCTGCCTAGGGGCGCCGGCCCTTGGAGGGTGCCACTGAATTCACCAAACAATAAATTGAAGGATGTCTCTGTACGAGACATTCTCCTTTTACACTGCACTGGCAGCGGCTGCAGGTCTAATCGGGTGCAGCTCCCGCTATGAGGCTGCACTGCATAGTGCCTCAGCGCTTGCATAGTGCCTCAGCGCTTTCTCTGTGTCGACACGTGTATCCTCAAGTCATGTGAAGGCATGACGTAACTATGGCTCCTGAGGGGCGCCCCCACGATCGCTCCTCATAGCCCTGATGCACCTCCTCCAGGCCCCTGGATCCCGGCTCTCCAGTAGCAAGCAGCACATGACTACATGTCTGCACCTAGCAGCATTGTTGTAATGCTGCTGCCGACTGTAAGAGGAACCATGCCAATGATGAGGGAAAAAAACATAAGGTAAGTAACCCATGGGAGTTTCTGCGGGACCACAGAGGGTGGGGTTTGCACAGCACATTAGAGAAAACACAGGAACATAAAAATATATGTAGGTGCGTATATATGTATGTACACACATACAATTAAATATCCCCACCAGATGTATATCACCCAGCATAAAAGTGATACTGACCACAGTGTCCTATTCGATTCCTAACATGCCACCTACAATTTACACATATTACAATATATATTTTCATTTTAAAAGTCCTTGAGTGTCATCTCTTTTCTCTGTCTATGTATAATGATACCTCCGGAAGGTGGTGAGGGGTGGGGGTGGTTGTTGCAGGTTAGGGGGGCGGTAGGCTGAAATTTTGCCTAGGGTGCAGAGAGACCTTGCACCGGCCCTGTTTGTATGATTTATATAACTGTTTGGAATCGTAGGGCATATATTTGCATGTAAACAAAGCACACTCAGGTAAAGCACACCAAACAGCACAATTTTAAGCAGAGCACAGTGCAGCATTCAGCAGTGTGTCCTATATACATTGACTATACAGGGCACAGCCACCTGTGAGACTGGATTCTCTGGACACAGCACAGCCAATACCACAGAGTAAAGTGCAGCATACAGCAGCATGAAGTGTGTCATCATACACAGTCACTTTAGAGAGCACAGACACTTGTGAGTCTGGAGTCTCGGCACAGCCAAAACAGCAGAGTACAGCGCAGCATTCAGCAGTGCGTTTGAGAGTGAAATGGCATGGAGTCTCAGCCATGGCGACATATATTGAATCCAAAACCCGCTATAATCCGATGCTGGGAGGATGACATTTTGCCTTGAACCAGAATCCAAGTTTGGCGGGAAGACCCAAGTTACTGCTCGGATTGACTTGGATACTAGAAATTCAGGCACGTTCAGATTACAGGTAATCCAAACCACTCATCTCTACGTAAAAAGCCCTATACTGTACTTTCTACACAGTTATATAATGGAAACCCATCTACTCTGGTGCCTTCAAATTAACATAAAAAGTATTAACTAGAGCCACCTCCTTGAGAGTAATGGGAACAGTCAAAGGAGTTCTTACTATCAGCAGATAATTGCATAACACAATTCCATTCAATGATCAAGCAGGGAGTTCAGTGTTAAGTGTCCAGGTTATACAGACAGCAAGTGTTTATTGAGTAGAGTAAGTAAACTCACATTTGTTGTTTTAAATCAGCCCCTCTATATTACTGATTGCTGACAGAATGTTCTCTTTGTGTTTCCCTTCAGTTTAATGCCAGTGTAATGCTGAAATTGTGCTATGAAAATTAGAGATGTGCGGCAGGCACTTTGGTTTTGGTTCTAATTCCCCGCTCGTGTTTTGGTTTTGGCTTGTTTTTGCCAAAACCACCCTTTCGTGTTTTGGTTTTGGATCTGAATGATTTTTGAAAAAGACATAAAAACAGCTAAAATCACAGAATTTGGGGGTTATATTGCTCCTACGGTATTATTAACCTCAATAACCTTCATTTCCAATCATTTCCAGTCTATTCTGAACACATCACAATATTGTTTTTAGACCTAAAAGTTGCACTGAGGTAGCTGTATGACTAAGCTAAGCGACACAAGTGTGCGTCACAAACACCTGGCCCATCTAGGAGTGGCACTGCAGTGACAGACAGGATGGCACTTTAAAAAACTAGGCCCCAAACAGCACATCAAGCAAAGAAGAAAAAGAGGTGCAATGAGGTAGCTGTATGACTAAGCTAAGCGACACAAGTGTGTGGCACAAACAACATGGGACGTGCTGGAATTTGCCCAGATGTAATATACACACAATATTGGTGGCACAGGATAGCGTACACCTAAAACAAACAAACACACACCCAGCAAAGCCTGTAGAATTAATTTGGATAATAATAACCCTTTTATATGAAGATATTATAATAATATGCAGCACAAGTGAGTGTACCCCTACACCTCACAGGGCAAACCCTGTAAAAATGATTTGGATCAAATATTAAATAACCCCTTTATTTGGAGTAAATAATATACAGCACAGGACAGCACCACTGAACTTATATGGCAGCACCACTGGACTGGACTTATACGGAATTATATGGACTCATATGGAATTATACTGCAGGATCACTGGACTTATACGCCAGTACCGCAGGACATATATGGCAGTACCGCTGGACTTATACGGCAGGATCACTGGAATTATAGGCAGTACTGCTGGACATATACGGCAGTACTGCTGGACATATATACGGCAGTACCGCTGGACATATACGGCAGCACAGGGACACCACCACTGGACTGATGCAGGACAACACAGCACCACTGCAATGGACTGGACTTGTACAGCAGCACTGGACATATGGCAGCAGAGGACACCACTGTGACTGGTCACTGGAATGACTGATGCACAGGAAACTACCACTGGTCTGATGCAGGACAACACAGCAACACTGTAAGGGACTTGTTGTTATTATTATTATTATACAGCAGCACTGAACATATGGCAGCAGAGTTTACCACTGTGACTGGTCACTGGAATGACTGATGGCTGATGCACAGGACACTACCACTGGTCTGATGCAGGACAACACAGCAACACTGTAAGGGACTTGTTATTATACAGCAGCACTGGACATATGGCAGCAGAGGACACCACTGTGACTGGTCACTGGACTGACTGATACACGGGACACTACCACTGGTCTCATGCAGGACAACACAGCAACACTGTAAGGGACTTATTATTATTATTATTATTATTATACAGCAGCACTGGACATATGGCAGCAGAGGATACCACTGTGACTGGTCACTGGACCGACTGATGCACAGGACACTACCACCGGTCTGATGCAGGACAACATAGCAACACTGTAAGGGACTCTGCACATGTTATATCTGCTCCTCCTGTAGTGCACATGGTTTTTCCCAACTGCTAACAAAATTGCTGCTGCGATCAACTCAGAATTAGGCCCCATATTGTATATCTAAGAATTAAAATATATTAATGGCTTTGAACAGACTAGAGTCTGAAAATAGTAGATTTGCCAATTAAATTGGACAGCACTTTTGGCCAATAGCAAATGTCTATAGTAGTGTTAAAATTGTTGTTATCTAAACATATATTTTTTACAAAGTAGTAATCAGTTGCAATGCTCAGAAGAAAAGTTTAAATTGTTGTTACCAAAACATATATCTTTACAAAGCTTTAATTAGTTGCACTGTTCTGCAGAAGAGCTGAAATTGTTGTTACCTTAACATATATCTTTACAGTGCAGTAATTAGTTGCAGTACTCTGTAGACAAGTTGAAATAGATGACAACAGAGCCGTAACTAGACTTTTTGGTGCCCTGCGCCAGAAAGAAAATTGTCGCTCTCTCATTTTTCCAGTATGGACATAAGGCCTAATTCAGATCTGATCGTAGCATCAACTTTGTTAGCAGATGGGCAAACCATGGTGGTCATTCCGAGTTGTTCGCTAGCTGTTTTCGGTCATTGCACAGCGATCAGGCAAAAAAGCGGCACTTCTGCACATGCGTATGCGGATTAATGCGCACACGCGACGAACTTTCATAACGGCTGATGCAGTTTTACACAAGGTATAGCGAAGCATTTCAGTCTCACTGCTGGCCGCAGAGTGATTGACAGGAAGAAGACGTTTGTGGGTGTCAACTAACCGTTTTCAGGGAGTGTTCGAAAAAATGCAGGCGTGACAGGAAAAACGCATGCGTAGCTGGGCGAACACAGGGCGTGTTTGTGAGGTAAAAACAGGAACTGAATAGTCTGAAGTGATCACAAGCACTGAGTAGGTCTGGAGCAGTTCTGAAACTGCACATTTTTTTTTTTTGTAGCCGCTCTGCGGTCCTTTCGTTTGCACTTCTGCTAAGCAAAAGTACACTCCAGAGGGCAGCGGCTTAGCGTTTGCACGACTGCTACAAACTGCTAGTGAGCGAACAACTCGGAATGACCACCCATGTGCACTGCAGGTGGGGCAGATATACAGTGAATGTGCAGAGAGAGTTAGATTTGGGTGGGTTATATTGTTTCTGTGCAGGGTAAATACTGGCTGCTTTATTTTTACACTGTAATTTAGATTTCAGTTTTAATACACCCACCCAAATCTAACTCTCTCTGCACGTGTTATATCTGCCCCCCCCTGCAGTGCACATGGTTTTGCCCATTTGCTAACAAAGTTGCTGCTACAATCAGGTCTGAATTAGGCCCATAAGGCGCATGCCTCGCAGGGAAGGGGAATGACAAAATTGATCCCAGAGAAAGCCCCTGAAGCTGTGATGCCCCTACACACACACACACACACGCACACATTTTCTACAACCACATTTATAGAACACTGCAAGAGAATGGATTTGGACACAAATCCTCTTTATACCACATTCATGCACTCAACCCAAGGACTCGCTCGCTGCCAGTCAGTCACAATACCCTTCATTAAATAACACATTTCAATATTCTACCACACCCAGAACTCAAACCCACAACCTGCTGCATACCCGCCAAACTCTTCGCCCACCGAACTACTTGATTTTGCATAAATACAATGAGATTTGCTGTATATGTATTAGCGACAAAAAGGGTGGGAGTAGGAGATAGGGGTGGACAGGAGATGCAAAAAAGGGGGAAGTTGCAATGAAATTACTTAAATAATTGATAAATGACAAGTACTGCCAAAAGCACCCCCTACCTTACAGCGCTATAGAGTATGTAGCGCACTCTCTGCATACATATAATTATGGGCCTGGATGACAATAAGAACGAAAGTCACTTCATTGTCTACTGTATATATTAGAGATGAGCGCCTGAAATTTTTCGGGTTTTGTGTTTTGGTTTTGGGTTCGGTTCCGCGGCCGTGTTTTGGGTTCGAACGCGTTTTGGCAAAACCTCACCGAATTTTTTTTGTCGGATTCGGGTGTGTTTTGGATTCGGGTGTTTTTTTCCAAAAACACTAAAAAACAGCTTAAATCATAGAATTTGGGGGTCATTTTGATCCCAAAGTATTATTAACCTCAAAAACCATAATTTACACTCATTTTCAGTCTATTCTGAATACCTCACACCTCACAATATTATTTTTAGTCCTAAAATTTGCACCGAGGTCGCTGTGTGAGTAAGATAAGCGACCCTAGTGGCCGACACAAACACCGGGCCCATCTAGGAGTGGCACTGCAGTGTCACGCAGGATGTCCCTTCCAAAAAACCCTCCCCAAACAGCACATGACGCAAAGAAAAAAAGAGGCGCAATGAGGTAGCTGTGTGAGTAAGATTAGCGACCCTAGTGGCCGACACAAACACCGGGCCCATCTAGGAGTGGCACTGCAGTGTCACGCAGGATGGCCCTTCCAAAAAACCCTCCCCAAACAGCACATGACGCAAAGAAAAAAAGAGGCGCAATGAGGTAGCTGTGTGAGTAAGATTAGCGACCCTAGTGGCCGACACAAACACCGGGCCCATCTAGGAGTGGCACTGCAGTGTCACGCAGGATGGCCCTTCCAAAAAACCCTCCCCAAACAGCACATGACGCAAAGAAAAAAAGAGGCGCAATGAGGTAGCTGACTGTGTGAGTAAGATTAGCGACCCTAGTGGCCGACACAAACACCGGGCCCATCTAGGAGTGGCACTGCAGTGTCACGCAGGATGTCCCTTCCAAAAAACCCTCCCCAAACAGCACATGACGCAAAGAAAAAAAGAGGCGCAATGAGGTAGCTGTGTGAGTAAGATTAGCGACCCTAGTGGCCGACACAAACACCGGGCCCATCTAGGAGTGGCACTGCAGTGTCACGCAGGATGTCCCTTCCAAAAAACCCTCCCCAAACAGCACATGACGCAAAGAAAAAAAGAGGCGCAATGAGGTAGCTGACTGTGTGAGTAAGATTAGCGACCCTAGTGGCCGACACAAACACCGGGCCCATCTAGGAGTGGCACTGCAGTGTCACGCAGGATGTCCCTTCCAAAAAACCCTCCCCAAACAGCACATGACGCAAAGAAAAAAAGAGGCGCAATGAGGTAGCTGACTGTGTGAGTAAGATTAGCGACCCTAGTGGCCGACACAAACACCGGGCCCATCTAGGAGTGGCACTGCAGTGTCACGCAGGATGTCCCTTCCAAAAAACCCTCCCCAATCAGCACATGATGCAAAGAAAAAGAAAAGAAAAAAGAGGTGCAAGATGGAATTGTCCTTGGGCCCTCCCACCCACCCTTATGTTGTATAAACAAAACAGGACATGCACACTTTAACCAACCCATCATTTCAGTGACAGGGTCTGCCACACGACTGTGACTGATATGACGGGTTGGTTTGGACCCCCCCCAAAAAAGAAGCAATTAATCTCTCCTTGCACAAACTGGCTCTACAGAGGCAAGATGTCCACCTCATCTTCACCCTCCGATATATCACCGTGTACATCCCCCTCCTCACAGATTATCAATTCGTCCCCACTGGAATCCACCATCTCAGCTCCCTGTGTACTTTGTGGAGGCAATTGCTGCTGGTCAATGTCTCCGCGGAGGAATTGATTATAATTCATTTTAATGAACATCATCTTCTCCACATTTTCTGGATGTAACCTCGTACGCCGATTGCTGACAAGGTGAGCGGCGGCACTAAACACTCTTTCGGAGTACACACTTGTGGGAGGGCAACTTAGGTAGAATAAAGCCAGTTTGTGCAAGGGCCTCCAAATTGCCTCTTTTTCCTGCCAGTATAAGTACGGACTGTGTGACGTGCCTACTTGGATGCGGTCACTCATATAATCCTCCACCATTCTATCAATGTTGAGAGAATCATATGCAGTGACAGTAGACGACATGTCCGTAATCGTTGTCAGGTCCTTCAGTCCGGACCAGATGTCAGCATCAGCAGTCGCTCCAGACTGCCCTGCATCACCGCCAGCGGGTGGGCTCGGAATTCTGAGCCTTTTCCTCGCACCCCCAGTTGCGGGAGAATGTGAAGGAGGAGATGTTGACAGGTCGCGTTCCGCTTGACTTGACAATTTTGTCACCAGCAGGTCTTTCAACCCCAGCAGACCTGTGTCTGCCGGAAAGAGAGATCCAAGGTAGGCTTTAAATCTAGGATCGAGCACGGTGGCCAAAATGTAGTGCTCTGATTTCAACAGATTGACCACCCGTGAATCCTTGTTAAGCGAATTAAGGGCTGCATCCAAAAGTCCCACATGCCTAGCGGAATCGCTCCCTTTTAGCTCCTTCTTCAATGCCTCCAGCTTCTTCTGCAAAAGCCTGATGAGGGGAATGACCTGACTCAGGCTGGCAGTGTCTGAACTGACTTCACGTGTGGCAAGTTCAAAGGGCATCAGAACCTTGCACAACGTTGAAATCATTCTCCACTGCACTTGAGACAGGTGCATTCCACCTACTATATCGTGCTCAATTGTATAGGCTTGAATGGCCTTTTGCTGCTCCTCCAACCTCTGAAGCATATAGAGGGTTGAATTCCACCTCGTTACCACTTCTTGCTTCAGATGATGGCAGGGCAGGTTCAGTAGTTTTTGGTGGTGCTCCAGTCTTCTGTACGTGGTGCCTGTACGCCGAAAGTGTCCCGCAATTTTTCTGGCCACCGACAGCATCTCTTGCACGCCCCTGTCGTTTTTTAAAAAATTCTGCACCACCAAATTCAAGGTATGTGCAAAACATGGGACGTGCTGGAATTTGCCCATATTTAATGCACACACAATATTGCTGGCGTTGTCCGATGCCACAAATCCACAGGAGAGTCCAATTGGGGTAAGCCATTCCGCGATGATCTTCCTCAGTTGCCGTAAGAGGTTTTCAGCTGTGTGCGTATTCTGGAAAGCGGTGATACAAAGCGTAGCCTGCCTAGGAAAGAGTTGGCGTTTGCGAGATGCTGCTACTGGTGCCGCCGCTGCTGTTCTTGCGGCGGGAGTCCATACATCTACCCAGTGGGCTGTCACAGTCATATAGTCCTGACCCTGCCCTGCTCCACTTGTCCACATGTCCGTGGTTAAGTGGACATTGGGTACAACTGCATTTTTTAGGACACTGGTGAGTCTTTTTCTGACGTCCGTGTACATTCTCGGTATCGCCTGCCTAGAGAAGTGGAACCTAGATGGTATTTGGTAACGGGGGCACACTGCCTCAATAAATTGTCTAGTTCCCTGTGAACTAACGGCGGATACCGGACGCACGTCTAACACCAACATAGTTGTCAAGGACTCAGTTATCCGCTTTGCAGTAGGATGACTGCTGTGATATTTCATCTTCCTCGCAAAGGACTGTTGAACAGTCAATTGCTTACTGGAAGTAGTACAAGTGGGCTTACGACTTCCCCTCTGGGATGACCATCGACTCCCAGCGGCAACAACAGCAGCGCCAGCAGCAGTAGGCGTTACACGCAAGGATGCATCGGAGGAATCCCAGGCAGGAGAGGACTCGTCAGAATTGCCATTGACATGGCCTGCAGGACTATTGGCATTCCTGGGGAAGGAGGAAATTGACACTGAGGGAGTTGGTGGGGTGGTTTGCGTGAGCTTGGTTACAAGAGGAAGGGATTTACTGGTCAGTGGACTGCTTCCGCTGTCACCCAAAGTTTTTGAACTTGTCACTGACTTATTATGAATGCGCTGCAGGTGACGTATAAGGGAGGATGTTCCGAGGTGGTTAACGTCCTTACCCCTACTTATTACAGCTTGACAAAGGGAACACACGGCTTGACACCTGTTGTCCGCATTTCTGGTGAAATACCTCCACACCGAAGAGCTGATTTTTTTGGTATTTTCACCTGGCATGTCAACGGCCATATTCCTCCCACGGACAACAGGTGTCTCCCCGGGTGCCTGACTTAAACAAACCACCTCACCATCAGAATCCTCCTGGTCAATTTCCTCCCCAGCGCCAGCAACACCCATATCCTCCTCATCCTGGTGTACTTCAACACTGACATCTTCAATCTGACTATCAGGAACTGGACTGCGGGTGCTCCTTCCAGCACTTGCAGGGGGCGTGCAAATGGTGGAAGGCGCATGCTCTTCACGTCCAGTGTTGGGAAGGTCAGGCATCGCAACCGACACAATTGGACTCTCCTTGTGGATTTGGGATTTCAAAGAACGCACAGTTCTTTGCGGTGCTTTTGCCAGCTTGAGTCTTTTCAGTTTTCTAGCGAGAGGCTGAGTGCTTCCATCCTCATGTGAAGCTGAACCACTAGCCATGAACATAGGCCAGGGCCTCAGCCGTTCCTTGCCACTCCGTGTGGTAAATGGCATATTGGCAAGTTTACGCTTCTCCTCCGACAATTTTATTTTAGGTTTTGGAGTCCTTTTTTTACTGATATTTGGTGTTTTGGTTTTGACATGCTCTGTACTATGCCATTGGGCATCGGCCTTGGCAGACGACGTTGCTGGCATTTCATCGTCTCGGCCATGACTAGTGGCAGCAGCTTCAGCACGAGGTGGAAGTGGATCTTGATCTTTCCCTAATTTTGGAACCTCAACATTTTTGTTCTCCATATTTTAATAGGCACAACTAAAAGGCACCTCAGGTAAACAATGGAGATGGATGGATTGGATACTAGTATACAATTATGGACGGGCTGCCGAGTGCCGACACAGAGGTAGCCACAGCCGTGAACTACCGCACTGTACTGTGTCTGCTGCTAATATATAGACTGGTTGATAAAGAGATAGTATACTCGTAACTAGTATGTATGTATAAAGAAAGAAAAAAAAACCACGGTTAGGTGGTATATACAATTATGGACGGGCTGCCGAGTGCCGACACAGAGGTAGCCACAGCCGTGAACTACCGCACTGTACTGTGTCTGCTGCTAATATATAGACTGGTTGATAAAGAGATAGTATACTCGTAACTAGTATGTATGTATAAAGAAAGAAAAAAAAACCACGGTTAGGTGGTATATACAATTATGGACGGGCTGCCGAGTGCCGACACAGAGGTAGCCACAGCCGTGAACTACCGCACTGTACTGTGTCTGCTGCTAATATATAGACTGGTTGATAAAGAGATAGTATACTCGTAACTAGTATGTATGTATAAAGAAAGAAAAAAAAACCACGGTTAGGTGGTATATACAATTATGGACGGGCTGCCGAGTGCCGACACAGAGGTAGCCACAGCCGTGAACTACCGCACTGTACTGTGTCTGCTGCTAATATATAGACTGGTTGATAAAGAGATAGTATACTCGTAACTAGTATGTATGTATAAAGAAAGAAAAAAAACCCACGGTTAGGTGGTATATACAATTATGGACGGGCTGCCGAGTGCCGACACAGAGGTAGCCACAGCCGTGAACTACCGCACTGTACTGTGTCTGCTGCTAATATATAGACTGGTTGATAAAGAGATAGTATACTCGTAACTAGTATGTATGTATAAAGAAAGAAAAAAAAACCACGGTTAGGTGGTATATACAATTATGGACGGGCTGCCGAGTGCCGACACAGAGGTAGCCACAGCCGTGAACTACCGCACTGTACTGTGTCTGCTGCTAATATATAGACTGGTTGATAAAGAGATAGTATACTCGTAACTAGTATGTATGTATAAAGAAAGAAAAAAAAACCACGGTTAGGTGGTATATACAATTATGGACGGGCTGCCGAGTGCCGACACAGAGGTAGCCACAGCCGTGAACTACCGCACTGTACTGTGTCTGCTGCTAATATATAGACTGGTTGATAAAGAGATAGTATACTCGTAACTAGTATGTATGTATAAAGAAAGAAAAAAAAACCATGGTTAGGTGGTATATACAATTATGGACGGGCTGCCGAGTGCCGACACAGAGGTAGCCACAGCCGTGAACTACCGCACTGTACTGTGTCTGCTGCTAATATAGACTGGTTGATAAAGAGATAGTATACTCGTAACTAGTATGTATGTATAAAGAATGAAAAAAAAACCACGGTTAGGTGGTATATACAATTATGGACGGGCTGCCGAGTGCCGACACAGAGGTAGCCACAGCCGTGAACTACCGCACTGTACTGTGTCTGCTGCTAATATATAGACTGGTTGATAAAGAGATAGTATACTCGTAACTAGTATGTATGTATAAAGAAAAAAAAAAAACCACGGTTAGGTGGTATATACAATTATGGACGGGCTGCCGAGTGCCGACACAGAGGTAGCCACAGCCGTGAACTACCGCACTGTACTGTGTCTGCTGCTAATATATAGACTGGTTGATAAAGAGATAGTATACTCGTAACTAGTATGTATGTATAAAGAAAGAAAAAAAAAACCACGGTTAGGTGGTATATACAATTATGGACGGGCTGCCGAGTGCCGACACAGAGGTAGCCACAGCCGTGAACTACCGCACTGTACTGTGTCTGCTGCTAATATAGACTGGTTGATAAAGAGATAGTATACTACTAATATTATATACTGGTGGTCAGGTCACTGGTCACTAGTCACACTGGCAGTGGCACTCCTGCAGCAAAAGTGTGCACTGTTTAATTTTAATATAATATTATGTACTCCTGGCTCCTGCTATAACCTATAACTGGCACTGCAGTAGTGCTCCCCAGTCTCCCCCACAATTATAAGCTGTGTGAGCTGAGCAGTCAGACAGATATATAATATATATAGATGATGCAGCACACTGGCCTGAGCCTGAGCAGTGCACACAGATATGGTATGTGACTGACTGAGTCACTGTGTGTATCGCTTTTTTCAGGCAGAGAACGGATATATTAAATAAACTGCACTGTGTGTCTGGTGGTCACTCACTATATAATATATTATGTACTCCTGGCTCCTGCTATAACCTATAACTGGCACTGCAGTAGTGCTCCCCAGTCTCCCCCACAATTATAAGCTGTGTGAGCTGAGCAGTCAGACAGATATATATAATATTATATATAGATAATAGATGATGCAGCACACTGGCCTGAGCCTGAGCAGTGCACACAGATATGGTATGTGACTGAGTCACTGTGTGCTGTGTATCGCTTTTTTCAGGCAGAGAACGGATTATATTATGTACTCCTGGCTCCTGCTATAACCTATAACTGGCACTGCAGTAGTGCTCCCCAGTCTCCCCCACAATTATAAGCTGTGTGAGCTGAGCAGTCAGACAGATATATATATAATATTATATATAGATAATAGATGATGCAGCACACTGGCCTGAGCCTGAGCAGTGCACACAGATATGGTATGTGACTGAGTCACTGTGTGCTGTGTATCGCTTTTTTCAGGCAGAGAACGGATTATAAATAAAAGTGGTGGTCACTGGTCACTATCAGCAAAACTCTGCACTGTACACTACTGAGTACTCCTAATGCTCCCCAAAATTAGTAAATCAAGTGTCTCTCTAATCTATTCTAATTCTAAACGGAGAGGACGCCAGCCACGTCCTCTCCCTATCAATCTCAATGCACGTGTGAAAATGGCGGCGACGCGCGGCTCCTTATATAGAATCCGAGTCTCGCGATAGAATCCGAGCCTCGCGAGAATCCGACAGCGTCATGATGACGTTCGGGCGCGCTCGGGTTAACCGAGCAAGGCGGGAAGATCCGAGTCGCTCGGACCCGTGAAAAAAAACATGAAGTTCTGGCGGGTTCGGATTCAGAGAAACCGAACCCGCTCATCTCTAGTATATATAACTAATTATTCCGCTGTAACGCAGAAGTTAAGCTTCAGTTTTGATCACACTTTGAAAATATGCACATGGATAATATGCAAAGCCTGTTTGTTCAACAACCTATGGAAGGAAACTTTGTATGCATGTGTTGCAAGACTATAAATGCTTTCCTAGCAGAGGTGCCAGACAAAAGTGCAAAAACTTTGTTAGCTGTCATTATTAACAAAATAGCAAAGGGCCCCATTATTTATTCAGATTCCTGACATGGTTACAAGACCAATGAACTAGAAGAATCTGTCTTCAAGCACTTCCAGGTAAATCACAGATACCTGTTTGTGGACAAGAACAAAAAGCAGAGAGGTACAGCAAGACATCACCATAAATCCTATCTAGCCAAGTTTCTATGGAAAACTGAAAATGGGAAAAAGAGAATGGCGTAAGGATGCTAAAGATCTCAAAGATGCTTCTTTATCTGCATAAACTGTTCTTAGATCTTAGCTGTTTTGCACATTTGACTGAGAAAATAGAAAATGTTTTAGCAGGCCTTACTGCCTAGTCAGAGTGTATCTTTGTCCTTAAAGTGTAAGGTTTTCACTATAAATGTGCAGTGTGGGATTCTTGGCGATGGGAAATGGAATTCTGTGAACTTTCATTAATGCAAACTGTATAGTGAGCTCCTCTCTGCCAAACACATGGACCTATCACTTCTCCAAGACAACCTCCTGATTATTTCCCTCTGATTTTTTTTGGCAGGACCACCAATCTTTCATTGCATCCATTTACCTTCCTACTATACAGATGTGCCCTCATACACCTAGAGTCCATATGCCATACAGCACAAGCCACCTGTACCAATTGAGCCCCTCTGACAACAGGTGCAGTGACACACCACTCAAAGTGTGCTATAGACGTTAGATTGTGACTTTCTCCACACAGGAATTAGTTTTAAACATGTACAGTCGCAGATAAAACACAACGGAACTTGTCATAAGAATGAACCGGGTGTGGTTCGTTTTATCGACAGTGTCTAGGTCGACAATGTTTAGGTCGACAGTCACTAGGTCGACATGGATGGAAGGTCGACAGGGTTTCTAGGTCGACATGTGCTAGGTCGACTGGTCTAAAGGTCGACATGAGGAAATTTTTTTTTTTTTGGTGTCGTTTTCTTCGTAGAGTGACCGGGATCCCAAATTAGTGCACCGCGTCCCCTCGCATGGCTCGCTTCGCTCGCCATGCTTCAGGCATGGTGCCTTCGCTTCGCTCGGCACACTTTACCGTTCCAATCGTAGTCCACGTGGATCGTTAAGTATGAAAAAATTAAAAAAAAGAAAAAAATATGTGAAAAACTCATGTCGACCTTTAGACCTGTCGACCTAGCACATGTCGACCTAGAAACCCTGTCGACCTTCCATCCATGTCGACCTAGTGACTGTCGACCTATAGTGGTCGACCTAAACATTGTCGACCTAGATTTAGATGCAGTCGCACACAAATATACAAATGTTGCACGTCAAATCAATTAGTGCAAGCTATCAATATAGTTGCTTCATTTATTAGAATAAGACACATAGGGGGAAATTTCAAATGTTTGAAAAGTCGGTAGGGTGTCTGTTTTTTCTTATCTATTAGATAGGAAAAAACAAACACCCAACTGACTTTTCAAACATTTGAATTCCCTCCATATTTTGAGCTAATAAGATACTAGGCGCACCTGAGTAGACTGGGACCTGACTTGCCGAGAGGGACTATTTGCTGCGACCAGAGCCAGAGTGAACGATGACAAATCTTCATGCAGCAATTGTGGATACCAGGTTAGCAATATCACCTTTCATAGGAGCAATTGTGTCTTGTCTGTGCCTATATGACTCTGTCTAATCCATTAACTCCTTTATTGGAATGGCAGGGAGGCTACCAAGAATTAGGTGGCGCTCTCGGCCCTTCAGAAAGATAGACAAGTCCCCCACATACCTCTCCAGTCACGTGCATCCCCCATGAGCTGCTTGCACCCCGAACATCCAGCAACTTACAAAGCACAAGAGAGTGGTCCGAGGGGGCCTTATTTCACAATTTGTGCTTAATTGCATCATCATAGCCCCACTCACCACTACAGTATATAAAGCTTGTTTTCTTGCCACTGTAAAGCCAGGGCGAAGCCATAAGGGTGCACAGCCTACCTTTGCAGCCGCCATGCCCCCTATGCGGTGACCGGGCTAACCCCTCCCGAAGGAGGGGGAAGCAAAGTCAGCAAGTATGATTTAAGTGAGGCACTCTTTGTACTCTGTCTTAGAACTATTCACTGATTACATCACTTATTTCTACATTTCTTACCTCCTTCCCATTCAAGCGATCCAGATACTTTTTGTAATGCCAAATACCCAACAAATTCTAATAGATTATACACTCATATTGTTGGGGTGGGCACCACAGGCGTGCGCAGAACATTTTATTAGGGGGTGCACAGTCAGAGGGGTGTGTTTAGCACCACCTACTGGGAGTGGTCTAGCACCACCTATTGGCACTCAATGCAGTATAAATCACATACCACAAGGGGCAACATGACACGCCATCTATTTCTAATCACTCTGGGACCATTCCTTTCCATTCCATATGCACCTTACCTTTATGGTGGTTTTTCACAATGGGGAACCTCTGAAGAAATGTATCCTCCCTGGTCAGACAGCATCTTCAGTCGGTAATAACTATTCATGTCGGAAATAACAAGGTCCAGAAGATGCCTGTTTTTGTAGGAACATAACCAAGATCATCATCATGCAATAGAGGTTCAACCAGACTCATGTCACCACCTGCGTCTGTCAGCCACATCATCTCCTCCCCCAGAGTCGGTCATAGGTATAGGCAAACTAGGCAATTGCCTAGGGCATTTGATATGCCTAGGGGCATCAGAAGCTTCTGCTGATTAAAATGATATGCGGCATGCCTATATTCTGTGTGTAGCATTTCATATGCAGATACAGCCACAGTCTCACACAGTATATAGGCATGCTGCATATCATTTTAATCAGCAGAAGCTGCTTGTGCATCCTAGCCACATAGCAGCGCAAATAAGATGCATTTTCATAAAAAAAAGGTGCCCGACGTTAGCATTGAGGCAAGATTTATGAGGACACATCTGTATCCAAGCAGAGGCAGAGGTCACAGCGTTAGTGGCAGTGTGAGTGCTGTGTGCATGTGAGTGGGTTGGTTGTGCGTGCAGTAGTGTTCGGAATATGTGTAAGCAGCATGTGTGTCATGTAAAAATGCATTAATAATGTGCAACATATGTGTAGGGGGCACTATGTGTGTCATTATGTGTATAAGGGCATTAATAATGTGCGGCATATGTGTAACAGGGTACTACTGTATGTGTGTCATTATGTGTATAGGGGCACTAATAATGTGCAGCAAATGTGTAGGGGGCACTATGTGTGTCATTATGTGTATAAGGGCATTAATAATGTACGGCATATGTGTAAGGGACATTATGTGTAAAAGGGCATTAATAAAGGTTGTCATAATGTGTAAGGTGCATTATGTTTATAAGGACATTAATAATGTGTGTCATATGTGTAAGGTGCATTACTGTGTGGAATTATGTGTATAAATGCATTACTAATGTGTGGCATTATGTGTATAAGGTGCTCTACTATGTGGCGTTGCGTATAGAAATGGCACTACTGTGTCATCTAATGGGAATAAAGAGCAATATGGTGTGGTGTAATGTGAATAAGGAGCAATTCAGTGTGATGTAATGTGAATAAGGGGCTCTACTGTGAGGAGTAACGTTTAAGGTAAAGTGATACTACTGTGGGATGTAATATGAATTATGGACACTATCACATGATCAAATGTGAATAAAGGTGCAGTACAGTGTGGCGTAATTGGAATTGGGGTTACTATTGTGTGGCCATGCCTCTTGCCAGCAAAAGCACACCCCTTTTTGGGCTGTGCGCCAAATGTGCAAACTGTTCCTATTTAAAATATAGGGGTACAAACACCAAAATAAGGACTGCTATGGGTGAGGGGTGATGGTGCTGGGAAAGAGGTGCAAGGTCAGAGCCGGAACTAGCAGCGGTGCTAGGGGGCACTAGCCAAAATCTTGCCTAGGGCATCATATTGGTTAGGGCCGGCTCTGTCCTCCCCTCCCTGCATCACCCACACCATCATTCTCTCTCTGTGCCATCTTTCATCCACACCATCATCTCATGCCTGTATCTCCCTGCCATGCATCTCTCACAATTTAAGGGTTACATAATGTAATCCTTCTTTTCCTTTTCATTTTTCTACCTCTAGAGTGCACTGTGCACACTGCACCCACAGATCTCCTTTTTATGGTTGGGTTGGGTAACTAACTTCATGAATGTACTGCTGTCTTTAAATATATATACTACATACTTTTGTGCCCCATGGCCCGGGCCCCCTCTCTTTACCCTACAGCAGGAGCAGCTGCAGGCTGAGCATACGTGCACACAGGGGGGGTTTCCAAGTATCTAGAAACCCCCCCATGCCAACAATATATTGCGCAACTGACCTTTTTTATATTTACACAACGGTCCCAGAGCAGGCAGCATCAGCAGACATCTCAGTTCCAAACCCTGCACACTGAGAAGTTAGAACTGGAACTGGCCACTGGCTGCATGTAGGGGGATCAGCTCCTCCCAGGCTGTTCTTTCATGTTGCTCAAGATAGAGGTGAGTGAGGCCCATGGTAGGCAGCATCGATGGATGGACTGTCTTCACATGTACAATAAACTCAGCAACAGCAAGGTCTGTGCGGAGGGTGGCTGGGCGAACACCGGCAGTCTTTAATTATGCTGGCTGAGTCATGGTACTCAAATTTTCAATTAACAGTAGAACATCCACCTGAATGTGTGGATGATGGGGTGAAGAATGATGGTGTTCTCTGACTATGGAGGGGTGGGGTGAGGTGTGCAGGAAGAGGGGGGGGGGGGAGGTTATGGAGCCTGTGCTTTCATACAATGGTGTTGTGGTGATGGGGTGGGAATTATGGTGCCTGTGCTTTCTGCCTATCGGGGAAGGGGAGGGGGAGGAGGGGGTGCTGGGGGAGGGGGGGTGCCTGTGCTCTCTGGAGCAGGTTATTTAATACTGAAAATATATTTAATACAATGAAAACACACCGACCAGTAGACAGATAAAATCACAATACACAACACATCAATAGGATGAAACATAGAATCCAGCAGTCACATGACTTAATATGCCATGATGTATATATATATATATATATATATATATATATATATATACATATACATACATATACATACTGGAATGGTGGACCGGTACTCCTCATAATAGATCCCAGTGCTCCGGTGCCTTCTGATATTCTTTTGAATAGAATACATATGTAGCAAAACAACGGCACTCAGGAGACTTTTTAGCAAAACAAAGAGTGTATTTCACATGTCAAACTATTAAGTTTCGGGGCGTTCTAGCCTCTTGAACAACAGTGTAGAATGAGTAAAAACTAGAGATGAGTGGGTTCGGTTCTTAGAGAACCGAACCCCCCCGAACTTCTTGTCACGAGCCCGGATCTGACTCAGGCTCTGGTTTTCCCGCCTGACTCGGAAACCAGAATGTGGCAAAACGCCATCAACCCTCTGTCGGATTCTCACGGGGTTTGGATTCCATATAAAGAGCCACGTGTCGCTGCCATTTTCATTCCGGCATTGGAGAGTGTAGAGAGAGGACGTGTCTTCGTCCTCAGTGTCCTGCTTCAGTTCAGTGTTAGTGTCTTGTTCTGTGTCAGTCCAGTCACAGTGGTTGTGTCCTCTGCTGCCATATATCTAGTAGAGATGTGCACTTGAAATTTTTCGGGTTTTGTGTTTTGGTTTTGGGTTCGGTTCCGCGGCCGTGTTTTGGGTTCGACCGCGTTTTGGCAAAACCTCACCGAATTTTTTTTGTCGGATTCGGGTGTGCTTTGGATTCGGGTGTTTTTTTCAAAAAACACTAAAAAACAGCTTAAATCATAGAATTTGGGGGTCATTTTGATCCCAAAGTATTATTAACCTCAAAAACCATAATTTCCACTCATTTTCAGTCTATTCTGAATACCTCACAATATTATTTTTAGTCCTAAAATTTGCACCGAGGTCGCTGGATGACTAAGCTAAGCGACCCTAGTGGCCGACACAAACACCTGGCCCATCTTGGAGTGGCACTGCAGTGTCACGCAGGATGGCCCTTCCAAAAAACACTCCCCAAACAGCACATGACGCAAAGAAAAAAAGAGGCGCAATGAGGTAGCTGTGTGAGTAAGATAAGCGACCCTAGTGGCCGACACAAACACCTGGCCCATCTAGGAGTGGCACTGCAGTGTCACGCAGGATGGCCCTTCCAAAAAATACTCCCCAAACAGCACATGACGCAAAGAAAAATTAAAGAAAAAAGAGGTGCAAGATGGAATTGTCCTTGGGCCCTCCCACCCACCCTTATGTTGTATAAACAGGACATGCACACTTTAACCAACCCATCATTTCAGTGACAGGGTCTGCCACACGACTGTGACTGAAATGACGGGTTGGTTTGGACCCCCACCAAAAAAGAAGCAATTAATCTCTCCTTGCACAAACTGGCTCTACAGAGGCAAGATGTCCACCTCATCATTATCCTCCGATATATCACCGTGTACATCCCCCTCCTCACAGATTATCAATTCGTCCCCACTGGAACCCACCATCTCAGCTCCCTGTGTACTTTGTGGAGGCAATTGCTGCTGGTCAATGTCTCCACGGAGGAATTGATTATAATTCATTTTAATGAACATCATCTTCTCCACATTTTCTGGAAGTAACCTCGTACGCCGATTGCTGACAAGGTGAGCGGCGGCACTAAACACTCTTTCGGAGTACACACTTGTGGGAGGGCAACTTAGGTAGAATAAAGCCAGTTTGTGCAAGGGCCTCCAAATTGCCTCTTTTTCCTGCCAGTATAAGTACGGACTGTCTGACGTGCCTACTTGGATGCGGTCACTCATATAATCCTCCACCATTCTTTCAATGGGGAGAGAATCATATGCAGTGACAGTAGACGACATGTCCGTAATCATTGTCAGGTCCTTCAGTCCGGACCAGATGTCAGCATCAGCAGTCGCTCCAGACTGCCCTGCATCACAGCCAGCGGGTGGGCTCAAAATTCTGAGCCTTTTCCTCGCACCCCCAGTTGCGGGAGAATGTGAAGGAGGAGATGTTGACAGGTTGCGTTCCGCTTGACTTGACAATTTTCTCACCAGCAGGTCTTTGAACCCCAGCAGACTTGTGTCTGCCGGAAAGAGAGATCCAAGGTAGGTTTTAAATCTAGGATCGAGCACGGTGGCCAAAATGTAGTGATCTGATTTCAACAGATTGACCACCCGTGAATCCTTGTTAAGCGAATTAAGGGCTCCATCCACAAGTCCCACATGCCTAGCGGAATCGCTCCGTGTTAGCTCCTCCTTCAATGTCTCCAGCTTCTTCTGCAAAAGCCTGATGAGGGGAATGACCTGACTCAGGCTGGCAGTGTCTGAACTGACTTCACGTGTGGCAAGTTCAAAGGGCAGCAGAACCTTGCACAACGTTGAAATCATTCTCCACTGCGCTTGAGACAGGTGCATTCCACCTCCTATATCGTGCTCAATTGTATAGGCTTGAATGGCCTTTTGCTGCTCCTCCAACCTCTGAAGCATATAGAGGGTTGAATTCCACCTCGTTACCACTTCTTGCTTCAGATGATGGCAGGGCAGGTTCAGGCGTTTTTGGTGTTGCTCCAGTCTTCTGTACGTGGTGCCTGTACGCCGAAAGTGTCCCGCAATTCTTCTGGCCACCGACAGCATCTCTTGCACGCCCCTGTCGTTTTTTAAAAAATTCTGCACCACCAAATTCAAGGTATGTGCAAAATATGGGACGTGCTGGAATTTGCCCATATTTAATGCACACACAATATTGCTGGCGTTGTCCGATGCCACAAATCCACAGGAGAGTCCAATTGGGGTAAGCCATTCCGCGATGATCTTCCTCAGTTGCCGTAAGAGGTTTTCAGCTGTGTGCGTATTCTGGAAACCGGTGATACAAAGCGTAGCCTGCCTAGGAAAGAGTTGGCGTTTGCGAGATGCTGCTACTGGTGCCACCGCTGCTGTTCTTGCGGCGGGAGTCCATACATCTACCCAGTGGGCTGTCACAGTCATATAGTCCTGACCCTGCCCTGCTCCACTTGTCCACATGTCCGTGGTTAAGTGGACATTGGGTACAACTGCATTTTTTAGGACACTGGTGAGTCTTTTTCTGACGTCCGTGTACATTCTCGGTATCGCCTGCCTAGAGAAGTGGAACCTAGATGGTATTTGGTAACGGGGGCACACTACCTCAAGAAATTGTCTAGTTCCCTGTGAACTAACGGCAGATACCGGACGCACGTCTAACACCAACATAGTTGTCAAGGCCTCAGTTATCTGCTTTGCAACAGGATGACTGCTGTGATATTTCATCTTCCTCGCAAAGGACTGTTGGACAGTCAATTGCTTGGTGGAAGTAGTAGAAGTGGGCTTACGACTTCCCCTCTGGGATGACCATCGACTCCCAGCAGCAACAACAGCAGCGCCAGCAGCAGTAGGCGTTACACACAAGGATGCATCGGAGGAATCCCAGGCAGGAGAGGACTCGTCAGAATTGCCAGTGACATGGCCTGCAGGACTATTGGCATTCCTGGGGAAGGAGGAAATTGACACTGAGGGAGTTGGTGGGGTGGTTTGCGTGAGCTTGGTTACAAGAGGAAGGGATTTACTGGTCAGTGGACTGCTTCCGCTGTCGCCCAAAGTTTTTGAACTTGTCACTGACTTATTATGAATGCGCTGCAGGTGACGTATAAGGTAGGATGTTCCGAGGTGGTTAACGTCCTTACCCCTACTTATTACAGCTTGACAAAGGCAACACACGGCTTGACAAATGTTGTCCGCATTTCTGTTGAAATACTTCCACACCGAAGAGCTGATTTTTTTGGTATTTTCACCAGGCATGTCAACGGCCATATTCCTCCCACGGACAACAGGTGTCTCCCCGGGTGCCTGACTTAAACAAACCACCTCACCATCAGAATCCTCCTTGTCAATTTCCTCCCCAGCGCCAGCAACACCCATATCCTCCTCATCCTGGTGTACTTCAACACTGACATCTTCAATCTGACTATCAGGAACTGGACTGCGGGTGCTCCTTCCAGCACTTGCAGGGGGCGTGCAAATGGTGGAAGGCGCATGCTCTTCACGTCCAGTGTTGGGAAGGTCAGGCATCGCAACCGACACAATTGGACTCTCCTTGTGGATTTGGGATTTCGAAGAACGCACAGTTCTTTGCGGTGCTTTTGCCAGCTTGAGTCTTTTCATTTTTCTAGCGAGAGGCTGAGTGCTTCCATCCTCATGTGAAGCTGAACCACTAGCCATGAACATAGGCCAGGGCCTCAGCCGTTCCTTGCCACTCCGTGTGGTAAATGGTATATTGGCAAGTTTACGCTTCTCCTCCGACAATTTTATTTTAGATTTTGGAGTCCTTTTTTTACTGATATTTGGTGTTTTGGATTTTACATGCTCTGTACTAAGACATTGGGCATCGGCCTTGGCAGATGACGTTGATGGCATTTCATCGTCTCGGCCATGACTAGTGGCAGCAGCTTCAGCACGAGGTGGAAGTGGATCTTGATCTTTCCCTATTTTTGGAACCTCAACATTTTTGTTCTCCATATTTTAATAGGCACAACTAAAAGGCACCTCAGGTAAACAATGGAGATGGATGGATACTAGTATACTTATGGATGGACGAGCGACTGCCGACACAGAGGTAGCTACAGCCGTGGACTACCATACTGTGTCTGCTGCTAATATAGACTGGATGATAATGAGATGAAATTAATATATATATATATAATATCACTAGTACTGCAGCCGGACAGGTATATATATTTATTATGTAATGACGGACCTGCTGGACACTGTCAGCTCAGCACCGCAGACTGCTACAGTAAGCTACTATAGTAGTATGTATCAAGAAGAAAGAAAAAAAAAAAACACGGGTAGGTGTTATACAATTATGGATGGACGAGCGACTGCCGACACAGAGGTAGCTACAGCCGTGGACTACCGTACTGTGTCTGCTGCTAATATAGACTGGATGATAATGAGATGAAATTAATATATATATATATATATATATATATATATATATAATATCACTAGTACTGCAGCCGGACAGGTATATATATTTATTATGTAATGACGGACATGCTGGACACTGTCAGCTCAGCACCGCAGACTGCTACAGTAAGCTACTATAGTAGTATGTATCAAGAAGAAAGAAAAAAAAAACACGGGTAGGTGGTATACAATTATGGATGGACGAGCGACTGCCGACACAGAGGTAGCTACAGCCATGGACAACCGTACTGTGTCTGCTGCTAATATAGACTGGATGATAATGAGATGAAATGAATATATATATATATATATAATATCACTAGTACTGCAGCCAGACAGGTATATATATTTATTATGTAATGACGGACCTGCTGGACACTGTCAGCTCAGCACCGCAGACTGCTACAGTAAGCTACTATAGTAGTATGTATCAAGAAGAAAGAAAAAAAAAACCACGGGTAGGTGGTATACAATTATGGATGGACGAGCGACTGCCGACACAGAGGTAGCTACAGCCGTGGACTACCGTACTGTCTGCTGCTAATATAGACTGGATGATAATAAGATGAAATTAATATATATATATATATATATATATATATATAATATCACTAGTACTGCAGCCGGACAGGTATATATATTTATTATGTAATGACGGACCTGCTGGACACTGTCAGCTCAGCACCGCAGACTGCTACAGTAAGCTACTATAGTAGTATGTATCAAGAAGAAAGAAAAAAAAAAAACCACGGGTAGGTGGTATACAATTATGGATGGACGAGCGACTGCCGACACAGAGGTAGCTACAGCCGTGGACTACCGTACTGTGTCTGCCGCTAATATAGACTGGATGATAATGAGATGAAATTAATATATATATATATAATATCACTAGTACTGCAGCCGGACAGGTATGTATATTTATTATGTAATGACTGATGACGGACCTGCTGGACACTGTCAGCTCAGCACCGCAGACTGCTACAGTAAGCTACTATAGTATGTATCAAGAAGAAAGAAAAAAAAACACGGGTAGGTGGTATACAATTATATATATATACAATTATATATATATATTAAACTGGTGGTGATTAATTAAACTGGTGGTCAGGTCACTGGTCACACTATCAGCAACTTGCAAGTAGTACTCCTAAGCAGACAATCACAATATACTGGTGGTCAGTGTGGTCACAATGGCAGTGTGGCACTCTGGCAGCAAAAGTGTGCACTGTACGTTAAAATATGTACTCCTGCTCTCAGACTCTAACTGCTCCCCACTGTCTCCCCCACAAGTCAGATATACATATACAGTCACACTACACTTCAGCAAGTAGTAGTACTCCTAAAAATGCTCCCCAAAATTACTAAATACTGTGTCTCTCTCTACTCTAGTCTCTTCTCTATAAACGGAGAGGACGCCAGCCACGTCCTCTCCCTATCAATCTCAATGCACGTGTGAAAATGGCGGCGACGCGCGGCTCCTTATATAGAATCCGAGTCTCGCGAGAATCCGACAGCGGGATGATGACGTTCGGGCGCGCTCGGGTTAACCGAGCAAGGCGGGAGGACCCGTGAGAAAAAAGCTGAAGTTCGGGCGGGTTCGGATTCCGAGGAACCGAACCCGCTCATCTCTATTATCTAGTGCTGCTGTATAAGTCCAGTCCAGTGGTGCTGTGTTGTGCTGCACCAGTCCAGTGGTGGTGTCTTGTGCTGCATCAGTCCAGTCACACTGGTGGTGTCCTCTTCTGCCATATGTCCAGTGCTGATGTATAAATCCAGTCCATTGTAGTGGTGCTGTGTTGTCCTCCATCAGTCCAGTGATGTTGTCCCTGTGCTGCTGTATATGTCCAGTGGCAGGGGCGGATCCAGAAGAAAATGATAGGGGGGGCACCATGGAAGGGGCAAGTACATTTGCGTGCAGCTTCAGTGCATGTGAGGTGGCACTTCTTATACAATGCCCACAGTTGTAGCGCTCATTATGCAATGTCCACTGTACTGGTGGTGCCCCTTATATAGACCCCATAGTAGTGGTGCCCCTTATGCAATGCCCGTATTGCCCCCAGTAGTAATGTTGCCTGTAGTAATGCCCCCAGTCATTTAGCGCCCTAGTAGTTATGCCCCCAGTGGTAATGCCCCTGCAGTTATGACCCCAGTAGTTTACCCTCCCCCCCCCTTTAGTTTAGCCTCTCAGTGGTAATGCCCCCAGTAGTTTGCCTGCTTGTAATTTAACCACCAGTAGTAATGCCCCCCTGTAGTTTGCCCCATTGTAGTTTAGCCCCTGTAGTTATGTCCCCCTTGTAGTTTAGCCCCCAGTAGTAATGCCCCCAGTAGTTTGGCCCCTGTAGTTATCGCCCAGTAGTTTGGTCCCTGTAGTTATGCCCACCTGTAGTTTAGCCCCCAAGTAGTAATGCCCCTGTAGTTACGCCGCCAGTAGTAATGCCCCTGTAGTTACGCCGCCAGTAGTAATGCCCTCCTGTAGTTTGCCCCCAGTAGTTAGCCCCTTTGTAGTTGGCCCCCAGTAATAATATCCCCCAGTAGTGTGCCCCCCAGTAGTAATGCCCCCTAGGAGTTTGCTCCAATAGATGACCCCCCAGTAGTAATGCCTCCAGTAGATGCCCCCCAGTAATAATGCCCCTAGTTGTAATACACCCAGTAGATGCCACCAGTAATAATGTCCCCCAGTAGTTTGTCCCCAGTAGTAATGATGCCCCCCAGTAGTAATGGTGCCCCCCCAGTAACGATGCCCCCCCAGTAGTAATGCCCCCCAGTAGTAATGTCACCCCCCCCCCCCGTAGTTTGCCCCCAGTAGATGCCCCCGCTGCACTGAGGAAGAGAAAACACAACATACTTACCGAGCCCCGTTCTCGCTTCCAGACCGCTGCAGTACTCCTCTTGGCGTTCGCTCCTCAGCACTATGAGAGAGACATCATGACTGACGTCTCTCCCATAGCGCACGCCGCACAGTGACAGCGCCGGAGGCAGGAGCTCAGTACTGAACTCCTGCCTCCGGCTTTCGGTGAGGAGAGATGGGCGCCCGCTGGTAACACAATCTCAGCGGGCGCCCGTCATCTCCCTGTGTGGCGCCGGGAGGACGGAGGCCACAAATGACGGGGGGCACGGGCCCGAGTGCCCCCCCTGGATCCGCCACTGTCCAGTGGTACTGCCGTATATGTCCAGTGATACTGCCGTAAATGTCCATTGATACTGCCGTATATTTTCAGTGATCCTGCTGTGTAATTCCAGTGGTACTGGCGTATATGTCCAGTGATCCTGCCGTATAATTCTAGTGATCCTGCCATATAATTCCAGTGTCCTGCTGTATAATTCTAGTGGTACAGGCATATAAATCCAGTCCTGTGAATCTGCCATATATGTCCAGTGGTACTGACGTATAATTCCAGTGATCCTGCCGTATAATTCCAGTGGTACTGGTGTATAAATCCAGTCCAGTGATACTTCCGTATATGTCCAGTGGTACTGCAATATAATTCCAGTGATCCTGGCGTATAATTCCAGTTGTACTGGCGTATAAATCCAGTGATCCTGGTGTGTAATTCCAGTGGTACTGGCTTATAAATCCAGTCCAGTGATTCTGCCGTATATGTCCAGTGGTACTGCCGTATAAGTCCAATGGTACTGCCATATAATTCCAGTGATCCTGCCGTATAATTCCAGTGGTACTGGCGTATAAATTCAGTGATGTTGCCGTATAATTCCAGGGGTACTGGCGTATAAGTCCAGTCCAGTGGTACTGTCGTATAAGTCCAGTGGTACTGTCGTATAAGTCCAGTGGTACTGTCGTATAAGTCCATTGGTACTGTCATATAAGAAAAAAAGGGCTGGATAATCAGGCATAGAAACATAAAGTACAAGCTAGAGTACTTATCCAAAGTGTCTGCCATTCATCATGCCACCAGTGTGACCATCTGCAGCTCGACAGCTGTTTTGGTGTCCATGCACCTTAGTCATGTGCACTGCCCCCCCCCCATCCCCGCAGTGCACATGGTTTTGCCCAACTGCTAACAAATTTGTTGCTACGATCAGGTCTGAATTACCACCATAGACAAGTACTGTACAGAAGATTTTGCCATGTATTTAGAGAGCATATAGCAAAGCAAATACTGGATTACTATTAAATAACTAATATAATGAATTAACCAGTTGTAATGCAGTTTCCAATTTACCCAGAGCAATAGTTCATTGTGTGTTCTGAATTGATTATAGCACATTCATGTGCACAGATAATAAATGTGGTAATTAATACATACCTCTCAAAGAGTTCCAATATTGGGAAAAGCGAAAACTTTTAACCCTTCCTAGAGAGTGACCCACACCGAGAAAAATGAACTAGTAATATATGCACTGAAGTTGGGGTGCCTTCTATATGTGTATTCACATCCCGAAACTGTTAATGAGTGGGGGGATATACTAATGATGTGCACCGGAAATTTTTCGGGTTTTGTGTTTTGGTTTTGGGTTCGGTTCCGTGGCCGTGTTTTGGATTCGGACGCGTTTTGGCAAAACCTTACCGAATTTTTTTTGTCGGATTCGGGTGTGTTTTGGATTCGGGTGTTTTTTTAAAAAAACCCTCAAAAACAGCTTAAATCATAGAATTTGGGGGTCATTTTGATCCCATAGTATTATTAACCTCAATAACCATAATTTCCACTCATTTTCAGTCTATTCTGAACACCTCACACCTCACAATATTATTTTTAGTCCTAAAATTTGCACCGAGGTCGCTGGATGGCTAAGCTAAGCGACCCAAGTGGCCGACACAAACACCTGGCCCATCTAGGAGTGGCACTGCAGTGTCAGACAGGATGGCACTTCAAAAAAATTGTCCCCAGACAGCACATGATGCAAAGAAAAAAAAGAGGCGCACCAAGGTCGCTGTGTGACTAAGCTAAGCGACCCAAGTGGCCGACACAAACACCTGGCCCATCTAGGAGTGGCACTGCAGTGTCAGACAGGATGGCACTTCAAAAAAATAGTCCCCAAACAGCACATGATGCAAAGAAAAAAAGAGGCGCAATGAGGTAGCTGTGTGACTAAGCTAAGCGAACCAAGTGGCCGACACAAACACCTGGCCCATCTAGGAGTGGCACTGCAGTGTCAATCAAGACAGGATGGCCCTTCCAAAAAATACTCCCCAAACAGCACATGATGCAAAGAAAAAAAGAGGCGCACCAAGGTCGCTATGTGACTAAGCTAAGCGACACAAGTGGCCGACACAAACACCTGGCCCATCTAGGAGTGGCACTGCAGTGTCAGGCAGGATGGCCTTCAAAAAAATACTCCCCAAACAGCACATGATGCAAAGAAAAAAAGAGGCGCACCAAGGTCGCTGTGTGATTAAGCTAAGCTACACAAGTGGCCGACACAAACACCTGGTCCATCTAGGAGTGGCACTGCAGTGTCAATCAAGACAGGATGGTCCTTCAAAAAAATACTCCCCAAACAGCACATGATGCAAAGAAAAAAAGAGGCGCACCAAGGCGGCTGTGTGACTAAGCTAAGCGACACAAGTGGACGACACAAACACCAGGCCCATCTAGGAGTGGCACTGCAGTGTCAATCAAGACAGGATGGCCCTTCCAAAAAATACTCCCCAAACAGCACATGATGCAAAGAAAAAAAGAGGCGCACCAAGGTCGCTGTGTGACTAAGCTAAGCGACACAAGTGGCCGACACAAACACCTGGCCCATTTAGGAGTGGTACTGCAGTGTCAATCAAGACAGGATGGCCCTTCAAAAAATACTCCCCAAACAGCACATGATGCAAAGAAAAAAAGAGGCGCATCAAGGTGGCTGTGTGACTAAGCTAAGCGACACAAGTGGCCGACACAAACACCTGGCCCATCTAGAAGTGGCACTGCAGTGTCAGGCAGGGTGGCCCTTCAAAAAAATTGTCCCCAAACAGCACATGATGCAAAGAAAAATGAAAGAAAAAAGAGGTTTATGATGGAATTGTCCTTGGGCCCTCCCACCCACCCTTATGTTGTATAAACAGGACATGCACACTTTAACGAACCCATCATTTCAGCGACAGGGTCTGCCACACGACTGTGACTGAAATGACTGGTTGGTTTGGGCCCCCACCAAAAAAGAAGCAATCAATCTCTCCTTGCACAAACTGGCTCTACAGAGGCAAGATGTCCACCTCATCATCATCCTCCGATTCTTCACCCCTTTCACTGTGTACATCCCCCTCCTCACAGATTATTAATTCGTCCCCACTGGAATCCACCATCTCAGGTCCCCGTGTACTTTCTGGAGGCAATTGCTGCTGGTGAATGTCTCCACGGAGGAATTGATTATAATTCATTTTAATGAACATCATCTTCTCCACATTTTCTGGAAGTAACCTCGTACGCCGATTGCTGACAAGGTGAGCGGCTGCACTAAACACTCTTTCGAAGTACACACTGGAGGGAGGGCAATTTAGGTAGAATAAAGCCAGTTTCTGCAAGGGCCTCCAAATTGCCTCTTTTTCCTGCCAGTATACGTCTGACGTGCCTACTTGGATGCGGTCACTCATATAATCCTCCACCATTCTTTCAATGGTGAGAGAATCATATGCAGTGACAGTAGACGACATGTCAGTAATCGTTGGCAGGTCCTTCAGTCCGGACCAGATGTCAGCACTCGCTCCAGACTGCCCTGCATCACCACCAGCGGGTGGGCTCGGAATTCTTAGCCTTTTCCTCGCACCCCCAGTTGCGGGAGAATGTGAAGGAGGAGATGGTGACGGGTCACGTTCCGCTTGACTTGACAATTTTATCACCAGCAGGTCTTTGAACCTCTGCAGACTTGTGTCTGCCGGAAAGAGAGATACAACGTAGGTTTTAAATCTAGGATCGAGCATGGTGGCCAAAATGTAGTGCTCTGATTTTAACAGATTGACCACCCGTGAATCCTGGTTAAGCGAATTAAGGGCTCCATCCACAAGTCCCACATGCCTAGCGGAATCGCTCTGTTTTTAGTTCCTCCTTCAATGTCTCCAGCTTCTTCTGCAAAAGCCTGATGAGGGGAATGACCTGACTCAGGCTGGCAGTGTCTTTACTGACTTCACGTGTGGCAAGTTCAAAGGGTTGCAGAACCTTGCACAACATTGAAATCATTCTCCACTGCGCTTGAGTCAGGTGCATTCCACCTCCTTTGCCTATATCGTGGCCAGATGTATAGGCTTGAATGGCCTTTTGCTGCTCCTCCATCCTCTGAAGCATATAGAGGGTTGAATTCCACCTCGTTACCACCTCTTGCTTCAGATGATGGCAGGGCAGGTTCAGGAATGTTTGGTGGTGCTCCAGTCTTCGGTACGCGGTGCCTGAACGCCGAAAGTGGCCCGCAATTCTTCGGGCCACCGACAGCATCTCTTGCACGCCCCTGTCGTTTTTTAAATAATTCTGCACCATCAAATTCAAGGTATGTGCAAAACATGGGACGTGATGGAATTTGCCCAGATGTAATGCACGCACAATATTGCTGGCGTTGTCCGATGTCACAAATCCCCAGGAGAGTCCAATTGGGGTAAGCCATTCTGCGATGATCTTCCTCAGTTGCCATAAGAGGTTTTCAGCTGTGTGGCTATTCTGGAAAGCGGTGATACAAAGCGTAGCCTGCCTAGGAACGAGTTGGCGTTTGCGAGATGCTACTACTGGTGCCGCCACTGCTGTTCTTGCTGCGGGAGGCAATACATCTACCCAGTGGGCTGTCACAGTCATATAGTCCTGAGTCTGCCCTGCTCCACTTGTCCACATGTCCGTGGTTAAGTGGACATTGGGTACAACTGCATTTTTAGGACACTGGTGAGTCTTTTTCTGAGGTCTGTGTACATTTTCGGTATCGCCTGCCTAGAGAAATGGAACCTAGATGGTATTTGGTACCGGGGACACAGTACCTCAATCAAGTCTCTAGTTGGCTCTGAATTAACGATGGATACCGGAACCACGTTTCTCACCGCCCAGGCTGCCAAGGCCTCAGTTATCCGCTTTGCAGCAGGATGACTGCTGTGATATTTCATCTTCCTCGCAAAGGACTTTTGGACAGTCAATTGCTTACTGGAAGTAGTACAAGTGGTCTTCCGACTTCCCCTCTGGGATGACGATCGACTCCCAGCAGCAACAACAGCAGCGCCAGCAGCAGTAGGCGTTACACTCAAGGATGCATCGGAGGAATCCCAGGCAGGAGAGGACTCGTCAGACTTGCCAGTGACATGGCCTGCAGGACTTTTGGCTTTCCTGGGGAAGGAGGAAATTGACACTGAGGGAGTTGGTGGTGTGGTTTGCAGGAGCTTGGTTACAAGAGGAAGGGATTTAGTGGTCAGTGGACTGCTTCCGCTGTCACCCAAAGTTTTTGAACTTGTCACTGACTTATGATGAATGCGCTGCAGGTGACGTATAAGGGAGGATGTTCCTAGGTGGTTAACGTCCTTACCCCTACTTATTACAGCTTGACAAAGGCAACACACGGCTTGACACCTGTTGTCCGCATTTGTGTTGAAATAATTCCACACCGAAGAGCTGATTTTTTTAGTATTTTGACCAGGCATGTCAATGGCCATATTCCTCCCACGGACAACAGGTGTCTCCCCGGGTGCCTGACTTAAACAAACCACCTCACCATCAGAATCCTCCTTGTCAATTTCCTCCCCAGCGCCAGCAACACCCATATCCTCATCCTGGTGTACTTCAACAGTGACATCTTCAATTTGACTATCAGGAACTGGACTGCGGGTGCTCCTTCCAGCACTTGCAGGGGGCGTGCAAATGGTGGAAGGCGCAAGCTCTTCCCGTCCAGTGTTGGGAAGGTCAGGCATCGCAACCGACACAATTGGACTCTCCTTGGGGATTTGTGATTTTGAAGAACGCACAGTTCTTTGCTGTGCTTTTGCCAGCTTAAGTCTTTTCTTTTTTCTAGCGAGAGGATGAGTGCTTCCATCCTCATTTGAAGCTGAACCACTAGCCACGAACATAGGCCAGGGCCTCAGCCGTTCCTTGCCACTCCGTGTCGTAAGTGGCATATTGGCAAGTTTACGCTTCTCCTCAGACGCTTTTAATTTTGATTTTTGGGTCATTTTACTGAACTTTTGTGTTTTGGATTTTACATGCTCTCTACTATGACATTGGGCATCGGCCTTGGCAGACGACGTTGATGGCATTTCATCGTCTCGGCCATGACTAGTGGCAGCAGCTTCAGCACGAGGTGGAAGTGGATCTTGATCTTTCCCTATTTTACCCTTCACATTTTTGTTCTCCATTTTTTAATGTGTGGAATTATATGCCAGTATCAATAGCAATGGCCTACTGCTATATTTACTGCACACAACTAAAATGCACCACAGGTATAGAATGTAGATGGATAGTATACTTAATGGATGACGAGTGACGACACAGAGGTAGGTACACAGCAGTGGCCTACCGTACTGCTATATATAGTATACTGGTGGACACTCTCAGCAAACTGCTAAACAAGTCTAGAAAAGAGGCACCACAGGTATACAATGTAGATGGATGGATAGTATACTTAATGGATGACGAGTGACGACACAGAGGTAGGTATAGCAGTGGCCTACCATACTGCTATATACAGTATACTGGACCTGGTGGACACTGTCAGCAAACTGCTAAACTAGTCTAAAAAAAAGGCACCACAGGTATACAATGTAGATGGATGGATAGTATACTTAATGGATGACGAGTGACGACACAGAGGTAGGTACAGCAGTGGCCTACCGTACTGCTATATACAGTATACTGGACCTGGTGGACACTGTCAGCAAACTGCTAAAGTAGTCTAAAAAAAAGGCACCACAGGTATAGGAATGTAGATGGATGGATAGTATACTTAATGGATGACGAGTGACGACACAGAGGTAGGTACAGCAGTGGCCTACCGTACTGCTATATACAGTATACTGGACCTGGTGGACACTGTCAGCAAACTGCTAAACTAGTCTAAAAAAAAGGCACCACAGGTATACAATGTAGATGGATGGATAGTATAGTTAATGGATGACGAGTGACGACACAGAGGTAGGTACACAGCAGTGGCCTATCGTACTGCTATATACAGTATACTGGACCTGGTGGACACTGTCAGCAAACTGCTAAACTAGTCTAAAAAAAAGGCACCACAGGTATACAATGTAGATGGATGGATAGTATACTTAATGGATGACAAGTGACGACACAGAGGTAGGTACAGCAGTGGCCTACCGTACTGCTATATACAGTATACTGGACCTGGTGGACACTGTCAGCAAACTGCTAAACTAGTCTAAAAAAAGGCACCACAGGTATACAATGTAGATGGATGGATAGTATACTTAATGGATGACAAGTGACGACACAGAGGTAGGTACAGCAGTGGCCTACCGTACTGCTATATACAGTATACTGGACCTGGTGAACACTGTCAGCAAACTGCTAAACTAGTCTAAAAAAAAGGCACCACAGGTATACAATGTAGATGGATGGATAGTATACTTAATGGATGACGAGTGACGACACAGAGGTAGGTACAGCAGTGGCCTACCGTACTGCTATATACAGTATACTGGACCTGGTGGACACTGTCAGCAAACTGCTTAACTAGTCTAAAAAAAAAGGCACCACAGGTATACAATGTAGATGGATGGATAGTATACTTAATGGATGACGAGTGACGACACAGAGGTAGGTACAGCAGTGGCCTACCGTACTGCTATATACAGTATACTGGACCTGGTGGACACTGTCAGCAAACTGCTAAACTAGTCTAAAAAAAAGGCACCACAGGTATACAATGTAGATGGATGGATAGTATACTTAATGGATGACGAGTGACGACACAGAGGTAGGTACACAGCAGTGGCCTACCGTACTGCTATATACAGTATACTGGACCTGGTGGACACTGTCAGCAAACTGCTAAACTAGTCTTAAAGAAAGGCACCACAGGTATACAATGTAGATGGATGGATAGTATACTTAATGGATGACGAGTGACGACACAGAGGTAGGTACAGCAGTGGCCTACCGTACTGCTATATACAGTATACTGGACCTGGTGGACACTGTCAGCAAACTGCTAAACTAGTCTAAAAAAAAAGGCACCACAGGTATACAATGTAGATGGATGGATAGTATACTTAATGGATGATGAGTGACGACACAGAGGTAGGTACAGCAGTGGCCTACCGTACTGCTATATATAGTATACTGGACCTGGTGGACACTGTCAGCAAACTGCTAATCTAAAATGCACCACAGGTATAGGACTGCACTGTACTCCTCCTATATAATATTAATAATACTGGTGGTCCCCAGTCCCCACAATAAAGCAGCACACTGTGAGCACACATATAGAGTGTTTTTCAGGCAGACAAACGTATACTGGTGGTCACTGTCAGCAAAACTCTGCACTGTACTCCTGCTATAGCTGCTCCCCAGTCCCCACAATTAAGCAGTGTGAGCACTCAGCACAGATATATCATGCAGCACACTGAGCACAGATATGGTATGGAGCGTTTTTTTCAGGCAGAGAACGGATAAAAACTAAACTCTGCACTGTACTCCTCCTAACAGCTGCTCCCCAATCCTCCCCACAATTATAGTAATAAACAAGCAATCAAATCAACTGTCTTCTACTAAACGGAGAGGACGCCAGCCACGTCCTCTCCCTACCATCTCCAATGCACGTGTGAAAATGGCGGCGACGCGCGGCTGCTTATAGAATCCGAATCTCGCGAGAATCCGACTGCGGGATGATGACGTTCGGGCGCGCTCGGGTTAACCGAGCCATACGGGAGAATCCGAGTATGGTTCGGACCCGTGTAAAAAAGGTAAAGCTCGGGGGGGTTCGGTTTCTCGGAAACCGAACCCGCTCATCACTAGGATATACCCGTGTCCACTTACAGAAGAAACTTGAGTCTCAAATGGTGCTACCAACTGGTTTGGGTTACGATATGTTGTTAAATCCCCATAGAGGAGGTAAAAAGTATTAAAATCAAAAAGAAAAAATGTGAAAGAAAATTAACATAAAGTTAATAAAGATTTAAAAACAAAGCAAATGTGTTGTTCCCTTTATTTTTCTAGTGTCAAATTTCACAAGTTCATGAACCAGAAAAAATGTTAATATATATACAGCACTGTTCCAGTGCTAGATTTCTATAAATGCTAACTACAGTGATGTCAAACAGAGCTTTTACAGTGTATCACAGGAAGAAATGCATTGCTTGCCACTAGCTCATAAGCTGTTGCTAGTTGTAATAGTGTAGTATAAATATTGTAACAGTGATTCACTTCCCTTGATATTGGGGTTATGAATGTGGTGAGATAGTCCCTTAGATACTTATTGACAGAATGGGTTCTATACCCAAAATTGGAAACAGTGTTATACTATCTGTAACTTCTGAAATAGGTTTCTAATCATCACACACTGTAAATGAGCTGGATAAATATTACTATGCCTAGAAGTAGAGAGGGCTGATTGGGGTATGTATAAACTTCAAAAGTGTCAGTCTTTTTTTATATTTAACATGTGTCTATGTATAGATCCTCTGACACCATATATTGTAATATACTCAGATGTATCTCAATGAGGTTAGATAGCGTACCCACTAGGTTACAATACGACCCCCTGTGTATTGTGGCTCCATTCGTAGCTATTTATATGGATTTAAGTATGGCGGATGCCTGCTATATTGGGATACTATGACTTCCTTGAGGTATCTAAGGGATATATAAGACTCTTATTTAAATAGCTGTAGGAAGTGAAATCCCATGTTGTGATCTTCATATAGAAAGTACCACTCAACAGTGTGTGTGCAAAGATAATGTTTGTCCCTCGGTATATGCACTGATGTTACAGTGTTACAGTATCTATGATTGCAATGTTACAGTATCTGTAATTGCTGTAGTAAGTTTCTAATCACCATACACTGTGAATGAGCCAGATATATATTATTGTGCCTATAAACAGGGAGGACTAATTGGGGTATGTATGTGCTTCAAAAGTGTCGGTCTTTAATATTTAACATATATCTGTGTATGAATCTTCTGAAACCATGTATTATGATATGCACTGATGTATCATAATGAGGTTGAATAGCATACCCACTCAACTTATCACGTAATCCCCTGCATATTGTGGCTCCCTTAATGAAGCTATTTGTATGTACTATAATATGGAGAATTCCTGCTGTATTGTGATACTTTAACTTCCTTGAAGTATCCAAAGGATATATGAGACTATTATTTATGTAGATATTGAAAATAAAATCCCATACTGTGATCTCAATATATAAAGTGACACTCTGCAGTGTGCGCAAAGACAATGTGTGCTCCTTGATATGTGCACTAACGTGTCATATTTCATGTGACTTGACCATACAGTCATATCCTCCCAGTGGGACATAAACAAACTGGCATAACTTGGTGCCACCCTGTTGCCCATCGCTGTCCCTGACCTCTGTAGAAAAAAATCTTCATAACAAAAAAAATTATTCTTTGATATCAAAGAAACACCATCTAGAATAAACTCTTGATCGGCCTCAAGCCCATGGTTATGGTTAATAATTGTATATAGTGACGAAACATCGGTTGATACCATGATGTATTCTGATGACCACTTGAAGTGTTGTAATTTCTGAATGACATCAATTGTATCCTTAATATAAGATCTAGACTCCAAGACCAATGGCTGTAGCGTGGAATCAAGAAAATGTGATAGATTGGCAGTTACTGATGAGGTTCCGGCTACTAAAGGTCGCCCTGGCGGTTTGCTCAAACTCTTATGTATTTTGGGCAACATGTATATAACCGGTATAGCTGGCTTATCTATCTTTATATATGCCACTTCCTCATCAGTAAGAGATCCCAATCCAGTATAAAGTTGAATTAAATTATCATGTTTTCTCTGAATATTATTTGTAGGATCACTTCAAGGCTTTTTTAGGTGTCTTTCACTGATAATTGTCTCATCACCTCTTTGTGGTAATCGTCGCAATTCAGGATCATGACTCCCCCTCCGTTATTGGCAGGTTTTATTCCAATTTGCTCATTCTTCCTTAAGCTGGTGATGACTTCTCTCTGTTTTTTGGTAAGATTACTACTCCTGGGGATTCAAACTGATACTGTTCCAGGTTCTGTTTTACAAGATTCTCAAAGCTTTCTACAAAACAACCCCTTTTATGTTTTGGAAAAAAGGTCGATTTACTTTCAAAGACACTAAAGTTGCTATCAATAATGTCTGTGTCTTTAGTTTCCTGTTGGAGAAAAAAATCTCTTAAGGGCTAATTTGCGAATACATTTTTGCAACTCAACAAACACCTCAAACGTCGGCTTTACTAGTCGGCGTAAATTTTACTCCCTTACTTAAAACATAATTTTCCTCCTCTGTTAATTGATAATCACTGAGGCTATAAATATTGCTTTTTCTCAGCTCTGAGTTTGCTATAACTATTTCACCCTGTTTCGTATCCTGTTCTCTAGATGTTGCATTTTTCATAACTTTGCCTCAATATTTTTTCAATTTTCGCAACCAACGCCCTGCTCTACAACCTCTCTTTTTCTTTCTCTTTTTTTGTATCTTATTCTGTAAGGTCCCATTACCAGCTATCTCCCCCTTTTTTGTGGCCTGTTACCTAAAAAGGACGATGTGACGGGGGACTGTCTGAAACTCACTTTATCCAATTCCTCATAATCATGTTCTCTCCTCTCCTCATATCTAAGACCCCTTCTATATCTACAATTCTCATTCTTATTTCCCTTCTCTCCACATCCCTTTGTGGGCGACAGTCATCGCTCCACTCCGGAGATCATGGATGATGGAAGGTTGTCAGACTGCGAGGGGGAGTTGAGTTATGGTCAATATGATTTTTCAGATGTTGAGCTTGGGCTACCCCATGACTCCCATTTTCATGGATTCTGTCATAATGGGTTCTTCGATTTATTGGTTTTATTTTTTTAGCTTGATCATTGACCGTTTGACTCTGAATTTGACTGTTCCTTATTTGGTGTATAAATCCTTTATGTTTTATCCCTTCTTCTCTATCTGTTCTATCCCTTATAAATTTCTTTTGTTTTTTCTGTATTAACCTCTCTAATTTTTTTCAACTCTAGTGGTGATTTTACTCTCATATTCCTTATACTCAGTTGAATTCTCATAAGGCTTAATTAATGAGCTTGCAACCTCAATCTCATCCTCAGTCTTCTTTAATACCTCGCTCCTCTCTCTCACAATATGTTCCATTAGGGAAAAGGAGCAGCTATCAAGAATGCTACACCACTCAGTTTTAAAGGCCTTCCGACATTTCATTAAATGTTGGGATTTTTTCAATCCTTAGTCCTCTGGGGATGAGTCACTCTTTAAATTATTTTTTAAGAGATGTTACCTCCCACCAGAGTTTACTTTCTCTAATTAATACTTTTTCAACATTGAACATAGCACTTTCTAAGTACTTATCTTCCAATACAGTAATTTTATCTGTACTAAACACATACTCTGTTAAGTTGTGTCTGCAATTCCTATGGTTAAACATAATTTATTTGCTGAGCAGCAACGGAAAAAAATCTAATGGATGCAAAATACAAGGTACGACAAAAGCACAGATTAATCTCCTTTTGCGCTCCACCTGAATGCAAGCAGGTGGCTGGAAAACAGAAGGAGCACCCACTTCCAACAAATATTAGACTTCTGTCAATATTTAAATAGTAACAATAGAAACAGCGAATTGATGTTCAATAAAAGTAAGGTTGAAATCAATTACTTAGATCTTACAATTTATATTGAAGATAATCAATTATATACACAAAATTATACTAAAACCACGGACTGCAATTCATATGTTCATTTTAAAAGTAACAATCATCATAATTAGATTAAAAATATTCCCTATGGCCAATTTCAGAGATTGCGGAGGAACCGCAGTCAAATAGAGACATTTAACACTCATGCTAAATTAATGGCCAGTCAATTGATGGAGAAAGGATACGATGCACAATTAGTAAATCAGGCAAAAGAAAAGTGTAGAAATTTAGAGCAAAATACTTTTTTTGCAGAAAAGGAATAAACAAAACAATAATGGTAATCAGGATGTTAGATGTATTATGAAGTATAGCTTCAATCACAAACAAATAGAGAATATTATTATTATTATTATTATTAAACGACATTGGAAATTGCTTCAAAATGATCCCCTTCTAGATGGGCATATAGGAAAAAATCCAGTTTTTACATATAGGAGGACAGATAATATAAAATCAGCTATCGTAAAAAGCGCACTTCCAATCAAGAGAATTCTCACCAGCTCTGCCTCTAGGGGTTTCCATAGATGCGGATCATGTGTAATGTGCATGAAGTGTAAAACAGATCTCAAAGTAACATCATATAAATCCCAAGTCACTGGTAGACTTTACACCATCAAAGATCTTATAACCTGCAACAGCAGGAATGTTATCTACCTATTGGAATGTAGCTGTGGGCTACAATATGTAGGAAGGACAGGCAGGAAACTACAGGAATGCCTGAGGGAACACTGTGGGAACATATCTAGAGGGTATGATAACCACAGTATTTCACTGCACTTTAAAGAAAAACATGAGTGTAAATTAGATTCGCTTAGAAGATTCTGTGGTATCAAAATCGCAGCTATAAATTGGAGGACGAGTGACATTGAAGGCACGCTAGTGAGGCTTGAAATGAGAACCATTTATGAATTACAAACCCTGACACCTAAGGGTTAAATGTTGATTTTGAGACAGTGGTTTTATGAAGCTTGTATATCCCATCACTAATATTTTTTTATGTGTTTGTTTGTGGGCTTTACTGGATCTGTTCTACAATCGGACCAATGTGTTAACGTGGATGAAATTTACATTAACAAGAAAGATCCACTGGATAAAAAAATCTGGACTGTGGGATGAAGCCATTGGATTATATATCACGATTGGGAGGTGAACTGGAAAAAATCCTGTGTTGTATATGTGTATAATGTGAAAAACTGGAGTATATCACTTTTTCATTATTAATGTGGAATGTATAGTGTAATGATTATTGCCTGTTATAAGAATGTCTATAAAGTTCATTGCGGGGACCTGAGTGTTAACCAACACACATTAATATGTTTGGTGGAAGATAACCAGCCCATTCATCAATTTGAAAAGTCCATTATATAAATCTATGGCTGTTATACTGATTCCATTCTCGAGCCGGTGCAGGAGTCATCATGGAAATTGGGTGTTCTTTGAATATAAGATCGGAAGCACATCCCAGCCGTAATTTTTTATATATATGTATATGGGATTATTCAGTGCACTCGTAATAAAAACAAGGGCAAAATCCATTTAATATGGGCACTACATGAGGGGTGGGGATTCTTATACAATCTCCATTTAGTAGATAGGAGGGATAAGATTAAAGCCGTATAGTGTACGTATCGAACACCTAGTTACAGGATGAAAATGAGCCGGATTGGTGAACAACATACTATGTGTGTTTTTTAAATGCTAATTATGTTTGAGGATAGAGAATATAAATGAGTTAATTTAAAATACCTGGCTGTGGACTGGTGATTGGCCCACCCATGACTGGGGGATGGACTATTGTAGGTTTAAATATCCGGAGTGTGTAGCAGACGGCATAACCTGAAAAAGGAGCAGGTGAGCTCCAAAATGCGTTATGTGCCGTTTACCCGCCAGCTATCTAGACATCTGATCGAGATCTGAAAACGAAGGGAGACGTGGGGCAACCACCGCTGCAGAGGATTGCCAGCACCGATCTCTCCAACAGGACCTGGTCGATGTGAGACTATTGAACTATTTGCATTCTGGCGTTTGCATTTTTTTATTCCCTGAAAACTTGCTGTAGAAATCAGTTTTTTTTTTAAATATTAAATATACCTTTTTCTATCCACTGCTTCTGTGCCTGAGAGGATCTCTATACTAGAGGGGAGTGAATAGAAACCGTGATGCGCTTGCGAGATAGAAAACTGATGTAAGTTTATTTCTGATCTTTGGTCTGCAGTAGAAAAGTCTAAAGAAACCGTTATGTGCATGCGAGACTGAACTAATATGTAAGTTCGTCTCTAAGTGTATTTATGCAGATCCATATTGATGAGTCAAAACCACATTGATCGGTGCAATAGACTGATATAACTTACCTGGGAGCGCAAGAAGCTGGTTACTATTTTTTAAATTCAGTATATATTTGTTGGAAGTGGGTGCTCCTTCTGTTTTCCAGCCACCTGCTTGCATTCAGGTGGAGCGCAAAAGGAGATTAATCTGTGCTTTTGTCATACCAGGTATTTTAATATATTTACTTATATATGTACTTGTCCTATAATGTCTTGAACTGTAAGTCACTGTTTTCCTTTTTTGTTTGTTATATGTAATTGGGCGCAGCGAATCCCTTGTGGTGCCATATAAATAAATGTTGATGATGATGATAATAATAATAATAATAATAATATCCCCGTTATCCTTGCAGCTATCCTCTGACAGCGGCACCCACCCCCTGGTGACCATGCACCGCATGCCATGAGCTGGGTGGAACGCATGCTGTGGTCTCCCAGACAACGGGCCTAGCGACCTCCGGAAACTGATGGGTGGAAGTGACGTGTTGATGGGGATGCTGCACGGAGCGGGAGATGCGGCGGTGACCAGCTTCGGTGGGGTATTTAGCAGGGTATGCACCATTGTTTGTTATGTATGCTGTTTGATGCCCTGACAACGGGAGAAACCCCGAAACGTTGACTTGTGGATAACATTTCTTCTTTTCACTGTCTGTTGTCTCCGAGTGCCAAATATCTGTGGACCTTATATATATATATATATATATATATATATATATATATAGAAAATGGGGTGGATGAAGGATATAGCGACTCTAGGTGTCAATATAATAAGTGTATATTTGCCAAATGTAAATAAAACAAATATTTTATTAATGAAGTTTAAAATTTTACAGAGAATAATAAAGTATCAGTAAAATAATTAAAAGAACATTCTAAAAAATGGGACAATAATAAAACACACAAATGAACTAAAAGCACTTAAATGAATATTTAAAAGTAAGTAAGAGCAAGTATAAGATTTTTCCTTATCTTAATTGAGGTAGGTGTAGCTTCCCAACGCGTTTCGTCTGATGAGACTTCTTTGAAGAAGTCTCATCAGACGAAACACGTTGGGAAGCTACACCTACCTCAATTAAGATAAGGAAAAATCTTATACTTGCTCTTACTTACTTTTAAATATTCATTTAAGTGCTTTTAGTTCATTTGTGTGTTTTATTATTGTCCCATTTTTTAGAATGTTCTTTTAATTATTTTACTGATACTTTATTATTCTCTGTAAAATTTTAAACTTCATTAATAAAATATTTGTTTTATTTACATTTGGCAAATATACACTTATTATATTGACACCTAGAGTCGCTATATCCTTCATCCACCCCATTTTCTATAAATCTTAGTCAGGGAATCACCATCCCTGCATTTATTTGAAGGAACCAGCTTGACGCCCCATTAAATAGAGAGGGGAGTGTCTAAAAAATTGCCAAAAATCTAGTATCTCAACATATCTGTGTACATCACAAGTGGCGCAATATTAATCCTTGTCTTCCAATATATATATATATATATATTACTCGTACTTGTACTATTTGGTGCACTTTGGTCATGTGCATTAATAATAGGCACTGTGATCCACACAGTTTTAATGGAGCTGCAAGTTAAATATATATATATATATATATATATGTATATATACATACAGTGTGTGTGTGTGTGTGTGTGTGTGTGTGTATGTATATATATATTTTTTGTTTGTTTCTTTGTACTGCTGGTTAGTGTGCTATGCTCTAGTGTGCTTTGTTCACGTACATCTATAAGTCCTGTGATCCAAGCAGTGATCTGCGACTTGACAAATGGAATGCTATCAGTTTAGAGGAGAGCAACCAAATACTAGTGCAGTAGCCGCTGCCACGAGTCATGATGACAATGCTAGTCCCACAAAGTCATCTACGATAGCCGATGCTCAAAGGCATAGCTGTCTGGTCTGTGTCTGTTCCTGGAGGGGGCACTAGTGGGTTAGTGGTGGTGCGGTGGAGGAAACGAGGAGGCTGCAGTAAGTTCCTGCACATGTGCGCAATGATGTTTTATTTTAGCACACAGACATATAAACAGCAACTGGAGAAAATGTCAGTACAGATGGTTCTCAGCGGGGAAGCTGACTGAGGTATAATAACAGTCACAGGTAATGGGCTGGTCTGGAAACAAGTGTGATTAGCCAACTGTGATGATCGGCCTGGAAGCCGATGATGAACATCGATGGCCAGCCTGGAAGTCAATGGTAAACAGGATAAATATGCAGAAGGTAAGTATTGCAACTGATGACAGTAAATACAGGCAATAAGTAACTCCTGTATTCGGTCTGGAAACTGACAACAATTAGAATCACACAGTCAGTTCATATGCACAAAGTTCACAGAGCCAAGCAAGGCTATAGCAGGAGACAGTTGGTAATTACAAGCTGGTTGTTTAAGTATTGGATGCAATAGAACAGTGTTGAATGCAGATTAACAGCACACAGGTGAGAATGGTAAGGCAGTACCTGGGGAGTCTCATCCTGCATGTAGAAGTGGAAGCAGACTGTGAAAGGAATTGTAGCAGGACTGGATGGCTGGTGCCTTTAGTTCCACGGAAAAACTGGAGCTAGGAGATCACCGGAGACAGGAGACTGGATCCAGGAGATGCTGTGCACTGGATGTGATGCGTTGTTCAAGGCGATGAGACTGAGCCGATGTTCTGAACTTATACCCCATGGTCAGCAGGCTTTGGATGCTTGAATCATGTGTGCAGACACAGCGCAGGATTGGGTGTTGCAGATCAGCTGACCGTAAGCGTCATGGCGGCACCCATGCTGTACAGATGGCGGGCACACAGCGGGGTACACGCTGGATGGACTTCAGGGGTACACAGTGACAATGGGTACTGCGCTCCGAACAGGGCATTCATGCAGCAGCAAACTGGGGCCGTGACCTCCGGAAGGCCTGCACACCAGCACGCTGGTAAGTGAGATACCACTGAACGCTGATTCCTGACACATAGCGAGTCTAAGTCAGGGCATCTAAAATCAAATAACCAATATGCAGTGTTAAAAAAAACTGTTATAAAGGGAAGGTTTGGTGCAGAAAAATATAACATTGCCAACATGCCATTCACCACACGCAGTAGAAAGGAAAGGCTCAGGCCTTGGCCTTTATTTATGAGTGTTGGTTCAACTGTCAGTGAGGCATATTATTTTGCCCCTCATGACGATGCAAGACCTTTTCACTTAATCCTATTAGCTGTGATGATTGTGCAAGTGCAAATCATCTCGGCTGCACTTTATGGCTTCCAGAATTTGCACTAAAGCTCTTTGTGACCCATTGGCTCCGAGCAATTGGATATAAATTCAGCCCAGAAACTACCTGCGAATAATAGGATTGACCCCAGAGTCTAGATTAGGCCTAAAAAAATTAAAACCACTAAGGCAGTAGAACAAACTGTGTTCAGAACTGTCACACATCCCAGAGGAGAGTCTGGGGGTGTCCACGTTAGCTATGTGTGAGTCTGACATTTCTCACACTGTCCTCATAGTGAAGCCTCTGTCATCTCCTTTCACCATTTTTGCACCATCTGCACATGTTGTCAGTACAAGTAAACATGGTGATGAGGACATAACAGAAATTGAGGATGCCTGTGTGGAAGTGAAACAGGATGAGGAGGATATGTGTGTACTACTACTTTCTGAATCTGAGGATGAGTCTGTTGATGACATTATTTGTATAAGTCAGCCACCAGTGGATGCAGTTCTTGCCCGTAATAAAAAGAAAGCCATTGTGATGCCTGGGCATAAGTCCAAAAAAAGTCACCTCTTGGGTGTGGGATTATTTTTGCTCAAATCCTAACAATGTTTGTGAAGGCATTTACTCCATTTACAAAGCCAAAGTTAATAGAGGTCGGGAAGTTAGCCATCTAGGCACCTGGTCCATGGTACGACATTTGCAGAGGGTTGATGAAATTGACAATATTTTACAAAATTATAATGTAATAAACACAATCATCATAAACCTCATTACTGCTCAGAGGTAGTCCTTCCAAAAAATTGTTTTGTGCAAGCCCAAACAAACCAAGCATTTCAGCCACATACGAGTCAGTTCCAGTCGCTGAAGTGCTTGGTTTGTAAAACTGTGCATGTCCTTTTTAATATCCAACATAAGGGTGGGTGGGAGAGTCCACGTACAATTCCATCTTGCACCACTTTTCATTTCTGCCACAGCTGTGTGGCAGTGTTTCATAGATGTGCTGTAAACTGCTGTGTGTTTCTGCCGCTGCTCTGTCACTTAGTAACCAGCCATCTTGCTACAATCTTTGGCCATTATTGGTGAAAAGAATATTGTGAGCTGTGAGGTGGTCAAAATTCACTAGAAATTATGTTATTGAGGTTAGTAATACTGTAGGAACAAAAAAAAAGTCCCAAATTATGTGATTTTAGCTTTTTTTGTAAATGTTTTGAAAAAAAAAATCCAAATCCAAAACCAGTTACAGTGGTTTGGTAAATCCAAATCCAGATGATGAATCAGAGCCAAATCCAAATACATCAACAATGGTCTGTCACACATCTCTACTTAAAATACATGTATAAGTAAGCAAAATAATTGAAACTAACAATACCAGAATAACAAATAGAAAATGAAAACAAAAAAAGAGTAACAGTGTATTATTCAGTTTTGGAATTAGCAGAACAGGAATAGAGGCAGTGTTTTAGCAACTAGAGACTTACAGTAATAGGGTTTCCATGTACTTTTATGCCTTTTCCTATGAGGAACTATCTGTTCTATCAAACAGAGATCTGCCTGCATCAGGATTAAACAACAGATTTTGCTTACAACTGAATAATCCCTTAATAGAGGCAGATTTAAGAGACATACTCATAGCCACCAACTACCTTAGTTTTCAATTCACAAGGAACATCACCTCTCACCACCTACATCAGCTGCACAAATGAGAATTGTTTTCAGTCAGGAACTCATAATAAATAGAGATATATACATTTGATGTAACTTGCATTCATAGAAATGGGAAAGTTTAGTAGTATTATAAGGAATGTTTTTTTAGAATTTCTAAAAATCAGCAGTAAGAGGGAACAGTTGCCTTTAGAGGTAGGGCCACAGTCAACTCCAAGTCAAGCCAAGCAACCAGATACTTCCTAAATACTGTTATTGTATTATTTTGTGTATTTTGTACTGCTAAATGTCAACTAAAAAAATAAAAAAGATCTAATTGATCTTCCAGAATGAATTCCCCAGGTCATCTCTTGTTTAAAATAAAAGAATCATACTTCAACCGACTGTAGGAAGAGACACGAGGACATGCACTAAAACTGGAGTGTAGCAGATTCAAAGGAAATTTGAGTAAAAATTAGTTAATGGAAAGGGTAATGACTTTGTGGAATAGCCTCCCTTCAGAGCTGGTAGAGGCTAATATGGTAGAGCAGGCCTGGCCAACCTGTGGCTCTCCAGATGTTGTGAAACTACACATCCCAGCATGCCCTGCCACAGTTTTAGCATTCCTTAATAGCAAAACTGTGGCAAAGCATGATGGGACATGTAGTTTTTCAACAGCTGGAGAGCCACAGGTTGGCCAGGCCTGTGGTAGAGCATATTAAACATGCTTGGGATAGACATAAGGATATCCTGACAAAGAACTAAGTATAAAATAAGGTTTCAGGTTATTATAAGGTTAAAAAAGGGGCAAACTAGATGGGCCAAGTGGTTCTTATCTGCCTTCAAATTCTATGTTTCTATGTTTTGTGGCGGCATTTATAGCAGCTAACTCGTTTTTGTCAAAATGTATCTGCTAGTTTGTATAGTATGTAGGCAAACCCTTAACTAATAAGTAACTATGTCCTCCAGTTATTGTTTCATTTTGTAATAATTGTGCAACATTTTTGTAACATTTTCCTGAATGTTTTACATTTTTTATTTTGTCATTTGCCAAAAGTTATCTACAGTACTTAGTAAAAACAGATTGACATTTCCATTTTCTAGCTGTTGACAGATCAAACATTTGCAAGAATTCTTTAGCTTCCCAAACATTTAATTTTAAAAGATTTTCAGGCCTAACTTAAGTACAACATAATGCAGGATATGTCCATAATTAAGGTTTAGGTATCTTTGAAGCACATACTATAATTTCTACTACATGCATAATACTTCAGCAGACTCTTGTGGCACACAAAGCTTGAAGACTAAATTTATTTTTTGAACACAAATCAGATTGAGGCTTCCGAAATTATATGGTCTGTATAGTATAAGTACAGTATAATTCTTTTATATCCCAAAGAGATCAGACTATGGTAGTGGTACCACATCAAAGTTTTGTACTTCTACCCTCATTTACATGTTAAAAATAGGGATGACAATATTTTATCCTGGATTGTCCCCTGTGTTTACAATGTATATTGGAGATTTGTGAGGCGATGAAACTGAAGGACTGAACATATTGGCCTTAGGTTAAATTAAAGTAAATTGTTACAGTATATGGAGCTACTGTATAGGATTTTATAAAATGTTACATGAAGTTATAGATGCCTGAGTAGAGCCACTTACATAAGAAGGGCTACCGGGTTCAGTATGAATTGCCAGCGGACAGGATCCCAGATGTCATGATCCCGACAGCAGGATCCCGTCCGCCAGAATGCTGGCAGTGGGGTGAGCACTAGAAAGCCCAATGTAGGCTTGCTGCGCTCACCACGCTGCGGGCACGGTGGGTCACTGCACTCACCACAGTTTATATTCTCTCTCTATGGGTGTTGTGGACACCCAAAGAGTAAGAATAGCCTGTGTTGCCAGTATTCCTGCAGCGGAATTTCAACGCTAGTCGAGATTCCGGTGTTGGCATTGTGACCGCCGGGTTCCCAACTAGCGATATTTTAACCGCTTCATGGGCTACCATTATTTTTTCATGCTGCTAGCTAAATGTGTGTGTATATATATATATATATATATATATACATACATACACACACAGGTTGAGTATCCCATATCCAAATATTCCGAAATACGGAATATTCCGAAATACGGACTTTTTTGAGTGGGAGTGAGATAGTGAATCCTTTGTTTTTTGAGGACTCAATGTACACAAACTTTGTTTAATATACAGAGTTATTAAAAATATTGTATTAAATGACCTTCAGGCTGTGTGTATAAGGTGTATATAAATCAGCATTCTCAATATATATAAACATTCACAATAATTCAATCAGCGGCACTCAGAGACTATAACGGCTGGAAATGGGTAAAAAAGTGCTAAGTGCTGTTAATCCATCATATCAGGATCACAAGCTGATATGATGGATTAAAAGCATTTAGCACTTTTTTACCCATTTCCAGCCATTTTAGTCTCTGAGTGCCACTGATTGAATTATTGCGAATGTTTATATATATTGAGAATGCTGATTTATATACAGGAATGAAAAGCTATACCTTAAACACACTTTAAATACACTTTACCATGGAGCCGCTGTGGCCACTATACTTAATACACACTCTACACACTCTACGTACTTTGTACGCTATTTGCGTACAGAGTCCCGCACTGTGTACGGACTTTGTGTACGCGCTGTGTGTACTTTGTACCGTCAGCGCGTACACACCCAGAGATACACCACAAACCCTTAACAACAATGCAAGCGATAGCAATAAACTTTTAACCTTAGCAGGGAAAGGAAAAACACGACACCGGTTTGCTATTTAAAATGCTGGGTTCCGACACCACAGCATATTATTACGGAAAGGGGGTTACAATATAAACAATACAATACAACAGAATAATGGCTACAGTCAATGGTACATACTTTTGGTTTCGCCTGCGCTTCCCGATCCGGTCCTCGGTCATCTAATAGATAACTTTGTGAGTCTTGTGTCTGACCAGGCCTGCAGCAGGCTCTCTTTATACAATTCATCCAAAACTTAGCACAATGGATACTGTAATCTCTTTGTCCATTGGACACAGAGATGGTCATTTACAGTACAGGAGAGGTCATAGGTTGGTTTGAATAGGTGGGCGGTGTCTGTTCCAACTGCTCTTGTGGGTGGTCTCCTCTGGATTCCCACTGCATACGTAATGTACAGTAAATACAGTTTATATCTATATTCTGCTCCTGCACATAACTATCCGCAGGAACATGCGATCTGCTTCAAACCAACACCGGAATGTTACCCTTAAAATACCCTACAGCTGGATACCAAACACCACCTTATAACCTTGTTCTGTCCCCTCCTATCCTGTAAAGGTGAATCCCTTTGTTCTGCTACCATTTAAACTGCTGTTACTTTCTGATGTGGTACAGAGAGACTATGTGTACATTGTGCACTATTTGGATTAAATATGTAATGTGTTTTGATAGCTTTCCATGCGTTCACAAACTCTACCGTAAATACTCATACCACGCGCTAATGCGCAGGACCGCGGGAGCGACCATACACAAATTGCGGATATGTGCACGCACGGCAGAAAAAGGCCTCTGCACGTGTACATCTGTGTGTAGTTTGTACGTGATGTGCAATATTTTTCGACTTTGACAATATATATATATATATATTATATATATATATATAAAAACATTCGCAATAATTCAATCAGCGGCACTCAGAGACTAAAACGGCTGGAAATGAGTAAAAAAGTGCTAAATGCTTTTAATCCATCATATCAGGATCATAAACTGATATGATGGATTAAAAGCATTTAGCACTTTTTCACCCATTTCCAGCCGTTTTAGTCTGAGTGCCGCTGATTGAATTATTGCGAATATTTGGATGAATTTTCCAGAGGGCACCAGAGCAACAATTTACAGGGAAGAAGAGCGCCGATCCGATTGCAAGAATTATATATATATATATATATATATATATATACACATACAGTATATATTAGACTATTTACAGTGTTAACAAATGAGAATCACAGTTAAAACATAAGTGTTATCACCTTGTCGGAATGCTTGCACAGAATTTGATTTTAGTACTGCGGATCCAACAAACAGGAGGTAAGCAGCATGCACTGTATAACTGTTTGCCGTTATAAGACCTGATTCAGAGTTGTACTCAAACTGATGGTTTACTTACTTCTCAAATGTTTGTTAAACTGTGCATATGCAGATCGGGTCCTGCTTGTCAGGGTCGGACTGGCCCACAGGGGTAATCCCCTGTGAGCCCCACTGCCTGGAGGCCCTCCTCCTCCTCTAGGGATCAGGTTCCAGACTGTGCACTAATTACACATTATACATTAGTGATGAGCGGGTTCGGCTCCTCGGATTCCGCGAACCCCCCGAACTTCACCCATTTTACACGGTTCCGAGGCAGATTCGAATCTTCCCGCCTTGCTCGGTTAACGCGAGCGCGCCCGAACGTCATCATCCCGCTGTCGGATTCTCGCGAGATTCGGATTCTATATAAGGAGCCGCGCGTCGCCGCCATTTTTCACTCGTGCATTGGAAATGATAGTGAGAGGACGTGGCTGGTGTTCTCTCACTTTGTTTCAGGGGGCTGCAGTGCAAATATCTTTATTCTGGGGACCAGCAGTATTATAGGAGGAGTACAGTGCAGAGTTTTGCTGACCAGTGACCACCAGTATTATACGTTGTCTGCCTGAAAAATGCTCCATATCTGTGCTCAGTGTGCTGCATATATCTGTACTCACACTGCTTTATTGTGGGGACTGGGGACCAGCAGTATTATATAGGAGGAGTACAGTGCAGCGTTTTGCTGACCAGTGACCACCAGTATTATACGTTGTCTGCCTGAAAAACACTCCATATCTGTGCTCAGTGTGCTGCATATATCTGTGCTCACACTGCTTTATTGTGGGGACTGGGGACCAGCAGTATTATATAGGAGGAGTACAGTGCAGAGTTTTGCTGACCACCAGTATATAATATATAGCAGTACGGTACAGTAGGCCACTGCTCTACCTACCTCTGTGTCGTCAAGTATACTATCCATCCATACCTGTGGTGCATTTCAGTTTTGCACAGTTTGCTGACCACCAGTATATAATATATAGCAGTAAGGTACAGTAGGCCACTGCTCTACCTACCTCTGTGTCGTCAAGTATACTATCCATCCATACCTGTGGTGCATTTCAGTTGTGCGCAGTATATATAGTAGTAGGCCATTGCTATTGATACTGGCATATAATTCCACACATTAAAAAATGGAGAACAAAAATGTGGAGGGTAAAATACAAGTAAATAGGATTCTAACATACTGTACAAAATTCCTAATCTCAAGAGGCAATAGTGAACTTCTAACACGTCCATTTGCGACAGTGTACACTACTGGTTTTATGCTGTTTTGTCTGCGGGACTTGGACGCTCACATATTCATAAAGTACTGTAGATGGATCATATACTGCATGCTGTTCTATTTGCGTCTGTACCATATATACTGTATAAAATAATGCAGCGTAATGAGTATTTACTGTATGCAGCGTAATGAGACACTTAGTAAAGTAGTCCTTATTATATATTTCAGTATTGTATTTTACGGGAGACCACACGCATGCGCAGTGGTGATTGCAAAAAGCGACATCTGGTAGATAATCGCAGGTATTACACGTAAAGGTAACGCCAAACGCTCTGTCTGCCTCCATGCGATTAGGTACGCCTCTCTGTGACTAGGCGCGGCTCCCTATGCCCTGGTACGCTGCGTATGCTCGATCGGGACAAACGCCTCAGCCAGTCAAGATAAAGGTGGCTACATCTGTAGGGAAAGATTAAGATCCACTTCCACCTCGTGCTGAAGCTGCTGCCACTAGTCATGGCCGAGACGATGAAATGCCATCAACGTCGTCTGCCAAGGCAGATGCCCAATGTCATAGTAGAGAGCATGTAAAATCCAAAAAACAAAAGTTCAGTAAAATGACCCAAAAATCTAAATTAAAAGCGTCTGAGGAGAAGCGTAAACTTGCCAATATGCCATTTACGACACGGAGTGGCAAGGAACGGCTGAGGCCCTGGCCTATGTTCATGGCTAGTGGTTCAGCTTCACACACTGTAAGGATGGAAGCACTCATCCTCTCACTGGAAAACTGCAGTGCCACTCCTAGATGGGCCAGGTGTTTGTGTCGGCCACTTGGGTCTCTTAGCTTAGTCACACAGCTACCTCATTGCGCCTCTTTTTTTCTTTGCATCATGTGCTGTTTGGGGACTATTTTTTTGAAGTGCCATCCTGTCTGACTCTGCAGTGCCACTCCTAGATGGGCCAGGTGTTTGTGTCGGCCACTTGGGTCGCTTAGCCTAGTCACACAGCTACCTCATTGCGCCTTTTTTTTTCTTTGCATCATGTGCTGTTTGGGGACTATTTTTTTGAAGTGCCATCCTGTCTGACACTGCAGTGCCACTCCTAGATGGGCCAGGTGTTTGTGTCGGCCACTTGGGTCACTGAGCTTAGTCATCCAGCGACCTCGGTACAAATTTTAGGACTAAAAATAATATTGTGAGGTGGGTGATGTTCAGAATAGACTGGAAATGAGTGGAAATTATGGTTATTGAGGTTAATAATACTATGGGATCAAAATTACCCCCAAATTCTATGATTTAAGCTGTTTTTGAGGTTTTTTTGTAAAAAAACACCCAAATCCAAAACACACCCGAATCCGACAAAAAAATTTCAGGGAGGTTTTGCCAAAACGCGTCCGAATCCAAAACACGGCCGCGGAACCGAATCCAAAACCAAAACACAAAACCTGAAAAATATCTGGTGCACATCACTGTTATACATATGATACATTTAGGGATGAGTGGGTTCAGTTCCCTGGGAATCAAACCCACCCGAACATTGCGATCTGAGGTGGGATCCGAGTCCGGCTCAGGACTTCCCACCTTACTCAGATCCCAAAGTGAGACCGAAGGTCATCTTCCCACTGTCGGATTCTTGAAGGTTTTGGATTCTATATAATTCCCGTGCATCTGCGCCATCTTTAATCTGGCTGTGGAGATGTGTCCATCTCCAGTACTGTGCTCCCTCTGTCTGCTGTATCTGAAAAATGGGTGATCTCTCTGTCTGCTGTATCTGAAAGAGTTGCTTTCTCTGTCTGCTGTATCTGAAAAAGGGGTGCTCTCTCTGTCTGCTGTATCTGAAAGAGGTGCTCTTTCTGTCTGCTGTATCCAAAAAAGAGGTGCTCTCTCTGCTGTATCTGAAAGGCGTGTTCTGTATGTCAGCTGTATCGGAAAAATGGGTGCTCTCTCAGCCTGTTGTATCTAAAATGGATGATCTGTTGTCCATCCAGGGGCTCTGCCCCAGTGTAAAATTAAAATAATAAAAGCTAAAAACAGAAAGTCTAAAATTATAAAAAACATCTTTTTGTTTGTGCTGTTTCCCAGTGTACTATACAATTTTTATTTTATTTTCATAAGTACTGTGACACTGCCAGTCAGACTGCAGTATATTATTTCCTACTTATAAACATATTGTGTGAGGCTGTCAGTGAAGTCAATTGCAGTGTGTAATTATATATATATATATATTTCTGACTCATTTGTATGACACTGTAACCGCCTGTGTGTGATATAAAAAATACTTTGCCATATTTCTGACTCATTTGTGCGATGCTGTCGGTGAAGTCAACCGCAGTGTGTAATTATTATATATATTTCTGACTCATTTGTGCGACACTGCATCCACCGATGTGTGATATAAAAAATACTTTTACATATTTCTGACTCATTTGTGCGATGCTATCGGTGAAGGTCAACTGCAGTTTTTAATTATTATATATACTGTATTTATGACTCATTTGTTCAACACTGTAACCGCCGGTGTGTGATATAGAAAATACTTCTATATATTTCTGACTCATTTGTGAGATGCTGTCGGTGAAGTTCAACCGCAGTGCATATTTATTATATGTATATTTCTAACTCATTTGTGCAACACTGTAAATGCAATGTGTGATATAAAAAATAATATGTATACTGTATTATTTTGATTTAAATTAATATTTTGTGCTCTGTCGTCCCATCTAGGGGTGTTCTGTCAGTCCACTCAAAATAAAATACATCTTTTTTTAAATATATTTTGTGCTGTATCCTCCTAGTATACATAGAGGTGTGCTCTTCCATTTCATTGTGCTGCGTCCATAGCTCATATTCTTATGTTATACTTATTGTCCTATTTTTATAATTATTCTTATCACCACATTGTGATCAATTCAAATTAATATTATTAATAATAATAATAATAATTATAAATTAACTTAATTTAAATTAGATTAATATAAAAAAAAACTCCACACTTGTATAGCAAACCTTCTGCATATCAAAAATGTCTTTGAGGAACAGACGAATTTGATCCAAATGAAATTAAATAAATTCAAATTAAAATAAATTAAATCTAAAATATTGTTTTTTTTTAATTATTATTCTTTGCCTTAATCATCTTTTTTCCCCTTCTGCATATCAAATATATCTTTTAGGAATAGAATAACTTGATCAAGATAAAGTAAATTAAACAAGTTAAATAAATTAAATCTAAATATTGTCTTTTTGTTATTCTTCTTTGCCTTAATCATCTTTTTGCTCACCTTCTGCATATCAAATATTTCTTTGAGGAGCAGAATAACTTGATCAAAGATAAATTAAATAAATTAAATCTAAAATATTGTCTTTTTTATTCTACTTTGACTTAATCATCTTTTTGTGAACTGAAATCTTGAGCCTTGCCTAATGCGTTGGTTTTTTTTAAATACATTCTTTTTTTAATATTTTGTCCCCCCAGTAAATATATCCAAGGTCAGCTGCTATTCCGTCCAACTACCTCAGTGCAACCTTTTGGCCTAAACTGGATAAAAACAATATTGTGAGCTGTGAGGTTCAGAATAGACTGGAAATGAATAGAAATGAATGCCATTAAGGTTAATAATACTGTAGGAACAAAAACAGGCCAATTTTTTTTTATTTTAGCTGTTTTTATTATTTAAAAAAAATACAGATCCAAAACCAAAACCCGCAAAGGCAGTTTTGGCAAAACCAATACAGATCTAAAACACGAAGTAGATACAGATCCAAAATCGAAACATGGCTCGGCACACACCCCTAGTTACATTATACTGCACAGGACTATGATTTATTTTCCACAGTGCATTGCTATTAATCTGGTACATTATTGTGCATGCACTAGAAGTATTTAGTATATATATTTATCAAAAGGCCCAGACCATGCACTTGCTAATGGTTAGTCAAGCTTCTGTTGTGACTGGCCACACCCCCTCTTGAGACTTACCACACCCCTAAGCATGGGTCCCTACCAATGCACTCCCCCGGTTGGCCTTTCATGCCCCATTATGACACTGGACACAGTGCCTCCTAAGCCGCAGTGTGATTGAAAGGCTGCACAGTACAGTATTTAAATTCTGAACACTTTTGGAGAAGCCATACTAATGGGCTTCTGGTTCAGCTGTTCTATGCCAGCTCACAATCTATATATTAACTGCAAGTTGAAAATGCTGTTATGCACTATGTGGTGTAGTAGGCTATTTGTTATTGTCTGTTCAAAAAGAACACTTGTGGCAACTCCCAGATATTTGCTTTGCACATACACTGAAAGTGTTATAAATACTACTCACCACAATTGTACATCATGTTATCAGGCCACTTACACTGTATATATTATTGAGATGTAACTCACTCTCTTCCAGAATGTTCCTCCTAAGCATCTGACATCATAAAGAGCTTAAAGAAGCAAAATTCTCCATTCACATTATCTTTATAATGTTGTCAAAACTGTAATGTTGTCATGTACAGTGACAGATTCTACAGATCCTTAAAAATGTTTGTTATTCATTGTTCATTATCTTATTTCTCTTTTTTTTCCAACATATATTTTATTGAGGTACAAATAGGACAAGAAAATATACAAAAAGGAGAAGGGGAAAAACAGTGTAAAAGGACATAATGGAGCACAATAAATGAATAAAATATAGTGTCCACAGTAATAGACCTCAAACTTTTCTAATTTTTCCTCCAAAACAAAATACAGTATATATCGGTAAAATAGAATCATTGTTCCAAGATAGTACAAGGGCTACAGTCATCATAAATGGTTACAGGGTAGCAGACAGGAGGACTTGCAAAGAAATCCATTTACGCAACTGATAAAATGCATCAAACTGGACTACAGGGCGCCGAGCTTAAGTAAACATCGAAGGAGGAACATATGATATACAATAAAAGTAGAAAAAATATATATAAAACAATAACAAAAACAGAGATAAAAATATACTGCATCAACATTGCCTTCCAAGACCCGGAGACTGCCGATCCATCCATGGAGAAAGCCAATCGGCTTGAGATACCAGATACAAAGGAGATTCAGAAAGGAAAAGGAAGGAGAAAGGGAGGATGAGAGAAGGGGAAGATTAGGTACAAAGATATAGTGGAATAAGACATAGAGAATGAATAAGAGTGACAAGGATATGAGGGCGATATTAAGAAAGAGGAATAGGGGGCCTGTCATCTAAAAGCTGGTTAGAGTACCATGTAGTGGCTTGGAAACATTGCTTGATTGCTAATTTAGTCGGGTGAGGTAGGGTACAAATTGAAACAATGAAACAATGCAGGAGTCAAGATTTCATTGTTCAAGGAAGTTTCCAGCCAGTCTGTGGTAAATAAGAAGAGTAGTCAGGTGGTCGCCATGGGGATAGTAGAACCAGCATCATAGATCCATTGTTGAAGTATAAACTTCCAACCCACTGCAGAAAGAAGTGCCACTAGTTTTTTGTCTTGGTTGGGGATGGATGGTTGATCGAGTAGACAACCAAAGAGTGCCCATGAGGCAGTGCAGCGGAACAAAATACCCAACACGAGGCGCTATATGTATATGTAGCTCATTCCAAAACCGTTGGATATGGGGGCAGTGCCAAAAACAATGCATAATATCAGCCTCTTGTTCAGGACATTTAATGCACTTCGCAGAGTCAGAGAAGCCTTATTAGATTACTCTTTTTTTGGTGATTTGTATGCCCGATGTAGGATTTTGTATGACATCCTGATACTCACTAACTGGAATAAGTTTCAGAGATGTAATAAAGTTGTCCGTTATAATTTCAGGGGACAAGGAAGGAATTTGTGATGACCATTTCACCAGCTGTGTCATGTCAAAGGCAGGAATAATGTCAGTAAGTATATAGTACGTGCGTATATTGAGGAGATAGAATATGTACCTGAATGTGTAAGTGTGTCCAGGGTATTCAGAAAGTCCTGTTTTTGTAGTTTAGACAATAGAGAGTTTATATAATGAAAGGCTTGAAATAGTGAAATTTGTGATTGGGACTAATATCAACATTTTTCATAGCTTCAGTAAAGATGAGGGGTTTATTAGAGGAATTGAGAAGATGATGAAGGTGTATAATTCCAGTAGATCGCCAGGCTTAAAAAAGGCATTGAGGTCTTATCCTCTTGGAAGTCAAGATTACCAGTGAGAGGTAGGAACACTGAGTAAAGATGCTGAAGGTTGAGCGATTTCCTGAACATTCTCCACACCTTAATATGGAGGTCAAAAGAACATTATCCAGGTGGGGTGCCTTCAAGTCAGCAATGCGTGCATGTAGTATGTAACTAAGCAACAAAGGAGCACAAAGTTGAGAGTCTAGTGTAGAGTCAGTATAGAGATTAATGTCTCTGAGCCAGTCTATGGCAAAACGAAGGAGGCATGCCTGATTATATTGCTCGATGTCAGGCAGATTGAGCCCACCATTCTGCACCATTTGGGATAGTTTAAGAAAGTTAATTCTGGGCCTTTTATTAGACTGGATGAATTTAGAGATATAGGAGGTGAGGAGAGAAATGTTAGATTTCGTGAGTAGTATGGGAACCATCTGTAGAACATAGAGCAATTTCGGAAAGCACACCATTTTGACATGATTACAGCGATCTAGAAGATTAAGAGGCAAGGTTTGCCAAAGGCTAAGCTCAGTTTGTATTTTAGAAATAATAGAGTTAACATTGTAAGAATATAAATGAGAAGGGTCAGAGGGCAGTATAACCCCTATATATGTGATGTGGGTGTGAACCCATCAAATAGGGAAGGGAATGGCCCAATCCAATTTCGCCTGTCTAAAAAGGGCCAAAGCCTCAGACTTGTCAAAATTAACGGAGAAGCCTGCAAAGAAGGAGAATCAAGCAATGACATCCAAGACCGCGGGAACAGATTGTTTAGGGTTAGAGGTTAGAAGAAGAATGTTGTCTTCAAACACCACTAATTTAACCTCTCTATCACCAATTCTAATACCCCAAAAGGCAGACGGGCAATGTAACGAATTAAGGGTTCCAATGCCAGGTTAATGAGGAGGGGTGATCCCTGTCTAGTCTCTCTTTCGACGGTAAAGGGGGTGGAAGACAAATTGTTTACTATGCTCTGTATATAAGGTTTGAACTAAGCTACAGAACATTGTCCCAAAGTGCTGATAACTTTTACAGCGACAAGATTAATAAGGATGTTACTTTGAGTTTATGGGTATGGGACTGAATTATCGCAGCCACAGCAGCCCTAATACCCTACACCGCCTGTCTATTTTTAATAAAGCCCAATTGTGCAGGCGAGATTAAATGGGAGAGACAGGACTGTAGACGCTTAGCCAACAGCTTAGTCAGAACCTTAAAGTCCTGATTAAGGAGAGAGATTGGTCAATAAGAACTGACCAAGGAGGGGGCCTGGTTTAGCCAATACAATAATCTTGGCTTCATTAAACTTGAGGGGAGTCTGATGAGAGGTAAGTACGTGGTATAAGGTCGTTAAAGTAGGGGCCATATCAACCTGTAGCATTTTGTAGAACTCAGCACTGTAGAACTCAGCACATCAGGGCCAGGGCATTTGTTATCTTATTTCTAAAGGCCACTGTATCATTTCTCTTTTTTTTTGTATTAGATTAAATTTTGATGCGGTATTTTCAGAATGACAATAAGGGGTTTATTTACTAAAGGTCGATTTTCATCAGTTTCAAATCAATTAAAATCAATCTAAATTGGTTTCGTTTTAGGGGCTAAAACGCACATTTTATACTAATAGACAATTTTTATATGAAGTTTTACATTTTACATTGTACAAAATGTGTGTTTTAGACCTGGAAATCCAAACAATTTTCATCGATTTAATAATCAATGAAAATCAACCTTTAGCAAATGCCCCTAAGAGTAAAATACATAACAGTAATATAATTGCTAATTATGTCCAGTGACCAATGATGATTAAACAATCACTTGGCACCTCTAAAGCAAAGGACTCCAGTAAATCTATAGTTTTTGTTCATGGTTGTACACTAAACACTCAGACTTTTAAACTTTACAGCCGGGAACATTTACATTAACATTTTAGAAACAACAGGCTACTAGACCAACTTTAGTTTACACACCAATCCTCATAGTCCATGTCTGTTACAATACACAACTAAAACACAAATCCAATTTGTTTGAATATTCAATAAGTACTTCACTCCTACAGCCGTAATTTATTTTTAAGGCCACTCTTGCACTAACAAATTGATTATATCTATACATCTACTCAGCAGCTAAGTATCTCAGGAAATTGTTGTGTGCCCCTAACCAGCACAATGCAAAACTTCAAAAGGGTGCAGGGGATTGCCTGCTGGGTCTTTTGGGCTGTCTAGCTGAGCTCCAGGAGTAGGTGAGTGCCAGTTGGCTTTGACTGAATCTGGATAAAACAGAGGTCCTTATGAAAGCACTGCAACATCAAAGGACAATACTACAGCATAGCCAACCAACTAGAATTACACTTGGGGATTCAGAATTACAAACCACTGATCATGTGCGGAAGCTTGGAATTGTGCTGGATGGTGGCTTGACACTTAAACATCAGATATCAGCCACAATCAAATCCTCATTCTTTCATCTGAGGAACATAGCCAGAATAAAGCACTTATTTCCCTCTGAAGATCTGCCGAACGTCATACATGCATTTGTATCATCTCTATTACACTACTGCAATGCCCTCTACCTTGGTCTCCCAGCAAAATAATTGCACCACTTACAGCTGGTGCAAAATGCAGCTGCCAGGCTGTTAATCAACCAGCCCCGTTCCAGCCACATAACACCAATTTTCTACTCCCTCCACTGGCTGTAGGTAAAATGGTGAATCATCTTCAAGATTGGCATGCTAACTTTCAAAGCCCTACATGACCAGGGCCCAAGGTACCTGAAGCAGCTTCTGATTTCATGCGGCCTGACTCGATTACTATGATTTGTAGACGAAGGACTATTAGCAGTACCTAGAATCTCCTGGAATACATCTGGTGGTTGAGCTTTTAGCCATGTGGCTCCAACTCTATGGAACTCTTTTCCCCATACAGTTTGAGAGGCCCCCACTCTAGAATCCTTTTAAAAAATGAACTCAAGACTTTTCTGTTTACTCAAGCATTTCCATAATTTTCCCTTTAATATACCCATGCTCCCTGTATTTTATGGAAAGCGTTTCTGTTCTTCATTGTTTCTGTACTGTACTATGTTAATTCTATTAAGTGCCTTGAGTCCTATTGGTGAAAGAACATTATATAAATAAAATTATTATTATTATTATTATTATTATTATTAATGTGCAATTGGTCCATTGTCTCCCCCCTTCCCCACCAATGGTCTCTAAACAAACCTCAGCTAACTACAAGCATGCCTCGCTACAGTGAGGAGTGCAAAGTCTCCTAGGGCACAGGAAACAGTGCCTCAGAAAAAAAATTGATGGGCCCCTAATCACTGTAATTACAGTACTTTGTGAATAAATACACTCATACTCTGTATGTTAGTCTGTACTAGTATGAATTAAAGGTGCTGTATTGGTTTTCTCAACTGATATAAATTTGATATCATCCATAAAATATACTATTGATGAATTTACCAAGCATTAACATTTAAAAAAAACAAACAAGGTACAGGAGTGTCATATTCAGAACATACAACTCTACAAAACATGCATTGTTTCATATTATGAATATCCAAATATAGAAGTAGCTTAGTAACAGGGAAGAGTTTCCCCACAGGTACCTTACTCAAACAAGTGCAAGAGCCAGACAAACAGAGAAGGCAGTCTTGCCAACCAATGAAACTCACCAAAAATGTACCTGATCCCCTTGATTTGATGTAACAGTGCCACTGCAGTGCATGTGCCAGAAGCATACACAGTTCTCCACAATGTATGACCTGTATTCAGTACCAGATAAAATGTTTTAAGGTTTCTAGCCAACAATAAGCACCATAACCATAAAAGCAAGCACTGGTTAATTACTGTAAAGCTGTGCAGCAACAACTACCACTAGGAGTACTACACTACCCTTATTACGTAACAATCCTAACAAGCAAAGGTATTGCACTACAACTATAATACATTGCAGCAGCCTAGGTGAACAGCAATGAAGAAAACAATGAAACAATCAATAAACAATACACAGCTGCAAATACACCAAGATACTGTATAACCTCTAATGGGGACCTGACTGATGAGAAACCTAGTTGCAAGGTGATAAGGGAGGTGGCTTTGGTGGTTCGTGGGGAGGTGGTGATAGGCCCAAGGTCTAAATTACTTGGTGGGGCAATGGGCCTACTAGAAAAGATGCCAGGCCTAGTACCTGGACCAATAGGGTAACCTCTAGGGTAGCCTAATGCCACAATAAGAGGGTGCAGTGCCTTTTCTCTAAATATGACCACAGGCCTACCATGCCAATTATGTGACTGTGGATTTATAGGCTTTATTGGCAGTTGGGGTCAGTCCTTCTGTGACTCATTGGTGTCTAGTGGGCAGTGGTGCAAGTGGGCGGGTACGGGTGGGTACGGCGTACCCGTAAGAATTTAGCCGTGGGTACGCCGTACCCACACCGACGGGCCACCGCTCCTCTTCCCTCCCTCCCTCTGCTGCTCCACGCCGCACCCGCCGTCCCCGCCGCATCACCGCTGATGTGAGGGGAGGAGAGCGCAGCTTGCGCCTCTTCTTCCCCTCAGTCTCCGGCGGGTGTCATAGTTTAATTCAGCGCCGATCCGTGAGCCAATCAGAGCTCGCGGTGCGAGCTCTGATTGGCTCACGGATCGGCGCTGAATTAAACTGTGAGACACCCGCCGGAGACTGAGGCGAAGGAGAGGCGCAGGCTGCGCTCTCCTCCCCTCACACAGACAGACGGCAGCAGTGAGCAGGGGAGGAGGGGGGAGGGAAACATGTATACCTGACACTGGGGGATATCTGGCACTGGGGGGGGGCATGTTATACCTGGCACTGGGGGATATCTGGCACTGGGAGCATATCTGGCACAGGGGGGCATATATACCTGGCACTGGGGGATATCTGGCACAGGGGGGCATGTATACCTGGCACTGGGGGATATCTGGCACAGGGGGGCATATATACCTGGCACTGGGGGATATCTGGCACTGGGGGCATATCTGGCACTGTAGGGGCATTTCTGTATCTGGCACGGGGGGCAATGTATATCTGACACAGTGGGGGCATTTGTGTATCTGGCACTGTGGGGCAATGTGTATCTGACACTGTGAGGCAATGTATATCTGGCACTCTGGGGGCATTTCTGTATCTGGCACTGTGGGGCAATGTGTATCTGGCACTGTGAGGCAATGTGTATCTGGCACTGTGGGGCAATGTGTATCTGGCACTGTGGGGCAATGTATTTCTGGCACTGTGGGGCAACGTGTATCTGGCACTATTTGGGGTCATACGTGTATCTGCCCCTCCCCCCATATGTGTATCACGCCCCAATTTTCATTGACCACGCCCATGTGGCATTTGGCCACACCCATTTTTTTGCGCGCGCGCCTTTGGTGCGCCCACACAGTACCCATAAGACATTTTTTCTACTTGCACCACTGCTAGTGGGGCTCACTAAATAAAGAAAGGTACTCAAAGGACACAGGAATGGCAATTGTCCTCGACTTTACTGTGGATGACTTTTCACAGAGCCCTTCGCTGAACCAGGGCTTCTTCACCTTGCTGTTTGTTATCTCTACCCATTCTGGCTGGCAAGACCTATTCTTTCTTCACCTGGACGTCTCTCTCGCTTCAAAAGGTCACTTTCTTACACCTCTGCTGATGGACTGAAGCTGATCCACTAATGATAGCGCTAAATGTAATAGGGTATTTAACTCCCAATCCTGTCCTATGATTGGAAATACAGAGGATAGCGAGGAATCAATATACGCTTATTGGATTGGGCTGCAGCACCAGCAACAGTTCCATGGTACAGTTGCCTTCTTTGGACAGGACCCAGTGGCTTAATTTACATCATTCTTCCTTCTTTGGCTCCTTATGTTCAGGGCACTTCTCCACATTGGCTATTTCCCCAAACTAATAGACCAAATATATGGCAATTAGAGGGAAAGCTGCAGAGTCCCAGAAATCTTCGTAAACTACTGTTTTGCAAATGGATCGTGCAAAAGAATTGCTTCACAAAGATGTATGGAATTTTTAATACAGGCAATACTAATATATCAGTTAATGCTAATCTACATGAGAGATTAGAAAATGCAGTTTTTAGTAATAATAATAATAATAATAATAATAAATTATTATTATTATTACATTAGCATGATCCATTTTAAACAATAAGGTTATCACAAGTGTAAAAGTGCTCCACCCATTTGAAGAAAAAAAAACCCTCAGCATAATGAATTTCTGCTTTTTAGTCACTGCTATTTTTCAGTTTGGTCTTATTACAGTTATTCATTTTAAAATGCAATTGAACCACTCCCCTGTGTTTTTTTTAGATATTATTATTACTATGATTATTTGACTCGGAGTATTAGTCCTTGGAAAATCACCAGGCAATGTAATCATTCCAGGATGTCTTCTTTGCTCAGAATATCTGATTCTAGCAGAAGGTTCCTGGCAGGGCCGATAGACAGAATGTGTGAAAACATCTAATAGTCTGCAGCTGGGTGGATTTATTGTTCACAGATCTGTTCTCAACTCTCACAATTGAAACAAACAGCCAAAAGGGATTTAAACAGCAGTCATAATATTATTAAGAGGTATTTGAATACTTCAGCTAAGACGAAGGGAAATATAAGTTATGCATGTTACCTTACCACTACCAAGCAATGTCCATATTAGATGTTAATGGATCATTGGCATATTTCACAATAACCTACAGTACCATTTGCATGAAATAAGTAGTAACATTCAACTGTACTTTGGATCTGCAATGTATTATGCAGTATTTATATGTCCCAGGTTCACAAGATATCATGCCCAAGGCTGGCAACAGAAATATCGGGGGGCCCCGTACAGTAATATCTCTGGGGCCCCCTCAGATTATATATATATATATATATAAAGTGCAGCCCCCTTCCTCCCTCAAATCCCTCAATCTGTCTGTCCCAAATGACTACATACTGCATTCCCAGTTCCCCCACCCCATGCCAAAGCCATATATACCCTCACCAATCCACTCTCACCCCTGGAGAGATTCACCTGCGCTGCACTTCCCACTATCCAGATCCACACAGCAGGAGCCACGCGACCCTCACACCTTACCAGAAGAAGCCTGCACAGGGCACAGGAATCCTGGACAGCAGAGCTGCTGCCATGTCCCATAACTGCCTGCAACAGAGAGGGGCCCGGAATAGCAGGCGCACACTTGTACTGCACAGTCACTGTGTGTTAGAGGATCCTGTCACTCTGAGGCTGCGTCCACACCGCTTACAGCTCACTGCCCTATTTGGAACAGATGGCTCACATTCCTGGTGGTCACCAAGTGGCATATCCTTGGGGACCCTCTGAACCTTGGGGCCCAATACAGTTGTCTCCTTTGACCCCCCCCCCGTCGCCGGCCCTGATCATGCCTCTCCAAATGCACTGTTTAAAAGCTGTACTCTTTGTCTGACACATCCAGTCATAAACTCATATGCCTTGGTCTCAATCATATACCCTCTTAGGACAGATGTGAAAAAAAAGTAAACCAATGGTGGCATGCACTTTACTGGGAATTTGCCTGATTTTATTTGGTGTTTTTTAAAAAATTACTGGGGATCCAAGGAGTTGGGTATGTGTCACAATACCGACGGTGGGATCCCGGCTGTTACATGGCCGGCGGGGGGGGGGGGGTTGGAGGGTTGAGCGCAACTAAGCCCCTTGCGGGCTCGCTGCACTTACCACACAGTGGGCTCGGTGGCTCGATGCGCTCGCCACAGGTTCTATTCCCACTATATTGGTGTCGTGGACACTCAAGAGAGGGAATAAGGGAATAGTCCCTTTTGGTCAGCATGCCGACTGGATTTTCAGATGCTGGGTTCCCGGTGTCAGTATTGTGACTGGAGGTCTCCTGACCGCTAGTCACATAACCGCATTCCGATCCAAGAATGAACCTAAAGTATGTTCTCCAGTTCAGCTTCTTTACTTTTATAGTGTTTTGCTGTAACCATGGGCAGTACTAGCATTAGGTGATCTTTATGTCACTCATCCAATGTTTTTAATGGCACCCAATTGCACCCACTTTGAGCATTGATTGCTGACATGAAACAGAAATAGTTAGCAGCTTATAGTGTAACTGCTGGCTGCTGCTACTCTTTGTCAGTGTTACACTGGGTAGGTGACCTTTGCTTATGATGCAGGGTCTCTACATCAGGGTGATACAAAAGGCCACCATCAGGGGGGGACTGCTGGTACTGGAGTCCTGGGCCCCTGCTCCTACCGTCAATACATGTGGATCGCCGGTCCTGAGAAAGACTCAGAGAAGACAATTGTCAAGAGGTAAGTGACCACGTGCAGGGTAATGTAGGGTCTGGTGTGTTTTTATTAATATGTATTCCAGAACTAGATGCTGTGTAGCTTTGTACATAGCGTAACCTCATCCTCAGCTACATCATGCAATTTAGAGAATGTGGAGGAAGTGTTTAACATAGGGGGTCATTCTGAGTTGATCGTAGCTGTGCTAAATTTAGCACAGCTACGATTGTAAACTCAGACATGCGGGGGGACGCCCAGCACAGGGCTAGTCCGCCCCGCATGTCAGTGCCGCCTCCCCCCCTGCACAAATACAAAAGCATCACACAGAGACGGTGCCTTTGTATTTGAGGAGTAACTCCCTGCCAGCGCAGCTCCCGCGGGTGGCCGGGAGTTGCTCATCGCTCTCGCTGCCCGCAGCGGCTGCCTGAGATGTCACGCAGCCGCCGTGGCCCGCCCCTCGAACGGTCCGGCCACACCTGCATTGGCCGGACCGCCCCCCCCCCCCTAAATGGCGACTTAACGCCGCCGTTCAGCCCCCTCCCACCTAGCGACCACCTCTGTCTCAGAGGCGATCGCTAGGTAACGATGGCTGCCATGAACCGGCGCACTGCGGACCCCGGGTGCATGCACAGTTCTGACCCGAATGCTGCGCTGCGACAAACTGCAGCGAGGGATCGGGTCAGATTGACCCCCATAGTCTTAAGTGATTTTTATAGCTGCCCCACAGAGACAGCGCTGATTGTTATTGTTGTGGGTGGGGTGAGATTGAACTTTTTAGTTGTATTTTTTTGTCTTAGCTTTTTTGGGGGGGCTTAAGGTTTTACTGTTTCTCATTTTCAAACGCTATCCCAATGAAAACCCTGAACAATGGGCCTAATTCAGATCTGATCGCAGCAGCAAATTTGTTAGCTAATGGGCAAAACCTTGTGGACTGCTGGTGGGGCAGATATAACATTTGCAGAGAGAGTTAGATTTGGGTGGGTTGTTTTGTTTCTGTGCAGGTTAATATTAGCTGCTTTATTTTTACACTGCAATTTAGATTTCAGTTTGAACACACCCCACCCGAATCTAACTCTCTCTGCACATGTTATATTTGGCCCACCTGCAGTGCACATGGTTTTGCCCATTAGCTAACAAATTTGCTGCTGCGTTCAGGTCTGAAATAGGCCCAATAGCATCAGTGCATCAATAGCATTATTTCAAATACTGGATTGTAGAGTTGTGCTCTTCAGACACTCTGCTGCACTTAGACAAAATACATCTGTATGGCAGTGGTGCCAGCTGTCCTGTGGGCTGAACATCAGTGTTCATAGGATTTCAGTCTGTTCATTAACTACCTTTGTTCTCCAGTTATTAATGACCTGATGGATCTTCTCATGAATACAGCTTCATCCCACAGAATGTCTGCTTCCATGGTGCATAAGTGTGTGTGTGTGTTTGGTAGGGGCGACTGCCTATTTCTTCACTCCCGGGCCCCACAATTTCTGATGGCAGTCCTGGTGATACATTTGGCAAGCAAGCCTGCTGGCATCAATGGATTGTGAACTGCCTGTGAATAAGAAGAAGTCTGGCTAGGATAATTGACACTGGGTGATCTGGGATAAGGGCATGCTGCCCCCTAAACACCCCCCCCCCCTAAAAAAAAAATGGCACTCCCAACCCAGATCTGTGCTAACATTAGCCACAGAAAGGCAGCACTGCATCTAACATCAATATGTGTCCCAGCTTCCCCTCTTCTCCTTCACTCCGGCTTCATTTTTAACTAGGGCTTAATGCTTTATACTGCTGCCAGTTCCCAGTAAATTGAACTGAAACTACTGTAGTTTTACCTTTCCTAATGCCCCATTAACACATTTGCCTTAACCTACTGTACATTACCATTCTGTGCAATTCACATAGTATATAGGATGGGATGTTAGGAAAAAAGTATATCACATGATACTTGCTCTGTTACTGCTCTATGGGTTAGATAATGACTGAGCGCTCACTAGTATGTAATATAGGCAGAAGCTAGGACTTTTGTCACCCGGGGCAAGGCAGCAATTTGGCGCCCTCCTCCCGAACCCCCACCACCCACACACACACAAAAAACCCTGTCACTAAAATAATTAGATTATCAAAAAAATTTAAAAAAGGGATACTATTGGACAATATTCCCCTATGTGCCTCAAATACCCTATTTGTCACATGCACCTCCAGCAGCATGTTCAAGTACATGCTCCTCTGTGTGTCCATATACATTGCACTATATCACTGCACTATATCATAACACTTCATCACTGCACTACATTCCCCTATCCACTGCACTACTATACTACATCCCCTACAAGCTGAACTACAAAACTACACTACATGCCACTATACACTGCACTACATACCCTATATGCTATTGACGTGATGAGCCTATACATGTGTATACCCCATGAGTGGGGATTACGGGCTGTATATCAGTTAATCTCAGATAACCCTAAATACTTGGGTCCTAATGTGATGTTTTTTATTGAGTTATTAGAATTTACATTAAAACATAATTGTTTTTTATATGATGGCCAGTTCTTTTTACAAAATGCCGGCTGTGCCATGGAGAGTTGTGTGGCTCCATCATATGCTAATTCCTTTATGCATGCTGTGGAATTGAAGTTCTTTTTTGATGATCTCTCTATATTTGTTTTCAGATATTATCGTTATATTGATGACATCTTGATCTTGTGGGGTGGTGAGTTATGTCAGCTTACAGATTTGATTGAACGTCATAACAACTCAGCATGTCCAGCCAAATTAAGTATGACTACTAGTTCTCAATGTATACAATTTTTAGATGTAAACATCTCTATTGTTAATGGGAAAATTCAAACTAGTTTATTTGTGAAACCTACGGACAGGAAAACTGTTCTTAGACATAACAGTTTCCACCCACAAGCAACTATCGATAGTCTGCCATTTTCGCAATTTTAGATACCCTTCTTCAAGATACTGTAAGGTGACAGCTCCTTCATCCTTGCAGGTTATCCCTTGGGTTAATTGTTATACAGTAAAAATCAAGTTCACTAATAAGCAAGCTAAAAGATTATGGCCAATCATTAATGCAGGCCCTGATTTACCTTCGTTATATAATGCTCAATTGCTTCCAAGCTATACCAGGGGTTCCAATCTGAAAGACCTACTTGTGAGGACAGATATCGCTGGGATGGGCCCAGAAAAACAGCATTTTCTTTCCAGAAAGGGAGGTTGTTATTGTTGCACTGGATGCTATTCATGCAGTGCAATGATCACAGGCCATACATTTTCGCACCCGTATTCGGGTAAAGAGTACGTGATCAAAGTTCCCTTGACATGTACGTCTGAATTTGTGGTCTACCTCCTGTCTTGCCCATGTGGTTTACACTACATGGGCAATACAGAGAGGCAATTCAAAGAGAGAATTGCCCAGCATAGAACTGCTATCAGAGCTGCGCTCATTTCGTGTTCCAGTGATCAAGCTGTAGCCCGTCATTTTGTGTAGGCTCGTCATAGCATAGCAATGCTCTGTTTCAGGATGGTAGCCCAGGTATCCAATTCATTAAGAAGAGGTGATAGAGCAAAAAAACTTTTACAACTGGAGGTTACGTGGATTTTTACCCTGGACACAGTCAGTCCGAAAGGTCTGAATGAGTCACTTAGCTTCTCATGCTTTTTATGATTTTGTAATAATTGTGGTTTAGAGTAATTGGGTAACATTCCTGGAAACATAAGGTTGCATAGCAATATGGTTTATTTGTTATAAATCAGATCGTATTATTGACTATTCTAATGCTGTCAAATATTTTATACAGTTGGTTCTTTGTATTTTTATGTATGCTTGTTTTATAGGCTCTGACGCATTGTATGTCTTTTTATATTTTGTTATTATTTATTCACTTGTGCAAGGTTTGTTTACCTTGCACCTTACATTCTATTATTATAACGGTGTAGTGTGGTTGTCATGGTAACCACTCATTTCCAGTGATGTGTACGAATACGAAAGTGCCGCGTTAGGTCCCGGGACGGCATCCGCCGAGGAGGGGGCAAATAGAGGTCTGTGTAAGTATAAATTCTTGTTTACTGCACTGTACACTTTATCCTGATGATGGGGACACGCTCCCCGAAACGTTGATGTGTTATCACTAAAGTTGTATCACCTTTGATTAAGTCTTGGAGTGCCACCTCATTTTTCTTGGTGTGTATATATATATATATATATATATATATATATATACACATACACACACTATATATATATATATATATATATATATACACACATATATATATATATACATACATACATATACATATTATATATATACATACATACATTTTGTAGACAAAAGTGATTGGACAGACGCAATCAAAATAGTGTGCTCCTGAAGCAGACACATGTTCATGAGGGTATAAAATGGGTAGAAGCACTGATTAGATCATTTGCTAATGGAATGGCTTGCTGTAAGAAGCTAACCGAGTTTGAAAAGGGGATCATCATAAGCTGTGCAATGTCATGTTTCCAGGTTGATGCTGGACTAGTATACAGAAAATTCCGTTACGCAGATGGACTGGCCTGATCTTTGGATGAATTGGAGAGATGTGTGCATTCTAGACCTACTCAACTTTCTATGCAAGGTGGAATAGCAAAACATAAAGCATGCTGTTGTTCAGAAACTTGTGGACAGTTTGCCAAGAATGGTGTCTGCAGTGATCACTGCATATGGTGGACCTACAAAGTGGTGATGTCAATAAAATCTTATTGACCTACAGATGTAGCCATGCTCATCTTAGTACGATGCAGTATGCTGCAACATGGTTTACTGCATCACAGTAAGATGAGCATGGCTATATCTGTATTTGCTGTCAGTGTCCAATCACTTTTGTCTACATAGTGTAGATTCAATAGTTCTTCTTATTCAACCTTTAACAAGTCCAGGTGCAAAATCTACTAAAGTTTGATTTTCGTGAGCCAAGGGATTTGGCATTCTGTTTCCATTCAATTTCCATTTGATTTACTAAGACCATATCGAATGTCAAATCGATTCTATTGCCAAATTCAACTCACATCCCAATAGAAATCGAATTTCTGAAAAACATCAATATTTTCCCATAGCTCAACATAGAATTGTCTTGTTTACTAAAGTTTGATTTAGAATCGAACTCCAAATCAAACTTCAAATCCCCAAATGTTTAGAATAATGTTAGGTAGGACATTGATAGTGTATGGCAGTGTGAAAGTAGTAATCCAAGGTTATGGTATATAGTGCACCTACCTGCACAATGCAAATCACCACCTGACTTAGAGAACCCTGGAAGATCAATTAAAGAACCATCAGCAGCTTCATGAGTCGCATAGTGCACATATTTATACTTATAGGCATCATACTTATTCTATTAATGTGCAATAGATAGCAGCAGAGCACAATATTAGGCAATTTGGCTGGAAAATATATAGAAATGACACGAGTGTTGTAACTGGCTATCCTGATTCAACCCATGATGCTTACATCCACAGCAGTTCATCCTTACCAGCAAAAACTCTTGTGGGACAAATGTCAGAGGGATGGTTGTTGTGTAAGATACCACTATGTGCTAATAATGCAGCTAGTTACTATATTGTTCTAATTTGTTCCCCTACCACCAAAAAAGGTTATTAAGGCTATGTTGCTCTTGACTTCTGACCCCATTGTCAAATCCACAAACTCCTGCTGAGCATTAGCATAAAGAGACACATACAGCCACCCAATCCATGACAGAATGCATATTTGTTTTTTGTTTTTTTAAAAGAATATTTGGAAGACATATTATTGTATCATTTGGCAAAAATGTTCAGTATTGTACTCTGTTGCCATCTATTGCATAATCGCGCATTAAATAAACCACTCCCTACCATGCAGAGGGTTTTTTTTATAGCAACAACTGACTATGGGGTATATTTACTAAAATTTCGTGTTTGTCCGATTTGTGTTTTTTTTCTAAGTGGCAACACGGGAATTTACTAAGCACAAATCTCGGCAGTGTTTGGGCAATTTGTAATGGTTTTCACGGCTAAGTTCAGAAATATGAATGAATAGACCATCAGTCAAACATGGCTGTTTGTTCATGCAACATGGGAATTTACTATTCATTCGTATTTGGGTGTTAGTTTCTGAATGCTCTATTGCGATCATTTTTTTTAACGAATCATTAAAAAAAGCAGCAAAAAAAAAGACCTGCTTTTTCCAGGCGAGTTTGGATAATCATGCACGGATCATTGAGATCTGTGCATGGTTATCTATGGGAACGGACATGTTCCCCCTCCTAAGCATAACCAGCCTCGGGCTCTTTGAGCCGGTCCTGGTTGTAAAAATACGGGGGGGAAATTGACAGGGGTTCCCCCATATTATAACAACCAGAACCGGGCTCTACGCCTGGTCCTGGTGCAAAAAATACAGGGGACAAAAGACGTAGGGGTCCCCGGTATTTTTACCACCAGCACCGGGCTCCACTAGCCAGAGAGATAATGCCACAGCCGGAGAACACTTTTATATTGTTCACTGCGACCGTGTCATTACCCCCCCCAACTAGTCACCTCTGGCCGGGGTACCCTGGAGGAGTGGAGACCCCTTAAATCAAGAGCTCCAGCCACCCAAGGGCCAGGGATGAAGCCCGAGGGAGAATGGGAGGCTGATAGCTTTTTGTGTAAAAAATAGAATATTGTTTTTTTTTTTCCAGAACTACAAGTCCCAGCAAGCCTCCCCCACAAGCTGGTACTTGGAGAACCACAAGTACCAACATGCGGGGGAAAAATGGGCCCGCTGTTACCTGTAGTTTTACTACAAAAAAATACCCAAATAAAAACAAAACACACACACCTTGAGAGTAACATTTTATTAAACATACATGCACACTTACATTCATACATACTTACCTATGTTGACACGAAGCAGTCGGTCCCCTTGTCCAATAGAATCCTGGGGTACCTGTAAATAAAATTATACTTACAAAGAATCCGGGGTAGATCGGTACTCTTCTTATAAGTTATAATCCACGGACTTGTAAAAATAAAAAAATGAAAACCCGAACCACGCACTGAAAGGGGATCCATGTTTACACATGAATCCCCTTTCCCCATCTGGCAGGACCCCCATGACTCCTGTCAAAGAGGGTCCCTTCAGCCAATCAGGGAGTGCCACGTCATGGCACTCTCCTGATTGGCTGTGCGCTCCAGAGCTGTCAGTCAGGCTGCGCACTGTAGATATAATGTAGCACATAGGCGCTCCATCTTATCCAATGGTCGGAACTTTGTGGTCTGCGGTAGACCGCGAGGTTAAGTGGGGCCAACCACAAGAGTGACCCCACTTAACCTCGCGGTCTACCGCAGACCGCAAAGTTCCCACCATTGGTGGTAAAAATACGGGGGACCCCTACATCTTTTGTCCCCCATATTTTTTGCACCAGGCGCAGAGCCCAGTGCCATTTGTTAAACTATGGGGGAGCCACTGTCAATTTTCCCCCCGTATTTTTACAACCAGGACCGGCTCAAAGAGCCCGAGGCTGGTTATGCTTAGGAGGGGAGACCCCACGCAATTTTTTTCTGAATTTTTAACACTTTAAACACTTTTTTTAAGGTACACAATGAAGCCCTGCACGGATCTCACAGATCCGTTCGGGATTCATTGTGTTTTGTCAGGCAGTGTTTTACTAATCACTCCCGTAAAACACTGCCTGACATTACGAATCACATCGACATCGGAAAACACGAATGTGGCAAACTCTGCAGCTTAGTAAATTACCGTATCAGGATTCAAAAAGTTGCAGTAAAATGCACCCGATAAAAAATGAGTTTAAACACAAGACAAATCGACTCAAACACGAATATTAGTAAATATACCCCTATGTGAGCACAGAAAATGGGAGGCAGAAAGGCAGATTAGGGCTAAGCGTATTGCCAACAATTTCAGCTGTAAATATTTTTTTCAAAATTAATCATCAGTTTTCATGTATAAAACAATGTAAAGAGAGAGCTTCCCCCCCAAATCGATTTTTAATAAATAAGGAATTTTTCAAAAAAGTTTAGAAACTTAAATGGAATCGATTTCAATCGATTTTGAAGATTCATAAAGTGGTTTTCAAAATCAAATTTGAGTAAATATACCCCAAAGTGTTAATAGGAACAGGTGCCTACATGGGTGGGGGTGTTTGTTGAGAGTAGTGAACAAACAGTACAGAGTGTAGGCAGTGTTATGTTAATCCAGTGGTTGAAACATCAGCAACTCACTTCAGGAGGGGAGACCATAGGGAAACCACATCAAGTAAGACAAGTTCAGCAGGGGTATGGGACACCGGCCTTTCGTAAGAGTGGACATCCACAATCCACTACCACTGGATTCACATACAACTGCCTACACTCTGTACTGTTGGCTCATTTATCCCATTAATATAAGGTGTGTGTGTTGTTGTTTATAAAAAGTTGTTTGTTGCAATTCCTCCTTTTTACTTCTGGAAATCCTTTCCTCCTTAATATTATCCATTTCTTGCTGATTTGTTTTCATGTTTTGCGTGGTGACTGTAAAACAGCTGCATGTTTGTTATTTATATCAGTGATTTCTCTACTATATTTTATAATGGTCAACCCAAAGTCCCTACTTGGAATTTAACACAAGCCTGTCTAGGTTTGTTAAATGATTGTGGAGAATTGAACATCAATGTTTGGGTTTGTTTAAACTAGAGATTAGTGGGTTCAGTTCTCCGAGAACTGAACCCACCCGAACATTGAGATGTGAGCCATGATCCGAGCCTGGCTAGGTTTTTTTTTGCCAGCTTCAGATCCAAAAGTAAGGCAAAGCATCATCATCCCACTGTTGGATTCTCGCAAATTTTGGATCCTATATAAGTCCTTGTGCATTGGTGCTATCTTCACTCCGGCATTGGAGATTGTACAGTGTAAATGTGTTGCCTGTCTGTGCTGTGCTATTTGCTATTTTTGGGGGGTTGAGGGCTTTCTGAACTTAAAGAAGGAGCTGCTGTGGTACTTTGGTGTACACAAGGGTCTGCTGCAGGGGTGGTCTGTCCATAAAACAGGTGTTTTGGGTGTCCATAAACTGGGGCTGTACAGTGTACATGTACTGCCTGTCAGTGCTGTGCTGTGTGCTATTCTTTAAGGGGCTGTCTGAAGGCAGAGGCTGCTGTGGTACTCTGGTGTACACAAGGAGCGGCTTCAGGGGTGCTCCGTCCATAAACTGGGGCTGTCTGACTGAAAGGGGCTGCTCTGTCTGTCCATCAAGTGCTGCGTCCTCCAGGGGTGCAGTGTGTGCTATAAAAAATACATATTTCTGACTCATTTGTGTAACATGGTTGGTGAAGTTAAACAGTGTGTAATAATATATATTTCTGTCTCATTTGTACGACACTGTAACTGCCGGTGTGTGATACAAAAAATAATAATACATATCTTTGACTCGTTTGTGCGACACTGTTGGTGAAGCTAAACCACGGTGTGTAATAATATATAT